>NC_072010.1:48400697-49020697 GCF_027791375.1 Indicator indicator | reverse complement strand
GTTTGTGACAAGTGAATTCTGTCTGCTTAGAAGTCAAACTGTTCTTTGAAGACAGGGAAGATCTAAGAGAAATTCCCCTCTCTTTTCTACATTCATCAGTTACCTCCATTGAGAACATCACCAAAGGAGACTTATCTTCAAGTTCCTCAGAAGTCAGCTGATCCTGGCTGGAAGACTTTATATGTTAAGGAACTACTGATGCTGGTGAGGGGCCTAGAGGACAAGTCTTATGAGGAACAGCTGAGGGAACTGGGATTGTTTAGCCTGGAGAAGAGGAGGTTGAGGGGAGACCTCATGGCTCTCTACAAATACCTGAAATAAGGTTGTAGTGAGGTGACATCTGGTCTCTTCTCTCTAGTATCAGGTGGTGCCTGATCAGAGGAAATGCCCCAAAATTGTTCCAGGGGAGGTTTAGATTTGACATTAGTAAAAAAATTATTTGCACAGAGTGGTCAGGAGGTAGAGGTGTTCAAGGAACACCTGTGGACAGGGCATTTTGTGACATGGTTTGATTGCCGTGGTGGCTGGACTCAATGATCTTAAAGGTCCTCCTTAAATAATTTTATGACTCTATGCACAATACAGTTTACCTGAGCAGGCCCAGACCTATGCTGTGCTGCATATACAGTGTGGTCTTCAAGTCTGTGCTGAACTACTTGAATCTTTTGACTGCAGGATAACCTCAGCTCATTCATTCTAAGAGCAACCTGGCCTTGCTTTTTACCTAACAGTGTAACAAGTAGTTCTTATGAGAACATAATTTCTGTTTTGACTATAGAGATTATAAAAGAGCTGTTTCCTTTTGAGAAAATTCCATCATAGTTTGAATGACTGAAATGGGAGAATCTCTGCTATTGATGGGGTCAGCATGGTGTGTAGCACACGGAGTTGTGTGTAATGCTGCACTACTTGTGAATTCCAGCACCTAAAGGGACATAAGGCTATTTGTAGTACTACAGCGTGTTAGCTCTAATAAATACCATTTTAAATTATATCTTACAAAGCCTAAGTGCCTTTGTACTGAGATCATAAAGAAACAGAACCTCCTGATGCAAAACAGGAGCCCTTTTGAAGATGTTGTTTAACATAGCTGGTATTAATGAGGCATAACTACCCCTGCAGTGCAATCTGACATTTTTCTGTGAACCTGGATATCCATAGACGTAAAACTAGTCCATTTAACAGGAAAACTACTAGATCTTAGCCCAGACAGAAGTTAATTAAGGTTTTCTTATACATCTTCCTTTGAGAAGTTCCTTTTGTTCATGCTTGTATGTTGATCATTTTATTCCTTTTATCTTTTCCTCTGAAGCATCTAATTATTCTTTATTTAATCATACCTATGTAGACATCCATTTTATGCCTTTTTCATGAATATTGTTGCACAGAAAGAATACTTCTTTATAATGATGCTCAGGTTGGCTTGATACTAAATCTAATCCTACTGCTCAGAAGGAACATTGGGGTCATGCGATCCCTTCCTTTTGAAAGCAGTGTGTTTGTGAGTATCATGTCTCCTCTGTGAAGATGAGGTGTTATTTGTATGAGATACTGGTTATCAGATGGCGAGGCTGAGGTAGCCCTGGGCCACGGGTGAGATGGTGAGCAACATGAAAGCCTACAGTCACTAGAAAGACATCAATCACAACTGCAGAAGTGAGATCTCAGAAGAAAAGAAGCACAGGACTCTGAACTTTGTGTTTGGGTTTTAAAGGGGATATCATAGGTTGTTTCTTGGCTAAATAGATCTCCTTTGTTTTCTTTAAACAAGGCTTTTTTAAAAAAGAACAGGTATCTTTAAATTCTATAATTTTTCTCCTCCTGTTACTTGTGAAATTTAAGCTGCTAGGTTTTCAAAGGGTATCAGTGTCTTTTGGTACCTAAATAATCAAAATATAACTAAATGAAAGGAAACAGTTCTTTTACAAGAAATATTATATTCCAAGAATATAATATACTATTTGTATTTATCCTACAATTAATTAATCTTGGGATCTTAATTTGGGGGATTTTCCAAGGCCATGATCAACATAGTGTTAAAAGGTCTACACAGGGAAAACTTGTATCTTGAAACTGGTCGATGTTGTTTTGTTGTCTTCTAAAGCATGTTTCTACCTCCTGTAATAATTGCTGTGATTTAAGTTTTATCAAAGGTTACTTAAGACTTCGTTCCTTATCCTGTAATGTCCTGCTTCAGAGTATTTTCTAATGTGTGCTTCTTCTTTTATTTTCCATTTCCTCTCTCTTTTTCCTGATGGGAAGCTGTTTCATAAATGATCTCATAAAGGGTAATAGGTAGCTAACGCTGGATAAGTATAAACAAGCAAATTTGTACTGCTATAAAGATTTTTACTATTGAAAAACGATAAATACATCTAAAATAAAGTAGTCTTTCCTAGAGAGGACAAGTGTTAAAGCTAAATGAAAAAGGTAGTCAGTAAAAGGAAGGAAAGTAGACTGAAAGACATTTAAAGTGTGAGTTATGGCAAAATTGCATACTTAGTCTTCAATACTATTGCCTCTTAAAAGGCACAGCTGCTATAATGAACTAATAAAGAGCACTCTGCAAAATGCTTTAGAAACTTTTTTCAATGCTTTTTCTCACAATGTAAGATATTCCACCAACATGCAGAGAGAACTAGAGAGTTTGTGGAATGTAGTCTGAGAATGAGGCACAAACCATTTTATAATCCAGTCTGTAGAGTTGAAATGTGATGATAAAATATCTGAACATTTTTGTGGGGAAAGAGAATTTCTCTCATAAAATAAATCTTGCAAGATTTTTCATCATTGTTACCACAGAAGATGTGTATAAATATTTAAATATGCATATATGTATGCACACATAAATGTATAGATTTGTGATCACTTGATGAGTTTATAAGACTCATCAATATAACCAGTTTTAATTCTTCTTACAGTCCTGAAAAATTGCTTTCATTATGGCCTTTCTGTTCACCTTCACTGTCTCACCACAACCTTATGAATGGTCTGAATCATAGAATTTCTTCATTTTTGCTCTCGTACACAGAAATCCTACAGGAAAAATAGAGACCTTTCTTTTTCTTTTATTTTGTTCTTTTTTTTTTTTTTCCTTTTTAAAATCCTGCTCATTACAGCCCAGCTCTGCAGCTCGTTTGCCACACCTAGAAAACACATGTCCCCTGGGAAGTAAATGAACAGTTATATGACAGATGGAATTGTCCTGAACCATCCCTCCATTTAATCTTACATCAGTATTGTATGAAGGATTCAGGGGCAGGAAAGAAATATTAAAGGAAGAACTCTTCTTCTAGTACCTTGAGGTGTCAACCCTAACAAAGTTTCATCTCCTTAGTTGATTTTGGACAATATTTAACAACAAGATCACAGGTTTTAAACTAACTGATTTTTGTACATACTCATATCCCCACAGTCACCTTCACTCAATCTCAACTTCCTTTGTGATGAGGGAGATTGCTAATCTGTAAAAGCTGGGCAAAATTCATGTTTATTTGGTACTCTGTGGCTGCTTACAGTTACAAGTCTTTGTATATTTGTCCTGGTCCTTAAGGATCTACATGCATTTGTGGCAACATTTTAAATGGTATTTGTTTCAGTTCAGTAGTTCTCTTTTTCCAGAACAGACCCTATTATTCTCTTTAAAGACTTTATAATCAGAAGCACAATGTGGGGTTGGATTTGCCATTGATTGTCTCAGTCCTCCTCCAAACAAATTGTTCCATCCAATGCATGGATGTATGGTTATCCTCCTAACAAGTTGCTACTCCCAGTCCCATTCATCTCACTGGAAGTAGCACCCTTTGTAATGGTCTGGCCCCAGACATCTACTGTCTTCATTGATTCTAAATCGCTTTTTTTGGACTTGAACTGTCAACACAGTGTATAAAGAAAGAGTTATAATCTCATGATACAGTATGAAATAACTGTGAAAAAATAGGGACTCCCCCGTTTCATCTGGATTCTTATAGAATCATAGAATCATAGAATCAAGAAGGTTGGAAGAGACCTCAAAGATCATCGAGTCCAACCTGTCACCCTAAACCTCATGACTATCTAATACTTGCACTATAGATTATTTCTCTGGTTTTACAGAAGATACTTGGGAAAACTGACTTCAACATGTTTTACCAAGTAGTTGTTCAGTTCTGCTCCATCAGTCTCTGAAGCTTGTGCCTCACAACAAGAATGGCTTTGTTTTGTTGCAGCGCTGGGAGTTTTCACCATTTTAACTCTTATCCTTTCTAGATAGTCTTCACAGCTAATACTTCCTTCATGCACCAGTGAGCAGAATTTTGTTACAGACTTCCTATGATGTCAAATTTCTACTCAGTGAAGCAAAAACAAATACATGATTTAAGTGATTCTATCTAGAGATTACAGAACAACATGTCCAGTGAGGATCCTTTTCATCTCACCCAAACTACACAGAGAGCAATCATGAGAGCCTTTGATTTTGCCACAAAAAAAGTTTTAGTTTATATTAGCATACACTGCTAAAGGTAATTAATTGCGAAGTTTCTACATTTCCATGTTGAAGTTATATTCTCCCCAATTTTCAAGTGAAAATCAGTGAAACTGTATAATATTGATTCCAGAGTCAAGCTGTGAGTCATACAGTTTGGACTTAGTGATCTTAAAGGTCTTTTCCAACTGTCAATATTCTATGATTCTTTGATTCTATGACAAAGGAGGAAGCAAGACCAACAAAGTTGGTTTGTTTTTTCCCCTGCTTCTTTTTCAACTGTTCACCTTATAACACACACACACACACAAAATACTAATAAGGAGATATAAAGAGGGGTGCTAGTGTTAAATAGACCTATGATGGAATCTTTTAGATTATAATAGAATCGATCATTTTATTTTACCTTTTTTATGATCTTAATGGAACTGAAAAATCTAACTGAAGACATGATATAACCATGGGAAAAGAATGCAAGTGTTTTTAAATATAAATGCAGAACGTGCTGTTTTAGAGGCCACTGTGACTGAGGCATTCTAAAAGCCTTAACCAAGCACGTATCCACAGACCATTAAAAAAAAAAAAAAAAAAGTGATCATCTATAATAGCAAAATCAAATGTACATACAAGCAGAATATGGACAATGCAACCAAAGAAAGTGCTCATGTATAACTTACCACATTATTGCAGCACTGTACATAGATGAATGAAGAAATAAACTGAGGACTGGGAAGTGTGATGGAAGGAAGGCTTGTGTCATGTCTCATTAAATAAGTGAACCTTCAGTTCAGATTAATAACTGTTTCCTTAGGTCACAAACGGAAATTATAACACAGAGATACTTCTGCTGCCACTCTTACTACTCTAAAAATATGGGATAACAAATAGCTTTGTTGTATATGATGTCTTGATTTTGACCATATTTCAAGAAAGGAAATTATATTTTTATGGGTCTTAGGATATTGTATCAAGATATATACAATAACATATCTAAGATTAGTTACAATATAACTTTAAATTGAGCATACAAGTCTACCTAGATATTCATTAAGGATTACCTTAAGAATACCTCTCTACTGCTTTCTCTTGCTTCTTTGTGATTTGTAAGATCTGATTTAAATATATAGAACAATATCACAGTATAGTTTTTCTAGGATTGCATCAGTTCAAAGGCAAAAGAACATA
The DNA here is from genome assembly GCF_027791375.1 of Indicator indicator. NCBI lineage: Eukaryota > Metazoa > Chordata > Aves > Piciformes > Indicatoridae > Indicator > Indicator indicator. The sequence continues at coordinate 49,015,047 of NC_072010.1, read as the reverse complement.
ACTGGCTTTTTACTTGTTTACTCTTTTTTAAAAATACAATTTCTTTTAAATTTTTGAATGACAAGATAAAAGAAAGTACCATCTCATAGCCAATACAGTGATAATATTTTGGGCTAAAATAGCTGTCTTAACCCAAAACTTTACAACTTCTTCCATTGAATCCTACCCCTTTGGAGTTCAATGCATAAAAAGACAGAATGTGATTGAGTCAAAATTGTTTCTTTCTAAAACTTTGCATGCAACTACTTAGATTTGGTTTTACACATGGAATTTGTATTCTGAAAAAGTGTAACAGGACAAATTACACAGAATAGACCCTTATTACTCCCAGTGACTGAACAGGAGATCAAAGGTTAACCAATTTTTATAGTCAAAAATGAGTTCTACTACTGACAATTCTCTACTCATTTCATCTCATACAAAATATATCTAGCCTTGGAAAACAATTCAGGCAAGGTTTGAAACTTCTGTCGTAGCTTGCATTAAAATTTGATAATCAGCTAAACTGATATACAGGATCCATTAGCATGTGAACCTGGATTGTCTGTGCTTTGATACTAATTTCTTGTTAGGATCTAGAGAAGGAGGAGATACGTACTGCTGTTTTGGTTTTCCTTTTGCTATGGTAGTATGACTAGGGTGAGCATTAGTGGTATTAAGTTTATTTGCATTGGCAGAATGCTTTTCTGTACAAGACTGAATGAGCATTCCTTCTAGGTCTACACTGACAAAACAGCAGTGAGATTGCTGTACTGACTGTAGCCGAAGTTCAAGACAAAAACTTTCAGTGTTTTATAAGTGAAAAAAGTGTAATAATTTATAGAATTACACACACGAGCACCAAGAAACAGAAATTTGCATTGCTATAAAAGTTCTCAGTGCTCTCCAAGAGCAATCTGGAGTGAGTGGATCTAGAAGAATGTTGACAGTAAGCAAAACCTACTCTGACACAACATGAAGTTAATTTTCATAATAATTGTCTCTTAAAGAATATACATTTTGAAGTTCCAGTATGTGTGGTAAAGTAAAAGTTTTAATTAATGTAATCATTTTGTAATCAATCCTAGTACAGCAATTGACTGGAATTATGAAAATACTGATACTTCTGTTTACCAGTTGGAAAATGTTTATTAAAAAAAATAATAGTTCAGGCTTGTGTTTCCTTCTTTGTTCTTATTGTTGTGGTTTTTACTCATTTTGAAGTATGTTTATGATTCTCTATTTTATCTGATATTATTATGCATTGTGCAGACTGGTTATATGAAAATGATATACAAATGAAGTGTTGCACAAACAGCTCATGCCTATTTATAAAAGAAATTCTTGTTAAATAGTTTTCCCACAATAAACCTCTTAAAAAGGATAATAATGTTAGCTGAAAATATACCATTTAGTGTTACTAGAGCAATATACAGCTAGCAAACAAATTCTATGAAGTAATATATTGATGTTTCTTTTTTGTAGAATAACTCTATATGCTTATTCTTACTATAAAATACATTTTTCTAAATAGCTATGATGATCAAAGTATAATAAGTGTCAAAACTTAAAAACGTTTTTCATGAAGATATGTAAAAATTGTACAGCTAAATGAGGTGAAATAGATATTATGTATATTCTTTAAAACATTGATGTTTTAAGTGATGTTCAGCTAAACAAACTAAACAGAGCATTTTATTTTAGAGAATGAACTTGGTACTATAGTTGGGCAAAAGAATTAGAATATAATTTGTTATACCATTAGCTAAAAAAACTTCCTTTAGATGAATAGGAAGTTAAAATTTACATTACACATGATTTAGTAAAGAAAATAGAAGCAGCACAGGAATCAAAAAGCCTTTACCTTAATAGAGGTAAAAACACTACAGCCGTTTAGCTTTAGTGGTTGGCAAGTATTCAAAGACACACAGGATGGTTCTGAGGAGAAAGATGCCTTCTTCAGGCCATGGCATCACTGTGGGTGGTAGGATAAAGGACAGGAGAGAGCTTTGTAGCTCCTACCTTCTGCCCAGCCTCCCAAGTGCTCAGGAAGCTTTCACCTTTGAATGGATTTCTCACAGCTTTTTCTTTACCACATTCTATATTGCTCCCTTCCTTCCTGTCCCTGACTGAGATGCAAAACAAACTGCCAGAGCCTGCTGACAGACTTTGAGGAAATTCCCCAGTCTGTGTCCTATGACAGCACTACCATAAATAGGAACAATTTGGGAAGTGTTTGATATTATTTGTGAGGTGTGCATTTTGGTCATCCTTTGCTCATTATTTTTATAAACTTAATTTTTTACAGTTATGCATAATTTATGTATCCTGACAAGTTTTTCTCAGCCTGGGTATTGTAAAAGTTGGGGATTGTAGTTTGTCTTCTAAATTAAGCTTTCTGCTTTGTTTTGATCCAATACATACATTTCTCTGCCTCCAGTTCCAACCATTAAAAATGGAAGTTTTACGCATTCACATTTTTCAGAAGTGTTTAAAACTTAGATGTGAATACTGTGGCTCAGTTCATAAATATCAAAAAAGATAAACAGATGTATAATTTAAATGATTATGTTATGCCAAAGAGTTTTTGCTTTAAATATTTCCCACTTATCTTTTTAGTTTAGACATTAGTATAAAGCTTATCTATCATTTACAAATCATATACAATAGCAACTCAGAGAGTAATACCTTGTTTACTGCTTTACCACTGTAAGCATGGGCAGGGTAGATTGAAAAAAAAAAAAGGGGGGGAAAAAAATGCCAGTCCTCACCTCTCAACACTTGCACAACTATTACACAGCTCAAGTGACAATACTTGCAATATCTTAAATGGATGAAATCTCTAGACTGACCCCAACAGCCATAAACACTTTTATCCTTGACACCCAACTATTTAACCTTCTTTACCTACTTGTCTTCAGCCTCTTTCTCAGAATAATGGTTCTTCCAGGAACATGATTGCAAATACTCTATGCTTTCTGCTGCACACAGACTAGGATGTGGCAATCAGCATGCCTCTCCTCACTGAGCTGCATTCTGACCTTTTCACCTCACGGATCTTCCAGGTAGCTACTGAGTGTACTGGCATACTTCATTATCTTGAGATTTTCCACATCCACATTCTGTTTTTTAGATGCACTTCAGTCCTGAACTCAGCTTTAAGTGACTATCGGGTTAGCATTTTCTACCTACTTCTTCACTGCTTAACTCTTATTTTTTCACACAGTTGAGTTCAGGTGCAATTTTGCTCTAGGAATCTATTCTCATATAAATAGATATCACACAGAAAGAAGCCTAGTCTTATTTGGTATGTGCCCTTTAAATTGGCATTTTGTCCTCAGCTGTCTGTCTTCCTGAACAGTTAACTCTTAGTAAAACATTTTCTGAGGAGAAAAATATTTATTATATTCAAACCCAGAAGCCTGCAGCACATACTGAAAATTGATTCACACAATCAATCTTGGAATGTTGTTTTGTTTTGGTTTTGTTTTCCTTGATCAGTTTATGTGATTTTTTTCCAGACGGAAATGGGAAATCTAAAGAAAAGGCTTTGAAATACAATGAGGAATCAATTCGCACTGGTACTTTCCTATTTATGAATGTGAAGCACAGGAATAAATGAGTCCAGCCACAGATTCACTAGGTAATATATCCATTCTCAAACCACAATATAATAATATGCAAAGCACTTTCAGAGTTTATGAAAACAAATCTTGTCAGCCAACACTGAGGTTTTATTTGTGTCAAGTAACATTTAGTCAATTGCTGCAGGCAGCTTCTAGTTAGAAGAAATGGCCTTTGGGAATATAAGTTTCAGGTCTCTGAAGTAAGATGCAGTAAAACATAGCATCAGCAAAGGTCACAGCTCCTGGCTTCTACTATGTGGTAGGAAGTGAAGGTGTATCATTAGGAGTGGTACAGAATGTTGTTTGCCCAAGCACTAACAGCTAAAGCAGCATTTATGACATCAAAGCTTAGCATAGGATATCAGACTCTGTATAGAGCCCTGGAAACTCTGTAACATTTCTCTCTGTAATATTAGCATCAGAAGTGAAGGAAAAAGAATTCATAATACTGACCCATCTGCTAGCTATTCATCACTTATTTCAATAAAATGAAGGGAAAAGCACTAGAACTGTCACACAAAATAGACTAGAGCTCATAAAGCATCACCCCACAAACATTACAATAAAAGTTTTCTTGTTTACAATAGCTAACATGCCTTAGAATGCTCTGCTAAGTTTATTCTTTCAAAGACTCTAGACCAAAATGCTCAGATTATTTTGAACAGAGAATAGGTAGCTGGTAGTATAAGCTGATAGTATAAGCCTTTCATCTTCCTTCCTCACAGGATTCTGAAAAAATAGCATGAAAACACAACTGCTATCAAAATAAATTGAAAGCAAATATATATATACACTTGTGCAGTCTCATTAAAATTCCTAAGTATCTGTGTTTATAGAAAGAAGATGCATTTATCATTTATCCTGAAAGCAAAACAGATTCTACATATTCTTGACCATCTCTCTCAACTTCATTTGTAAATTCATGTATCTGGAATTAAAAAAAAAAACAAAAACAAACAAACAAACAAAAAAAACCCCCTGAAGTTATCTTAATTTAGGATAAAGGAGAAAAAAGTAAGTCTGTAGTAGAATCATAGAATCATAGGATTAGTCAGGGTTGGAAGGGACCACAAGGATCATCTAGTTCCAACCCCCCTGCCATGGCCAGGGACACCTCACACTGCATCAGGCTGGCCAGAGCCTCATCCAGCCTGGCTGCAAACACCTCCAGGGATGGGGCCTCAACTACCTCCCTGGACAACCCATTCCAGGCTCTCACCACTCTCATGGTGAAGAACATCTTCCTCACTTCCAGCCTGAATCTCCCCACTTCCAGCTTTATTCCATTCCCCCTAGTCCTATCACTACCTGATATCCTAAAAAGTCCCTCCCCAGCTTTCTTGTAGGCCCCTTTCAGATACTGGAAGTAAGCACAAAATTGATGATGAAGAAACCAAAGGTAATTTTGTAATTAACTTTTCATATAATAAATGAGTAACTTCTACTTCAATAATGAAACGATAAATCAAGAATACATAATTATTATTATACCAAATAAAAGCCATTATATTACTGAACAGCTCTCTGGATCTGACAGAAATAGAATCACAGCATATCCTTATGGTGGAAAATGCAAAGGTCCTGTACCTGCTTCATTATACTTTTAGCCTGGAGAAGAGGAGGCTCGGGGTGACCTTATTAATCTCTACAACTACATGAAAGGAGGTTGTAGACTACTGGGGTTTGGTCTCTTTTCCCAGGCAAGCAGCACCAGAACAACAGGACACATTCTCAAGCTGCACCAGGGGAAGTTTAGGCTTGAGGTGAGGAGAAAGTTCTTCACAGAAAGAGTGATCTGCCATTGGAACGTGCTGCCTACGGAGGTGGTGGAGTCACTGTCCCTGGAGGTGTTCAAAAAAGGACTGGACATGCCACTTGAAGCCGTGGTTTAGTTAGTCATGAGGTGCTGGGTGATAGGTTGGACTTGATGATCTCTGAGGCCTTTTCCAACCTTGTTGATTCTATGATTCTAAGATGCTTTAAACTTAGCATTCATAAGGGTCTTCTGCTTTCAACTCAGCAGCTTGCCATTCATTTGCAACTTTGTGGTAACTCATCTACACATTCTGAGGCTGCTGTAGAGTGCCATCATCCTGGTGTCCCAAAGTACTCTTACCACTATGGCCTAGCAGTAGAAAAACATGAATCATTATCATGATGGATGTATTACACAAAACAATTGCCACTGATGTTAAATCACTCCTGTGTCTCTGCCTGCTCACATTTTCACTTGTAGCCTTAGTATAACTGCACTGAGATGCCTTCAATGTACATCTTGTAGCTCTTAGCCTGTTGTATTGGAGATACACATCAAAGTTTTAATGGAAAAGTTGCAGGGGTGTCACTCAGCAAAAGCTGAGTCTTTTTTGGCTGTTATGGTAACTGGTAACATTCTCCAGGCATTCAGTTCAGTTTGTCAAACATGGGTGTCTGAGGTGACCCAGTGTATCTTTCCTGGTCTTCAGCTGTTTTTCCAGAAAGACAGGGGTCTTCCATAAGGCCTACATCATACCTGTGAACAACATGGGTGCCTTGAACAACACTGGTTATCTTAACACAAGATTCCTATGTAGACAACTTACTTGGGCATTCAGACTAGACCCAAGTTTCACCCCCCAGTGTCCAGAACAAGAGCCTCAACAAAAAATCACATTCTCAGCTTACGCATTATAATAATTTGGGGAAAGTGAAGATCACTAGCAAATGGCTAATTTGTTGAGAACCAGATTTTCATTGAATCATAGCATCATTAAGGTTGGAAAAGACCAATAAAATTATCAAGTGTAACTGCCAACCCTGCCTACCCTAACCACTAAACCGTGTCCTGAAGTTGCATGTCTACATGTGTTTTTAAACACCTCATGGGATGGTGACTCCACCACTTCCCTGGCCAGCTTATTCTTATGGCTGACCACTCTTTCAGTAAAGAAATTTCTCTTAATACCCCATCTAAACCTCCTCTTGTGAAACTTAAGGCCATTTCTTCTTGAACCACTTCAAATTCCTGCTATAATTCTTTAATTTGTTGGGAAGTGGGAAGAAAAACTAAATCTTTCATCCACATCTAATATGACTCTGAACCTCTGAAATCTGTAAAAGTTTTGGCTCTGCCACACATGTAAAAATGTCGAAGTATGAAAATGCTATGTTTTCTTCATGCTGAATTTCTGTTGTACATTAAGAAGGACAGATACTGAAGGAAGTTGTGGAAATTAAGAATTTATTGAAGAGGAAGATAAAGACCTTGCAAAATTTCTTTCCTGATGAAAACTTTGCTGTCAAAAGTGTCTAGTGCTTTCAAGTGGCACTATAAGAGCAAAAGAAAATCAATTCATAATAAGGCAGGGATCAGAATTTCTGAAATGGCAATAAAGACAATAAAAGCAGGAGGATTAAAAAAACCTGACTAATATTCTAACCAAATTTCTTTAAGAATACTAAGAAAAGTAAATATTAGTTCATAGAAACTGAAAAAAAAAAACAACTTAGTGCTTCTGTCTTTTGTTTTGTTTTGGGTTGTGTTGTTTTGGTTTGGTTTGGTTTTTTTCTTGTTATTTGTTTAACAGTGATGCAGAGTAAAATCAATACTGTTACCAGGACAGTAGATGAAGGGCATGAAAAGCTGATATTTAAAGAAGATAGTGGTAAGTATCTTCTAGGTATTATTTATCTTTTTAGGATGGATTAACCACAATACGAAGTAAATATATTAGGGCCAGCTGGCAATCTTATTGACAAGGAAGTGGTAAAGCTTTGAATAAACATTCAAATTAACAAAGATATATGTGAAAAGCAACAAACAAGAAAATGTCTCAGAGGCTTTGGAGAAACAGTCATTAATAGTGTGGGTTTTGCTGGAATAGGAAAGCTAGAGAGTATTTACTTCTTCCTGCATTTTTTCTTTTCTGTCACTGTAAACCTTCATTGTTTATCTGTCTTCAGGTTTAAAAAGAATTGTAAGTGCCTGAAGTACTAAAGGCTTAGTTCCCAAGTATCAGACACACAGTTCACACACAAAAAAGCTCTTGGTCCTGCTGAGTCTCAAAATCACCACAGCCTATTTGCAGAAAAGCACACCAAAATGCAGAAGCAGTAGCAGAAACCATCAACTTTCCTCCATCCCCAACCCCATAGCCCACTCAGTGGAAAAGACCAATACTGCAAAACCAGAAAACAGATGCAGCAAATAGAACAGGAGGCCTCTCATATTACAATCCTAACTGCAAACCCTATGATATTTTGCTCCAGCCACCACTGTAATTTTGAAGCTGACATGCCAGCAGTGTGGCATTGAATATTATCAGCAGATTCAACTCAACTCACAAAACCAGATAACTGTTAGGTCATTTAAAGGACATGTTCTTATCTACCGACTGAGGTGACATCTATTATACTGTACTAAACTCATATCGGTGGTGACAATGTGACTTGAAACAGAGATTATAATGAAGAAGCTTTATTGTTGTTTGAATCTAAGTAGGATGATAATTCCAAGAATCAAGGAGTGAGGAAAAAAATATTGAAGTTCTAGATGTTTCCTTACAACAGTTACTGGACACTACTGGACTCTCTCTTGCTACTTGCTCTAGATTCAGTTTATTAATCAGTTTATACAGATGAATTTAAGATGCATAGTCAGGCATGTCAAAGGTCACCGTGGTAATAGAGTAAAAACTCTTTGTCTCAACTCTTTATCTCCACCCAGATGTTTGTTTTGTGTTACTTTCCCTTCTCTTTGTGGGGGGGAGGAGGAGGCTTTTGAGAGTGTGCTGTGTTAACCCAAGACAGTCCATATTTGGCATCCCAACCTGTGGCTTGAAAAGTGGTTGTCTTAACTAAGACAATTGATTTTGGCAGGAGATAAAAGGGTTGAGGTAATGAGAAGTGAGATAACAACAGCATTCAGTTAAGGCTTAAGGCTTTTTAGGAGAGTTTTATATAAGCTCTTTTTCTTCCCATGGTATGTTTGCTATGTTGGTGCATTTGCCTTCTGGGTGCTGTTGGGCCAATGTGCTGGGGTCCTGTGCATGTTATCTGTGGTGGTTTGTGGTATTGTGGTTCACCACATTAAGGCGTTTAAGATGTTTGCTTTTCTGGTTACGTTACATAGGATCTTATGCGTTTGTACTGCTTATGGTGTCCATTGTGGGGCTGGCATATTATGTTTTGATTGTTCCACTGGTTATTCAGTTAAGATGGTATTTGTCTGTGGTGATTTTTTCACCTTTTGAGAGTTTCAGATATTCCTGGGACACCAATACCAGCCCGCTTCTGTTTTTGTGTCTTCCAAATGTGTGCCTGATCTTGTCCAGGGCAATACAGGTCTCTCCCAAGAATACCACACAGAGATCTGCACTGAGGCTGGCTAATTATGAGTGGCAGGGTGCATGGGAGATTATGGGCAAATGCCTAGGACAGCAGTCCCCTCCGTTGGTTTGGAATTTCACCCCTGAACAAGTGCAAAATCCTGACAAGCCAGTGAAAAGTTTGAAAAATGTCTGCTGTAAGCCTGGAAGGTTCCTAGAGACGGAAATCATTGTGATGTGTGAGATAGACATGGCCCATGTCTATCTCACTCTTCTCATCACTGTTCAGAGTGCTCAGGGGCAAGAGAATTCTCTGGGTCTACCGAAAGACCAACAGGCATGACAGCTGCACCAGAGAACCAACCTCTGCCAGTATCAGCTCCCCCTGTAAGGAAAAAGAAATACACTAGAAAAGTAGCTTCTCCAGAAAAGGATAAGAATGAATCAAGGTCCTCAGAAGACAAGAAAAAGATCCAGGGATACTCTCTCAGTCTTTATCTCTGGCCTTGGAAGATGGCCAGTGACAAATTGTGGAAGAAATGACTAGCAGGCCCTGGCAATGTGAAGGAAGCCTCTCCCCCTCTACAGGTCTGTGTTTCAGCTGTGAAGGAACTGTCCCAGAAGGTCAAACAAATCCAAGAGAACATGTTCTGTTACCTACTGGTATGGTCCCATGCTTCAGCCATGAGGAGCAGGCACTTCCCTGTCTGAGGAAGAGAATCTAGGAGCTACACACCATAGCGTACTCTATGGTTTTACTTATGTGATCATGGGGAGGACATAAGGAAGTGGGATGGAAAACCCACTTCAATCCTAGCTGCACAAGTATGTGAATTACAAGGAAATTCTCCCTGGGAGAATGCTGCCCCAGTTTCCTATGAAACATTTCCTCAAATGAGCAGGAGAACTGATAATGCTACTGATCCTCCTGAAGGGACTCCAAAGCATCTTCACAAAATGTAAGTGATCCTAGTCAGAATTAGAGGGGTCCTGCCTCCAACCCGATGGAGGAGAGTGGTTTTATTGGGTACAAGTGGGTTTATTGGGTTGTACAGATCCAATGGCTTTATAAGTTGAATCCACAAGAGTATAAAGCCTTTAGTTGATACAGGCACATAGTGCACTCTGATGCCATTAGATGACAAGTAGTGGAACCCATCTGTATTTCTGGCATGACGGTTGGATCCCAGCAGCTGAATATGTTGGAAGCTGAGTATCAGAATGCAAGCCACGGTTTGCTTTCACTTGGAGGGCTGGAAGAGGTCACTGGAATTGACTGCCCCAGAGGTGGAAAAAGAGTCTCACCATTTTGACTGGTTATGGCCTGATCCAGACTGTGCTGGAACAGCTGGAGCTCCAGAGCATCTGCAGTGGGAAGTCTTCTGTGTACTGCAGAGTGATCTCACTTTGAATGAAAATGGACAGTTAATGTTGTATAATGTATGTTGTTTGATGTTAATTGCTACTAGGCATGATGTAGATGGTATAGAATAAGGGGTGGAGAATGTCATGGATTGAGTTGCATCTGCTGCTTCTGTCACAGCAGCTTCAAAATAAAAGTGCTGGTTGGAGTGAAGTATCATGGGGCTTGCAGTTTGGATTGCAGCATGAGAGGCTTCCTGTTGTGGCTGCTGCTTCTGGTTTCTGGTTTGGGGTTGTTGGTCTTTTCTGCTGGTCAGGCTGCAAGTTGTGGTTGGGGAGAGTTCACTGACCTCTGTTTCTGCTTCCGCATTTTCCTGCAGTTATCTGCAAATAGGTTAAGGTAATTGTGCATTGGATCATTTCCAGTAAAACTCCTTATCTGAACCCTTTATCTCAACACAGAGGTTGGTTTCTGATGTGTTACTTTTTCTCTCATCTTGGTGGGGTTGGGGGGGTGCTTGTGAGAGTGGGTTATGTTATTCCAGGACATCTCTGTATTCCTTCTGTAGTTGCTGTTGCAGCTATTTAGTCTAACGCTTTAGATTATGATTCTTGTACTATTTTTATATATTCATTCCACAATTTAAAAAACAAGACGACTTTGGATTTTAAAGTTAGATTTATTTTTTCTAAGCCCAAGTTACAAGTGCATTCACTCCATTGCATCATTGGCTTTCCATTTCTACACTGTTAATTTCTTGACAACAGCTCTCTCCATCTTTCGTATGTAGTTTGAAAAATATTGAAAATTTGAAATCATACTGAAGTACTATTGTTCACATTTTGCAGAGTAACTTGAAAGGCTCCTCAGTTTTTAAAATGCCACATGGAAGTAGAAAAGACCTGCAGAAGGTTGATAGCCTCAGGAACATGTTTAAAAAGTAAATCAATCTTCTCTGTATTCCTCTCTCTATTTGTTTAAATGTTGGCAGCATACTTGCAAGTTTGGCAAATTCACGTACTCTAATTGCCCTCTATTTTTGAGAATGAAAAAAACTGTAAAACTAGCTATAGATTTGTTTTTCTCCTTTCAGATTGAGCAATAAATCTTAAAGATCTGTGAAATCTGGCTGCCTTTGCTCCTTGTGTCTCATATTTTATAAAGAGTAAATTAGAGAATAGGATGAAAAAGAAAAGAAAATATTTTCAAGTAAAGAAAAGAAAGAACATCATCTAGCTGGTATAAGATGTAGTTCTACATGGCTACAATAAAGAAAAGTGTGAAAATGAAGACAATTCAACCTAAATTTGTAATCACTATCAACTGGAGTACAGCCGCTAAAACTAACTGAACAATTATATCAATGTTGTTCAAAAGTCAAAAGCCATAACCACTAATTATTTCCAGAAGAAACTGATATAGATTCAAAGAAGAATATGAAACAGAAAATAAATATTCAAACAGCAATATTCTGTAATTCTTGATTTTGTATTCTGGGTGTTCAACGTTTAATAGGGCATCAGCATTCCTATATGCTGTGCAGCCCAATTTTACATCTGTCAAGTTCTTGCATGTATGCGTGAACTATTTGAGATTAGAGAGCTGAGATATGAAAATGCAGATTTTTTTTTTTTAAGCAATATTTTCTGGAGGACAGAAGAAAGCCTAGCAAAGCACATTTTGGAAACTACTTCAGTATTGGAAGCTCAAGACCTCTTATCACCAGTTGGGTGGGGGAAAAAAGATTTGAAAAAAGTAAAACTGGAGCTAAAATAAGTATGCCTGATATGAAGGCTGTGTAAAGGGCTAGATTAATTTCCCTTTGAAGTCAATAGTTAAAAGGCTGACTTGAACTGGGGCTTTAGGAGTATAATGAACGCATTCTTCCAATATCTTTCATGATCCAATTATTATATTTAATTATTTTATTTTCTAAAATTGCAGATAACAGCCATCAGAAGCATCAGAACTTATAGAGGTATGTATTTTCGCACATGGTATATTGATTGTTTATATCTGCTAATTTTATTTTGTTCATTTTCATAAACAAAACAAAAAATGCTCTCCTACCAAAATCCCCAAGCATTTCCTGAATAGACTGAGGGACATACTCAATGGTGCTCCAGTGTTTTGAGCTACCTATAAGCAGCAGCAAGTATGGGCTGCTCAGTGAGGGCAGAGGACCTGAGAGCTGAGGTTGGTGTGAAGCTGACAGGAGCAGCCACTCAGCAACAATCATAAAACCTCAGTACCAAGGCATGGATGGTAATAGTGACTGTGGTCACCTGAGTGCTCAGTAATCACCAAGTAAATCCATACCGACCAAGCATGTCTGAAGCCAAGTTGAAAACTCAAGTCAATATGACAAGTCTGAGGTCAAAAAGAAATAAGGCCAGGCTTAGGCAAGGATGGAGCCTAAATATAATGTGCAGGTGAATACACAGACATTGTGCAGGTAGATTCCCAAGGAGGCATATGACACTTCTTCTTTAATATATCGCTTTCTACTTCTCACTGTTCTTTCTGGAAGTTTATCTGTACTTAGAGAGGTCTGATCCAAGGTCACACAACTGAACTATATCACAGTTGACTTTCAACACAAGCAGCCAAACACGGTAGAAAAAGTGGCAAAGAACTATGAAAAAAGGATAGTTATAGGCTGGTCAGGGCAGCAGAACCTATTGGTGTGCCTGGGACTCGAATGGAAAACTTTTATTATAAAAAAGAGACCACCATTGATTTATGCATTTTTCCTCCTCAATGTTTCTTCAAGCAGTGAACTAGACAAACGTAAAGGAAAATCTACTGAAGCTTTTTATTTAGTCAGTCACCTCAGAAAAATTTAGCATCAAGAAATTAATTTGATTCTAGAATTTTTTGCATACCTAATTTCACTATAGTTACCATTATTTTGGTAGCAGAATATTTCAGTACAAATATATTTCTCCAGGAAGAGGATTCTTTCCCATCTTTCACCTAATTCTCAGGTTACCTTGTTATTTCCATCTTCATCTGTATGTCAGATGTCTCCATAATTACTGAAGTCCATATTTGTCTTGAATCTGTCATTCACTGTACAAGCAATACACAATGTTCTCATCTAGAAAAGTTGACTTGTAGAGTACTGAAAATCTCACTTTGTCTTCAGCAGAAGTCTTGTGGAGAAGGATTTCCAGAGAAAATTATGCAGAATCAGTCACCTTTTAGTTTTCTAAACTAAAATTTTGTCAATACAATCATTTGCTTAGTCTCAGTGATCAAAACCATGTCCCATACACAGAAAACAAGCACAAAATTGTATTTTAATGAGATTGATCGATCTCTATAAACAGGAAACCCCAAATAATAAACTCTGTAAATAAACTGACAGCATGACATTAAGTAACAGCTTTAAAGGCTGGTAATCTTTTCATATGTGTAACTTGTTTTTGAAAAAAAAAAAAGTTGGTCTGTGAAAGACCTCCATTGCAACTGTATTAAGCTGAGGTCTATATATATCTAAACAGTAAGAATAGACAATTTAAGTCATAATCTGTGTGTAGTATCCCAAGATCCAAGAGGACAGTAAGACCCATTTCCCTAAAGAAATTAAGCCAAACTGTCACTAGCAATAAAGCTCCTTGCTGTATTACATAGCCTAGAGAATTACATAATTTTACTATATGTGTTAGCAATAATTCCCTGAAAAATATGTTCATATGGTGTTCTCCACAACTTATCAAAGTCCTTGACCTACATACTTATAATGGAAAACAACAAGTATTATAATTCTGCTCTATAATTCCTTCTAAGAGGAAATAAAAAATTCAAAACATTGTGGGAAACATATGCTAGTAATTTTAAAAGGACAAGTGTTAATTTCAGTGGAAGCTTTATAGTCAGCTCAAAGTATATAATTCTGTTTCTCTTAAGAACAAGTGAAAATACCTAGAAAAAAATAAGTTCTTCCAATAAATAACTTCCTAAGGTCTAGATCTAATTAAATAAAATGTATTATGAATTCAAATATTTTAACAAGGAAAACAGACTGTGAAGAAGGCTGGTTTCTACCACCTTCAGTGTTTCAGTAAAAGGCAGAGGTCCATTGTTTCTTAGCTTCTACGTGTCTCTTTCATTCCTAAAAAAGACTTTGTTGTTGATACAAAGAGATGCAGAAAATGCATATATATGCTTAACTCTTGTCTTTTTTTTCTAACTCAGATTTTTTTTTTATTTAACCATGACAGACATTTTCTGGAGGCAATACATCTGATTTATCAGGATTTTCTCTGAAAAGGAAAAGTTCTGTGAAATGTCTATTTAGAGTACTGTGTGGTCCTATCAAAGGCTTTTTCAAGTATTGATCTTTCCAAAAGATGTACATATAGACAAATACTTTCCCTTACATCTATAATACTCTGACACTCCTGCACTGTACACTATGCATGTAAGGAGAAGGAAAAAGACAAATTTTTTAAAAAAGTGTTCTGGTTATAGAACAAGCTCAGAAATGTGAACAAAATTTGACAGAATAAAGTCTACTGATTCAAATTACTGACCATAGATATTTAATATATTTGAAATGATCCATCTTAAAAGAAGCTATGATAAATATACCAATATATGGTGTTAAGTATAATTTTCATATTTATCCTGTATCTGCAATTAGCAAAAGATATTTGTGGAAGCAGAAGTTGGAATTTTGAAATGTAAACATCAGTAACAGAAATAGAGCTGCTAGGCTTTAATGAAGCAGTGAAAGAAATTCTGCATACCTGTCTGCAGTTGTTGAAAAATCAGAAGATATGTTATGTAGAGGGATTTAGCCTGCTGAGGCTTATGTCTCTGTAAATTTTATTTTGGGATTCAGATGTGAACAATTAATTCAAGACCTCTGAGCCTGAATTAATGATGGTTTTGCATAGAAGAACCAGGTAAAGCTATTCAAAATTTTGATGTCACAAAGCATTCATAAGTTCTGTGATATTAGATGAGTAAAGACAGACCTTAGAATTGTGTTGGACTTTAGTGCACCCTCAATACAAGACAGACATTAATGCAAGTTCAGCAGAAGGTTACTGGAATGTTTTGGCCTGGAATGAAAAGCCTGAGGGACCAGGATTTACGTAGATTGGAGAAGAGAAATTTGGAGAGACCTAACAGGAGCTTTCAAAAACATTAAAATCTCTCATATGGAGATATTTGTTCATGTTTTTTCTTAAACTGATCACAATCAAGTCCTTATCTTATCAAGACTAAGGGCTGGGAGGCTCTGAAGTTCTGTATTTTAGTATAGAGGGAAAGAAAATAAATCTGGACTGGATTACTTTGCTTGATACATGGGATACAAACTTATTAATACTTGTTTGTCATATCATTTATTAATTAAGGGTAATTACTTTCTAATCCCTTTACAACAAACTGCAAAACCCGTTGTGGTCGTTTTAGGCTGTACCTTTAAAAATTTTCCACAGATCTTGAACAGAAAGTGGTAAAATGCAAATAAATGGCTATTGGGTGTAAAAAAGGAAAATAATGATACATTCTAAACAATCCGTAGGAGAGATAGAAGACTTAAGCTAGTAATGTAAACAAATTTTCTCTCTTTTCACTTCAGCTCTGGCTGATGCTTCTCCTGGCTTTACTGGCCTTGACTGCATTGCTTTTGTTAAGACTGGTATTAGCAACAACTTCTCTGCTCTTTCTCTTGTCCCTTTTGTGTCCAAGGTGGGTAAGGAGGGATGCAAGGCGCAGGGGAGAAGCTGTGGCAGCTCCCCTGGTTTTTAGCCAGGGGGAGTTCTTGTGCTGTTTATTAATTGTATATACCTGTAAATATAGTAAATACTGTATATTTGTACATATTCATTGCATTTCGTTGTAAATTGTAGTTATGCTTGTAAATACAGCTTTCATTTGCTTCCATCTGGGCTGGGCTGGCACCACACCTGATTTTACAGAATAAATGTGTTAAAGGGTTTTTTTATCATCTTCACCAATTCCATGCTGTTAAGATTAATATTTTTTTAATAATTAAGAATTATGAACAGGTCAAAATAGCTGTTGATAGAAGTAGCTAAAATATAATAATATTTGGAAAATTTTAGCATATATAAGTCCATAGGTCAGTATGATATGAAACCTATTGTGTTATGGGAATTATTTAATGAACTTGCTGAACCACAGGCAATTATACAGCAGGCTTTATGGAACTGCAAGAAAATATCAGAGGATTTCAGTGAAAAAGAGCAATAGCAGTGAAATCTATAATTAGACTAATTCAGTACCCTACGGTAAGAGTTTCTCTGCCTGTACCATTTAAATCTCAAACTACAAAGCTGAAATGTAGAGTTGAAAGCAAAGTATACTGAAGTTAATGAGATGATGGAAACAGCTTGTTTTGATTTCAGTAAGCTTGATGTCAAGCCCGCCTTGCAAAAATAATGCTATATTTAGAGAGGAAAAATATTTCCATTATCAGAATGTTTTTCAGTTGTTCTCCGACTCTCAAAACAAGAAGGAAATCCAGCAACTCTTTAGTTGTCCTCTGATGGTTGCAGAACAAACACAGAAAAGCAGCTCAGTCATACGTTTATATATATGATTAATAGTCGAAGTCAGGCAAAAACAGGATGAATGTTTTAAAAGTCATTCATAATAAAGACTAGTAGAGGAGCTGGAGTTGCCATCTTTTTCTCTATTAACCTACTTTTAGAAATCTGTTGGGTTTTTTTCTCAGAAAATTTAACTTTCCAATTGAAATACACAAAAAATGAGATTAAAAAAATAAAAAAAAAAAAAAAAAGAAAGAAACAAGAGTAGATGAAACCATAAATGTAGAACTGGAAGGCAGGTATTTAACTGGAAATCTTAGGACAGCAAAATCCTAGTTTGGGAATAATTATATGACATATGTGCCTTAGAGCAGGAAAATCAAAAGTAACACTGTGGTAGATAATTTTTAAAGGAATTAATAAACTTTGTATAAAATATACTACTTGCTATAATTATTTCTGCAAGGAAACGTGGTGCTTAGTTTGGGTTTTGTTTCTCTTTCTTTCCCCCTCAAATTTCTTGAGAAATGCATGGATGATTTTTTTAATAAGGCCCCTTGGAAAACAATATTTTAGATTTTTAATTATTTTTCTTTTTTCTGTTTTCATTACAGGAAAACAGAGTGAGAAATACACAGCTTTATCTTCAGAAGTATTAGTCCATATCCTCAGAATATTACCTCCCTTTCAGAGCAGTACATAAATTTCCCTCAGTCTCTCAAATGTCAAGCTCATTTCACCCTCTAGACCTCTCAGTAGACAAAACAATTGAAAATCATGCTCCAGTTCTTCATCTGAAAATTGTGCCTTTATTTTTTGTCCTCTTCATCTTCAGATATGAGTGGAAAGGTTTCTCTTGT
Source organism: Indicator indicator (assembly GCF_027791375.1). NCBI lineage: Eukaryota > Metazoa > Chordata > Aves > Piciformes > Indicatoridae > Indicator > Indicator indicator. Next base: position 48,997,383 of record NC_072010.1, on the reverse strand, counting down.
TGTTACAGGTATGTGAGCTAAGGAGTTTCGGCTTTTCTAACAACTTTTTACAGCAAGAAAAATACTTTACTTTGGATAGGAAAAAAGTATATTCACTCACACTATTTCAGCCTGCTAAAATAATAATGAAAAACTGAACCAAAATGAGAACTGTGAGACCATTTTGTCAGGAATATAAAAATGAAACACCAGGTTTAAATGAATTTACAATAGATCAGTTGGCTAAATCATGCACTAAATTTTTCCCTCATTGCTTAACTGAAGCATTTTGAAAGTAAATCCATTCAATGTTATACATAGTTTTTAATGACTTTTAATGACTTTTTGAAATTATCTCTGATGAAAGTTATCTAGAAAGTGTAAGTCCCTATTGCTTTTACTTAAACATACAGAATACTTTAAAAGAAAATAGAAGAACATCTAAAAGACTTAAATTGTAAACATGTATCTTAAGAAAACTTCAAAAAGCACACAAATCTTCATAGAACAATGAATTTGCACAGTTTTAATCCTCAATGAGATTTCAAAATACAGCTTAAAACTAGTGGGAAATATTGGAATTATAAATGAGACACAGGAAAGATTGAGTTTAGCAGATGAAACGGTGAATTTTCCCATGCTGGTAGATAGTATTTTAATTATGCTATGCACTCCATGATTCCTCAGGCTCACAATACAGATGGTATCCACAGCTCAGGAAAAAATTCCCTGACCCCAAGAAATACTAGAGAAAGATCTGTCAGAAATGAATGCTGAAGCATTTAAGAATGCTTTAAGGACCTATGATTTTTCTAGAAAAACTTGCCTTTTTCTAGAAAAATAAGCTGGGACAGAAACAGAAATTGATTTTTTTTTTCCTGGCTGCATAGATACTGTTCCTTATCTTGTAGTGAAAAGCCACAAGACAGAAACCAAAGGTTAGTTGCTAGATGTAAGAAAAGAGTTAGGTAAGTTTTCAGACAGCAGAAGCAACATCAATGTTGAGAGTTTAAAGGGTCAGCCATGACAACTTCTTCCCGTGGTTTTCTTGTGTGCTATACAGCTATAAAAAGACAGAAGCATATAATATATATCTATGTTGTAATGCAAACAGCATTACAGTAGACTCAGAATCCCCTACAAGAATAATTTTCAAATTACTTCACTTCAGAATCCTAAAAGAAATTTTTCTTATTAAATGCATATTGATAAACCAGATATCTTGAAATTAGCATGCATACTTTAGAGACAGTGTTCACAAACACAGATAAAAACCAAAACAAAACTAAACACAACATCATCTTTATGTAATACTAAGCCATAATCTACAATTGATTTGCTTTATCTTTTAATAGGAAGATGTTGACTTGGGAGTTGGAACCATAGCTAGCACAGCTTTTACTTCAGACTTTTGAGAGTGATTAATTCCTAGTCAAAAAAGCCCAACCTGAAATCAAGTAATCTTAATCAGCCTATTTCTATAACACTACAAAATTTATTCAATCCTACCAAAAAAATGTCTTGAGAGCTGCCAAGTACCTGTAACTTCTAGAGAAACTCTTGTGTTTGGAATGTTTGTGTGGTTTCAAGATTGCAGCCTGACAAAAAAAGGACTGTAAAAAAAATGTAATAAATAAAATAAAATGCAGCTCTGGAAGAACCCACACAATAAGACTCCCTGCAGCTTGGCAGCTTGTAATATAAAGGACTGATAAAAGCTATGAAAATAAAGAAAAACAAGAAAATAAAATTTTAATATGCTTGGAAATAATGTTAAGAACTAATTTCTAAGTTACTCAAAAATACTTGTTCCCATGAAAATGGGAATTTTGTTACAAAAACTTATATAATCACTGGGGAATTTTAAAAGCAAAGCTCTTTTATAGAATATTAATTATAACACTAAATTTTCCTTTCTTTTGATGATCCTCTTTGAGCAAAACTATCGCAGATTTCAAAGGTTAAGTAGGTAAAAACTGATTCTGGATTATGTGCAAAATTATTTTAAAGGGATGCTTTTAAGAACTCCAGCAGATGACTAAGGTCAGGCAATAATTTTGTTCTTGAAAGAAAACCACTGGCAGCTACCTCGACCTAGAATTCTATAAAAGTGATGCACTAATATTTTCAAAATAACCAAAATAACTAAACAGTTTAAAAAGCTTGATTTAACAAAGAATCAACTCTTTGTTAACGAATCAAATGACATCTTTTTACATTGCAAATGCATTTTTTCCTTTTTTTTTTTTTTTTTTCCCCCCTCCCACCCCCCCCTAAAATCCAGTGCTCCCTCTGCTGGCAGCGAAACAGCAATTTTTTAATAAAAACTGCCTGGTAAAGATAACTGAGGCAAACAGAATGATTAAACACAGACAAATTCGTAGCACATTGACTTTTGGACATGGAGTGAGTATGCCAAAATACTAGCTGGGGAAGAAATATCGTCTCTTTTCAAATATTCTAAAGTGAGAATTAAGAAGTCTTTTCTTAAAAAGAGAGTTAAAACACCTTTTCAGGCCATCTAGTGACCTGAAAACCCCCTCTTACGTTGTTCACAGATCTTGTACATATTTTGTGCAACACCATATTCTTTTTCCTACTAAAGTTAAATGCACAAAAACATGAGGATCAATAAAATAATTTTTAACAAAATGTGATATGCAAAAATATTTGTTAAAGACTGATGAACATTTTTAAATACTGCTTTTATTTTGTCAACAAGCATAAGCAATCGAATGATGAATTCTCTCATGCTTTTAGAAAGAAGTGAAAGATGAAAATTAAGCGTGCGTTTTTGACTGATGGTAATGATGGTATGGTGGTAATGATGGCATGATCTGGTGGCAGTGACAGAAATGTGGTGGGAGAGCTCACATGATTGGAAAATGGTCATGGATTGTTATGCCCTTTTTAGGAAAGAAAGGCAAAGTGGTGGTGTTGGACCTTATGTGAAGGAGCAACTAGAATGTGTTGAGTTCTGTTCAGGAGTGGATGAGAGGCAAGTTGACAGCATGTGAGTGCGAATTAAGGGGCAGGCTAGCATGACCGATACAGTTGTGGGTGTTTATTACAGACCACTTGATCAGGATGAGGAAGTTGATGAGGCCTTCTACAGGGAGCTGACAGCAGACTGGCAATCACAGGCCCTGGTTCTCATGGGGGACTTTAACTACTCAGACTTTTGCTGGAAGGCTTACACAGCCAGCCAGACGCAGTCCAGGAGGTTCCTCCAGTGCAATGATGATAACTTCTTGATGCAAATGGTGAATGAGCCAACTAGGAGAGAGGTGCTACTGGACCTGATACTCACTAATAAGGAGGGTGTGGTTGAAGTGGTGAAGGTTGAGGGCAGCCTTGGCTGTAGCTATCATGAGACGGTAGAGATCAGGATCTTGTGTGGTAGGAACAGAATACCAAGCAGGATCACAACCTTGGACTTCAGCAGGGCCAACTTTGGTCTTTTCAGGCAATTGTTCGGGGAAATCTCATGGGACAGAGTACTAGAAGGCAAAAGGGTTCATGATGGTTAATATTCAAGGACCACTTCTTGCAAGCTTGAGATCAGAGCATTCCAACAAGTAGGAAATCAAGAAAGGAAGGCAAGAGACCTGCATAGTTAAGTAGGGAACTGCTGAGCAAACTCAAGTGGAAGAAGAGTCTACAGATCATGGAAGGAAGGGCCAGCCACTGGGGAGGAGTATAAGACATTTGTCAGAGGATGAAGGGAGGCAACTAGCAAGGCTAAGGCCTCCTTGGAATTCAGCCTTGCAAAGGAGGTCAACAGAAAGAGCTTCTTCAAATATGTTGCAGGAAAAACTAACACTAGAGGCAATATAGGCCCATTGTGGTGTGGCCATTTAGGCTGGGTGCCTCCAAAAAAGAAGCCTCACATTTGAGACCTCTGTTGTATAGAGTGTCCAGCCCAGTGGGTGGACACAGGAAATAATATATTTCTACCTATAAATCCTGCTACCTTAGGAATCTGGCTGCAAGGTTATTGTCTTTCTTTCTTCCTTCTCTGCTCCTGTGGGAGAGAGACACTCTCTTATCTGGTAATGATGGGGAAGTATCCCAGGCGTCTGTGGCCTGAGTACCTTTCCTTCCCCTGAGCAATCTTGATCTGTTCAGGCCTAATGCCAGGGTAAAGGGGGGAGGGGAGGAGGGGCAGTTCAGGCCTGGCCAGCATGAAACCAGCCTAGTAATGGGGGGAAGAAGGAGCCCTGGGGGTTTTGGGTGAACTCCAGGTAGGGAGAAGGGAAGCATTGAGCTTTTAGTCTGGTGAAAGGAACTTGTGTGTTTAGACTGGGGATTTCTTTGAATTGCTATGCTCACCACTATCTTTGTAATATGCTAATTGCTTTTCTATTTAAACTTTCCATTACTATCCAATCCATTTGTGTGGGAGTTATTCTTTTGCGCCTTTTGGGGCAATAGACAATTTGTCCCTCTGTAAACTAGGACAGGTGGGTACCTTGGTGACAGAGGATACAAAGAAGGCAGACTCACTAAATGCCTTCTTTGTCTCCATCTATACTGCTGGAGACTGTCCTCAGAAGACCCAGACCCCTGAGGCACCAGAGGAAGACATGACAGAGGAGTTTTCCTTGGTTGATGAGGACTGGGTTGATGACAACTGGATTAGGGAACAGCCAAGTAATCTGGACAGCCATAAATCCATGGGTATTGATGGGATGCTCCCACAGATGCTGAGGGAGCTGCTGGTGGTCATTTTCATACCACTCTCCACCATCTTTGCTGGTCAGTCATGGCAGACAGGAGAGATGCCTGGGAACTGGAAGAAGACAAACTTCAATCTTCAAAAAGGGTAAGGAGGAGGACCCAGGTAACTATAGACTGGTCAGCCTCACCTCCATCCCTGGAAAGGTAATGCAACAACTTAGCCTTGGTGCTGTCCTTAGGCAAATAAAGGACAAAAGGGTCATTAGGAGCAGTCAAAACAGTTCTACCAAGGGGAAGTCATGTTTGACCAACCTGATAGCCCCTTATGAGGACATAACCAGGTGGATAGATGATGGTAGAGCAGTGGATGTGGCTTATCTTGATTTCAGTAAAGCATTTGACACTGTCTTCTACAGCATCCTTGAAGCCAAGTTGAGGCAGTGTGGTCTGGATGATCAGGTAGTAAGGTGGATTGAGAACTGGTTGAAGGAAAGAAGTCAGAGAATTGTGGTCAATGGGACAGGGTCTAGTTGGAGGCCTGTATCTAGTGGAGTCCCTCAGGGTTCAGTACTGGGACCAGTACTATTCAATATATTCATTGAAGACCTGGATGAGGGAACAGAGAGCACTGTCAGCAAGTTTACTGGTGACAAAACTGGGTGGAGTGGCTGACACACTGGAAGGTTGTGCTGCCATTCAGCAGGACTTAGACAGGCTGGAGAGTTGGGCAGGGAGAAGTTCAATGAAGTTCAACAAGGGTAAGTGTAGAGTCTTGCACCTGGGAAAGAACAACCCCATGTACCAGTGTAGGTTGGGGACTGACCTGTTGGAGAGCAGTGAAGGGGGAGACCTGGGGGTCCTAGTGGATGGGAGGTTGACCATGAGCCAGCAATGTGTTCTTGTGGCCAGAAAGGCCAATGCCATTATGGAGTGTTGTAGAAGATGTGTTAGTAGGTTAGTAGGCTGAGAGAGGTTCTCCTCTCCCTTTACTCTGTACTGGTGAGGCTGCATCTGGAATATTGTGTTCAGTTCTGGGCCCCTCAGCTCAAGAAGGACAGGGAGCTGCTTGAAAGACTCTGGCACAGAGCCACAAAAATGCTTAATGGAGTGGAACATCTTCCTTATGAAGAGAGTCTGAGGGAGCTGGGCCTTTTTAACTTGGAAAAAAGGCAGCTAAGGGGTGACTTCATTAATATTTATAAATATGTAAAGGATGAGTGCCAAGAGGATGGAGCCAGGCTCTTCTCAGTGATGCCCTATGACAGGACAAGGGGCAATGGGTGGAAGTTTCATGGAAACGAGGAAAAAATTTTTCACTGGGAGGGTGATGGAACACTGAAACAGTCTGCCCAGGGGGTTTGTGGAGTTGTCTTCTCTAAAGACATTCAAAACCTGCCTGGATGTGTTCCTGTGTGATCTGGTATAGGTGATCCAGCGGTGGCAGGAAGGTTGGACTAGATGATCTTTCAAGGTCCCTTCAAACCCCTAACAGTCTGTGATTCTGTGATTCTGTGATTCTGTAATATGATGCTGTTGGCTCAGAACTTAATGATTTTAAACCACCATTCCTTACTAAGATTGCAGTGAGCAAAGACTTCCTAAAAAAATCAAATTAAACCTGATGGCATGTAGATCATAACGGCAAGAGGAAAGGAAAGGGAGGAAAACTATGTATTGTCGATCATTTGGACTATTCAGACATTTATTGCACGAACATAAAATGGGTACCCTGAAACCTGCGAGGAATCCTGAATCCAGTTTTTACTGACAATTTGGAATTGATTTCCTTTCATAAACACATTCGTGAAAGTACTGCTACAACTCACTGATATAAGATAAATAACTTTCTCCTGGATATGTGGACAGCAAAGAAACTGAGATACGTAGAAGACTGTCACAGGAATTGCTTCCTTTGCTTTTGGGAAAGACCAGAACACAAACAACCCAACCTGTGATATTAGTTACAGCTGCAGATAAGTGACCATTCTCTCATTATATCCAAGTACATCTGCCAGAAGCAAGTCATTTGTACATGAGATACCTTAATCCAAAATTACATTTGCAATTAGATTACAGGTTCTGGAAGTTATAGCCTTCCGCTCTACTGAAGAACAGATGTTACAGTGAGAATTATATCTCTAAATTTAAAACATAGATATGAACCTTTATCTGACTCTTACATGAAAGTGCCATGGACAAGATTGTTTTCTTCTGACTAGTAGAAATTCTTCCCACTCTATTATTAGGCCCAGCCATAATTCATATTTTAGGCTTTGAATTTAAAGCATTCTAATCAAAATGGGGAAGTTTATATAGTCCTTGTTGCAAGGATCAGCTTCGATTTTTCCCTAATGCTACTAACTGTTTTTCTTTCATAGAAATGTTAATATGCTATTGAAGTCTGAGAGGTTGTCTATGTTTAACCCATACATGGGGCTGAACTATAGCAGAGTCACCCAGTGACCTCTCCCCAGCATACAAGGGGAATCAGGAAAAGAAGAGAAGACCCACAGATTGAAACTAAAACAAATTTAATGAAATAGCCAAATTAATACCAATGTCAATACAGGACATATATAGAGTTACATGCATCCCAGCAAAAGTACATCTTGTAAAGGCAGGCCTCAAGAGCAGGAGAGGGGTGAGAGAAAGCCAGAGGAGGAAACACTAGCAGAAGCTTCCCCTCCCTTCACCAAAATTCCTTCTTTATACTGTCTGTGATACTCATGGTATAGGACATACCTGTGAGCCAACTCAAGTAAGCTGTCCTGGTTAACCTAGAACTGCTGATGCCCTCAGCCTGTGGCTGACTTGTGGTTCTATCGCAGGAAATCCAGGACAGAGAAATTCACAGAATACTGTGTAAGGAAAATGTACAGCCCTATACTTCTGCCTCTGAATTACAGCTATCTCAACATACTATGAAGATATTATAAATCTGTGAAATGTATTTCAATTTGCTCTATTTTCTTCACAGGCAAAATTTGGGAGCAACATTGGCTTCCAATGTGAAGAAATTAATCATGCTAAATAAACAAGCAATCCATGGCACTTAGAACTTCATTTCAGTTCTATGCTCTAGGTATCAAGATTGCTATAAAGCTGTTTTTGCAGTGTTACATAAGTTTGAAGCAATATTACCAGTGACTCTTGCTCTCCTTTATTTTATAATTTTTTCTATCATGCCTTAACTCTCTTCTGAAATGCAGTCTGAAAGCTTGTTTGCTTAGAATTATCAACTAAAGGCACAAATGTATTCCACATATTTTTTTAGATAAAAGCCTAGAAAATATCCACTAATGCCTATGAACTACCTGTGGACAAAACAGATCTCATTTCTCAGAAAAAGAAAACTGGCAAACAACAACAACAAAAAAATCTAAAAATGCAAATCAAACCAAAACAAACCAAAACAACATGCGGCAATGTTGAAAATTCTGTAAACATTTCACATTATGGGTTTTTTTTAGCAATACAGGTAACTTCCTGACACCACATTACAAAATGTAACTGCTTGAACAATCTGTCTAACTTTGAGACACCATATGTTCAAAAATATACCTGTGTCTATAAATCATAGTGAAAAATACATACTTTAGCACATATCTACAGACACAGACCCTCGATACTCTATTTTGAGAACTGAAAGTGTAACAGAACTCTAAATCAAAGCAAATCAGTCTCTAAATCTAAGAAGCGTCTCAACCAGAAGCTTAAAAGTTTTTTGGTAGCTGAAACTGAAATAGACAGCTGTTCTCTTTATTTCCGTTCTGTTCTCCTTCGACAAGGACCTCTCTCTTTCTCACAGGCACAGCTGATGTCACATAAGGATGTAAAAAAAACACCAACCATCAGATCTGCCTCTCTGAAAGGCTGTTTTTAACCTTTTTTTTTTTTTTTCTTCAAAAGAGGTTGAGTAACATGCACTGTGAACTCTATAATCAACATAGATGCTAACAATAGCAGTTGCTCTGTAATCAGCTTTTCCTGGAATGGCACTTGTCAGCATCTAAAAAACTACCAGATACTAATGACAGTAACAAGCATGGGGAGAGATGTCTTTGATTGCTGGATGTGCAACTTTTTCCTACCATAGTTCTCTGATTAATGCAGTTTTCAGGACTAGCAAAGCGTGTGGGTTATGCACACAGTTCTTGATTGTGTCCCATGGGTCTTTAATGTTCTTGTTGGGGAGAGGTTGGGGGAAGATTTCTGCTACAATTACAGCAGCTTGAGGAAGGTTATTTGTTCACCTCTCTGTCTTTAAATTACTATTTAAATTACTATTCTAGTTACTTTGTATTCTCCAGTAAGACTCTATGGATGCATTTTGTTTCAGTTAATTTTGTTCTTCTGTCCTAAATATAAATTCTGAACTCATTCTTTACTATACTTACAGCCAGCCAAAGTCATTACAATTGTATGTGTAGTTTTCCATTTATTTTGTATGGAGATCAAATATACAATATAACTATCAATATTCAATAATGAATCTTAACAGTTTGTTATATTTAGTTAAAATTCTGCTTATAAGCTAATAGTATGAATGACTTGAGTTAGAAATTAAGCTGATACTCAGTTCAAGAATGTAATCCAGTCACCTGCTGGGCTATTTGCTTTTCCTTTTTTAATTTTTTTTTCCTTAATCCTTAATTAACATCAGTCCAATGATTTGGTTTACTGCTATTTTAATAAATTCTACTGATGAAAAGCTTGTGATCTGCTACAGATTCAATGCAGCATTACTGCTGTTCAATACCTTCTATACATGCTGTAAGATTTTATGCTTGCACAATTGATCTACTTCATGACTTACTTAGAAACCTTTATCATAAAAACTGTACTGGGGATATAGTAATTTTTGGTTCATTATGTTCATTAGCACACATCTGACACCAGTTTCTATTTTAGGTGATCCTACTTTGGCAGGGGGGTTCAACTTGGTGCTCTCCGAAGGTTCCTTCTAACACCTACCACAGAATCACAGAGAATCACACAATTAACCAGGTTGGAAAAGACCTCAGAGATCATCAGGTCCAACCTATTACTTAATACCTAACACCTCATGACAACTAAACCATGGCTCCAAGTGCCACATCCAATCTTTTTTTGAACACTTCCAGAGACAGAGACTCTACCACCTCCCTGGGCAGCACATTCCACAGGCCAGTTACTCTTTCTGTAAAGAACTTTCTCCTCACCTCGAGCCTAAACTTCCCCTAGAGCAGCTTGAGACTGTGTCCTCTCATTCTATCATTGGTTGCCTGGGAGAAGAGACCAACCCCCACCTGGCTATAACTTTCAGGTAGTTGCAGAGAGCAATAAGGTCTCCCCTGAGCCTCCTCTTCTCCAGGCTAAACAATCCCATCTCCCTCAGCCTCTCCTCACAGGGCTTGTGCTTGAGACCTCTCACCAGCCTTGTTGCCCTTTTCTGGACATGGTCAAATATCTCAATATCCTTCTTAAATTGAGGAGCCCAGAACTGGATGCAGTAATGAAGTTGTGGTCTAACCAGTGTTGAGTATAGGGGAAGAATGACTTCCTTGCTCCTGCTGGCCACGTTATTTCTTATGCAGGCCAGGATGCCATTGGCCTTCTTGGCCACCTGGGCACACTACTGGCTCATGTTCAGCCTACTGCCAACCACTACTCCCAGGTCCCTTTCTGCCTGTAGCACTGAATGGAGTTACTGTGGCGAAAGTGCAGGACCCAGCACTTGGACTTGCTAAATGCTATCCTGTTGGACTCTGCCCATCTGTCCAGCCTGTCAAGGTCCCTCTACAGAGCCCTCCTATAATTCTGTGTTTCTGTGATTTGCAACTATGTCAGAGTTATTAATATGACTTATGAAATATTAACAATAATATTAATAATAACAAACATTATTTAACTGTATATATACACAGATTCTAGTGTACAGTCATGGATATAATCTCACAAACTGGTGCAGTATAACAATTTTGAACCAAATTAGAAAAATACAAAACAGTTATTAAATAAGAACTAGGGTGCAATTCTGGCACTTGTCCACCAGGGGATGACTCGGCAGGCACCTGGCAGATGAATATGGTGGTGAGGCTAGGTATCAAGGCACATACAATTTAAAGGAACCTTTCAAAGAGACTTAAAGCAACTCATGAATTATAACTCTCTGGGCATTCCCAGGCTGCTGCATTATAATGCACAGGTTACAATAACACACAGGCTAAAGCTGGGGGATTTTAAACAGAACCAAATCTGGTGTTAAACATGTGAACACTGAAGATACAGTTTCACTGGTGAAGGCTCGTTGCTAAGCTGGTTGCTAAACTGGTTGCCCCCCAGTAGCTGGCTCCAGGGGCGGTCCCTTTCAGATGCAGTGGAGGCAGCTTTCTTCTGCGGCTGTGAGATGCAGCGTGGGCTCCGTGGAACAGCGTGGGTTTACCTGGAACAGGCTCTCAGGCACTTCCTGGTCCTGGTGGCGCTGCAGAGTCTGCCAAACAATCTGGCTGTCCAGGACACTCACAGGTGGTCCTGGCAAGTCATGGACAATGCTCTGGATTGCCCTGGCACCTGGCTTTTGGGAGTGGAGGGACAGGCAGCTCCTTCTACCACGACTTAGTGGCTGACACACAGGAGAGGCTGAGAGTGGTTCTTGCTTTGCGAGCAGTGGGTGGACGGATTGGCTTTGTCTCACAGGTCTATATCTTTGTGGTTGCAGCAGACATGCCAAAGCAGAACACATACATGAGGGCAAAGAGCAAGAGAGCAAAGGAGCTTAATAGCAAAAGAGTGACTTGTTTACAATTTGGGTAATATTTATAATTGGATTTAGCCAATAGTCAAACTTGGTCAACACCATTACCCCATAAGAAAACATATGGCCAGAATATGACCATGTTTGGAAGAAGCACAAGTGTCCCATAAGGTGGGCATGAGCTTGTTTACCCCAAACAAGGCAAGTTGGGTTGTTTACCTCAGCTTGTTGGTGCCTGGCCCTTTGTTTTCTCAGCTCTGGGCTGAGTATCCACTCCAGAAAGGAGGGGGAAGAGGGGTTTGAGCAAAACATGTAGGGACATGTTTTGACAATATTTGGAGCATAATTCTGGGCGTATGCAGCCATTTGAAACTACTTTAATTTCCATCAGTGGAATTTATTTGTAAACAAAAATTGAGTGTAGTTATCTGCTTTGATGTGATTTTCAGCATGGACTGCTGGGACTATCTGCTTAACTGTAGTTCTCTCCATAGTATAAAGTTTCTGTGGGTCACAAAAGTACTAGTAGAAAGATTAAATGAGAAAGAAACACAAGCAATTCCTTTAGAAACTATGTGATTACCTAGTTACAGCATGGTGGCTTGTATCTAAAACAATCTAAAGAGAAGTCTTTGCAAAGTCTAATAGCCAAATTCACCCATGCTGTGTCTGATAAATTACACCATTTTATGTGAGAGACAGTTGTGTCCGAAGTAGATAATAGTAGTACAAATTTAGTGTCATGCCCCAGCTTAGAGTCAATGACCTGTTTTAGTATATGTAAGTATGTTGAATTTAGTCACTAGAATTCCTGACAAGTGGAAACAAAATGTTAGGTCAAATGATGTGTGGATATCATAGATTTTCATTCTTTTTTTCTTGAACTTGAGATCAGCTATAGCTGTAGAGAATACAAGATAATAAATAGCAGCCAGAACAGTGTGGTACTAGGTGAGCAAAAGAGTATAAAAAGAACAGACATAGCAATTCTTTCTATTATATGATCTCTACCATTCTATTCCTCTGAAATACCTGAAATTCAAACAAGCAAGTGGCTGAGTGCTTGATAGTTGTTAAAATAAAAGCTTTATTTTTATTTTATATTATATTATTATTGTTCTCTATGTTTTTATGGAACTTATCACATCACATGTTTTGTGAATATATCATGCCAAATGACTACAAAAGGCAGAATGTTAGTGTAATTATTGATATAATATTACATAAAATTCTTTAGCTCCTGCTCATTTAAAAAAGCCCTATTACAAAGGAGTTATTTCTTTGTACTAGTTATCTCTGTTTATGACCTCAATGCTGAAAACTATAGCCACGGTTGCCCATGTCTGGAAAGTATTTTAACCTCTTCTTAACATTCATGCCTGTGCTTCCATCGAATTGAAGTATTTAATGTAAATAAACTCATCTGGAGATGGAGTTCACCATGCTGAAAAGGATCTTATTCTGTACATTGGAACACTCTCTAATACTTTTGACACTTGCTGGGTGAGCAGGAAGGTATGTTGCAAATGAGGAACTAACTTCAAGCATCTTGTTTTGGAAAGAAAAGACGTTATTTGCATTTCAACTATTAGATTGCTTTAACGAGAAAGATATGAGCAAAGTTAACCCATGTTTTGAGTTTTGGACAGCTTAAATATCATTGTCACTGGTTGGTAATAAAAAGGAGTTATGCATCAGAGTAAAAGAAAATTATCACTTAACCAGAGAAGCTCATGTAGGATTTGAAGTGAAATAAGGGCAAAATAAGCTGGATGCTTTGCTTAGTGTAGATCACTAAAAAAGTCTTGTTATCCTGGTGACTTAGTGGGTACTAGGGAGATGATGAACAATGCATTGTGAAGCTTGAAGTGTTGGTTAGCTGTTCTTATCAAGCTACGAAGATTATTTATTAAAATCTTCCTATGTTACACTGGATAAAATTCTAACCAATATATGTAACCAAAGATAGGTGCGAAGGAAGTTCCCTTGGAAGCTGTAAAGGATCTGATGGATTGTTTCTATTTTTCATCCTTATTTAACAGAGTGAATGAGTATGGTGCAGTGTGAGAAAATGTAGAAGAGGTTAGTAATACAGTTATGCACCAAGAATGAAACTTAATACTTAGAAATAGACTGAGCAAAATAATAAAGTGATTGAATAAATGTTGTGAATTTATTATTAATGTTTGTTTTGGGTCTGTTAGTTTGTTTGTTCCTTTAGCAAAATGCACATTTGTGCATTGATGTTAGAATTGAAAGTAGCTTGAAGAACACTTACACACATAAGGAAGATGTATATGGAAGGTGAAGGGACTCAGACTAGCGTTACCTGTGTTTTCAGAACAAACTACACTTAAATCTTCTCACTGACAGTTCACTTCCATCTCCCTCCATGATCCAGCTAGTGGTGGGAGCCCGTGAAAAGATGTTCTGTCAGAGAGCCATTGCTGCAGTTAAGGCCAAATCTTGCAATATTTATGAAATATTTTCCTAATAATTGTGGATCCTTGGCATTGATTTTTTTAGTGTAAAATAAAGTCTTAAGTTTCCAGCCAAACTGAGCTTCATATATGGGGCATGAAGAGAATGAAAATCATGTCATAACTGACTTGAAGTGAAGAAAATAGACAACAATTCAGTGCTCTTGATGCAATCTTTGTTTAAGAAAGGTAAGAAACCAATTTAATACGTGGTCTGGTCACAGAAGAGTACATCTACAAGGTTAAATTATAAATTTTAAAGCACTTTGTTCACATGAGACATACTACAGCAAGTACATATTAATGTGTTATATATGTGTACATTGTCATAAATCTTTTGAAAGAGTAGATCTTTTCAAGATGCCATTAGTATAATTTAGGAGAGTCAACACAATTATTTTTTATTAGGTAATGGAAATTGGCATGATAAATAAGTGTTAGAAGGCTCTTGGGGATACGAAACTGTGTTATTAAATTAGAACTTTGGCTAAAATGATAAGGTCTGGTGATTATATTTTCATTAGTTGTACATTCTGCAGTGTCACATAATTGCATTGTTGATTGAGCATAATTTACCATGCTTTCAAAATGCAACACAATTACATGTCTCTTTAAAATAATATTGTTGCTGTGGAAAACAAATGGATGTGGCTGAGTGAAGTATTTCCAAGCTATCAGGAAAAACTGCCACTCTTTTAGAATAAGCATGAGCCATATTTCACATGAAGCTTAATGTTTTGCCTATAAAAATAGCTATCTAAAGCAAAAATGCTACAGGAGATGCTGAAGCAAATAATATTAGTATTTGTCTAGAAAAAAAACAACACTTGATAAATTACTATCTATGTAAGATTTTGAGAAATCAGCAGAAGAAGAGAGAAGACAGAGAAGAAGAGTGAGTGGAAACAAAACCATGACAGCATAATTGTGATAAACAAGCATGAGAGAGGAAATGTTCACCAAAAAATGCCAATCAAAAAAAAAAAAAAACAACAAAAAAACAACCAACCAACCAACAAAAAAAAAAACCCTAAAAGGTACCTGAAACTATGATTTTCTTACTTTTTGAAACTTGTGTGTTTAGGGAATCACAGCTGCATTTTCTTGTAGACAACCCAGTTTTGCAACCAAAAAATAGTTTACTTCAAGACAAGTTTGTTGTTTTATTTTATTTTTTTATCTAGTCTTTAAGTGAACTAAACTATATAGATGTTACATTTTTTTAATGATGGCTTTTGTGTCCTTTTTAAGGTGAATGAAAATAAAATGGAATAAATTGTAAATGTTGATATTATGCATAAAATGTTTCCTTTAATTTAATTATTTCAAAATTATATTGCATTGATTTTATTATTAAATATTGATTATCATTAAATGTATATTGTAACTGCTATATTACTATACTAAAATTTGTTAACGTTTTAACATTTATTTTACTTAATATTATTTACAAATTCTCATTATTAAACATTGATTTTTTTCTTTCTAAAATCCTGATTCATCCCAGATTGCATGATGATGTCAGTATAGTCAGCAGCAAGCCATATATCTGTTCCATTTTAAAATTTTTATTTCTGTATGTCTTTGACTATCTTAAATTACTGTGCTTTAATATATTTCAAGACTCCACTCCATACTACCCTAAAGGTCTAGTTTATTATTATAAACAACTGGAACGTATCAGTTTTAATCAGGTTAATGTTACTACAGTTTTGTGTTATTGCCTGTGTTTAAATATAAAATTACCCTTTTATGTTTTTGATGGATTATGAAACTCCCTATGATATGCATTATAGAGTCTCATAGTCTCAACAGTAATCTATGTTAATAATTAAATTAACAAGGATTTTAACAGTAAATTTAATAGATAACCATTATATTTAGGGGAAAAATATTTAAAATCTTTATTTATATACTAAATTCTTTGCACAAAGAAATTATCCTTTCAGGAATCTTCACAGCTGCTTAACAATTCAGTCCATCCAAACCAAGAGCTTCTATCACCCAGTAGAGACAATTCTGCATCTCTCCTGGGATTCAGTGAGGCTGAGATATGGCCAAGTAAAAGCTACACTTCTCTTCTGGTATATATACTAGTTATCTGGATATATCTGATTATCTGGACCAGGTAGTTCATAAGTGCCTAGCTAATCTAAGTTCAAACCTAGTTTACTTTGAAAGCAATGAATAAAAGGTAGAGCTAGTCATAGGAGTAAAGACCGAGGCAAAGGAGATGGAAGTTTTGGAATGAAAGGCATCTCAACTTTGTATTCCAGCAAATTATGCTTGGTAAATAAAAAATTTCAGTATCCGTCTCCTTTGCTTATGCTCATCATGTTTGAGAATAAATTAAAAACAAACAAACAAGCAAACCTTGGGACAAGATTTAAGTTCATGAAGTTAGTTCAATTTGTAATTTCTTTGAATTCATTATTCCATTCCAAAGTTATTCTGAAAAAAAAATAATAATTTGGCATCTATTTTCTAAACTCTTACTAATAAAAACTTCCTTCAGAATAACTTTGTTTTTTCTATTTTGAACAATATAAGTTAAGAAATATTAATGATAATTAATGTCTCAACTGAATATTTAAGACCGAAAACATCATTTATAATAATTGAAAACCATTTCATTAAAGATCTAATTACATAGCATTTGTTAATTACATAACAAATCTTCAGAGATAAGTAAACTAACTGTCTAATCTACTGAGAAAATATTTGCTGTACATGAAATGAAAAGACAATATTGCTTACTTATTTGATTCATTATTACAAATAAATGGAAAACTTGAGAAGAAAACATTCAGCAATGATTGTTATGTATAACTTAACCTAACTCATGTTGATATTGTGGATACATAAAATCTTTCAATTAGTGCAATGCAACTAAATAAAAGAAAAATAAGAACTAGAAAGGGGAATATAATGTGAAGTTGATACTTAAAGTAGTCCTAATCTTTGCAAATGAAGTAAAAAAAAAACCACAAAAAACCCCAAACCAAACCAAACCAAACTTGACCAAAAAACACACAAACAAGCAAACGCACAAAAACCAAACAAACCACAAACATACAACAAATTCCATTACAGAACTATGCAGAACTGTAAATTGCTAATGAAATGAAGTGGAAAATAAGAAATGTATTGTGTTTTGTTTTTCTTTTTTTTCCAAACCTAATTATTACACAGTAATCTATATATTTCTTAATTTTCATGATTAGTAGGAAGACAACATCAATGGTTTAAGAGATATCTTACCTACAAGAATATTATCTAACTATAGATGATCCTATCTCATGATGATCAATCCAGGGCATAAAAATCCAGGATTTTCCTGTAGTTCATTGGTGATAACTTCCTCCTCCAACTGAGATGCCAATAAGAAGGGATGCTCTGCAGGACCTGACACTCACCACAAAAAGGGTTTCACTGGAAATGTTCCAGACCCTGCCTGCAGTGAACATAAGATGGATTCTGAGGATAGAGAAGAGGGTGAAAAGCAAGTTCACAACTCTGCACTTCATGAGAGCAAACTTTTACTTACAAGAGTGCCCTTGGAGGGAAGAGAGGCTCAAGAAAGCTAATTAATATTCAACCATCACATCCTCCAAATTCAAGCATAGTCCAACCTAATGAACAGGAAGTCAGGCAAAAATATCAGGCCTGCATGAAGAAACTCAAACCCAAAAAGAAAGCCTACAGAGGCTGGAACTAAGGACATGTAACCTGGGAGAAATGCAGAAACACTGTCCAACTATCTAGGGGTTATTTCAGGAAAGCTGAAGCCCAACTGGGATTCAATGACCAGGGAGGTTAAAGAACATAAGAAGGGCTTCTATAAGTACATAGGAGACAGAAGGAAGAGAAAGGAAAAATATGGGCCCATTGTTCAACAAGATGGGGGACCTCTTTGCACAGCAGGTGGAAAAGTTTGAGGTAGTAGATGCCTTCTTGTCTCAGTCTTTATTAGCAACCACAACTTTCAGGGGTGTTAGGTCCCAGAGATCAGGAGGAAAGGCTAGAGCAAGGAAAAATATACCCTTAGTGGAAGAGGATCAAGTCAGGCAATACTTCAGCAACTGGACATCCATAAGACCATGGGCCCTAACAGGATGCACCCACAACTGCTGGAGGAGCTGGCAGATGTCTTTATGAGACAGTCAGTTTAATTAAGACATAAAAAAATTTTACTCCAGTTTATTTTTGTGGGTCTTGTTCTATCACATGCTTGGCCAAAATTTTTATGACTTTACAAAAGAGTAATACCATTGCAAAAATGTGTATGCAACATTCATTTGGCCTATTCATAGAAACTCAAAGGCATATTTAATCTTAAAAACCTTAGGTGATTACGAAAGAAAAATTAACAAAAATAAATACCATGTCAAAGTAAAAAAAAAAAAAAATCCAGTTAAATCTTTGGATATATGCAGTTAAAGGAATATGTGTGTGCATGTGTGTGTGTGCATAGTTCAAGGCAAAGGAAGTTTTTCACAGTTTCCTTTCTGGACATTTGGCAAGCATTTCATCAGCTAGGACTTTCCATTAACCAATAAATAATCGGTTTTTCATTAGATCTTCAAGTCTTGCTTAGGAGGCTGAAGGTGTATGAAGTCTTTTTAGTATTTGTTTTAAAATCTAATCAGGCTTCAGTCATGCTTATACAGGCACAAGGAAGTTTGTAACATTTTCTATTGGTATTAACAACTCTGTGGCTCTTCAAGCAATACAGCTTCCAAAAAGCATGGTGCATAAATGGATTTTTATTCATCTTTATCTATTTTCTACAGCAGGATGATGTCATCCCATCATTTAATCCTTTTCTTCAAAGACAGCATCCCTCTCTGCTGAAATACATAGAAGTTTACTTTCTCTAGCAACAAGAAAGCAAACATTAAGTTTTGCTCAGCCTTTAGGAAGTCATGGAGCTTATTTCACAAATCTTCAGTGTTATATTTCTGTTTCTTTAGTTTTCTTAAAGATGTTTTATACATCAACTATTTGTGTTCCTGGGGAATACAAAATATGTTTTAGAATCCAGTTATAGCTGGCAGAAATTCTTATCACAGTCAGGTTTTACCTGGGAAAGGGACAAAAATGGTTCTTCACATAGTGTGCAAGATGACCCTTAGTCCCTTTAAAGCAATCATTTTACTTCCCTGATTTTATTGATTTAAGCTTGATACCCAAGACTGTGGAAATCTTTAGTTCTCAGCAGAATAGCATAACAACAGATCTCATGGTGCCTCAGTATTTATCCTCTATGGATAAATATTATTAAACTGTAGTCTTTACTAAACTTCTCTCTTTTACAAACTTCTGGTTTTTTCAATTGTTTTACAAGATAGTGGTCTCTTGTTTATTAAATAAAAGCTGGACATCTTAAAGAACTACTACTATTACTTCTACTACTACTACTTATGATGATGACGATGATGACAATGATTTCATTTTTAAAGAAATCTAAGGTTTCTATGCTGTTTCTTTTTTCATCAGTTACTTAATTTTTACTTACTCAGATTGAATTAAAAAATTAAGAAAACATTTCCCCCTATTATTCCTTTTATCTTATTTATTTTATTTTGCTTTAATCAGACTTTTCAATGGCACTTGGGCCATACTCAAGAACTGACACTATCACATATCCTGGTTTGCTAGTACTAGCAATATTCTCAGTAGTTTCATTAGAGGTTACTTCATGAAATTAAACACAACTAGTCTTCCATACCAATGAAGCTTACAATCACCCTATCTCATACTTCTGTAGTTCAGTTTTTGGTAAAATTCACTCATTTTAAAGAGACACCAGGGAACAATTTTATTATTTTAATACCTTCACATCTTTGCAAGACTTGCTAAATGCCAGAAATTATTTTAATGATGACACTAATCTTTTACAATACAGTTCCTCAACTTCATGTCCTTCGTTACTTTTACTAAGCACTATTTTAAAATGCATTCTAAGCAAACATGGCATGCTTAGCTGGCTAAAAGAAGAATGGAAGCATAATTAACATTTTCCTGAAGTATTGAAAAGGTATGGTTTTGTCGTTATTTTTTGCAAAGTGAGGAAATGAAAAAAGGAAAGAAATAATTTATTACTTGCCATGATGTATCAAAATTAACTGTCTTGTTAAGTAGTTCTTTCTCCTAGAGGCTCTTCAGGAGTATTATGAAGAAGGATGGACTGTTATGTTAGGTTCATGCAAATTCAGGGGAAATTGCTAAATTCTGAGAAAGTACATAGATTATGAAAGACAAAAACAAAAAAAAAAGAGATAAGGGTAAAGTTACTGAAATTTAAAAAGAGCAAAAAAAATAATCAAAGTTTCAAGAAAAAAAAGTGAATATGTAGAGTGGTTTTTTTTTTTTTTTTTTTGAGAGGAATGATTACAATATATCAGCAGTGCAACATCAGAGATGATTGTAATTTGAAGGAGAAGTACATACTGAATTTTTACAACCTGAACAATGATTTCCTAGCTGAAAAAGATTTTTGGATGCCTTGTTGAGAACTGTAAGCCTACTGATACTTAGCATAGTAGATAATTATTTTCTGTTACTTGTGTGTTTATCAGCCAATGAATAATTACCTCTTTATTTGAAGATATCAGCCAATGAATAATTACCTCATTATTTGAAGTTATCCTGCCTGCACAGTGTCTTTGTAAATGGTAAATATTGAACAAATACTGACCCACAGAATGAAGGCTATATTGTGAAAACTGGAGAAGACAGATGTAGCATTGAGAAAGGAAGAAGGTAAGATGTTTCTGCGGAGAGGCTTTGCTCTCATAAGAAAAGAGAATTTGAGACACTGACTATATTACTTTCATCTTCTGAGCAGAAGTTTGTGTAACTTAACAGTATCACAGTATATCAGAGGTTGGAAGGGACCTCAAGAGATCATTAGGTCCAACCACCCTGCCAGAGCAGGATCACTTAGGGTAGTCCACACAGGAATGCATCCAGGTGGGTTTTGAAAGTCTCCAGAGAAGGAGACTCCACAACCCCCCTGGGCAGCCTGTTCCAGTGCTCCGTCACCCTCAATCTAAAGAAGTTTCTCCTCATGTTCAGGTGAAATCTTCTATGTTCTAGTTTGAACCCATTGTTCCTTGTCTTATCACTGTGTACCACTGAAAAGAGCCTGGCCCCTCCTCCTGACACCCACCCCTCAGATATTTATGGACATTGATCAGATCCCCTCTCAGTCTTCTCAAGACTAAACAACCCCAGGGATCTCAGTCTCTCTTCATAGGGGAGATGCTCAAGTCCCCTAATCATCCTCGTGGTTCTCTGTTGGATTCTCTCCAGCAGGTCTCTGTCTCTCTTGAACTGGGGAGCCCAAAACTGGACACAGTATTCCAGGTGTGGTCTCAGCAGGGCAGAGTAAAGAGGTAGAAGAACTCTCCTTGACCTGCTGGATACATTCCGGGATATCATTGTCTCTCTTGGCCACAAGGGCACATTGTTGTTCCATGGAGAACTTGCTGTCCTCCAGCACTCCAAAGTCTTTCTCTGTGGAGCTGCTTTCCAGCAGGGTAGCTCCTAACCTGTACTGGTGCCTGTTGTTTTTCGCCCCAGATGTAGGACCCTGCACTTGTCCTTATTAAACTTCATGAGGTTTGCCTGCACCCAGCTCTCCAGCCTGTCCAGGTCACGTTGGATGGCTGCACAGCCTGAGGGGGTGTCAGCCAACCCTCCTCAGTTTTGTATCATCAATGAACTTGCTGAGGGTACTCTCAATGCCCTCATCCATGTTGTTGACAAAGATATTGAACAAAACTGGACCCAGTACTGATCCCTGGGGGACACCATTTGCCACAGGCCTCCAAGTTGACTCTGTGCCACTGATGAGGACCCTCTGAACTCTGTTGTGGTGCCAGTTTTCAATCCACCTCACTGACCAACCATCTATACCACATCTCCTGAGCTTTTCTTTGAGGATGTTACGGGAGACAGTATCAAAAGCTTTCCTGAAGTCTACTTCATACACCCAAATGTCTCCTTCAGCAGTGGCATTTGGGGCAATCTTTACGATCAAATCCCTGTCAAAAGCGATTGCAGTGAGGGTTTTGTTTAAAAAACTTTTTATCATAGATTCTACATATTTTGCCTATAATTATTATTCAGTACATATAGAGATAGATTTATACTATTCCAGGGTAACTGTTTCCAAGATCACAATCTATGTTAGTAATTAATTATCAAATTTTGTGAAAACAGTTCTCAATCGAATTTCTGCAAGGATTAAGCTGCTTTTGTTGCTGTTGTGAAAAATTGATATAAACCCTACTCTAAGGATTCATCATTGGCTTGACAGAATAGTTTTGGTGTTAGATTCAGAATGAAATGTGGAAAGATAAGAGGCAATGCCTTTTAACATTGCCTAGGGTTTATCTCTCTCAAGTTGAGCAGGGAAAAGATTGTTATCAGAAAAGAGAACAGCTTGGGTAAAGGAATAGCTATAAGATGAAGAATCGGTGAAACAGAAAATGAATGGCTTGTTGAGAAATCTGTATACCATCTGTCTTATGAAAAAAATCACTGAAAGTGGAAGTTGTAGTAGTTTTGTTCATTTGTTTTATTTTTCTTTTTCTATTAACATATTGGAATCTTGTTTCTGAAAGCAATATTTTTTTTTTAATGCTGCCCTTGCAAAATCAGGGAATTATAGTTGTCAATAATCTGAAAGAAGGCTGATGGTATATCACATGATATAAGAAGATATTATCTTAGAATGTTTTTAATTTTAATTTTTATTTTTTTAATATGTGAATGTTTCTATTATTTTGTTGGGGTATTTTGTGATGTGCTTGCTAAACATAACATGCTTCCTAAGCATGAAGTTGCACTGTTCTCCTTCGGAAACTGATAGCACAAGGCTTAGATAAGTGCACTCTGCATTGTATGAAAAACTGGCTGTCTCACCAGGCCCAAAGAGTGGCGGTGAATGGAGTTAAATCTGGCTGGCACCTAGTCACTAGCGTTGTCCCCCAGGGTTCACTACTGGGGCCTGTCCTCATTAATGTCTTTATTAATCATCTTGATGAGGAGATTAAGTACACCCTCAGCAAGTTTGCAGATAACACCGAATTGGGTGGCTGTGTCCATCTGCTAGAGAATCAGGAAGATTTTCAGCAGGATCTGGACAGGCTAATTGTATGTAGTTCAACAAGGCCAAGTGGCAGGTCCTTCACCTGGTCCACAACAACCCCACAGTAAGCTATAGACTTGGGTATGAGTGGTTGGAAAGCTGCAAGTTGGAGAGGGATCTGGGGATACTGGTTGACAGTCAACTGGAAATGTGTCAGCAGTGTGCCCAGGTGGCCAAGAAAGCCAGTGGCATCCTGGCTTGTAGTAGAAACATTGTAGCCAGCAGGAAGAGGGAGATGATCATCCCCCTGTACTCAGCACTGGTGAGGCCACACCTCAAGTATGGGAAGGATATTGAGGTGCTGGAGCACATCCAGAGAGGGACAAGGCTGGTAAAGGATACATGACCTACAGGGATCATCTGAAGGAGTTGGGGTTGTTCAATCTGAAGAACAGTAGGCTGAAGAGAGACCTTATTACTCTCTACAAGTACCTGAAAGAAATATGGAAGGTGGAGGAGCCCAGCCACTTGTCTTTGATGGAAAGTGACAGGACTTGAGGAAATGGTTATGAGCTGTGACAGGGAAGGTTCCGGCCAGATATTAGGAAATATTTCTTCACTAAAAAATGGTGGAATCACCTTCCTTGGAGGAGTTCAAGCAGCATGTGGACTTTGGGACATGATTTAGTTTTGACCCTTCAGTACTGAGTTGAAGGTTGGACTGATGATCTTCAAGGTCTCTCCCAAACACATATGTTCTGTGATTCTGTTAAGTGTAGTGAATTTTTATTCAATATGTGTTTGTTTCATGTATTATTTCTATAATATCATTACTTTTATATGATGATATGATTGTTGTTAATTTGGACTTCTATACTTATTTTCAGTGGAGAGAATAATCAGTAAACTGATAAAAAACACCAACCCCTTACATTACTGTGAATTACTTTCCAAATCAAACAGAGTGGGAATAATAAGAACCATTTCACTGTATTTGCTAATGGTCACTCTAAGAGTTTCAAATTTAGTGGAAATAGGTGCTTTTTTAGTATTTATTTTGATCTGGAACACACAACAGAAACAGGTACTCCCATGTTATTAATTCCTGTGTTCTGAAAGATTTGGAACAAGAGGGTTTCTTTTTTTACCCTGAACTGGTCAACGACATACAAAAATCTTTCCTCATACATCCATCTTGGAGTGGAAAGGATTGATTAACTTTAGTAAATAAACTTCAGATTTTTTTTTTGTTAAATACCAGAATATCTATGTGCTCAGATACTATGTATTAATAAACTGTATTTATGAGTTTACAAATGAGGGGGAAAAAAAAGGAAAAAAAAACAACAAACAAACTCGGAAATTGCTTAGAACAGCTTATCTGGATTTGAAACGGGATTTGTCAAAATCATGTCAAAAGTATTAGTTAATTTTGTGGTTTGTACATTAGTAAGTCTGAAAAGTCCATTAAATGTTTTCATGGTTAGAATTGTAGAGACAATTGCAATAGTGGAATAGCTCTTTCATCTACTAATGCTTATAAGTTCTTTTTTTCAGGAGATGTATCACCTTAATATTTAAGGAAGATATGGTACGTTTTAAAATAAGGTTTAAGTGTGTTTTGCAAACAAGCTTAACAAGGATCAAAACATTTATGGAAAATCTGAATAAACTTAACTAATCAGTAATCTAGTATCTTGCATTTTAATGTCTAATGAATGCACTTTTGAATGTTACAAATCATAAAATTTAGCTCCTTTCCAAAGAACCTTTACAGATCATTAACTTCTATTTGTATGCCATATTTTCAGATTGTTTTTATTTTAATCTTTATACATAGTTCTGAAGAATCATGTTGAAGTTAATTCCAAACATTATCCATACAAGATATAATCCAAATATTGTTCTTGCTTAGATATATCAAATTGCCACTCAGTTGCCTAAAGAAGACCTGAGGTATATTCAATAAACACACAATTCCTTCCAAAACCCCAAAAGTAATAGAAATAATAATAACAAACAAACAAAACCAAAAAAGAAAGAAAACAAACAAAAAAAAAACCCACAACCAACCAACCAAACAAAACAAAAAAAAAAAAAAACCAAAACAACAAAACCTACCAAATAAACCTGACTGATCTGTTTTTATCTATTAGTTGTCAGATCTGCTACTGTTATTGACTCCATCCCAGATCTGAACATTTCTCTTCTGCTGGTAGAAATCATTACTCTGTGAAAAATCATGAGCAGGAGTGAAGGTATCTCTCTTGCAGCTATAGATTTCCACTAGTGAGTTAGTATGTGAGGATGATTGCATTTTATAGAACACATAATAATACATTAAAGACCATAGATAGGTAAAGACTAATAAGAGGTGAAAAAAATCATATAGTTGAAATATGATGAACTGTATTAAGAAGTATTGTTCAGACTACTGTTGAAATGACCTTGAATTTATAGTAAAATCCCAAAAGAAAAAATAAGTTAAATTCTTCAGATTCTTTCCCATGTACTTTCAGTCATGGTTAAATTCTACCCTTTGCTTTGTGGAAAAAACGTTACCTGTTGTACTTGATATTACAAAGTACTGGCTATATTCCCTTTGGGGGAGTTTGTTAATAGATTAGATAGTATAACTATAAAATAATTTCAGCAAACATCGTAAATTTTATTTGGTGACAATTGTGCTTTCTGTCAACGATGTACAGGCATCTTACAGAAACAGAAGACTGAATTAAATGGCTACAATAATCTTCTACAGTAAACTGACATCTTGTTCTGATGATTACTTTTTCATGTAATGCTGACAGAATAAAGATCAAGTGGATCTGAAAATAAGGGGCCACAACTCAACATACATGTCTAATTTTCTCTATATTTATTGGGAAACAGACCATATCTGATCTAAAGTAAAGTTCTCTCTATTCTCTTAATGCTGGGAAAGATCTTATCTGAGACACTCAGTCTTTTGATATGATTTAACACAAGGACAAATAGATCCCTAAACTGCTGGAGAACGTGTGTAATATCACCATTCACTTGTTGCTACAAATATGATAACTACTACTTTAAGGATTAATGAGTTAAGTTTAATTTTATCTATAGACAGAAATTACAGAAAGTTTGTTGGGTGTTTTGTTTCATTTTGTTTTGTTTGTTTTGTTTTGTTTTTAATGAGTGTTGTGATGGTAGTTTAATTGTCAGGTTAAATCATGCTACTATGTTATCGAGAGGCATGATCTTGAGAAATACATCTCAAAAGAGTTGATTATTTGATATCAGCAGTCATAACATTTAAAGGCAGAATAAAAATACTAATTTCTTTTTATATTATTATAATGTGGTTTGTTTTGGTTTTGTTTTGTTTTGTTTATTTCCCCTCAGGAGATATCTGGAACAGGATAAATGGTCACGTACTGTAACTTTTTTTTTTTACCCCTCTGCCTCAGAATGCACAGTGTATTCAAGTATTCTAATTGTATAGCAATTACTTTGAAACATTACTGGAAAGAATTTGCATTTAGGAAAGAATAAAAAACAGCTGGGAACATACTGATGTAAAAAACACTGCTTTTGGTACTGCACTATTTTTTTGACAATTCTTAAAAGTGTATGCATGACACCTGTTTTCACACCTTCTATTGAATTGTCTAAATATCACATTTTCTTATTTTAAGAGACTGTAAAGACTACAAACTACAGAGGAGGCAGGATTTAACAGGCTTTTTTTTTTTTGCTGTCAGATCAAGACAGTTTTGAGGATAATAATTTCTTGAAGATACAACCACAATATCTAACAATAGCAACAGCAGAAGAGTCCACAAAAACATCATGAAAATAACATAAACAATAGCACTGTATCAGAAAACAAAGAAGATGGTTGAGTTAGTAAATGCAGAAGAAAATATTCCAAATCTTTTGTCTAGAAAATTAACATTGAAAAAAGAACATTTATGACTTGTAACTCACTATTATTTTAGTAGTCACTATGTAAGATTAAAGCTGATGTCCAGTACTCATCACAGGTAGAAATTCTTGTAAATTATTATTTTATTACACACTAAACATACAGTCTTGTAAACATATAAGTAGTTCGTTCTTTCCCCACCTCTCCTCCCACCTCCTTTAAAAAACCTCTGAGAAAAATCCTGTACTGAATAATAAAAAGATAACTTATCCTTCTTATGAATTAAAAAAAAAGTAGCTTTGGAACAGAAACTAATATACAATGAGATTATCTTCACAGAATCACAGAATGTTAGGGGCTGGAAGGGACCTCAAGAGACAAACTAGTCCAACCCCCCTGCCAGAGCAGGATCACCTATACCAGGTCACTCAGGAACTCATCCAGGTGGGTCTTGAATATCTCCAGAGAGCGAGACTCCACAACCACCCTGGGCAACCTGTTCCAGTGTTCTGTCACCATCACAGTGAAATAATTCTTCCTCCTGTTTCCATGGAAATTCCTATGCCTCAACTTCCACCCATTTCCCCTTCATGAGATTTCCCTTAGCAGTTTCCTTAATAGGACAAAGTTGGCCCTGCTGAAATCCAACACTGTAATCCTGCTTGATACTTTCTTCCTACCACGCAATATCCTGAACTCCACCATCTCGTGGTCACTGCAGCCAAAGCTGCCCTCAGCCTTCACTGCTTCAACCAGTCCCTCCTTGTGGGTGAGTGTCAGGTCCAGCAACACTCCTCTCCTAGTTGGTTCCTCCACCATTTGCATCAAGAAATTATCATCAGTGCACTGGAGGATCCTCCTGGACTGTGTCTGGCTGGCTGTGTAAGCCTTCCAGCAAACGTCTGAGTAGTTAAAGTCCCCCATGAGAACCAGGGCCTGTGATTGTGAGGCTGCTGTCAGCTGTCTGTAGAAGGCCTCATTGACTTCTTCATCCTGATCAGGTGGTTTGTAATAAACACCCACAACAGTGTCACCCATGCCAGCCTGGCCCTCAATCTGCACCCACAAACTCTCAACTCTCCCCTCATCCACGCCTGGGCTGAACTCAACACATTCAAGTTGCTGTCTCCTCACATAGAGAGCAACACCACCACCTCACTTAGCTGATCTGTCTTTCCTAAAAAGAACATAGTCATCCATGACCACATTCCAGTCATGTGAGCTGTCCTACCATGTCTCTGGAATTGCCACCAGATCATAACCCCTTGACTCCACATGGATTTCTAACTCCTCCTGTTTATCCCCCATGCTGCCTGCATTGGTGTACAGACAGCACAGGGAGCAAGCTGAGCACACCCATTCCACCCTGGTGGGGCGTGGAAGGCCTTCTGATCCACAATAATACCAGCACACTGCCCCACTGGTGCAAGCCCAGCAACAACCCCATCCCCCTTCAACTCTAATTTAAAGCTCTGTGATTGAGCCCTGCTAGTTCCTGCCCTAGAATCCTTTTCCCCCTGTGAGATAAGCCTCTCCCACATACTACCATCCATCCTGATGTCCTACAAAACCAGTCATTATCAAAGAACCCAAAGCCCTGCCTGTAGCACCAGTCTTGGAGCCAAGTATTAAAGACTGGATTCTTCTACTCCCTTCCATATCATGGCTTGGTCCTGGAAGCAGAGAAGAGAAAATCACTTGTGCCCCAGACTTTCACCAACAGTCCCAAGGCCTCGAAGTGTTTCTTTATCCCCCTCAGACTGTGGGAAGCAGCTTCCTCCTCACCTGTCTGGAAGATCAGCAATGGGTAATAATCATGGGACTGCACCATGTTGGGGAGTTCTTTAGTGATACCCCTGATTCAGGCACCAGGGAGACTGCAGACTTCCTTACGTTGAGGGTCAATTCTGCATATTGGGCCCTCTGTTCCTTTTAGAATCAGCTTTAGATTACCTCACAGAAAAAGATCTTCATGGCTTAATTGGCACAAACTCTTTAAAAGAATATATATTGTTTTAAAATCAATAAATAAGATACTCTAAGGTGGTATTATTAATTATTATATTGTGAGATTTAAAATTAGAGCATTAAAAGAAATCTCTGCTAAGATACTGAAAAAAACCCAGAGATACTGTGTCATATTCATAATATGTAATTAAGGGATACCAGCAATATCAAACTAACAATGCTGCAGCTATGCATCATCTACATGTCAACGTAGTGTCAGACTTAATATTCTGAATCCTACTTAGTATAGTTTCACAAACATGAAAATATTTTCGATTCTGTGTGTAAGAGTGACTGATTCTCTGTCTTACACTCCAGTAAGCTGTGGGAATGTTTCCTAAATTGCTTAAATGTCTTAGTGTTTGAACCTATTTCGTTAATTAAATTTTCACTACATTTGTTCTTCATTAAGTGCTTTTATCCATATAGTGCAACACTGTTTTCACTGTGATATGGCTCCCACTATAGATGGTGCAGTGTTCTCTGTGCAATATTATACTATGATAATCAGTATTTTAGTAAAATCTGCCTTTAAAATGTCATTTTTAAGGGAAATTCACTGTATTATTTGGAAGCTATTGATTTTATCTACCTTATGATTTACAAAAGAACAACAAAACAAAACAAAAAATGTGATTTCTGACTTTAATATTTGCCTCGTTATCAATCTGAACTAAAATATCTTGTGTAAAAAACTATGGAAAAAAGCATCATCTGTAGATAATCTAAAATGACAAACAAACATATTTATAGCCAGAAGTTGCCCTGAAGATATATTGTTGATGAGTGTACAATTCTCTGAATGAACAACTTATTCTTTTCAATTTACAGAAATGTTCTGTTATGGATTCTTATAAACCCAGTATCAGTTGGCATTTTAAGCCAACTTCCCTCCACCTGCTGGACACCCTTCCTGATACATCCCAGGATCCCATTGGCTTTCTTGGCCACAAGAGCACATTGTTGTTCCATGGAGAACTTGCTGTCCATCAGCACTCCAAGGTCCTTCTCTGTGGAGCTGTTTTCCAGAAGAGCAGGCCCTAACCAGTAAAATTTTCTATTTTTAAAGAATGAGCTTGCTACAAAATTAAAGGAATGTAGTGTTGCCAAAAAAAAAAAAATTCTTGCTTACAAATTAGATGTGTCTCAGCATTTCAGTAGATGTTTGAAGCCTTGTTGAATAAAAGAAAATATACCTCACCTGCAGATTGTTTTTTTTACCCAAAATGTGAAAATGTAAAGATGATTTCTTGATATTAAAATTATTAAAATTAGGAGACACTGTAACCTCAGCATATACTGCTACCAAAGATGTCCACAGAATTTCAGTTGTAAAGCTGAGGATAAAGAAGATATCTGAATATTAAATCACAAATACAGCCTTATCCAAGAACATTCACGTTAGTTAACTTCACACCAAAAATTTAAGCATGACTTAAAGGGTTTCTGATGTTTCTTACAGGTTCTTTGCACTGGGAAAAATTAATCTATGATTAATAACATAAGTAACACTTATAGGGGAAGATTTTCAGGATTTTTTAATGCATATCTTAATCAATCAAGAATAGTTCTGTCTTTTAGTATACTAGTTATCTATATTGTATTGTATTAAACATTTTATTCTATAGATACATGTATTTGCTATTATTTTTTACAATTAAAATATTTTAAGAAAATAGTTTTCATTAATTTTAATGGAGAATATTCTTTTCTTGATAGCTAATGTGTAACAAGTTATGAGTAAGATTTAGAAAACTATAAACTTAATTTTTTTTTACTGGCTTTTAATAATAGACTTGGTTCAGTATGCATAATTAGTTATCATTCAATGATCAGTCTGATTCTTTAGATTTAGAGTGGTAATACTCTGGGGAAGCTTTAATTTTCAACATTCCTTTCCCTAAATATTTTCTTGAAAAACATTTTGCAAGGTGACTGAGAGCTCAGTGTCTTTTACCAGTAATTCTATCTTGCCATAACTGCCAAAATGCTAATTTGTAATATGAATACACAGCTATGTATCTTTGAGATTTAGTTCAAAGGAATGTGAAAGTTGGTTCAATGCTTGCTCATAGTTAGTCACAAGAACGACACGCAGTAATCTTTACAAAAAGTATACAGTGCTGTTGGCAGCGAGTCAAAAGCTACCATTGTTGTTAAAGTACTAAGGCACTGAGACAATTTAATTGTTAGGCTCAGGCAGTTCCTGGAAACTCCAAAACATTTTGTAAAAGCAGTTTGAAAATGGTAATTCAAGAGACAGCAGAAAACACAGTTATATTTAGATATATAATGTTAAAATATTGATTAAAAAATCCTTGTAAATCAGCAACAAAAGATCAGAGAGTCTCTGGACATTCCAACACTTAAATCTTACTTTGTTACTTTCTTTTGAGTTTAGATTAAAAATGCAAAGCATAATTCATCTTACCTAAAGTTACATTTTTACCATTTGATCTTAACTATTCATTTAGGATCTCCAATCGGTTTAGGATCAGACAATTATTTCCATGGATAATTTGTCATACTTCCTTTCAACATATATTAGAATTTAGGATGAGCAATTCCTGTAAGTGCCTGCTTCATTGCATTGGCTATTAAGAAAGTCTAAGTTTAGATTCCATGCCCAAATTTCAGATGGTCAATTCCATTTATAGTACTTGACTCCACTTTCCATTCTGTAAAATAAATACTATTTTTTAATTATTATTTTTAGTTGCATTTTTAATAGATTTATTTTGTTTAAAAAACAAACAAGAACCCCCCCAAAAAAACCCAAAGAAAACCCCCACAACCTAAGCATAGTAAATAATTTATTCCTTCTCAAGCAAATATCTAACCAATGCAAAGTTTCAAATGGATTTGCTTTATTAAAATATTAATTTTAAAAAATGGAAAAATCTTCAACCATTTCATCTCTATTCTTCTTGGACTTGCATGCTACCTGCCAATCAATGTGTTTGGTAAAGAGTTTCTTTTCATAGTCTGTGAATGCCATTACAATGCAGAAAACTTAAGGAGAAGTTGCTAGGCAGAGTCCTTTCTGACTCAAAGCAGATTTATTCTGGGGTAACACCACACTGGCAGTTTCCAATGAGGCCATGAGTTCAAAAGGCTTATATATACGCTCAAAAGGTTTGGACTATCTGCTAGAACCACCTGTACACAATCTTCTTATTTTTGAGATAAATCCTTTTCATGCTGTCACCACTACCAACATCAATTCAGGAGGGTTTTCAAAATGTATAATCACTGTATAAAGAGTGGTTGACCTCAGCGATGGCCAGTGTCTTTTAAAAGTGAATGCATATATAAAAACAGACAACTGGCAGAATTACTGCTATGTCTCTCTCTACCTCCTGCATTCCTAAAGAGTTAGAATATGAATGACAGTCCTGTCTGGTTTTAGAAGCAGTAAATACCAGCACAGATACATTTGAAAGTATTCTCTGAAGCAAAGTGATGGTTTTGATGACTGTGGAAGTCCTCTCTGAAAAGCTTCTTCCTACAAAAGTATTTTAAAAATGGCATGGTGTTTGATTTTTGAGTTCTCTGTTATTTTCACTCCTCACAGAATACTCTTCTAGACACTACAGGCAGTGCTTCAAAAACAAATGTCACAGCTTTGTAACTGCACATATCATCATTAGCCATCCATGATTTTACTTAAGAACAAAGATCACACACTGTTTTGCTTTTCTGAGAGCCCAATACTATATTGCTTATAGTCTGAAGCCAGTACTCAGAAGATAATTTTGCTCCTAAAAGTAATACAACTGCATATATATATATATGTATATATATATATAAACACACACACACACGTATGCAGAATTAGTGTAAAATGCTAATGCTAAGAGTCTATCAACTCAGAGACAGAAATTGATTGAATAGCAGGTAGGATTTTTTTCTAGACAGAGATTTTGTCTGCTCTTGTAGGGGATTCAAATGTGAGATGATACTGAGAAAGCTAAAGTTTTGGCTTATATAGCACTGTGACTGCTCTTAGGCTTTATGAATTGTATGAACAACAGAAAATTCTTCAGAAAATATCTGGTCTGAGCTGTAAGGCACTGTTTCAACTCTAAGATGCTGGAGAATAATGTGGAATACCTTCATTAAAATGGGTAAAGAGTTTCTCAAGAAAAAATAATATTTTGATTTATTTTAATCTTATTTATAGTAAGCTCCCATATGACCTCTTTATTATATTTGTTCTACAGAGGATTTGTTCTACATTGGATAAGACTCTGGATGAAGACACAAACCTTATCCCATAATGATTTATCAATAATTTAAGTAACAAAAATATTTACTCTGTTAGTGCAAAGAAGAAATAATGAAATAATTGATCTCTGCTCTATCTGTAGCTACACTGCTTTTTTTCTTGAATATTTACCTGAAACAAGATTATTTTTGCAGTAATACTTTTACAAATTATTTCTTTGATAACTGCTTTTCCCTTACTATAGTTACTTATGATGCATATCTACTCTAACAATATGACTTTAGATAACAGTCAGTTTTAATACAGCCCAGGAACCCCAGCACTGAACAGGGACAGACTGGATGAGTATGAGAAGAATGTGTAGTGAAAGGATAAGACCCAAATCATTGAGTGGCAAACAACTGTTATAAATTAAAGATTTTGTCTAAGAATTTATGTTTCATCTTGAAAGTGAAAAGATAGTATCTTAATTCCTACTGATGGCAGAAACAGTATGTTTCTCAAATATTTTTTCTCTTTAAGAAAACTCTTAAGATTCTGAAATGCCTTGTGAAGGGCAATTGCATAAGAGAAAGGCAGATACACAGGTTTTCTTATAGATGGAGTCGTAAGAGGATTTTTACAGTAGAGAAAATTTAAAATAGGAAAATCTTGTCCTGCTTCATATGGTATTACTATGCCAGATGAAACCAGCACATTACTATGTATTTCATTTTATTGTGTAATGGAAATCAAGGATTTATTCTATAGACTTAGATGTCTTCCAGTGCCTTGGTGTTGATGATTTATATGTGCTTCCAAGGCAAAAGAATAACTCTATGGTGTGGCACTTCAAAAAATGCATATATTCATGTCTTCTGGCTAGGCTTAATCCCCAGAAACGCCACTTGGAAGTCCTGCCTCCCTTGTGATTAAAATGAAGGAAATGTGTACCCTTCCCATGACTTAATGTGAAGGAAAAGGTAACACTCATCTTCCATACTAATACTAGGGTTGCATTCATGTCAGGAGATACAAAAAAAGCACAAACCAAACAAACAAAACTAAACTAAACAAAAAACCCAACCCAAACTTCTGTTCACTTTATCATTCACCAGAGGTAAGAATTTAAATTATTGTTCCTAATGTTTGTTAACCTATGTGATTTTTAAATTTAGTCTCTAGAAAACTTTATTTCAGGTCCTCTTCTGGTGAGCTTCAAAGCCAATTACTTGTAAATGCAAGTTAGTTTCAATTAATATGCCTGTATAAAAGAATATGAAGTATATATATTATTAATCTGAATCAATGTTTTCTAGACTAATATTACTTAATAGAATGCATCATTAGCAGTAGTCTGGCATGCACAAATTTTCCATTCTGGGTTACAAGCTGAATCCAAGATGGGACTGCCTACCTGTCCGTATGATCCACACAATAACCCACTTACCTGTCCTAGTTGACAAACTACTCCTAAATAACATATTAATACTAAAAGTCTAACATTGATGTAACAATAAAGTTTATTAAAACAAAAAAAAAAAATCTGAGTGATGTTGAACAGTACATGTTGCATCACAGTCTTAGTCCTGTAGTTTGCTATTACAGAGTGATGAGAAGAAAGGTTATTATAAATGATTAGAGAAAAGGTTCAAGGTCTTTGAAATAAATTTTAAAAAGACATTTGCTGCAATCTAAAACTTAGTTCTGTTCCTCATTGTGCAGTCCTTGGAACTGATACAGAAAACTCATTAAATGATGCATACTACAATACTTCAGTAAGCAAGAGTAAAGAATGTTTTCCCTGTTGCCTGTCCTGTCAATGAAATCTGTTATACTGTTTCTATTGTGAGTGTCTCTAGGCACAGATGGAAATCAGTGATATAGAAATCTTGTTAAGTTTCAAGTGTATGATCAATTGTTTCTGCAGTTCTGTGGTTTGGTCTTTTAACTTGGGTGTTTCAATTGGTTTTTTATTGGTTATTTTGTTAAGTTGTATGTACTCTGGTTTGTATGTGATGCTAAATGTTATTCTTCTGTTTTTTTTTCCCCATTCATTTCCCTACTTGTTTCTCACCCTTTCTAAAATTCCTCTGCTGGAAGACTTGATTGCTTCCTCCCTTTGTAACCCACAGTCCACTATACTGATGGAGATGTCTTATCAAGACATCACGATTTGTCTGACAGCTCAATACCAAAGTTCAATTGCCTGACCTCTATTGCTTGGCCTCAGCATTCAAAGAGTGGAAGCAATGACAGGTAACCTGGGAGGAATACATAAAAACTGCAAATTTTCCAAATAAAGTTTTATTAAAAAAAAACCCCAAACTTAGAAATATAAGATAGGTGTGGTTTTTATTGTTTTATTTCTGTTTTGGGACTTTTGTTTGCTTGGTTTTGGTGGTGGGGGGATGTGTTCCCCTCAGAATATAATAATATATCTATTCAACACAAAATCAGAAATAAGTTAATTTGACCTGAACACATTTTATTAACAATTTTGTCATAAATACTTCTCCTTGCTCGTTTTCCAAGCCACCACCACAGAAGGTTTTTGCTTTTCATCTCAAAAAACTGTAGTGGAACAATAATACTACCAATGTCTGGAGCAGACCTCCTTTTCTGAGATAGAAGAAAAGAGATGGAAATATTTTCACTCAATACAAGTATAATCTCAGATCTGTAGCACAACTATGCTCTCTCTTCAGTTTCCAAATTTCACTCATGGTAATAAATAGGTCCGTCTGACGTTTTGCATAGATCGTCTTAAATATTGGCTTAATCATACTCTAAACAGTAGTGCTTCAAAAGTAGTCAAGAGTAGTTAGTATGACTGAACATTACATTTTATAATTGTATAGTTAAAATCTGTTGATATTTTGAATTGATACCTGAGAACTGTAGCTGTAATTCTTTCTGTATGCAGAATAAATGTTGTCACTTTGTCCTTGTTTCATGCTTCATGGATTTGGAGTTTTGGATTTTATTTGCTTGGTTGTTTTGGTACAAATAATACAACTAATATTTCTGTAATGTGAAAAAAAAAAATGGCATTCCAGCAACAGATTCTGTGATAATACAGAACCCTTCAATGGATTTTCAATTTGATTTAAATACTTTTGATGAAGCATTTATTACATATGTTTTTGAGCAGGAAAAAATTTAAGTGAATTTGTACTACAAATTACTTGGGAAAGCTGTAGGTTGGGAGATCTTGGAGGGAGTTTCTGCTTTAATGAAACACTTGCTGATGAAATACATGGTGAAACACTGTGAGACAGTCATGTTTCATGCTATTCATTTCTCACCTTATCTTTATATTAACATCAATCATTACCTATTGTATCATTACAGGTTATGTAAAGTCTGCATATTTGGAGAATTTATATTTCAGAAGCATATTTACATTTCATGTAATTAATATGATGTGCACTCTCTGTAAATCAGGCTTAGGGTCAAAAATCAGGGTCAAATTCAGAGAGGTGTAATTTTATTTTAGGGTGTTATAATACAATTTTTATCCATACACACATAAAATTCTGTGGACAAAAATGGATGTATTCAGTGTTTCACTGCATCTTAAGTATTCCTGGATTATGCAGATTAATATTAAAGAATTTTACTGAAAAGCAGAGATGTAGTGAAGTATTTATACAGAAGTGGTTTCCACTGTTGTGTAATAAAGTATATTATAACCAAATGTATATGAAAACTCACCCAGGCAGTAAAACGCTAAGTTATTGTGGCAGTTTAGGCTGGGTGCCCCCTGCCACTGCCGCATGAGATACACCTCTGGTGTCCTGGGTGCCCACCCACAGGGGTGGACACAGGAAACGACGTATTTCTACCCATAAGTCCTGCACCCTATAAGGCCATCTGCAGAGTCATTCTCTTCCTCTTTCTTCCCTCTCTGCTCCCACGGGAGATGTCCTCTCTTATCGGGTAATGCCGGGGGAGTATCCTCAAGGCCTCTTAGGCCTGTCTAGGCCTAATGCCAGGAGGAGAATGGAGGGGGGGGGCAGTCTCAGACCTGGCCAGCCTGAGACTTGCCTAGCAGTGGGAGGGGGAAGAAAGAGCCCTGGGGGGTTTGGGTTTACCCTCAGATGGGAAGAAGGGAAGGATTGGGAAGCTTTGGGAATTCTGTGAGGGGTTCTGTACGCTTTGGGATACTCTTTGTCACTATGCTTTGTAGCTTGTAGTTCTCTGTAGCTTCACCAATTGCTTTTCCATTTAAACTTTCCATCACTCTCCAATCCGTTTGTGTGAGTCTCATTCTTTTGTCCCTTTCGGGGCAAGAGACAATCTGTCTGGCCCCAAACCAGTACAGTTATATACAGTCTTTTCTATATTTCATACAGACACTTCAGTAAAATACAGTAAGAGGTCCAACATTTTCTTCCTTCTTTCATGTTTCACTGAAACCTCAGTTCTCTCTGTTATCGTATATCTTTTCATATTGTTGTAGTGTGGTGGGCTGGAATTCCCCTCTCACATTAGCAACTCCAGACTAGCTCAGTTCAGAAGCAAATGGAGCTGTATTTTACATGCGAACCTACAATCTATAATGAAACGTAGTGGGTAGGTACAAATATACACTATTCACAACATTTACAAATATGTACAATTAACCTGGCCCCAGCGGGGCCCTGCTTCTTTCTTCACCACCCTCCCCCCCCCCTTCCAAAGCTAGCAGGCAAAGGGGAAGAAATCCAAGAAGCAGAGAGGTTGCTAACCTTAGTTTTTCAAGGTCAGCATGACAGTATGTCATCTGCGAAGAACAGAACACAGAAGAGAAATGCAGACTGCCCAGCAGAGAAACACCAGAAAGACAGACTGAGAGACTGCCTGCACTTTGTTTTAAGTACTTCTAAACCTTTTTATCTCTCCAGTGTAAGTGTTTAGAATAATCATTATTTTGCTTTCTTTCACCCAATTGTGATTGATTTTAATTCTTTCACTTTTCTGCTCAAACTCTGTGAGAGAAAATTAAAGGTATAGCCTTAAAACCACCACACATATTAATTATATATTCTTACATACATAGATTGAAATGAAGGCAAAAATGCTTATCTAACAATGTATGAATGAGAGCAAATAATGACATCAAATTTCGTTTCTATAATGCTAATTCTCTAATATTAAAGATTTATAGAAGGACCCCCTCCAAAAAAGTAGATTCCATTTTATACATAAATTATTTTAACTGCTGATACGGGCATGGCCATTTTAGTTACATGATGATCTATTTTATTTCTGCTAGAATTAAACAGGTTTTCCACAAGATACTCCACATATAGGCCTTGTATACATAGCCAGTGACTGGTAGAAAATTTTGTACAGCAACAAATAGCCAATCTTGTTTCAGAGTGAGGTGACCTCTATGCTCATAAGAAGCTGAGGGGGAAGTAGTTCCATTCAGTATATTTATAACTGACATATTAAAAAAAAATGTTTTCTGATGAGGTTAAGGTCATGGAACATAGACAAGGTGAAAGTGTTGTTCAAGCAGTTGCTGGCAACTTTCAGAACTTTTTTATTTTTAATTTCTCATGTTTCTTTTCTTGATCTGCTCAATGAAAGCTGCAATGTAGAAATAAATATAAAATAATCATACTGAATTTTAACTAAAATATACTTTCTGAAATTTATGTTACTGTGAAAATTAGGTAATTGTCTCAAAAAAAACCCCATGGTAGGATTCATACTGTTGCTAGCCTGATGCCTACAAAATTTTCCACAGATCTCAAGTAGAATGTGGTAGAATGTAAATAAATTACCATTGGATGCCAAAGAAAAATAATGATGAGGTCTAAATAATCCCACTGGTCTGATAACTAACTTTCTCTGTTTTCAGTTTCTTCGCTCTAGCAGATGCCAGCTGGTGGCTTTTGCTTGGCTGTTGCTGACCTTGGCTGCATTCTTTTTGTGGCTAAGTACAAGCTACTCTCTGCTCTTCTCTCTCTTTTCCTTTGTACAGGGTGGGGGGCAAGGGAGCAGAGAGGGGGAAGCTGTTGGTAACCCCCTGGTTTTGTCCAGAGGGGGTCTTGTGTTGTTTCTAAATTGTAAATACATGTAAATATTTGTATATTTTTACACATTCATTGCATTTCATATTTCTAGATTGTAGTTTTCCTTGTAAATATAGCTTCATTTGCTTTCACTGAGCTAGTCTGGCAATTTTATTTTGGGGGTAATTTCAACCAACCACATAAAAGTATGTAATATTTATCATAATAAAGATATAAATGAGTGCATTTCATTGAAAATAAAGCATGCAAAAGAAAAAAAAAGAGAAAGAATTATGAATCTGTTATAT
Organism: Indicator indicator; assembly: GCF_027791375.1. NCBI lineage: Eukaryota > Metazoa > Chordata > Aves > Piciformes > Indicatoridae > Indicator > Indicator indicator. The sequence continues at coordinate 48,957,971 of NC_072010.1, read as the reverse complement.
TGAGAGTCTTGTTAAAAAAGAAAAGTAAATCAACTAATCCTGCCCACAGAGAAATGCAGCGAGAAAAAAAGAGGATCTCTCCAGTGAGTTAATTATGCAACAAATGCAAATTACAGAAAAGGAAAATAAGCCAAAATCAAAACAACATCCCCTCAAATAGAAATAACCACAGTGATACAGTATCTTCAGTGCTTCTGTAAGGTTTGAGAAGTCTTAACTTCAAATGTTTTAATCAGTATGTTTGTCTGGACGTTGGGATGCCAGCAACAGGGGAGACTGAGATCCAGAGGCAGCTACTGGGCAGACTGACTGTCTGATGCTCTTCAGGGATCTACCTCATATGCATGTCTGTATTCTCAGTAGTGCAACTCCATCTTGCTCAGTCAGACTGGGGAGTAGGGCATTAATGTGCTCTGCCTTTTTATGAGTACTTTGTCCTATGGGTGCCTGACCACAAATATATGGGTGTATGTGGTATATCAGTCTTCTGTATGCTTGCATCTGCTGGGAATATACCTTTAGTCTTGAATAGGTATGAACCAGGTTCTACCAGTAGAAACTTACAGAACCTGGAGGGACATGGAGCTGTAACATCCTTATCTATCTAGCCAATTCTGATTGCAATTCTTTCCAACAGTAATACTCACTGCAATGACTCTGGTAGTCTTGTGCAACCTACAGGCAGTGGTTCCAGGCCTCCTGTACACTGTCATCAGATTTCAGCTGCTGTGATGACTACCTTACTCCTGTTTTCACAATATGTGATCACTGGAACTCTGAGCAGCAACACTGTATGAAAATGTATCTCCTCTTCACAGGGCAGCTTCTTCCACTAACTTACACTTGCTGACCACATTTGAATCTTCTACATATTGCCTCTGTGCTTCGTATTTTTGGTGCTGTTGTTTAAAATGCTAGAAGCTGTGATAGAAGGGGTAAATTGTATGGGGTTTTTGCATAATACACTGTCATCATTAACTTTTTGCAGCCTATCTAAATGCCAAGTAATCTCTCAGCACTAGTAACTGAACAGCAGGGAAAAAAAAACCCACAAGACTAATGACATCACAGGTAGTTCTTTGCAGACCTATTTAGGCTGTATCAAAAATGAAAATAAGCATTATACATTTCTCAATTTCTTATATATTTATACATTTAAAATACACATATTTAACAGTAGTATGAGTTAAAACTTCTATAAGATTAAAAATTACCATTGCTATTTTAATCTCTTCTATGTGTACATAAACTCATTCTTTTGCATATGCACATATATAGTAATATGCATGATTAAACAATTTTATAGAAGTTGTTCATGGGAAAACTGAAATTAATTTTTTATTGTTAGAATGTAATATTTTTTTTGTGATGAAATGAGTACAAATTAACCTGCAATAACACCAAATTTCAAAGCAGATTTAGCTGTATGGCTCAAAGGACAGAATCACCAAGTTTGCTCAAATGTGTTCATGCTGAAAACACAGAGTGAGAGCAAACATCAGTAAAACTACAGTTGTACTCCCACAGACTAATGTTTCATGTTTGTGTAAAACTTGTTATGGGATTGTGTTGAAATGAAATTTTAATATTACTTTTAGTTGAACTAAAGTAGCAGAAGTAGGAGGAGTTGAAGCAAACAAATTGAAGGAGCAGGAGATAGCTGAAAGGTCCTTAAGGATATTTTCCTGATAATGTAGCCAAGGAAGATAGATCAGCACGTGTGAGTCAAAATAAAATTTAGGCCAAAAAAAAAAAAAATAGCAAGGAAGTGTACAGGCAATGGAACCAGGGACATGTATCTTAGGAAGAATATAAAGGTACTATGGAATGATGGAAATGGGAAAGATAAGGCACAGCTGAAGCCAAATTTGGCAAGGCATTTGAAGAATGAGAAGCATTCCTTCATGTATATTGGCCAGAAAGGGGAGATAAAAATAACATTTATCCCTCCAATATATAACAAAGAAGAACTTGTAATCTCATACATGGAGGAAACTGAGGTACTCAATAATCTTTATATTTGATTTTTCTTAAGCCCCTGAAACTCAAGGGTGACTGGGAGAAAGAAATCCTTTCCATCACAGGGCAAGATCAGGTTTAAGGCTACCTGAGGAACCTGAACATACCCAAGTCTATGGGACTTGATGAGATGCATCTCAGAGTCCTGAGATGCTGGTCTGTCACTAAGCCACTCTTCATCATATTTGAAAGGTCACAGCAGTCAGGAGAAGGTTTTCAAATGACTTGGAACCATGCTGTCTTTACTAATTTAAAGCGAACTTTAGCCCTGCCTGGAACACATGACAGCAATAAATTTCCAGCTCTGAGAAATAAAGTGTGGGTACAATCATTGCCTATAATCTTGATTTATTTATTCTTTTCCCCCATATTTATGAGTATTTAAATCAAATGAAAGCTTTAGCTAAAATATGAAGAAATGATACATTCATAAAATATTATCAAGACTATGTATCAATGCAACAAATTTTCCTTTGAATTCCCGGTAGGCCAATACACCCATCTGCAGCATACATGCAGAAGACTAACGGCTATGTCCATGCCTTATCTATTCCTGTTATCTAAGTTCACATGGATTTAAACTCACCTATTCAAGAAACATTTTTATTAATGTTCCTACTACTATTATTGCTAATATTCTCAGACACTTAACTCACGTGGTCACTATCCACATAACTTCCGACTCTGGAGTAAATTTAGGGATAGGAAAGTCCACTCTTAAGAGTTAAGTGCCACCATTCATAAGACTACATAAACCAGAAGAAATAACAATGTCTGTCTGAGAGCTTAAGTGGCATTCATTTTTCACCTCCATGCAACTACACTCACTCCTAATGGTTACAACTAAATTACCCATATGGAACAATTTTAGGCCCGAATTAAGGGGAATTGTGTCTCTATATGAGAGGATTTTAATTCCAACAGCTAAAACTGTGTAATGGAACATAGTAACAATTAAAGAGAATGAATGATTGCATGCTTGAATCTGAGATTGTGCCTAAGCCCTGTTTTATTTGCTAGTAGAATTGTAGTTAGAATCATAGAATCAGAGAATTGTTAGGGTTGGAAAGGACCTCAAGGATCATCTAGTTCCAACCCCCCTGTCATGGGCAGGGACACCTCACACTTGATCAGGTTTCCCAGAGCCACATCCAGCCTGGCCTCAAAAACTTCCAGGGATGGGGTTTCTCCTACCTCCCTGGGCAACCTGCTCCCTCGTGGTGAAAAACTTCTTCCTAGCATCCAATCTGAATCTAACCATTTCTATTTTTTTTCATTCCCCCTAGTCCTATCACTATCTGACACCCTAAAAAGTCCCTCACCAGCTTTCATGTAGGCCCCCTTCAGATACTGGAAGGCCACAAGAAGGTCTCCTCGGAGCCTTCTCTAGAATGGATAGTCCCAACTCTTTCAGTCTGTCCTCATAGAAGAGGCACTCCAGCCCTCTCATCATCCTCATGGCCCTTCTCTGGACATGTTCCAGCATGTCCAGATCTTTCATTTAACAGGGGCTCCAGAACTAGACGCAGTACTCCAGGTGGGGTCTCACTAGAGTGGAGCAGAGGGGAAGAATCACGTCCCTCGACCTGCTGACTATGCTTCTCTTGATGCAGTCCAGGATACGATTGGCTTTCTGGGCTTCAAGTGCACACTGGTGGCTCATGTTGAGCTTCTCATCCACCAGCACCCCCAGGGCCTTTTCTTCCAAGCTGCTCTCAAGCCAGTCACTGCCCAGCCTATATTGGTGCCTGGGATTGCCGTGACCCAGATGCAGGACCTTTCATTTGGTCTTGTTAAACCTCATGAGGTTGGCATGGGCCCACCTCTCCAGCCTGTCAAGGTCCCTCTGGATGGCATCCCTTCCCTCCAGCGTGTCTGCTACACCATGCAGCTTGGTGTTGTCAGCAGAATTCCTGAGGGTGCACTCAATGTCACTGTCCACATCGCCAACAAAGATGTTGAACAAGACTGGTCCCAGGACTGATCCCTGAGGGACTCCACTTGTCACTGGCCTCCACCTGGACATAGACCCATTGACAGCCATTCTTTGGGTGTGGCCATCAAGCCAATTCTTTATCCACTGGATAGTCCACTCATCAAACCCAGATTTTACCAGTTTGGAGACCAGGATGTTGTGCAGGACAGTGAGGAAGGCTTTGCTCAGGTCCAAGTAAATGATATCAGTTGCTCGGCCTTCATCTGTTAATGTTATGACCTTGTAGTAAAAGGCCATAGAAGTTGTAGTGTCTGTTTCATGACAATCTTCTATTCCAAGATACTAGCTTATTAGTTCTTTATCTTAATTACAGTCTCGCATATATACTTTAATGGTTTTATTTCAAAGATAATGTCTACCTCCTGATTGTTATTCTTTTCAAGCGTTCCATTTCTCAAGTTGTCTATTCAATGGCTGTGATGGCCAGAGGACAGAATTTATTCTTATTTCCTGACAGCCTTTTATTTAATTTGTAGATATACATTACAGTTTGATGCTATATTATCTAGATGTCAGGTACTTTTGATTTTAGTTCATTATTTGTAACAGCAAGGGAAAGTGTATCATCACTTTATTCAGACCAACAAAGGCTTTAATTCTGTTGAAACTGAATATGGAAGCAGAATGGAGGGAGTTGGTCTGCCTAGTCATTAAGAAAGGTCCAGGAATTAACCCTTTTCATCAGAGGTCAGGACTCTGTGATGAAAAGGTTATTAATTTAATACATATGAAATATGAGTTATGAAAAATATTTTTATTAATTATTAAGAATTATTAATAGCTGATTAATCACTATTTTATATATAGATTCTAGTGCACAGTTGTGAAAATAGATCCCATACCTGGTTTAGTATGTACAGTTTGACCAAATTAGAATACTTACATAATTAATTTCTAATTAAGGGATTGAAGGAGCAGTTCCACCACTTGTCCACCAGATGGTGACTCGACAAGATACTTGGCAGCTTTAACTATATACAGAGATTTACAATGCTCTCAGAGGCAATTCAATCTAGAAGGCGTGGGTGCTTTGAACTGAATGTCAGTGAGTGTTGCACATGTGAAAAGATACACTGTGTCTTTCTTTGTAGTGAGGCAAGCTGCTGGATTACACTGGCTGGCTGCTGCCTGCTTATTGTCTGCCCGGGGCTGGTCCGGGGCTGGTCCATTCTGGGCAGGGGAAGGCTCCTGGGGGTTGAGGCTGCAGCTGAGTCACTGGCAGGCTGCAGTGGAGTTTTCCCTCTGGATGGTGACTTTCTTTCTCCTCCCACCTCTGCAGAAGGGGCGAGACTTTCCACCGATCAGCGGCTTCCCTTAGCAGGGTGGTCCGATGGAATGGCTGTGGCAGCCAGGGACTGGCAGGGCCAGTGCGGCTCCCAGACAGGGTCGGCCCACACAGCATCGGCCCAAACTGCGAAGCGGGTTAACGGACTTCGGGGAAGGGGCACTGCTACATGGAGTGGCAGTTCCCCTTGGCTCAGAGTGGAGTTGGCAATGCTGATTCTTCTCGGTGACTGCTTTCCTGTTTAAGGTTACGATGAAGTCCTTTGCTTGGCTCAAAGGAGCGGATGGGACTCTCAGGGTGGTCCTGACTTTGAGTTACTCTAGCATCACAGGGCTGCGGAGTGGCGAAGTGGGCAGCTCCATTTGCCTCCCGCGAACAGCGGAGTCACGCAGGGTGGCTAAGCGCGGTTCATGCTTATGTGAGCCAGTACACACAAGGTCGTGGCTGCTCGGTCTGCTGCTTGTCGCTGTAGTAGATGCTGGACTGTTGGGCTTGGGCTAGTCTCTCCCGCTCTGGGCTAAAGCTTACCCTGGGGAGTCCAGTCCAGTCAAAGTGTGCTCTACTTCCGGTCTGATGGGACTGGGCTGTCGACGCTGGCTTTCATAGCTTCCAGTGAAGGGATCTCCTTTGTAGATTCCTCAGGCAAACTGAGGCATGGCAGCCTTCCCGGGGTGCTGGCTTCTTCTCTGTGTTGCAGAGGCTGCTAGTATGAGTGCATGTGGGAGTGAGAAGACTTACAGGCAATCGCTTAAGTGCTGTGAGCTTACAAAGATCAAGCAGTGAGACAGAGCCAAGCAAGAGCGTGCAATGCTCTAGAGAACAAAAGGAGAGAGCAAGAGGGATAATACTTATAAGTTTCTCGAGGCTGGATTTTGACACATACCTGGAATTACTTCCTTAATTTGTGTCACTTTTATTATATATATAGGATTTTTTTTAAATCTCCATGTGCTCTATTAAAAATGTATCACTCAGTTTTAGTTAATATGAGAAAGTGTGTATGCCAATTATATATGCAAAACCTTGAATTAATATGATCATTATACCAAAAAAAAAAAAAGGAAAAAAAGGAAACAAAACAGACACCACCTACCCCAAGCATTTAGTGCATTACCATTAACCCATTTAGTGCAGGGAGGACACAATAAATCAATATTTGTTAACATATGCATAAGTAGAAAGAGATAATTTCATGGGTCATGCAGCATAGTCATGTAATGCCTGTGAATCAGTGGTGCATTTAAACTTGAGAAGGACAAAGCCAAAATGATAAAAATTCTTTGACTTTCAAGCGCATCTTCAAATCCTTCATGCTATGATTTTGTTAAAAATATCTGGGGTTTTGTCAATAGTAATAATTACTAACATATCCTTAACAACTTTGAAAAGAATTTAAAAAAATTGTAGAAATATAGGTTTTTATGTGATTGTGATGGTTAAGAAAGAAAAATGACAGCATAAAATGCAATGCATTGCAGAAGACTGTTACAGAAAATAATATTTCAGGCTAGATCTAAATCTTCCCTTATCCAAAGAGTTTACTTTCAAAGTCAGAGAAGAGCTAAATATGTAATAAATAAATAAACAAATAAATAAACAAACAAATAAATAAATAAACAAATAAATGTGTCGCCATTTTGCCTAATTTTAAATCAGTTGTTACCTGGTGTAATAAGCAACAGAGAATGAAACACCATGTGTATAAACTGTACCATCAGATGTGTCCACAAGATGCAGACATTCCTAAAGGACAAAATCTGAACCGTCTACTGTTAATCAGGAATTATGCAAGGAATCAGTAACCAGCTGGAATTGGTTGAGCTCCACCTGGGGAAGGATGATGAGATGGTTGAGAACATATGGGTTAAAATTAAAGGGAAGGTGATGTTACATAGGGGTCTACTACAGGCCACCTGACCAGCAGAACCTAGAAGATGAGGGCCTACATAAGCAGATAGAAGTGGCTTCACATTCACAGGCCCTGGTCCTCATGGGGGATTTCAACCACCCTGACACCTGCTGGAGGAACAAGATGGAAAGACACCAGCTATCCAGGATATTCCCAGAATGTATAGATGACAACTTCTTCCTCCAAATGGTAGAGGAACCAACGAGAAAAAGTGCTATGCTGGACCTTGTTCTCACCAATAGAGAAGGGATGGTGACCAGTGTGAGGCTCAGGGATAACCCTGGCTGGAGTGACCATGAAGCAACAGAATTTAAGATCCTCAGGCCAACTAGGAGCACATATCTCAAGCTTACAACCCTGGATTTTAGGTATGCAGGCTTTGATCACTTCAGGGATCTGCTGGCCAAAATATCGGGACAAAGCCCTAGAAGGAAGGGGGGCCCAGGAGAGCTGGTTCGTATTCAAGGATCACCTTCTCTGAGCCAAGGATCAAAGTATACTGACAAAAAGTAAGGCAGGAAAGAATGTTAGGAGACCTGCCATGATGGGCAGGAGCTGCTAGACACACTGTCACACAAAAAGAAGTGGAGTACAAGGAGTGGAAGAAAGGACAGCTAGAATGCAGGGCATATAAGGAAGCTGTCCGAGCAGTTGTTCCTGTTAGGAAAGCTAAAGCTCTGTTAGAACTAAATCTAGTCAGGCAGATCAAGGGCAATAGCAAAAGCTTTATAGGTACATTAAAGGTAAAAAAAGACTAGGGAAGGTGCAAGCCCCCTCAGAAAGAAATGGGAGAACTGGCAACAAGTAATATGGAGAAGGTCGAGGGTCTCAATGACTTCTTTACCTCAGCCTTCACTGGGAAGGGCTTCAGCCACACTCCCAAAATAGCAGAAGATAATGGCATGGGTTAGAAGAAGGAACCACCCATCATAAGTGAAGATCAGGTTTGTGACCATCTGAAGAACTTGAGAGAGTACAAGTCCATGGGACCCGATGGGATACATCCACAGGTACTGAGGAAAATGGTAGATGAGGTCACTAAACCGTTCTCTGTTATATTCCAAAGTTCATGGCAGTCTGGGGAAGTCCCCAGTGAGTGGAAAAGGGGAAACATCATCCCCATTTTCTAAAAGGGAAAGCATGATCCCGGGATTTATAGGCCAGTCAGTCTACCTTTATGTCCAGTAATACGGAGCACTGCTGAGGCAGAAGAATAACAAAGAGGTCATTTGGTACAATCAATACAGCTTCACCAATGGCAAATTGTGCCTGACAAAACTGGTGGTCTTCTATGACATGCTCGCAACATCAATAGACAAGGAGAGAAAAATAATACTGTCCCACACGACTTCTGATCTCCAAGCTGGTAAAATATGGGTTTGATGGATGGACCGCTTGGTGGATAAAGAATTGGCTTGACAGCTGCACCCAAAGAGTGGCTGTCAGTGGATCCATGTCCAAGTGGAGGCCAGTGGCAAGTGGAGCCCCTCAAGGATCAGTACTGGGACCAGTCTTGTTCAACATCTTTGTTAGCAATGTGGACAGTGACACTGAGTGCACCCTCAGCAAGTTTGCTGATGACACCAAGCTGCATGGTGCAGCAGACATGCTGGAGGGAAGGGATGGCATCCAGAGGGACCTTGACAGGCTGGAGAGCTGGGCCCATGACAACCTCATGAAATTCAACAAGATCAAGTGCAAGATCCTGCATCTGGGTCAGGGCAATCCCAGGCACCAATGTAGGTTGGGCAGTGACTGGCTTGAGAGCGTCTCTGAAGAAGAGGCCTCAGGGAGGGACTTTTTTGGGTGTCAGGTAGTGATATGATTAGGAGGAATGGATACAAGCTAGAGGAGGGTAAATTTAGATTAGATGTTAGGAAGAAGTTTTTCACGATGAGGGTGGTGAGGCACTGAAAGAGGCTGCCCAGGGAGGTGGTGGAAGCCCCACCCCTGGAGGTTTTTAAGACCAGGCTGGATGTGGCTCTGGGTAACCCGATCTAGCGGAGAGTATCCCTGCCCACAGCATGGGGGTTGGAACCAGATGATCCTTGAGGTCCCTTCCAACCCTGCCAATTCTGTGATTCTGTGAATATACTGTGTCATTAAAATAAACTCTTCCCTGTTACCTTAAATCTATGCAGGTCCAAAGCCTCTTTGAAAATTTTCCAGTGCTACTTAATTCATAATAAAAGTTTCTTCAGCTTGAAAATATTAACATTTTTACCCACATAGCTTGACCTTTACATTAGCATGTAAGGAATATGACAGTGAAAGCAGATGCTGAATTTTTATTAGATGTCCTAACATTTTCAGTTCTGTTAATTCAGAGCTATGTCAAGAATTGCCTTTTTGTATTATTTAGAAAGAATGATTTATGCATTATTAAAAAACAACTTATAATATCAGAATATTTTTAAAAGGAAAACAATAAAATAAAATAAAATAATAAGAAAGAAAAATATTATGCATGTATGCTTTTTCATGTTTTACTATAAGAAAGGAAAAAAGAAAATCATTGCCCTTCTAGTAAAACAAACTAGTTGGATTTTCTTTCCTGAGTAGACAGGATTTAGTTTCCTCTCAGGGTTTTCAAAAACATTCACTGGATATTTAAAACAATAATTCCTAATCTCTTCATTCATATAAATGAGTTACCAAATTAAGTTAAGTTTGTTGAAGTAAGAAGACAAAAACTTTGCCATGTTTTAGTTTTGGCTTTAAATATTAAATAACATCATTATTACACTCTCTTCATAATAGATTTACAACATTTGTATTTTAATGGTATTTTTAAGTTACAGTTTAATTATCATCCAGGTATTTCTATAACACGATACATGGATAAGTGCATTACTATTGTGATACTGATCTACAGTCTATTAAGAAAATTTCTTATGGCTGCATTAATATTTTGCTCAAATGATTGGTAACTGTGTCATACAAATTATAGTGCATGGGTGGGAAAAAAATAAAATAAATTAAGACATCTACTACGTTTTCGGACAATCAACCAACCAGACCTGGTTAGGTATACAAAAGGTCTCTTTGTTTTGAAAGATGGTTTTGGGTTAGTTTCATCCTCTGACACTGCATTCATTATAGAGTAGACAGTAATGCTGTTACATATTGGAATGTAAAGTAATACAGATTTGTTACAGTTATTAATTAATAATAGGCAGAACGATTAATAAAAAGTATTAATTTCTTAACCCAAAAATCCCACAGAAAATATTAATAGAACCTATTGACTGATTTGAAATATTTGATTGTGGAAAGGTATCTCACAAGCAGGAATATATCACAATTTTTAAACAATTTTGTAGAATCCAAAAAATAGTACAAACAACGTTTCAAAACTGGGAAGGACCACATATGGCACAAACACCAGCTTTGCCCACAAAGGGGAACTCTAGAACTCACTCAATAGAGCAGCTTGGCTAACAGAACCTTTTAACAAGTGCCTACAAAAAATCAGATTTGCTGGGTTACTCACTGTGAATGGCTTTAGTCCAGCATATTCAGTTACTGCATTTACAATCCCAAGAATTTGGGGCACATTTGAATGCATACCAGTTGAACAAAGTGACAGTGGCATCTGCACGTTGGTGCTGCTGTGCTGGGGAAAGGCTTCTCTGTGAAGGATGAATCCCTGGCATGGTGTATGTAGGCAATGGATGTGGCTATCCGGGCGGGCTGTGACTTGGGGTATCTTCAGTGCTGAGGGTTTTGAGCAGCTCTCATCCCTGCAGCTCTGGGCTCGGCAGCTTTTGTAGCTTTTCCTGCTATGCAGAGGTTCTTCAGCTGCAATCTCCACAGTGGCTCTTGCTTTTTCCAGTAAAACAAAGCAAATTGCTCACCCTTAGAGCTAGCATTTATAGATTTACCACCACAATGATGGTCAGTGGAAACAAAGATGAAGAGATAGAAACCTGATACTTTAACCTATAGAATCAGGTTTTCTCCAAACGTGGCCAAAGGCACTCACACTTGCCTCACTTGGACCACAGGATCACACAAGCCTGGGCAATGTGGGCAATGTCCTGGAAAACCAGACCTCCCAGCTCCTGCCCCGTTGTCAGGTTCAGGGCATGTTTGAGGCTTTGTCCCTTCAGGACAAGATTCTTTCACAGAGCAACATTAATAATTGAATGATATGAATAGTATCAGCCCTCAGTCTCCTGTGCTCCCGTCTTTCCCCACCTCCCTATCAATTACTTTATCACTATTATTCTATTTTAATTTTCTATTTTATTTTAATTCCATAGATAAGAAGAAATCAACTTTAGATGAGCAATTATCAAATCATCTGCACACTTCATAATTGCAACTCTACATAAGCAGAGCAGGCTATGCAGGTAGCATATTATCTAGCTTCTAAAATGGTATAGAAAGACTCTTACTGTACACTTGTCTCCACTTGTAGACTGCTCATGTCACCACTTTCACTCCTTCTCTATGAAGATGTTGCAGATCTTTCTTCATAAATCAGTGGTAGGATTTATTCACATCTCACTGGGTGGAGAAAAGCTGGAAAGGGTTAGACTTTAAAAGGAATACTCTGAAGAACCTAAAGGAAATGACCCTCATATGATTATTGTAACCATTGTAGCTAATGTATCCACACAAGGATCATTTTAAGTATTAGCACATCCCAGTTTCTCATGCATCAAGGCATATATGCAGGAGCATTTTTTGATAATTATGTAGGCTATAATGATCTAATCACATGATCACAGGATGTTAGGAGTTGGAAGAAACCTCCAAAGATCATTAAGTCCAACTCTCCTGCCAGAGCAGGACCATAGAATCTAGCATAGGTCACACAGGAATGCATCCAGATGGGTCTTGAAAGTCTCCAGAGAAGGAGACTCCACAGCCTCTCTGAGGAGCCTGTTCCAGTGCTCCATGACCTTCACAGTGAAGAAGTTCCTTCTCATGTTGAGGTGGAACCTCCTGTGTTGTAGTTTATATCCGTTACCCTTGTCCTATCACAGGGTGCAACTGAGAAGAGGCTGTGCCCTCCTTCTTGACACCCAGCCCTCAGATACTTATAAACATTTATTAAATCCCCTCTCAGTCTTCTCCTCTCCAGACCAAAAAATCCCAGGTCTCTCAGCCTCTCCTCACAGGGCACATGCTCCAGTCCCATAATCATCCTTGTAGCCCTCTGTTGGACTTTCTCGAGCAGATCCCTTTCTCTCTTGAACTGGGGAGCCCAAAACTGGACACAATGTTATGAGGGAGGTCTCACGAGGGCAGTGTAGAAGGGGAAGAGAACCTCCCTTGATCTGCTGGACACACTCCTCTTAATGCACCCTAAGATCTCATTGGTGTTCTTGACCACAAGGGCACATTGCTGTCCCATGTTGAACCTCATTATGTTCCTCTCTGCCCAGCTCTCCACTCTGTCCAGGTCTTGCTGAATGGCCACACAGGCTTCAGGTGTATCAGCCAAGCCTCCCACTTTGGCATCATCAACAAATTTGCTGAGCACACACTCTGTCACTCTGTCCCCTCATCAATGTCATTGATGAAGATGTTGAACAGGACCAGACCCAGCACTGATCTCTCAGGAACTAGTTACAGCTCTCCAGCTGGACTTGGCACTATTGACTCTTTGGACTCTATTTTGTAACCACTTCCTAATCCATCTCACTTCCTGTTCTTCTATCCCACAATTCCTGATCTTACTCACAAAGATGGTATGGGAGACAGTGTCAAAAGACTTACTAAGGTCAAGGTAAACTACGTCCACTCGTCTCCCTGCATCTACTCATTCAGTTATGACATCATAGAAGGCTATCAGATTAGTCAAGAACAATTTCCCCTTGGTAAATCCATGCTGATTGCTTCTGATCCAAGTGCCTAGAGATGACCTCCAGAATGAGCCTCTCCATCATTTTTCCAGGGATGAAAGTGAGGCTGGCTGCTCTGTAGTTTCCTAGAACCTCTTTCTTGTCCTTTTTGAAGACTGGAGTGACCTTGGCTTTCCTCCAGTCCTCAGACACCTCTCCTGTCTGCCAGGATTTTGTAAAAATGATGGGGAGTAGTAGAGCGACAACATCAGCCAGCTCTCTCAACGCTCTTGGGTGCATCTCTTCAGGGACCATGGACTTGCGAATATTCAATTTGTGTAACTGATCCCTAAACAAGTCTTCATTGACTAGTGGAGAGTACTCCTTCCTCCAGTCTTCTTCATCCATAGGAATTCATAGGAAAGTTCAATCTTGGGAGTAAAGATTGAAACAAAGAAGGCCTTCAGCTGTCTCTGCATCCTCAGTTATCAGGGCTTCCTCTTCATTCAGCAGTGGGCCCACACCTTCCCTATTCCTCCTTTTCCTACTGATATGTTTGAAGAAGCCCTTCTTGTTCTCTTTGACTTCCTTTGCCAGTTTTAGTTCCAATAGGACTTTAACCTTCCTTGTTGCCTTCCTACATGCCCTAATTTTTAATAGAATCAATAGTCTCATCACAAGTAAAGAAATTTAATCTATTTTATCTCTATTTTTTATTTTCTAGCGCATGTTCTAAAATAGTTTTAATACATGATAATGTAATATCTCACTTTAGATGCAGATTGCAAACACTAGTCTGTAAATTCCATTTTTTCAAAGTAATTGCTTTGATTTCTGAAGATAAAAATGTGCATCTAGCAATTAAGCAGTTAAAACCAGTACCTGAATTATTCTGAGCTAACATCGCACTTGGAGGGTATTGCAAGAGATGAAACAAAACAGATGGTTTCTTCAACTATTACAGATCTGATATTAACAGTTTCTGAGATAATGTTAAATCAAAATTATCGCAAGAGATAATTTAAAGTGCAAATATATACATATGTACACATTCAAACTGAAGAATATAAGAACTCAACAGTATTAACTTAAATAGCTTAAAATATTTCTGGCAAACTCAGTATGTCTTAGTGTCATTAATCGGGATTGGCATGATTAAAAAAAAAACAGACCCAAATGCTCCTTCTAAAACACTGAACTCCTACAGTTTTATTACAGGCATGCATTAATCTTTTTATACAAAATAGCTACTTGAATTCTAACACTCTACTGTATTTACATTGTCTTACTGTGGTGAAGGCACCATGTGTCAGAATTATGCCCCCAAATACCATCAGAGTTGTCCCAACATGTTTTAGTAAGTCCCCCCTTTCCACCCTCCTTTCAGGAGAGGAGGACAAAGGCTCAGGAGCCAACCTGTCTCCTAAGGAGTAAACTACTACATGCACCCATAGCATGGAATGCTCACGCTCTTTCCATCTAAGGGCATAATTCTATCTTCGCCCTTTCTATAGGATGAAGCAGGTTGTTGACAAGTGTGCCCATTGGCCAGATCCAGCCTGGAGAAATTATGAGTATTTTCCATTTGTTACCAACTTGCTCTCTCCTTTTGCTTTCACACGCTACGTAAGCTCTCACTGTGTAAGCTGTAAGCCTTCTCACTCCCACATGCAAGCGTACTAGAAGCCTCTGTGATACAGAAAGAAGCCAGCCCACTGAGGCTCAAGGAACCCGCAAAATGATAATCCCTTCGCTGAAAACCAGCATCGTAAACCCAGTCGCATCTTCGAGAGGACTGAGGAAAACACCCCAAGAGGGTAAGCTTTAGCCCAGAAGTGGAAGGACTAGCGTAAGCCTAGCAGTCCAGATCTGCTGCAATCATAAACAGCCATAAGCAGCAACACATTCTGTGTGACCCCTGCCGTTTCCAGGAGAGAAAAGGAGCTGCCCACTATTGCCACTCCGTAGCCCTGTGTCATCAGGGTAATGTAACCCGGGATTTCCCGAGCGAGAAAGCATCCTCTCCATTGAAATCTAGTCAAAGACTTCATTGTCACCTTAATGGGAGCAGTCGCCGAGAGATTCGGCATAGTCAGCTCACTTTGAGCCTAGGGGGAAGTGCCGCTTCACCGCACCCTTCCCCTGAAACCCGTCTCCGGGATCGGAGACAGCTGACCCCGCCCACTGGGAACTGCCACCTCGATAGCGTAGGACCACTCCTCTGGACCGGCCCTGCCGGGCCAACCTTCTGTTCAGGGAGCCACTCCAACCCTGCTAAGGGAAACCACCGATTGGCGGAAAGCCTCGTCCCTCCGCGGCCGCGGGAGGAGAAAGCAAGCCTTGCCCTCACCCACAGAGGCAGAAGGAGAAAGAAAGTCGCTGCCCGGATGGGACCAGCCCTGGGTAGACAAGCAGCGAGTAGCCAGCATAACCCAGCAACTTGACTCACTACAAAGACAGACAGAATGTATCTTTCCATGTGTGCAAAATTCAGTAACATTCTATTCAAAGCGCCCGCGCGTAGCTGCGTGAGAATTCTAGCTTAACTTGCCTCGTGATATTTCCAGCTTAACTTGCCTCGTGATAACATTATAAATATCTCTGTATATAGTTGTAAGCCGACAAGCATCTTGTCAAGTCTCCATCTAGTGGACAAGTGGCAGAACTGCACCTTTCGTTCCCTTAATTAGAAATTGATTCTGTAAATATTATAATTGGGTAAAATTGTATATACTAAACCAGTTATGGACTATATTTCTATAACCGTGCATTCAAATCTATATCTATAAAGGTGATTAATCAAATATTCATAATTTTAATAATTAATAAATAATAATTTTCATAATTCATATCTCATAATTCATAATTAATAACCATCATCCTCCATTCCTAATCACCACAACACTTATGAATGCTGTTTCATTCAAACTCTCGACATTTTATTTATATATGTGTGTGTGTTATGCGTGTGAATGTACATATATATACATACAATATGTATACATATACACACACACATACACGCGTGTGTGTACATGTTCATATAAAAAAGCAGAGACTGAAGTCATAAGTAATTTGTTTTTTAATGGTATATATATACTTTAAGAAAAAAAGCAGAGGTGTCATTCTTCAAGGGGCCAGTGGAATTTTTATCATGCCCTTCATATTGTAGTCAATCTTAACTCTATCTGATTTTCTCTGTGCTAAAAGTTTGTTCTAAAGTCCTTAGGATATTTCATTTTCTAGGAGGGGCTTTTGTTTTACTTTTTTGTAGATCAGTGTATTCAAGATTAGAAGCTCTTTTAGTGTTTCTGATGTACTTAGACATAGAAGAAGGCATATCCAGATGAAAGATCTAGACAACTGTGTCAAGCTACACCCAGCCCAGGAGTGGGTGGGCTGAAAAGAACCTAGCACCCAGGTGGACAAAGAAACTTGACCCAGGTGGACATAGAGACTTGGTCCCCCTCCAAGGGGGAGGAGTCCCCAGGTCAAAGTCTATTTCACTCCCACTTTCTGTCCACCAAGCCTCTCTCTCTTGCTCCTGCTCCTCACCTGCCTGACAGACCTCTTGCTGCTCCTGCTCTTGCTGTAGTGATGTGGTGGGGCCTGCTCCATGCATCCAAACCCTTAAGGACTGCATCTAAAGAGAAATCACATTGGCATCCAGAGAATCCTCTGCCACCTAGGCCTGGTTTTGTATATATTTTATTTACCCTTTTTTCTTATACCTTTGTAACCTTTCTTTTACTCAAATGCCCATTATATTTTATTAAACTTACCTTTTTACTTCCAAATCGATTCAAGACTGTTTCTTTTGTTATTTTACCTCTCTTTTATCCTGCCTAATTTGCTTTCCCCACACCAGGAAAAACAGGAGAGGGGAGGCAATCTATATCTGTTCTATTTGGGCTTTTGGACTCCTGAAAAACTTAAACCACAACAACTTGCAGGCCTATCACAAAACTCATGTATCTATGGTTAACAGCTGTATGATAGTATAATGGCTTTGATATTATCAATACTAGAACATAGGCAATGTAATCTATCCAGAGCAAAATTGCTTTGAAGCAGCATCCAGCAGAAAAGCTGAGCTCAATAGTTATGTAAACTTTAAACCATATAACAGCTGTGTTTCTGTAGGTCCAACAATTTTACATAAGCTGGATTTTGTTATGTTGCAGTTTCAAACTTTTTGCAAAGCATTAATGGAAGCTGGAAGCCAAATTAGAGGCTACAAAAAAGAACCTCGGGTGTTCTGCTAATTACTAAGAATTCATGGGTAGCTGGAAGTAAGAGTAATGTGTGCTTAACTGCTCTGAATAGTCTATGTTTCACATGTAGTATTCTTTGCATATTTGCTCTGATTACTCAAGAGGAAATAATTACTGTTTATGAAAGACTGTCTATTATCCCCAATTAGAGGGAAAATACATTCTATAACATGGAAAATCTGGCTTCTATTCTGTAGACTTTGGGGAAAATCCTTACTGATAGTGTTCCATATATAAATCCAGTTCTGTTATTCATGCAAGGTTATACATAAGCAAGGTGTTGAAATATTTTAAATATATCTAGAATCTTCATGAATTTAATGAAAAATTATAATTAAATATGAGACAGCATATGTAGGAATTTCATATTCAGTTACGGTTTTCTTTCTTCCTCCATAATCTAAGGTTAGAAAGGAAAGGAGCAGAAAAAAACACAATAGATGGAAGAAAGCAGTCTGCTTGTCAGTTTCTGACCCAGAAACACAGTAGACGAAGTTTCTGCTTCTTCCTTCCCCAAGAATTGGCTAGAGTTGGCTGGGGTCATTGACAGGTCTTTGCCTCTAGATTGAAAGGGGTAAAGGAGAAGGACCAGGCTCAGTGGAGACAAACCTGGAACAGTGTGATGGTTCCAACTCCTATCACAGGAGAGGTAAGGGACAGTGTGCCATGTGCTAAGGAAGATGCAAGGGCTGTTGACAAGATAGGACTCAAGATAGTGCCTGAGAGTGAGCAAGTAGGGAATAGACCCCTATCCCACAAAAAGAGCTGCCTTAACGGAAGTCTATTTCTGGCAAGGCACAGAGCATGTGTAAAGACTGAGCTGCTGAATGGCTACTTTTCCTCAGTATTTCAGTGAGACCAGTTGCTCAGACCATGAATGGTGAAGTAGCAGCATTGGCAATGGTGAGGTAGCAGCATTGGCACTGGTGAGCTCTGTGGCCATGTGGTGGTTTTTAAAGAATGGGGGGTTCCTGGAGACAGGGAACTTGAGAGAGAGAAAGGAGAGACCTGACACAAGTCAGCATCTCTTGAGCGTGTTCCTGAGAGGGCGATGCGGCTGGAGGTGTTGCTGAGGATACCACAGGAGATGTAAACACAGTGCTCAGATCATGACCAGTGAGTCAGCAGCTTTCTCTCTCATGGGAATGCAGCAAATGGATTGTGTGAGGGAAGGGTTGTGGCCAGCCTGCTGGGAATGCGTGGCCATTGATGTGGGCAGGTTTGGGTTTTTTTGGTTTTCCTTTGTCAAACAGGTAGAGATAGCATCCACTCGGGCCGCTTCTGAAAAAGAATGCAACAACTCAGGCAATGGAGACATGCAGCTGTCCAGGTCTCTGGCTGCAAGGAATGCCACAGCCTATCTACAATACTCTGTGATTCTATGATTATGTGAATTCTTTTCTTTTGGGGGGAATACGTGGAAAGCATTATCTATACATCACATCCCTGTGGAATTGGTGTCCGTATGGGTTTAGCTGATATTGATTAAAGAAACTTCAGTAATATTTTACAGTTCAGAAACGCAAAAAGACAATTTCTTCTACTCTTTCCTTCATTGATTAATTATAAATTGTATTTTAAAACTTAATTTAGATGGTAGCATGCATAGATTTGGAGTAAGGGTATGGAGTAAGATATGAAATCTCTTGCTCCCAAAAAAGATCTAACAGGAAATATTTCTTAGTGATGACATTAAAAAGCCTGATAAACAACAAACAAGGTCACTACACCATCATCCAGAGGCAATGCTGCAAAAGTCATGTGTCTAATGAGAGACTTAATTAAAGATGAAACAAGCCCCTCAGCTTATATTAAGAATGTGTCCTAAAAGAAGTATTTCTGGGCCTGACACTGGTATTAAATTTCATTTTCCTAATGTTTTTCCTCCTTATTTTTACAGTTAATAATATTTTAGTCCAAGGTTTTGAACTTTTCATGGATCTTTCTGTGCTATTCACTTTGGAGTTGTATTTGTGATCTATACAAAGAATAATATTTGTTCCTTGATAAAAAAGAAGAAACAGAGTTCCAAGTATGAATTATAAATTGTACATTGTCAGATGTTTTGTGTTCTTATGAAAAAAAATATTATCTGAGTTTATTCAATCTCATAAGGTCTTTTTCCTTTTTGAAAAAAGCTATAGCCTAAGTCCAAGAGACAAAATCACTTTTCATCTCCCCATTCTAACTTCCTCCATATTTGGAATGAGACAAAAATGGGCCATCCGCATCCTGATTACTACAGAAAAGGAGCCTGTGTACTTAAGTATGAACGTTGGATAGGTCTCAAGGTACTGCATCCAGCCTGCTGGAAGCTTCAGCGTGCACTGAGAAGTCAATTAAGTTGTAATCTGAAAGTCTTTCAACAATTAAAAACCCTAATGCAACCCAAAATAAAACAAAAATCCCACATTATTTAAAGATTTCAAGATCAGGTTAAACTATTACTTTCTCAGTTAAATACCTATGGACACAAAGAGATGTCTGCAAGTACATATAATCAAATGATAAAACAAAGACTAGGGAAGATGTGGACCCTCCCTGAAAGGAAACAGGGAATCTGTTTACCCAGGGTAAAGAAAAGATTTATCTACTCAACAACATTTTTCTGTCTTCACCAGCAAGGACTCTAAACATTCCACCCAAGTTACAGAAGATGAAATCAGGAACTGGAAAAATGTAAAACCACCCACTATAAGCAAAGATCAAGTTTGAGACTGCCTAAAAAATTTCAGGGTGCACAAGTCCATGGGACCTGACAATATCCATCCACAGATCTTGAAAGAGCTAGCAGATGAAATTGCTAAGCTGCTCTCCATCATATTTGAAAAGTCAAAGTAAACTGGTGTTTGCTACTGACTGCAAAAGAAAAACAACCCACATTTTCAAAAATGACAAGGAGGGTCTGGGGAAGTACAGGCCAGTCAGTCTCACCTCTGTGAATGGAAAGCTCAAGGGTTGGAGCAATCCCAGGCACAAATATACACTGGGCAGTAAATGGATAGGGAGGTATCCTGAGCAGGATGACTTGGGAGTCCTGATTGTTTGGGAGCTCAACATGTGTGATTGCAGGCCAGAAAGACAACCTCACCCTGGGCTGTATCAAGAGATGCATGGCCAGAAGTTTGAGGGAAGTGATTCTCCCCATTTACTCTGTCCTCCTGAGACCCTATCAGGAATATTGTGTCCAGTTCTGGAGCCCCCAATACAAGAAGGACATGGAATTGTTAGAGCAGGCCCAGATAAGGTCCACAAAGTAATCAAAGGGGTCAAGTACCTCTTCTGTGAAAACAGGCTGAGAGAGTTTAGGTTGCTCAGCCTGAACAAGAGAAGGCTCCAAGGAGACCTTATAACAAGCCTTTCAGTATTTGAAGGTGGCCTAAATGATAAATGGTCAGGGACTTTGTACAAAAGCATGTAGTGATATGACAATAGGTAATGGCTTGAAACTGGAAGAAACTATATTTAAATTAGACATTAGAAAGAAGTTCTTCACGACAAACACAGTGAGGCACTGTAACAGGTTCTCCAAGGAAGTTATGAAGGCTTTAATCCTTGAAGTGTTCATAGGTTGGCCAAGACCTTGAGTAGCCTGGTCTAATAGGAGGTGTTCCTTTCAATCCAAACCATTCTATGATTCCTTGAAATACACTTCGGTAAAGTTTTATCTTAAGGAAAAACAAACAAATGAAAAATTTTAAGAGTGGGAGACTCTAAAGAACAAAATAAAAAAATCCCCACCAAGTAGCAGGTACAGGCCATGTGATTCTATAGTGGGTTCACAGAATTCCATACAACTCCAGGAAGGAAGGTACAGGCATTAGCCTAAAATCTCTCAGGCTTGTGAAATTGCACATATTTCTATCCATATTATTTTTACAAGAATTAGCATATATTTCCTTTTTTAACAGATTTGTCATCTTCATATAGAGCTGAAGAAGAGAAATGGCAGTAATTTCTTTCAGTTGATGGTGAAATACTTATTCTACTTATCTGAAAAGGGTAAACCATATTATTTTTGCTTTTCCTTTGAGCTATTTTACTGTTCAGAAGTACTTATTCAAGGTATCTATCTGTCTTCTGTGATCATTCTAGGGATTGCCAGGTTGCATTTCTATACCAGATACTAAACTTCTAAGGCTTTTTAAAGTATCTGTAGAAACAATCTGTCTATGATACCCAAAGAGGGTCAGGAATAAATGTGACTTAGCTGTATAAAGAGTATCTTCTCCATCAGAAGAGATAAGTCCCTGCGTGTGCACTGTGGTCTTTTTTATCAGTACAAAAGAAAATCCTACTTTTCAAATAAATATTTAACTTTACACAGAATTACAGAATGCCAGGTTGAAAGGGACACCAAAGATCATCTGTTTCAACCTTTCTAGGCGATAGTGTAGTTTAAATGAGATGGCCTAGCACTCTGTAAAGCTGTCTTGAAACTGATCAATCTTTTGGGAAATTATTTTCACGTCTAACTGTTCGTATTGTGAAAAATTTTCTTCTGGATTCCAATAGGAATCTCCCCAGGAGTAGTTTGCACCCATTATCTTGTGTCTTTCCCATGTGACTACTTGTAAAGAGGGAGTCTTCATTGTTCTGATAGCCACCCTTTATGTACTGGTATGTGGTAATATGGTCTGCCCTAAGCCGCCTCTTCTCAAGGCTGAACAGACCTCACGTGGCAGGTCTTCCAGTCAGTCCTTTAATCTTTCTTATGGGCACTTTCCAGCTTGTCCACATTGTTTTTGTATACCAGGGACCAAAACTGAATGCAGTACTCCAGATGTGATCTGACAACTCGTTCAGCCTGTTCAAGTCTTCCTGGAGGGTGGCTGTCTCTTCTGGAGTGTCAGCCTCCTTACTCATTTTTTGTGTCATCGTCAAACTTCATCAGGGTGATCTTGATCCCGACATCCAGATCACTTACGAAGGTATTTGTGGCAGTTTAGGCTGGGTGCCCCCTGCCACTGCCGCATGAGATACACCTCTGGTGTCCTGGGTGCCCACCCACAGGGGTGGACACAGGAAACGACGTATTTCTACCCATAAATCCTGCACCCTATAAGGCCATCTGCAGAGTCATTCTCTTCCTCTTTCTTCCCTCTCTGCTCCCACGGGAGATGTCCTCTCTTATCGGGTAATGCCGGAGGAGTATCCTCAAGGCCTCTTAGGCCTGTCTAGGCCTAATGCCAGGAGGAGAATGGAGGGGGGGGGGGGCAGTCTCAGACCTGGCCAGCCTGAGACTTGCCTAGCAGCGGGAGGGGGAAGAAAGAGCCCTGGGGGGTTTGGGTTTACCCTCAGGTGGGAAGAAGGGAAGGATTGGGAAGCTTTGGGAATCATGTAACGGGCTCTGTACGCTTTGGGATACTCTGTCACTATGCTTTGTAGTTTGTAGTTCTCTGTAGCTTCACCAACTGCTTTTCCATTTAAACTTTCCATCACTCTCCAATCCGTTTGTGTGAGTCTCATTCTTTTGTCCCTTTCGAGGCAAGAGACGATCTGTCTGGCCCCAAACCAGCACAGTATTAAACACCATTGAACCACAATGTCAATCCCTGGGGACCCCCATTTGTGAGTAGCTGCCAGATTAAGAAAGAACTATTTAATATCACCCTCTGAAAATGGTCCTTCCTCTGACCTCCTCCAGCCAAAGAGAGAAAAGAGTCTTGGGTAGGGGTGTTTGTGGTAATATAATTCCTTTCCTGCTCCCTGTGTCTCTATTTGTTTCTCTCTCTCTTTCTCCATTTTTCCTCTTTTTGTCTCCCCTTTCTCCCTTTTTCTGTTCTGTTTACTTTATCCTTTAATAAATAGTCTCACTTTTGATGTTTGACCTCGTATGTGCCTTAATTTCACAACACAGGAATGTTTTAAAAAGATCTAATAAGTCTCTCTTTCCCTCTGGACTGAGATGCCTGGTAAAAGCATTATGGTAATGATAAGAAAAAAAAACAAAAACAAAACCAAGTTAATCTGAAAGGACAAAGGGAGAAGAGACTAGGGTCTGCGAGTTAGATATATATCTGAACTCTTCAGCGTCGTGAAATCTATGCCAGCACTGATATGTTCTTTGGCTGAAAGCACAGCATACTACTTTAGTACTAGCTCTCAGTCTATTAAAAATCCACCTGTAAAAATAAAGGTCAAATGAGAGCTGAGAAAATGACTTAGATGCTTCATTTGATGTTGCAGTTGTTTCTTTAGATCACCTACTATTTTTTATCACCTTAGTTTCATGGTCCAATTCTTTTGATAACAGTGGTAACAGGCTCATTTTGTAAAGTCAGTGTAGGCTGAGTGTGCTATATTATTACATGTTAATTTGTTTTTTTTTTTTTTTTAATAATAAAACTAAAACCGGAACAAGATCCCTGAGTTTCATGTGCCTGAAACCTGTTGGAAGCAGAGCTCAAGTAGAACTGGAATAGCTTATTATTAAGAGCCCAGACTCCGTATAATTTTCCTTCTCCTTCCAATACCTATAATGGACATACTATACCAAATCCCAGTGTAATTGCTTATTCTTGGAGTTTCTCAAAGCTATGTATTGTGGGTATTGGAGCTTTCCTAATTTCTAGCTCCACAGAAGATGAGTTGGCAAACACCTTTTCCATGTACACTGTTTGTAGTCATGAGTTTTTTAACTTTTCATCACTGAGGCTGAGAGTTCACTTCAAATTCTGTCAAAAAAAATTGCAGGTTGTCAGTTTTAGAAAAGACCAGAGATTCCATTGCCATAAAAGTTTGAATCTCTTGCTGCACAAAGACAGTTATACTCACTGTCAAGTATACTTAATTTTTTCCTTCTCTTTTGCTGATGTTGCTTTGCCTGTTGATAAGCACATGATAATCAAACTTTTTGCAATGTGAATTCTTGTATTACTATTTTATAATTACATTAATTGTTCTGAGGTCATTTTCCTATACCATGATTTTATTGTGTGTTTTCTTCATTATCGCTAAGCTAAAGTAGCTTGACTTTGATTAAAAAAAAAAAAAATCAAAAACAAACAGAACTATAGATAGGAGACATTATAACAGCCACTTTGCTTATTCTATTGTGCTTTCTCTCAGAAGTTTCTGTACTGCAAAGAAGTTAGATTTTCTTCCCAGGCAGTCCTGCAGCTCGTCTTGCAACCCTGAAATAATATGCTGAAGCCCTTAACTTACCAGGTCTCACTCTGAGCTCTGATCATCTTGTCACCTCAGACCTGGGAGCTGCAAAACACTTCCGACTCAAGGATTCAGACATGGACATGGATTTGAATGTCTGAGTTTTCCTTGGATTTGAGCATTTTTCTTCTGATTTAGTTTTATTTTAAGGTTTCAGATATTCTGACATCTTCACTGATCTAGGAAGAACACTGACATAAATTCAATGGCCCTGTAAATGATAAAACTGATCTCAAATTTCTCAAAATCCCCAAACTAGTAAAAAAGACAGATGTGATTCAAGTGGTCATTTCTCCTGGGAAGCTACAGTTTGTCCTTTGAGACACTAGGTCACATGGCAGGAGTCTGAGGAATACTTTGAAGAGGTGTTACCTTCTGAACTCACTTATGCCAGGAGTATCAAGTATTTCAGTTGTTTGCAGCTTAAATATTTTGTCTACTGATCATCTGGGGCAACCTCTAGAGGAAATATTTGCTGAGTGGAGTCATCCTCTGGAGATGCCTCTTTTTCTTAATTAACTACTGTGTTCTGGATCCCAAAGACTTATTACATCCCTCTCTCCTACTTCTCAGTCTCCTGCCCTGTGGCACCCAGTCTGCAACAGGGGCAAGGCAAGTCTCTCTCAGCAGGCCAAAATGGCCTTGACAAGGGGGAGTCAGTCCCCTCTGTCCCTACTCTCCTGTGACTGTTGCTGTTGAGGGTTAATATACATATTGGTGAGAAAAGAAGGAACTGGTGAAACCTGACTACTATGTATAAGTAATTAGAACAATACATATTGGTGAGAAAACAAGGAACTGGTGAAATCTGAATACTATATATAAGTAATTAGAATAGTAGTAAACAAAATTATTAAAAATCCCTTCCTCCTATAGCAAAAAGAATAAAGGATCAAGAACAATTGCATGAACAGAGAGAGAGCAAGCAATTATTCATTCTGTTATAAAATCTTCTAGAATTAAAATGCACTATGAAATGTGGCAAGAAGTCTATCAGTTTCTGGAATTTTAGAGAGGACAGCTCGAGGGTTTTTTGATAATTCACACTGGTTCTGGTTCTCCCATTCTCTCTCTTTATACCACTTTCAGAGGGAAAGGAATAAAAAAAAGAAAAAAATAAAAGACAATGATGACTTGAATAACAAAAGAGATTGGCTCCTGTGATCCAATGTACTGTTCTTATGGAAACCGGCTGTCTGCTAAAGTTGCCACCTATCTATTCACAACCCCCCCCAGATTTGTACTGCAGGGTGTATAACTACATCGTAAGAAACCATGGTCTTCTGCTAGTGATATAGAAGTCTTTTCTTGGCAGGCACTTTCATGTGTTGTCTTACAAGGAAGAAAAAGTAGGATAAAAGTCTTCAGTTGTTATGCAGCCATGGGAGACTGATTTTTCATCTTATATGGAAAAACAGTTTTATGCCTCACAGGTCTGTTTAACATGAAATGTGGTGTCATAGAGTAGAATTTTAATCTAACTACTTTGAATCTGGCTTTTTCTTTTTCTTTTTCTTTTTTTTTCTTTATTTTTTTTTCCGTAAGATACCATCCTTCTACTGTATTTCTCTATCAGTTTCAATACAAAAGCAAAAGCTGCATTAATAATCAGAGTATAAAATCAGCTATTTAATTCAGTCCTGGTTTTAGAGATATTCCATACTATAGGACATCATGCTCAACATATAAACTGGGAGGAATTTGCTGGGAGATGTTGATCATTGTTGGGAAACTGGCTGAACATTGGTAAGTGGTGATGAGGAATTCTATTGTGCGTCATTTCTTTTATTTTCTTAGGCTTTATTTCTCTCTCTTTTTATTATATCCTTTTTCATTACACTTACTATTACTACCAGTGATAGTAATAGCTTCAGTTATTAAACTGAAGCTACTATCTCAGTCCACAAGGTTTAATTCTTCTGTCTATTCTGCAACAAGGGAGAGGAGTGAATGAATGCCTGGATGGTTCTTAGCTTCCAGATGGGCCTAAACCAGGGCAAGATCTTCATGTACAATGTTATTAAGCAAATGTAGGCAAATCTAATTTATATGAAATTTATATAACATTTATATATAATTGTGTGGATTTCTTTAAATAAAACAAAACACTCACCAAAATAAAGCTAACAGAAATCCCCTAATTTAATAAAATAACACATTTATCCACACTAAACTTAGGAAACATTTCTTACTCAGAATTAGATAAAATGTGTAGAACAGTTACTGTATTCTCTTTCTTAATTCATAGCTAAAAAGCACAGAACAAGAGTTTCCAAGACTTTTCAGAAAATGTTAGCGAAAAATTAAAATTTACTGTATTTACATGTAGAAAGTTTGCTGGGGGTTGCCTTGGGATGAAGAGATAGCACAGATATGTGTCATTACACTAAAATCTGCATGTCATACCAAGAAAACAAGTAATTTATATTAGAATAGATTTATTCTTATAGTATTTTTAGAATTAGAGCTTCTTACTAGGACATAAACTCAGTTTTCCAGTCTTTTTAAAATATTAACTGGCTTTATGTTGAAAATTATTGCAAGGGTAATACACTTACACAATTTGTTAACGTAATTAATGTTAACATAACATTAAGACTTCTATTTAAAGTTTCCATTCATGTTCCCTTGCTCTGCTTTTCTTTGAAGTTACTAATTACCTTTGGACTATCAAAAAACCTTGCAATACTAGACAGCTATCTTCTATAAGGTATTTAAGCCGGAAAGTAGAGAGAGCTTTTTTTCAGGGAATTTTGAAACTGACATTTTTCATATTATGATCTACTTATTTCATGTGATAAGTTATCTCTAGTCTTCAGGTACTGGATGACAATTTTGTATTATGTACTCATATACAAATATTTGAGTCATAACCAAAAGCTAAAAAATGTCATCTTCTCATTCATTGTTTCAATCTCATCAATTTGTGGAGAAAATCTGTTGCAAGTTTTTGTACTCTGGGACACTAAGTTATTCAGTCTGAGATATCTATATGCCTTTTTGTTACACAGGACTAAACTGACATCTGCAATTCAGCTTTTGTCAAATAAATAATATGCAACCACTCATATAGTAATATACATGTTTATTATAATACTAAGCTAATCCAGCAGCCATGCCTTTTTTATTTTCCACATTTAGAAAGTGGAATTAGTGAAGTCAGGTGGTACACTGCATCCTATTCTTTTGCTGCACTCCAGCAGCCGAATTTTATGGTGTGACATATATTGCATGTTAGACATAGAGGTAGTGTAGCCTCCTTATTTTAAAAGGACATTGCAACACTTCCTTGTTACAATATCATAGAAACAAATCCTACTCCTCTAAAAACATTATTCGTCTTTCTCTTTCAACAGGCAAATAAAAATTGTGCAATAGAACAGCACAGAACAGAACATGTGTCATACATAAGGATTTCATAGTGATTTTGAGTAAATGATTTAAAATTTATCCTTTCAGCAAAATCTTGCTGAGAAACTTTTTAAGTACTTTTAAGATTTTTTTTTTCAATTATGTTACAAAATAGTTTATAAAGATTGCAGTAATTGGTTTGTCTTCTACCCCTCCTGATAGAAGAACAGCTCCATACTTAATTGCTTTCCTTTAAGAAGATTTAATTCAGTCATAGAAGAAATGCTAAACAACTAAGAATGCTTTTGACAGATTTTGTTCTTATTGAACATCTAGTGTTTTTCTTTCATGGTTGCATTACTCTCTTGATATCATAGTATCTTGAAGAAATAGAAAAATAATGTTTTGATTTACTTGAAATTAATAATGCAGTAGAGACTGCTTAGAATTCTGGAAATATCTGTCAAGCTGTTACTTTGGCAGACTAAAGAAAATTGGGAAGAAGAGTTTCTTAGACAAATTGATGACTTTTCCTTTAAAATAAGTTGTTGTGGGTAGTTTTTCTTGTTGTTTGTTTGATTTGTTTTATTTTTTCTTATTTTCTCCTTCAGAAACTCATGGCACAAGACTTGGATAAGTGTACTCTGCATTGAATAAATAATTGGCTGGATGTCTGGGTCCAAAGACTGGTGGTGGAGTTAAATATGGCTGGTACCCAGTCACTAGTAGTGTCCTCCAGGGTTCAGTACTGGGGCCTGTCTTTGATATCTTTACTAATTATCTGGATGAGGGTATTGAGTGCACCCTCAGTAAGTTTGCTGATGACACCAAGCTGGGTGGCTGAGTTGACCTGCTAGAGGGTAGGGAAGATTTAGAGTGGGATATGGACAGATGAGACCAATGGGCCAAAGCAAATTGTATGAATTGCAACTTGGAGAGGGACCTGCAGATACTGGTTGATAATTGACTGAGTATGAGTCAGCAGGGTGCCCATGTGGCCAAAAAAGCCAATGACATCCTGGCTCGTATTAGAAATACTGTGGCCAGCAAGTAGAAGGAGGTAATCATCTCCCTGTACTCAACACTGGTGAGGCCACACCTTGAATATTGTGTTCAGTTCTAGGCTCCTCACTATAAGAATATTGAGGTGTTAGAGCATGTGCAGAGAAAGGCAATGAGGCTCATCTGGGAGTGATTTACTGTTTATTTATTGGAGACTTAACCTTTGACCTTTTCATTCTGAGATGTTTTACCTGAATATTTATTGTACATACAAAAGTGCCTTGAAAAAACAAGCTAACTGCTAAAAAAATCAAAGTATAGAAAATTATTTTCATTTAATGACATAATCATGGAATCATAGAATAGCTTAGGGTGGAAGGCACCTCAGAGATCATTTACTCCAACCTTCCCACCATGGGCAGGGATGCCACTCAACCAGAGTCAGCTGCTCAAGACCTCATCCAACCGGGCCTTGAACACCCCCAAGGAGAAGGCATTCACAACCTCCTTGGGCAACCTATTTCATCATCCTACCACCCTCATACTTATGAACGTCTTCCTATGATCCAGTCTAAACCTACTCTCCCTCAGCTTGAAACCATTCTCCCTTGTCCCATTGCTAGGCACCCTTATGAAGAGTCCCTCTCTAGCCTTCTTGTAGGATCCTATATAGGCAGCTATAAGGTCCACCTAGAGTATTCTCTAGGCTGAACAACCCCAGCTTCCTCAGGCTATCCTCAAAGCAGAAGTGTTCCATCCCTTGGATCACCTCTCTTGCCCTGCTGGCCACACTGGTCTTGATGCAGTCTAGGATACAATTTGCCTTCTGGGCTGCATGAGCACACTAAATATCTTTAGTGTCTAAATATCTTTAAAGGTAAGAAGTTTACCTTACTTTTCTTTTTTTTCCTCAAGATACTTAAACCCTATAAGTGCTTTTTCTTATCCAACACAAAAAAAAATATAAATCTTCTTACGTCGTTCCATGGAGATATTTAATTTATTCTTACATTGAGCATGTGAGTCTGCATGAGTCAAAGGTTTACTTTGCAATATGTTTATTAGTGATGTTTGTTAAGATCTTAATATCATTCAAGCCTACAGATGAGATTTTTAAAAGAGAGAGTCATTGATCTGACACTGATGTTAATGTCAAATGAAAGTTAATATAACTAGCTCAAAAATGAGATTAAATATTCCTTAACTCATTCTTTCAGAGCTGTAGTTTAAGCCTGCCTTCTTCCCACTGACTAGCTCCTGCAAATCTGGATAGATATTTAATGAGTAAAATAACAATCGTAAATAATGTCAAATTATTTCTGCACCATTATTTCTAATTTCAATTGCTCTTTATTACTTAGAAAGAAAGAAAAAGTTTTATGTCCAGATAGTTCTCCATTTCATTAGACCTGGCATCATTTTACCTTTTGTTATCCACAATGTACTGGCATCTCAAGCATGAAATGATGAAGCTAAATGTACAGAAAACTCTTTTTTTGTTGAATATATTTCCCCCAGCATGAACTGCCCTTTCTGTAGTTTTTGTTTTGGTTTGGCTTTGGGTTTTTTGGGGTTTTTTTGTTTGGTTACTCAGTATGAAATTCTGACAATTTTTATATAGTAGAATGAATAGGCTACTGTGCACTCTGACTTCTCCAAACTACTGTGGTTTCTCTTATGATTAAATCTATTCACACTTGGAACTAACCAATCTGATTACCTCAAAAAGCAATTATTTTTTCCCACAGTTGCCACTTCAGAAATGAAATTACATCTACTTACCTAGCAAGCACTACCTAGAGAAATCCTTTATAAATTTGCTAAAAAGCTATTCTTTCACACAAGCGGCTAAGCTTCACTAAATAGAACCATGTTACATTTTACATGGTTGCTCATTTCAAATGTTACAGCTGTTCAATACTTTCCAAAAGATCTAGAGCTTATTTGATTATTTTTTGCTCCATATTTTGCTCCATTTGGAATGTGGTCATGGATGGCTATGTCCTTTTTAGGAAAGACAGATCAGCTAAGTGAGGTGGTGGTGTTGCTCTTTATGTGACACAGCAACTAGGATATGTTCAATTGAGCCCAGGGGTGGATGAGGGGAGATTTGACAGTTTGTGGGTGTGGTTTGAAGGCCGGGCTGGCATGGGTGACACTGTTGTGGGTGTTTATTACAGACTTCCTGATCAGGATGAAGAAGTCAATGAGGCCTACAGACAGCTGACAGCAGCCTCACAATCACAGGCCCTGGTTGTCATGGGGGACTTTAACTACTCAGACGTTTGCTAGAAGGCTTACACAGCCAGCCAGACACAGTCCAGGAGGCTCCTCCAGTGCACTGATGATAATTTCTTGATGCAAATGGTGGAGGAACCAACTAGGAGAGGAGTGTTGCTGGACCTGACACTCACCGACAAGGAGGGACTGGTTGAAGCAGTGAAGGTTGAGGGCAGCCTTGGCTGCAGTGACCACGAGATGGTGGAGTTCAGGATCTTGCGTGGCAGGAAGAAAGTATCAAGCAGGATTACAATGTTGGATTTCAGCAGGGCCAACTTTGGCCTTTTCAGGCAATTGCTAAGGGAAATCTCTTGGGACAGGGTACTAGAAGACAAAGGGGCCCAAGACAGTTGGTTAACATTCAAGGACCTCTTGTTCTGAGCTCAAGATCAGAGCATCCCAAAGAGTAGGAAATTGAGAAAGAGAGCCAGGAGACCTGCATGGTTAAGTAGAGTACTGCTAAGCAAACTCAGGTAGAAGAAGAGAGTCCACAGATCATGGAAGGAGGTGCTGGCCACTTGGGAGGAATATAAGACAGTTGTCAAAGGATGTAGAGAGGCTACTAGGAAGGCTAAGGCCTCCTTGGAATTCAGCCTTGTGAGGGGGTCAAGAACAACAGAAAGGTCTTCTTCAAATATATTGCAAGAAATGCTAACACAAGAGGCAATGTAGGTCCACTGCTGAGTGAGGTGGGTGCCTTGGTGACAGAGGACACAGAGAAGGCAGAGTTGCTAAATGCCTACTTTGTCGCCATCTATATTGATGGAGGCTGTCCTCGGGAGCCCAAGGTGAGGCCCCAGAGGAAGGCAGGACAAAGGAGACATTTTCCTTGGTTGATGAGGACTGGGTTAGAGAACAGTTAAGCCATCTGGTCATCCATAAATCCATGGGTCCTGATGGGATGCACCCAAGGGTGCTGAGGGAGCTGGCAGAGGTCATTGCCACACCACTCTCCATCATCTTTGATAAGTCATGGCAAACAGGAGAGATGCCTGGGGACTGGAGGAGGGCAAAAAATCACTCTAGTCTTCTAAAAGGGTAAGAAAGAGGACCCAGGTAACTATAGACTGGTCAGCCTCACCTCCATCCCTGGAAAGGTGATGGAGCAACTTATACTCAGCACTTTCCTAGGTATATCAAGGACAAGAGGGTCATTAGGAGCAGTCAACACAGTTCTACCAAGGGGAAGTCATGCATGACCAACCGGATAGCCTTTTATGAGGACACAACCAGGTGGATAGATGATAGTAGAGCAGTGGATGTGGTTTATCTTGATTTCAGTAAAGCTTTTGACACCATCTCCCACAGCATCCTTGAAGCTAAGCTGGGGCAGTGTGGTCTGGATGATCAGGTAGTGAGGTGGATTGTGAACTAGTTGAAGGAAAGAAGTCAGAGAGTTGTGATCAATGGGACAGAGTCTACTTGGAGGCCTGTATCTAATGGAGTCCCTCAGAGGTCGGTACTGGGACCCGGATGGGAGCACAGAGTGCAGTGTTAGCAAGTTTGCTGATGACACCAAACTGGGTGGAGTGGCTGACACACTGGAAGGTTGTGCTGCCTTTCAGAGGGACTTGGACAGGCTGGAGTGTTGAAGAAATTGAGTGAAGTTCAACAAGGGCAAGTGTAGAGTTTTGCACCTAGTCTTACAACCCCATGTACCAGTATAGGTTGGGGACTGACCTGCTGGAGAGCAGTGAAGGGGAAAAGGACCTGGGGGTCCAGTGGATGGAAGGTTGACCATGAGCCAGCAATGTGCTCTTGTGGCCAAGAAGGTCAATGGTATCCTGGGTTGTATTAGAAGGGGTGTGGTCAGTAGGTCGAGAGAAGTTCTCCTCCCTCTCTACTCTGCCCTGGTGAGGCCACATCTGGAATATTGTGTCCAGATCGGGGCCCCTCAGTTCAGGAAGGACAGGGAACTACTTAAGAGAGTCCAGCACAGAGACATGAAAATTATTAAGGGAGTAGAACATCTTCCTTATGAGGAGAGACTGAGGAAGCTGGGGCTCTTCAGCTTGGAGAAGAGGAGACTGAGGGGTGACATCATTAATGTTTATAAATATGTAAAGGGTGAGTGCCAAGAGGATGGAGCCAGGCTCTTCTAGCTGGTGCCCAATGACAGGACAAGGGGCAATGGGTGGAAGCTGAGGCATAGGAAGTACCATGGAAACGGGAGGAAGAATTTTTTCACTCACTAACAGTATTATCATTTTATTTCACACCCTCTTCTGTTGTCTCTAAATAAGGGTTCATCACATACTTGTCTTTATTACTGCTCTGCAGAATAGGATGTCAAGCACACATTTCAAGGAACATATTCAGCTTTTTTAAAAAAATCACAGTATCACAGTACATTAGAAGTTGAAAGGGACCTCCAGAGATCATCAGGTCCAACCCCCCTGCCAGAGCAAGATCACTTAGGGTAGTCCACACAGGAATTCATCCAGACAGGTTTTGAATGTGTCCAGAGAAGGATCTTTCTGGGCAGCTTGTTCCAGTGCTCCATCACCCTCACTGTAAAGAAGTTTCTCCTCATGTTGAGGTGAAATCTTCTATGTTCAATCTTCTACCCATTGTCTCTTGTCTTATTATTGTGCACCACCGAAAAGAGCCTGGCTTCCTCCACTTGACACCCACCCCTCAAATATTTATACACATTGATGAGATCCCCTCTCAGTCTTCTCTTCTCAAGACTAAACAGCCCCAGGGATCTCAGTCTCTCTTGATAGGGGGGATGCTCAAGTCCTCATGGCTCTCTGTTGGATTCTCTCCAGCAGGTATATTAACAAAGAAATCATCACTCAAAAGTTAATAATTGTTTACCTGTGCTTGTACAATCAAAGTTTACCTGCACATATCCTGACTCCCATCTAACTCATTATACTAAGGTGGTACTGTATTTCCATTTAAAATCTCCTCCAGGATGTGTGGGTTGATACCATAATTAGTTCAGGTGAGGTTATATCTCCATCCTATCAGCTACCACCAAGTTTCTGATTAAGATCTGGTCTGGTTATAGTTCCTGTTTGAACTTGTTTTGAACAGTAGCTTTACCACCCAATGGATACTACAACATTCTGTTCTCAGAGAATCTCTATTTCCTGTTACTGTTGTCTGAAAACAGACCTGTCATGGTTGCTTGATTTTTTGCTAAATTTTTGACTCCTCTTAACATCACTTCTCTATTTGGGGTTAACTTTTTCTTGTATATCCATCATTAACTGTAGTATTACAGCAGTGACATTTATTCTTTGACTGTTGTATAGAAATCCTAGATTTTTGTAAAGAGGATGGACCAGAGGACAGATCTAGCTTCTTTTGAAGTAAAATAATTTTCTGGGATTTAATTCCATTAAATTCTTTGAGAGGGATTTTTTCTATTTTTGGCATAAAATTGTACAGATTGAACTTGACAACTTTCCTTCTGTCTTTGAAATGCAATGCAGTGAACATTTCAAATCATAATATTTTCTACCAGGAAAAATATTTAAGTTTAATTCTAAAGCTCAGATAAACGCAATAGCTTAATCTGAATTTATAGGGTCTATAACTCTCATTTAATAGATGTCTGCATGGCATGGTTTGTATCTCTTGGTGATCAGCAAGTGAAGCTGAAAAATTAAGCTCAAGGTCTTGATTATTGTTCTTATTTTGCAAACCTTCATATGACACCTGAAATGTTTTTTGCAAGTTATTTGCATATATGCAAATATTTACATTTTTGTTAAAGATCAAATTCTGAGCTCAATGACCTGCTATGTTCTATAGCACTTTTTATTTGGTTGGTGAAAATAAAGCAAAATAAAAATTTTAATTAAAAAACAGACTGGAGGATACCAAAGGGGCAATTAGCTGTAGTAGCTAGTTGACTCCACAAGTAGACTGAGGAATGGTCATACTGGACACTGCTCACCTAGGTGTAAAACTTTCTCAAGTAAAGGGGTTGTCTAATGGCAGATGCTGAAAGACTTTGAATATATCCTCACCAGAGGCAGATGGTATGTACAGAGACGAATTACCTCCTCACAAGTAACAAGACGGAGAGAGGAAGAGGTGGGAAGAGGGAAATAGATTTCTGGCCTAAATGTCTAGTGTAAACAGAGCTTATTATTTCGGGGTTTTAATATCACATCCTCAACAACTATGCTGTATCTTTGTATGTGGGTGTAGTCATTTGAATCACATAATATTTCTCACTATCAGAATTTATGACTACTGTATTTATGGCTGTGCTGCATTGCAGCCCTGGAAAAGAGGGACTGGACACCCTCTGGCTTTTCTGGTCCTTGAGCAGGTGGCTGTATTTTTGCCTGTTACAGGATTTGGATAGGTATTCCTTTCCCTTTTCCTTCTGTTCTCTATATATACTGATGTAATCTGATACCTTTGCATCAGGGGAGTAAAATATTCTGTGTAAATAAACTGAAAACTCTTCCTGTTTTGTTTTTGGGTAGGTTTTTTTTTTTCCCTCCCTTTCTTATCTCCTGGTAAGGAGAGAGGAGACAGGAGGGTGAGTGGAGGGAAGTGAGGGAGTTTAGCTCTTGCACTAAACCACTAAAGTTGGCTGATTTCTTCCCTTTTTAGTTTTTTGCTTTGTTTTGTCTTGTTTTGTTTCTTGGGTCTTGTGTTATGATGTTGGATTGAAGGGTGGAGGTGGGTAGAAGGGTTGCCTCTTTAAGGAAAAGCCAGGTCTGCTCCATGTCAGACAGACATTTTCATGTGGCTCCAACAGACCCACCATAAAGCACCACTGAGCCCCTCATCTGAGACAGTGACACCTCTGAGGAAACATGTTCAAGAAAGGGCAGAGAGCATGACATAAAATGCCACAGAAAGAGAAGAAGTGAATAGAAAGAATGAGAAAGAGCAAAATGAAGACCAAGGTCAAAAAGAAGAAGGATGTGGAGGAGGTGTTCTGTAGTGCTAGAGCAGAGATTATCCTATGGCCCACTTGTGCTGGAGCAGATAGATATTCCCAAAGGGACTTCCATACATTAAAAGGCCACACTGGAAGAGAAGAAAAATATGGGAAGGAAGGAGTGGCTCAGAGAAATCATTATATACCAGTTGTAACCCCCACCCATCCTCCACTGCATCTGCTGGGCAGAGGGGACAGGAATCTTGAACTGACTGAAGCTGAGCTTGGAAAAAGGGAAAAGGAAAACCATTGTTTTAATATTTGTCTTTCCTTCTTTTTTTTCCTTTTTTTTTTTTTTAATTCCATTAACCAGAATATTCATTGTAATTAACAATAAATTTAATTAATTTCACCAGGTCAAGTCTGTTTTGACTGCAACAATAATTAGTAAATCATAAAATCATTAAGGTTGGAGAAGACCCCTAAGACCATCAAGTCCAAATGATCTCACTGTCTTTGTGCTGACTTACAGGCTTCCTTGTCCCTCTTCCTATTTCTCCCTCATCCTACCAAAGAGGAGTGTACAAGGACCTAGGTAGGTGTTTGGCTGCTAGCCACAGTAACCCACCACTCACTCACTCTATCCATCAGGTGTACTTTTGCCTCCAGTATTCTCAAGTGAAACTTCAGATAAAATGGGTAACCTCAAGATGTTTCCCTTTGAGAGTTGAGGGGAAGCGCCCGTGGAAATGGGACTAAAATATGCTCATCATGATAGATTACATTATTTGCCTGAAGCCTTAGCATTATCTTCTACTAACAGATTTAGGATCTCATTTCAGCTTCAAACACAAAAATATGGTACCTCAAAGACTGTAGAAAAAAGTATCAGTTTGGATTTGGTTTTGTTTCTTTGCTTGCTTTTGTTTTTACCACAAGAAACCTTACTAAAGACAGAAGGCTCTCTGTTACTAAAAAAAAAAAAAAAAAAAAAAAGTCCTAATTGCACAGGAAATATGTGACAGGGTGAAATGAAACTAAATAAAGTATCTTACTACTGTATTTGAAGACATACGAAACTAAGTTTAAATTAGCACTTAGTCATCAATTAATTCTGAATTTAATGTTGAAAAAGATCAATAAAGTTTTAATCAAAGAAAATAAATTGCTTCCTCCAGTTATGCAACATGCATTTTTCTTCTACAGCAATAACAAAGAGTAGATTCACTGCACTAATGACTAAAGCCTGAATGTTCATTAATATCTAAAAAAGCTGGCCTCACAATTCCAGTTGTACTGAAATTAAACCAGCTTAGTGCTATCTATATTTTCACATTGTTCAGATTTCTCGTCCTTAATAGCAAAGTTCATGGAAACTGTGATATCAGTTATGTGACAACAGGTGTTTTTATGTGACAGCTGAAGAAAAGATCATAGAAGCATAGAATGGTCTGGGTTGGCAGCACCCTCTGAAGGTTATCTAGTCCAATCCCCTCTGCAGCAAGCAGGGGCATCCTCAACTAGATCAGGCTGCCAGGAGCCTTGTTGAGCCCACTTTGAATATCTCCAGCCCCGAACACTTCTCTGGGCAATCTGTTCCAGTGTTCCACCACCCTCATAGTAAAGAACCTGTTCCTGACATCCAATATATATCTACTCTTTTCTGGTTTGAAGACATTGCCCCTATTACTAAAGGCCTTTGTAAACAGTCTCTCTCCATCCTTCTTGTAGCACCCTTCAGGTACTGGAAGGCTGCTATTAGGTCTTCCTGGAGCCTCTTCTTCTCCAGGCTGAACAACCCCAGCTCCCTCAACTTGTGCTCCAACCCCTTGATCATTTTTGTGGCCCTCCTCTGCAACCACTCCTTCAGATCCACATCTTTCCTATAATGAGGGCTCCCAACCTGGATGCAGTACTACAGGTGAGGTCTCACCAGAGCAAACTAAAGTGGGAGAATCACCTCTCTCAATCTGCTGGCAATGCATCTTTTGATGCAGCTCAGGATGTGGTTGGCCTTCTGGGCTGCAAGTGCATGCTGTCTGCTTATGTTCAGCTTCTCATCCATCAGCGCCCCCAAGTCCTTTTCTGCAGGGCTATCACCTCGTCCCCCAGTCTGTACTAATAACAAGGATTGTTCCAGCCCAGGTGCAGAACCTTGCACTTGCTCTTGTTGAACCTCATGAGATACACCTGGGCCCACCTCTCCAGCTTGTCCAGATCCCTCTGGATGACATCCTATCCCTCTGGCCTATTGACAGCACCACTCAGCTTGGCGTCATCTGAGGACTTGTGGATGGTGCACTCAATCCCACTATATCATTGATAAAAATATTAAACACCACAGGTCCCAGTACGGACCCCTGAGGAAAACCAGTTTTCTCTGCTCTCCATCTGGGCTTCAAGCCACTGAGCACCATCCTCTGGATCCAGCCAATTCCTTATCCACTGAGCGGTCCACCCATCAAATCAATCTCTCCAACTTGGCGAGCAGGATATTGTGGGTGCCTTGTCAAAGGCCTTGCAGAAGTTCAGATAGATCACATCCATAGGTCAATCATGTCTCTTTGCAGTATGTGAAACTATCTATTGAGGAGAAATTAGATGTGTTATCTCTAAAAATAAAACTCATTGAAGAAATTACAAAATAAAGTCTATTAACTACCAAAGAAATGATTCTATGATTCTATGATTCTAAATATTACCAATGAAATAAC
The DNA here is from genome assembly GCF_027791375.1 of Indicator indicator. Taxonomy (NCBI): domain Eukaryota; kingdom Metazoa; phylum Chordata; class Aves; order Piciformes; family Indicatoridae; genus Indicator; species Indicator indicator. Next base: position 48,919,321 of record NC_072010.1, on the reverse strand, counting down.
TAATAATAAACAGGAATATATTACCTGTTTCCGCAATTTTAAGCATCATAGAATTAATATTAAAAAAACAGGGTTTTTTTGGTTTTTGGTTTTTTTTTTTTTTTTTTGAGAGAGAGGGATACTATGGGAGAAATAAAGAGAAAATGAAAAGTAAGGAAAAAACTGTGGGTTTGTAGTCAAGATATGGGCTAGCATTCCAGTTCCTCATGTAAAAAAAAAAAAAATATCAGAATATATCTCATTAGATTTGATGCTTGAAGTGATGTCTGGGCTAATATGAAGGCTGAAGACACTGAGACTCATGCTAAAAACAGGAAACAGAACAGTCATCAATGCCAGACCTCTACCTGCCTCTCAAGATCAGCACCTAAGCTTAGGGTTAAAGTTTGGGTTATAACTATGAAAAAGGTGACTAGATGAACTGTGTCTCTTTTAAAAATTTCCAACAGCCTTATGCTCAAAACAAGGTCATTGTTCCCAGATCTCTTGGCTAACCTAGAAACTCTTGGATGTAGCCTAGGTCTGTTATTGAAGATGATATTCTTGAGAATTTAAATTCAACATAAGTGATATGGATGGTGCTGCTTTCAGCATCCCCAAGAAGAGAAGTGGCCAGGGACAAGTTCTGACTGACCTGTAGCACTTCTAGTGGTGCAGATGAGGATGTCAGGGTCAGCAGAAAGAGACTTTGGAGAGTTGTAACAGTTACATCCTTGTTAAATTCTTCTGTGGCTCAGCTGAGAGCTGAGGGAAGAGAAAGGAGAGAAAAGGAGGAAGGAAGAGGGGTAAAAACCAAAACTGGAGATGAAAAGCAGAAAGAGGGTAAGATGTGTAACTTCCTTCTACATATTATGCATTATGGGATCCAAGGCTCAGCTCTTATAGGGCAGTTGCTAGATTGAAAGAAATATCTGTCAGAAATTCTCTAGATTATAACTATGCTAAGTAAGAAAGGTAAGATTTCAGACAGGTAAGCCTATTAATAATAATGTGCACTAAGATTTCAAAGAAAGCAAATACTGACATGGGAGGTATAAATTCCTAAAAGAAAGAACAGGAACTCCCAAGATGACAAATGAACAACACTGATAAACAGCTTATTCTCAGGAGCAGTATAAACCTTTCCTTGTGGGTGGTGACTACTGGTCATCAAAGTTTATGTTTCTTCATGTAATTTTAAAAATATGAATGGTTTACCTAGCTTGTCTCTCTCATGTAGCAACACAAAAATGTATCAGGGGGGTTGGTAGGGTTTGTTTTGTTTGTTGTGGTTTTTTTTGTTGTTTGAGGTTTTTTTGTTTGGTTGGTTCGTTTTGTTTGTTTATTTTAAATCTTTTCACTCACATACATTTTGCTTGCAGTTTCTCTGTTCATGGCAAATATGCCTAAGAAAGTGATTAGCAGAAGGCATGTTGCAGCTTGGTGGAACAGGAGAGTAGCTCAGGTCCATTTTGGATGGGGCTCTGGGAATCCCATGTGCCAGAGAGTATGAAAATAGAACAGAATATTATGAAAAACTGAAAGCAAATATTCTATATTTCACTGTGTTGACTGTGGTCATATGAGATTTCTTGCTAGAATTATAGAGACAGTTGCTATCAGATTTACAGATGAAAACTTCTCCCCTCCAGGGTAAGTAGGGAAATGGCTTTCTCTCCTCCAAGGGAAAGTTTAGGCATGTGGGTCATCCATAAAATACTTTGTGTATGGTAGAAGAAAATGTAAATTGAGCAAAGCAGGAAAACCCCCAAACATTCAGTCTCTCAGGAAAACAGTAAAGCAGAGACTGAGTTTTCTGTAATATATGGACAGTAGCATCCTTGACTACTCTATTAACACAATAAAAGGGTAACTTGTCAATATCGAGTGCAAAATCCAAATGTCTGAAGTCAGTGATTGAATTGTTGATAGAACAGAAATAAAAATTTAGCACTGAAATGGTGTGAAGGAATAGAATTACAGTGAAAGTACAAGTGCAGAAAAACAGTGCTGAGTAGGATATTTTTGTTGCAGATGGTTTACATTCAACATCAATAATAGATCATGACCATCTGTGATAAATCTCTTAAAATATGGCAAAACAGAAATTCAATCTGGGGACTAAGGCAGTCTCTAGGAGCTAAAAAGTCTCTGAGGGTAATAATGAAATAACTATGTCATGGATCAAATTATTTAACTTGTGGGAATAAGGCTTTGAAAAGAGCATTTCAGGAGAAGAAGGGTGAATTGCAATTCTCAGTGCAGGTTTTTCGCCAGCAAAAGATATTGTTCTTGAGACTAAAATAGGATAACTGGTATGATCCAGACCTTTTTGATTGAGACCTACCAGATTACCCACGAAGTACACACGCCTTCTTTGTGTACCTTACTTTGCAGGAAGTGCTGGAATAGTTAACACTCTTCATAGCAATGAGGGCTCTCTTTTTTACTTAAATAGTCATGACAGCTAATGCTGATGGATATGAACCAGTCTAAACAATTATCTCTGCTCTCAATGGATCTCATATATGGAAGACACAAAGTGATGGAGTAAAATCACCATTTCAAAGTCGAAAAAATGATCAAAAGTTTATCTGGACCACTAGATGCAGATATTCAAGACACAACTGCAATGAATTAAACTGAAAAGTCTCGTGAGAGACGTTTTTATGGCCAAAAGAGAAACAAGAGTTTGATTTAGAATCAGCTGAGAGACTGAGGAGCAAGTATGGATGTTTGGAATTGTTTGTAATGAAAAATATTAGAGCTTAGATTAGACTTTTAATTAAATCTCAGATTAGAGTTTAAAAGGAGATTTGTATCCCCTATTGAATCATCATTTAATATTGGAAAAGTTTAATGGTTTGGACTATTTCACCAATTTAAGTGCTCTCTGGATTGAAGTAACACCTGAAAATACGAAAGGTCAATATTGAAGTTTTGTAAATGTCATTTTTTTTCTTAGATATGATTAAGAATAGTAATAAACTTTGAAACAGACTTTAAATTAAGCAGAACCATTGTATATTGTTTTTATTTAGACAAAAATATAGCATTTCTAAAGACCAAAATCAGGGCTGTGATGTAAAATATTAAGGCTCATATGATGGTATTCTACTCTGCTCTATAAATATCAGAGATTTAGCTGCAGTTAAGCATGAAGCTCACTCATATTCACTTAAAATGTTTGAAAGTACACAATACAAAAAAAAATCAGTTTTAGAAAATTCAGAGACGGGCATTTTAAATTATGCAACTGTATGCTAAAGGGAGCATCTCTGATGCTTCAGAGTTATACACAGTCAGTAGTGAACTGCACTTCATGATGTTCAGTGCCTATGCACTCTAATTCCTGTGCTACATTTTACTGATCAGTTCAGTCAAAAGATTACACCTTTTTTCTGCCTCATTTGTTAACTAATGTCAGTTGGAACATGGCTTTATTAAAAGGGAAATGTCTCTTCACCACATAGTCTTCTGAAATTATAGTCCGGAGAAAAAGAAAATAATCTCTGTGTATGATAAAATAGTGTATCCATTGTCTGTTTTACAAATTCTGTAACTTGTACATTTTCTGTTTTCTCTTCTATGCATATCAGCATTTAAATGAAGGCTAAACAGCAAATTTGTAGTCTGTTTAATTAGTGTGATGGTTTGAAACTGTCTTTTTAATTTTTCCTTGCAAAATTCAGAACAGAGAAAGTGAAAGAATGTAAATAAGTCACTATTGGGTGTAAGAAAGCAAAATAACGATTGTTCTAAACACTTCCATTGGATAGATAGAAATGTTTAAGAACTATTACCCAAAACAAAGTAGGCATTCTGCACATTCTGCGTTCGGCAGTGGGGGCAGTTGCTGGGCTGTCTGGCTGCTGTTTCTTCTTCTCTTCTGTCTGAAGATAACACACTGACCTTGGCAGCTAAGTTAACAATTTTCTGCTTAACCAACTCTGCTTCTCTGTCCAGGGGGGTCTGGGGGGGAAGCTCCTGGGAGAGGGAGGCCCCTTTGGGAGGGTCCCCTTGGGGGGAAGCAAAGGGAGATCGATTGTGCTTTTTCTGTTGATTATATATATTTATGAATGTTGTGAATTTTGTATATTTGTACATATTCATTGCATTTCATTGTAGATTTTAGACTCTGCTTGTAAATACAGCTTTTCATTTGCTTCCAGACTGAGCTAGCCTGGTTATTGTTGGTGGGGGGGGAATTTCAGCTCACACCGACACACTTTTTATTTTTGGCGCTCCAACTCGGGGCTCGATTGCTTGTTTGATTTATTTCTGCTCAGATTGGGAAGCAAAAATGAAGCTGTTTTGGATTTTGAGTAATTTTATTTCCTCTGTTATCAGTGTGATTGTTTACAGATGGGCTGTTTCCTACATGATAGACAAGATTGTGAGATACGTGGCATATAAGTCGTTTCTTTGGGTTAAGAACAAGTTACTGGATGTTGGTGAATTCTGTTATGGTCTTATTGGGCTAAGAAGCTATGGTAACTCAACTATGGATCTGCTAGCAGACACATATGAGTTTGTTACTCCTCTTACAACTACAGAGGGTCTTTGTAACCAGTGGTACCCTAGATATCTTGTACTAGCCTTAATCTTAATTTTGTTGCTTCTTGGAATAATCATATGGCTACTGATAGCACTGTATCAAGAAAGACATAAGGCTACTTGCTCTTCCAACTCTGCTGTGAATGTGAAAACCAAGCCAGTAAATTTGGTGGCCACTGTAACCAGAAAGCGTAAAGGAGATGCAGATGCTGCAGGAGATGATGCAGATGGAGATGAGGGTCCTTCTACTCAGGGTCCCTCTGTTAAGAAAGATCCTTCTGATGAGGAAGAGAGGGTTAGCCTTAAAACTCTGGTAGACCTCTTGAGACCCCACATGGATGATGGAGATGTAGGTCAGGATGTAGACCCTAGTAGATTAGCAACTGCTGGTAGTGCCTCTGAACTCAAAGAAATTCAACGGAGGATTAAAATAGGATTATGGGGACAGCGACCTCAGGATGATGATGATGATGAGGAGGAGGAGGATGACATACAGTCAGCTAATGCACCCAGACAGGAAATTAGACATGTGAGGAAGGATTACATCAGAGGAGATAATGAGCCAGTCCTGTCTTGGCTAGCCAGGTGTTTTGATATGGGAGCCCCAGCATTGGTGGTAGGTGACAAGTCGGCCTCTCAGTTGGGGATGCTCTCAAAGGATACAGGCATAGACAGGCACCTAGGCAAGTGCATTGGTAAAGTTTCTCTGTGGGCACGCCTCCTACTGGCAGTCTCGCTGAGGTACCCCAGCAGAGATGATTTACCATGGAACCCTAAGCCTTGGACCACAATAGCTGAGGGAATCAAGCGTCTGAGAGAGTTTGCTGTGAGAGAAGTAATGTATGGAGATCATAAGACTCTGAATCCTGATGAAATTCCTGTTGGAACAGGCCTTGCCAAAAAGCTCATTAAGCTTGCTCCTCCTAATTATGCTACTATTCTGGCAAGCAGGATTGTGGCAAGAAATTATGGTGGAGCACCTCCCACTGTTGGCCATTTCACTGACCAAATGAGGCAATTGGAGGATAGTCTTGCATGTACTTCTTTGGTTTCAGCCATTGAAACTTTATCTGGAGAAATGAAGAATTGCATGAAAGAGCTGAAGGAGGAACTTAAAACCTCCATATCCAACTTGATGAAGGGGGATGATTCTGATTCCTCTTCCTCCAGATGGATACAAGTTTCAGCTGTTAGGAACAGACGTGCTCCAAGGAGGCCATTCCAGAATAGGTCAAACCAAAACAGACAGCAGAGGCAATCACGTGGCAGTATCTGGATAACTCTGCGTGATCAGTTTGGTGAGAACATGAACAGATGGGATGGTCAACCAACTTCTGATCTTTTCAAGAGGTTACGGGAGCTGCAGAGGGGCAGATCCCGAGGTAGCAATACCAGGAGGGTAGCTGTCGCTTCCTCAGTTTCCCAGAACAACTCTGATAGCTCCAACAGTGATCCTAATTCTGGTGCTGGACATTGTGCCAGCTGTACATGTGGAGGTAATCCCCACAACTAGGGGTGCCCTGCCTTCCGCCAGGGGGAGGTAAGGGATAATGGAGATAACAGAATCTATTGGGATGTGTACATCCAGTGGCCTGGCACTTCAAAATTTCAGAAGTACAGGGCCTTGGTTGACACAGGAGCTCAGTGCACCATAATACCATCAAATTATCAAGGGGGAGAATCTATAACTATTCAGGGAGTCACTGGTGGATCTCAAGAGTTGTTTAAGATAGAGGTTGATATAAGTTTAACTGGGAAGCAGTGGAAGAAACATACTATTGTAACAGGTCCTAATGCACCTTGTATTTTGGGAATTGACTTTCTGAGAGAAGGGCGTTTTAAAGACCCTAAGGGTTACAAATGGGCTTTTGGAATAGCAACTGTAGAAACTGATGGAGGAAAATTGAAGTTGTCCATTAGACCTGAGCTTTCAGATGAATCTGCAGTTGTGGGACAACATGAGATAGAGGATGTAAAGCTGCCGGTTGCTTCTCAAACTGTGCATCACAGACAATACAGAACCAACCGTGACTCTTTGGTGCCCATTCAAAACTTGATTCGTCAGTTGGAGAGTCAGAAGGTCATCAGCAAAACTCATTCACCTTTCAACAGTCCAATCTGGCCTGTGAGAAAGCAGAATGGAGAGTGGCGTCTGACAGTTGATTTCCGTGCCTTGAATGAAGTAACTCCACCCATGAGTGCAGCTGTACCAGACATGATGGAACTCCAATATGAGCTGGAATCCAAGCAGGCCAAATGGTATGCTACCATAGACATTGCTAATGCTTTCTTCTCTATTCCCATAGCAGAGGAATGCAGGCCTCAGTTTGCTTTCACCTGGAGAGGCATTCAGTACACATTCAATCGTTTGCCCCAGGGGTGGATTCACAGTTCAACCATCTGCCATGCAGTGATCCATGATGCTTTGGAGAAAGGTGGAGCTCCAGAACACATTCAGTTCATCGATGACATCATCGTCTGGGGTGAGACTGCTGAAGAAGTCTTCGAGAAAGGTAACAAAATCATTGACATTCTCTTGCAAGCTGGTTTCGCTATCAAGCGAGACAAGGTGAAAGGACCTGCCAGAGAAATCCAGTTTCTGGGAGTGCGGTGGCAAGATGGTCGCCGTCACATCCCAATGGATGTGATAAACAGAGTCTCCACCATGGCAAATCCCATCAACAAGAAAGAAACTCTGCGTTTCTTAGGCATAGTGGGATTTTGGAGACTGCACATTCCTGGATACAGTCAGATTGTGAAACCTCTCTATGATGTGACTCGAAAGAGAAACAGTTTCCAATGGGGTCCTGAGCAACAAGCAGCCTTTGACCAGATCAAGCGAGAGGTAGTCCAAGCGATGGGTCTGGGACCTGTCCGAACCGGTCCAGACATTAAGAACATTCTGTACACGGCCGCGAGTGACAATGGTCCAACCTGGTGCTTATGGCAAAGAGCTCCAGGGGAGACACGAGGACGTCCTCTTGGTTTCTGGGGTCGTGGCTACAGAGGCTCAGAGGCAAACTACACTCCAACAGAGAAAGAGATTTTAGCTGCTTATGAAGGAGTGAAAGCTGCTTCTGAAGTCATCGGAACTGAGTCACAACTTCTTCTAGCTCCTAGATTGCCAGTTCTGAATTGGATGTTCAAAGGCAAAGGTTCTTCACCACATCATGCAACAGATGCTACCTGGTCTAAGTGGATGGCTCTGATAACACAGAGAGCTCGAATGGGAAATCTCGAAAGGCCTGGTTTGGTGGAGGTGATCACAAACTGGCCAGAAGGCACAAGCTGTGCTAAACCTCCAGAGGAGAGAGTAACTCGTGCAGAGGAAGCTCCTCCTTACAGTGATCTGTCTGATGATGAAAAGAGATATGCTTTGTTCACAGACGGTTCCTGTCGTCTTGTTGGGAACAAGCGGAGATGGAAATCTGCAGTGTGGAGCCCAATGCGCAGAGTTGCAGAAGCGAGAGATGGAGAAGGAGAATCCAGTCAATTTGCAGAGGTAAAAGCTGTCCAGCTAGCTCTTAACATAGCTGAACGTGAGAGATGGCCAAAGCTTTATCTCTACACCGACTCGTGGATGGTAGCCAATGCCTTGTGGGGTTGGCTGAAAGACTGGAAGAAGAATGGCTGGCAGAGGAAAGGAAAGCCAATCTGGGCTGCAGATCTGTGGCAAGACATTGCTGCTCGCATTGAGAGAATCCCAGTGAAAGTGAGACACATCGATGCTCACATTCCTAAGAGCAAAGCTACTAAGGAACAACAACACAACCATCAGGCAGATCTAGCTGCAAGAGTTTCCCAGGTGGACACAAACTCTGATCCTGATCCTGATCTTGACTGGAAACACCGAGGTGAGCTGTTCTTAGCTCGGTGGGCCCATGACTCGTCAGGACATCAAGGCAGAGATGCAACCTACCGATGGGCTCGTGACAGATCCATTGACATTTCCATGGATGCTATCACACAAGTCATCCATGACTGTGACATTTGTGCTGCTATTAAGCAGGCAAAGCGGATCAAGCCCTTGTGGTACGGTGACCGATGGTCCAAGTACAAGTATGGTGAAGCCTGGCAGATTGACTACATCACTCTACCTCGTTCTCGATCTGGTAAGCAGTATGTGCTGACTATGGTAGAGGCGAGCACTGGATGGCTGGAAACTTATCCAGTTCCTCATGCAACTGCACGTAACACCATTCTTGGCCTGGAGAGACAAATCCTGTGGAGACACGGAACTCCAGAGAGGATTGAGTCAGACAACGGAACTCATTTCAAGAACAATCTTGTAAAAAACTGGGCCAAAGAGCACGACATCGAGTGGATATTCCACATTCCCTACTATGCACCAGCTGCAGGGAAGATCGAACGCTACAACGGTTTGCTGAAAACCACTCTCAAAGCCATGGGGGGTGGATCTTTGAAAAACTGGGAGAAACATTTAGCACAAGCAACCTGGTTGGTGAATAGTAGAGGTTCAGTGAATCGAGCTGGACCTGCCCAATCAGATTTGTTGCGAAAGGAAGAAGGTGATAGAGTTCCTGTTATCAGAGAAAAGAATCTGTTAGGCAAAACTGTTTGGGTATTTTCTCCTTCAGGAGAGGCCAAACCTGTCCGAGGGGTGGTTTCTGCTGAAGGTCCTGGTCACACCTATTGGGTGATGCAAGAAAATGGTGAAATTCAGTGCATTCCACAAAGAAATCTAACTTTGGCTGAGAGAGGTTAAATTCAGAGTGTTGCGCAGATACAGCATCGCACCCAAGAGGAGAGTTCATGAGATCTACGGTGCACGAACCCTGAGAGCCCTGAGTCACCTGAGAGTCCCTGTTCCTTTCTTCGCTCCATCTGCGAGGAAACAAGCTGTTTGCTGTTTTTCCTGTGATTTGACTCTTTTGAATCATCTACATCTGAGATAGCCGGAATGGACTATGGTCTTTATTCACCTATTGTTGTAGATATTATTTTAGATTAGATAAATGATAGTAGCAGCCAATGGAATTGTTTAGAAGGGGTGGACTGTGATGGTTTGAAACTGTCTTTTTAATTTTTCCTTGCAAAATTCAGAACAGAGAAAGTGAAAGAATGTAAATAAGTCACTATTGGGTGTAAGAAAGCAAAATAACGATTGTTCTAAACACTTCCATTGGATAGATAGAAATGTTTAAGAACTATTACCCAAAACAAAGTAGGCATTCTGCACATTCTGCGTTCGGCAGTGGGGGCAGTTGCTGGGCTGTCTGGCTGCTGTTTCTTCTTCTCTTCTGTCTGAAGATAACACACTGACCTTGGCAGCTAAGTTAACAATTTTCTGCTTAACCAACTCTGCTTCTCTGTCCAGGGGGGTCTGGGGGGGAAGCTCCTGGGAGAGGGAGGCCCCTTTGGGAGGGTCCCCTTGGGGGGAAGCAAAGGGAGATCGATTGTGCTTTTTCTGTTGATTATATATATTTATGAATGTTGTGAATTTTGTATATTTGTACATATTCATTGCATTTCATTGTAGATTTTAGACTCTGCTTGTAAATACAGCTTTTCATTTGCTTCCAGACTGGGCTAGCCTGGTTATTGTCGGTGGGGGGGGGAATTTCAGCTCACACCGACACACTTAGTTATCTGTATTTACAAGTATTCATAAGAAATTCTGTATTTTTGCAGTAACAGTTTTTAAAAAAACCCTGATGCTCAATTTCTATTCAATCCAGATTATATGCAAAAAAAAAAAAAAAAAAAGAAAAAAATAACACAAGTTCTTTATTCATTAAGGATTCATTCAAGCAAAATGAAGCTTAACTGTTTTCATTATTAATGCATAGACCAAAATTCCCATGGACCATGTCCTCTCGCAATAATAGAATCAAATGAAAAAAAATCAATAAATAATGTTTGACAATACAACATTTAAAGTATTCTGAGATCATGGAATGAATTATTAGATGTACAACCATACTTTACTATGAAGTATGAAAGTATTTTGAAAGTATTTCATTTCAAAATCACATAAATGCAGTCATCCCAAATAAACCATTCTTTACTATAACCATGCTTACGATAGAATCAAGAAGGCTGGAAGAGACCTCAAAGATCATCGAGTCCAACCTGTCACCCTAAACCTCATGACTATCTAAACCATGGTACCAAGTGCCACGTCCAATCCCCTCTTGAACACCTCCAGGGATGGTGACTCCACCACCTCCCTGGGCAGCACATTCCAATGGCCAACCACTCTCTCTGTGAAGAACTTTCTCCTCACCTCCAGCCTAAACCTCCCCTGGCGCAGCTTGAGACTGTGTCCTCTTGTTCTTATGGTCCAGAATCACTGCACTTATGTGATTTTGAAAGGCAATTAATTAATTCTATGGGTCCTAGCAAAACATGAAATAGAGTCACAAGTTAAAAAATTGAATTGGGTTGGAAAGAATCTTCAAAGGTCATCTTGTCCAAACCTCCTGCAGTGAGCAAGAACAGCCCCAAGAAGATCAGGCTGCCCAGGTCCACATCAAGTCTGATCTTGAATGTTTCCAGGGACAGGGCCTCAGCTACATCCCCAGCCAGCCTGTTCCAGTATTTTACCACTCTTGTTGTAAAGAAATTCCTCCTATGTCCAACCTAAATCTACGCTACTCCAGTTTAAAAATATTGCCCCTTGTCCCATTGCTGCAAACCATTCTAAACAGTCCTTCTCCAGCATTCCTGTAAGGTCCCCTTCAGATATTGAAAAGTAGTTAAAAGGTCTCCCTGGAGCCCTCTCTTCTCCAGGCTGAACAATCCCAACTCTTCCAGCCTGTCTTCATAGGAGAGGTGCTCCAACCCTCTGATCATCTTTGTGGCCCTCCTATGGACACACTCTAGGAGGTGCACATCACTCTTGTTTTGGGGCCCTAGAGCTGGACACATCATTCTAGGTAAGGTCGTTGATGAAGATATTGAACTGCACTGGTCACAATATGGACCCTTGAGGGACACCACTTGTCACCTGTCTCCATCTGGACATCAAACCATTGACTACTACTCTTTGCATGTGATCATCCATCCAATTCCTTATCCACTGAACAGTCCACACATCAAATCCATATCTCTCCAGTTTAGAAAGAAGGATGTGGGGGACTGTGCCAAAGGCTTTACAAAAGTCCAGATAGATGACTAGATGTTGGTCTTCCCTTGTCCACTGGTATAGTTACACCATCGTAGAAAGCCACTAGGTTGGTCAGGCAGGATTTGCCCATGGTGAAGCCATGATGGCTACCTTGAATCACCTTCTCTGTGTGTTCCAGTAAGCTTCCAAGAGGATCTGTTCCATGATCTTCCCAGACAGAGGTGAAGCTGACAAGTTGGTGATTTCCAGGGTCCTCTTTAACATTGTGGTGGGTTGAAATTACCCCCCAACTAATTTGGAGAAAGTGCCCCCCCAGATAAATTGCCAGACTAGCTCAGTTTGGGATGGAAGTAAATGAAGCTGTATTTACAAACAAACTCAACTCTAGAAATACGAAATGCAATGAATATGTACAAAATATACAATACATATACTATATATAAATGTACATATATTTACAATTTATAAACAATACAGAAACTCCTCAGAACCCCCCTGGACTGATCCAGGGAACCCTTTCACTTCCTTCCCCACTCCCTCCCTCCTTCCCCATTATCTCACACAGTAGTCAAAACAGGGATATCTCTGACAAGGCCATGGAAGAGAGAGAGAGAAGTTGCAAGCAGAAGTAACAGAAAAAGAAAAGAGAGACAGAACTGTTTATGCCTCTGCTCTATATTCCCATTAGCAATCCAATTAATTATATAGAATCATAGAATCATATAGACCTTATCATTACTTTCCCTTCTGCATCCAATGGTAATTTATTTTACTTTCAGTCTTTGCAGTTAGGGATTAAGCTAAAGTTCCCCCTTCAAACTGTAACAAAGATGTATTTAGCAGAGATTAATGTGAATAATAATTTGGTCCAAGATGGCAATTTTCTTCTGCAGTTAATGGTATAAAGGGATACTTAATTTGTTTTCCTGTTGTTTACTAATATTTACCTGCATATAAATTTCAATGAAGCTAAATAAAATATTTTAAGGAAATAATAGTTTACATTATTTCTGAAATTATATGGAAAGCTGTATTTTTTAATAGCCTTAGAGATAATTAAATTAGAATTTTATCCTTTTCCATTTCTCCCCTAGGCTTTCTATTTTTTCCCCTCTGTTCTTCAGAATTATCTAAAAAGGATGTTTTGCCATGTGTAGTTCCTACATTGTCTGTGCATCCTGCTCAGTTAATCATCTTGGATGTTGTTGTTTACATCTGAACTGGGGGATAGAGGAAAATTTTCCCCTTTTTCCATACTGAGAGATTCACCCTACATGCATTAGCACAAATGGGTTCTGTTTAATTTATAATTGCTAAGTTTTTAGAGAAAAGGTCTTTCAGGTCTATCCCTGCTGGAAAGATTTTATAGCTGAATGAATTTCTGAATTATTTTGTCTATGCATCATTACAACTTTTAAGAGGTATGGAAAATTTAAGCTTCCTAATTTAATTGACCTTTTAAGGACGAGGTATTATTGCAGGAAGAAAGCATGCTGCCCAACAACACTCAAGACAAAAAAACCCAAAACACTCAGAGGTCTGATTGATGTATCAACATACCTACACATGATTTCCTGAGCCAAATTTGAATGAATACATCAATGGTTTTCTTCTTTCTTCAAACACCTGTTTGATATGTGTCAGCATACTTCTTAAACAAGGAATATTGGTAGATAAATAGTTCAGTTTGTGGTTATGCAACAGGCTTAGACAGACCTGCCATACATAGGTCAATTGTCAGTAACTAGCTTTGGGCAGTGGTTATTGTGAGGCAGTCTGATCAGAGGTACCTTTAGAAATTCTGATTGAAAAAGCATCTCTTGTAGAGATCCAGCAGATATTGATATTTATCAAGATACCATATTAATGAAAATCTTTAGAGAAGATAGAATATTTCTGTCTTTTTTCCACTTTTTAATATATGTGAAATTTTTATTTTCTAAAAGAAAAGTTATTTGTTTATTTTGGCAAGTAACTCACAAGAAAATTACCACAAAAGTTACATATTTACAGGTTCCAATATTGTATTTTAGAATCATAGTTTTATCCTTATGTTGCAGGGAACTCTGTCTTTTTATTCCCAAGAGTTGTTCTATCACTTCCTTTGCAGCATTATAGAAATATTATTTTTGTCGGTAACCTAACATGGTTGACAAGGACAAAAAAGGAACATTTCTTCCTGTCACATAAAACATCATCATTTTATTAGCTGACAAGCAGCTCCTCAAGATCACATCAAACACAACTGACACAACAAATGCATTTTCTTTACTGAAAGGGTGCTCAAACACTGGAACTGGATTTCTAGAAAGGTGGTTGACACCCTGATCTTTCAGAACTTAAGAGGCATTTGGACAATGGCCACAATAATATGCCTTAACTCTTAGTTAGCCCTGAATTTGTGTTATGGTTATTATTAATATTTAGTAACAAGCAGAACAATTAATAAAAACTATTAATTTATTAACCCCCAAATCCTGCAGAAAATATTAATAAAACCTATTGACTGATTCAAAATACTTGATTGTGAAGAGGTATTTCATAAGCAGGAATATGTCACAATTTAAACAATTTTGCAAAATCCAAAAAATAGTAAAAACAATTCAAAACGGGGAAGGATCACATATAGCACAAACACAGGCTTTGCCCACAGAGGGAAACTCTAGAACTCACTCAATAGAGCAGCTTGGCCAACAGAACCTTTTAACAAATGCCTACAAAAAAATCAGATTTGCTGGGTTACTCACTGTGAGTGGCTTTAGTCCAGCATATTCAGTTACTGCATTTACAATCCCAAGAATCTGGGGCGCATTTGAACACACACTGGTTGAACAAAGTGACAATGGCATCTACACATGAGCACTGCTGTGCTGGGGAAAGGCTTCTCTGTGAAGGATCCCTGTCACAGTGTAGGCAGGCAACTGATGAGGCTGTCCAGGTGGGCTGTGACTTGGGGTATCTTCAGTGCCTGGGTTTTTGAGCAGCTCTCATCCCTGCAGCTCTGGGCTCGGCAGCTTTTGTAGCTTTTCCTGCTATGCAGAGGTTTTTTAGCTGCAACTATTGCAGCAGCTCTTGTTGCTTCTTCCAGTAAAATAAGACAAATTGCTCACCCTTTAGGCTAGCATTTATAGATTTCCTGCAACTATGATGGCCAGTGGCAACAAAGATTGAGATAGAAACCTGATACTTTAACCTATATAATCAGGTTTTCTCCAAACGTGGCCAAAGGCTCTCACACACCTGGCCCACTTGGACCCCAGGACATGTTTGCACAAGCCTGGGAAATGTGGACAACGTCCTGGAAAACCAGACATCCTGACTCCTGCTTCATTGTCTGATTCCGGGCATGTTTGAAGTTTTGTCTCTTCAGAACAATTGGTGACAGGATGATTGGCGTAGGTCTCTTGCAACTGAAATAATCTATTTTATTCTATTGGTCCTATATGAATAACTTAAAGACTCTTCCCCCTTGGAATTAGTTGCATGATATAGAGCGTTTGTGCTTGAAGGTTCTTACTAATTAAAATTCTTCAAAGTTATTTGTTCTAGTATTTACTTTCATGTCTGAAAAATATTACTCTATTTTACTCTACTGAAGTGCTGTAAGCATTAATGAAATATTTTGTTTTCTAACATTAGATACTTCTGACTACTTTAAGGATGTAATGAAAAGTATTGTTAATGACTGATAATGTGAAATAACTATTAGCATGATGAAGTTGCAAGACTAGGTAAAGAGGATTAAGGTGATAGTATATTTTAAACAATCACTTTACATGTTCTTCTGGTCAATATGGTCAATATTGTTATAGGTTGGTTTTGAATTAGTAACTGAGAGATGAAAGGCTCCCAACATTACTTTACCTTCCATCTTTCATCTATTATTCAGAGTGGTCCTTAACATCTTCAAAAGGACGGTACTGCAGTTGCTCAGTGTTCAAGATCTTTGAAACTGCTTGATTTTACTGAATATCTCAGTTAAAATTTTAATAAACATTAAAATTCCTTCATATAATGTTTCCTATACTCCATATGACTAAGATTCCACGGGTTTTACATTTATTAATCTGTCTATAATAAGAGGAAATGGCTGCTGAAATACAGTTT
The DNA here is from genome assembly GCF_027791375.1 of Indicator indicator. Classification (NCBI taxonomy): domain Eukaryota; kingdom Metazoa; phylum Chordata; class Aves; order Piciformes; family Indicatoridae; genus Indicator; species Indicator indicator. The sequence goes on along the minus strand of NC_072010.1, from coordinate 48,903,588 downwards.
TGAGAGAATGTCTAGCAGAGAGGAAGGAAAGACATAGGGGCTTTTTTAAAGAGCATGCTGTTTAAACACCTCCAGGAAAGGTGACTCCACCATTGCCCTAGGCAGACCATTCCAATGTTTGACAACGTTCTCTGTAAAGGAGTATTTCATAGCATTCAGCCTGAACTTCCCCTGAGCAGCTTGTAACCATTTCCTCTAGTCCTGTTGCTTGCCACCAAGGAGAAGAGGCTGGCCTCCTCCTCATTCTAACTTCCCTTCAGGTAGTTGTAGAGTGATGAGGTCTCTCCTCAGCCTCCTCTTCTCCAGACTGAACAACTGTATCTCCTTCAGATGCTCCTCGTAGGTCATGTGCTTGAGGCTCTTCACAAGCCTCATTGCCCTCCCCTGAACACACCCCAGAACTTCAATATCCCTCTTGTAGTGAGGGGCCAGAACTGAACACTATACTCGACAGAGCAGAGTACAGGGGGATGATCACATCCCTGTTCCTACTGGCCATGATGTTTCTAATACAAGCCAGGATGCCACTGGCCACCTGGACAGACAGCTGACTCCTATTTAATCAACTGTCAACCAGAACCCCCAGGTCCCTCTTCAAATCACAGCTTTCCAACCACACATCCCCACATCTGTAGCTTACCATGGGACTTTTGTGACAGAGATGGAGGGTCTGGCACTTGGCCTTCTTAAACTTCATACAATTAGCCTTGGCCCATTGGTCTAACCTGTCCAGGTCCTGTGGCAAAGCCTCCCTATCCTCTAGCAGAATAAGAAACCTGAACCCAAGAGTTTCTTCTTTTCAGAGGCATGATGTAACTGTTGGATTAAATAACTATTGTTTCTTTCACTTGCTCTGCCTCCAACTCCTTTAAATTTTGTGTTCTTTTTTTTTCCTTTACAGCTAGCCTTCACCATAATACTGTCAAGGCTTGAGATTTCATGGCTCATGAAGAGAATCTTTTTACAAAGATGTTTCCAATGGAAAAAAATCTACAGTTGCTTTTTTTTGTTTTTAATGTATGAAGGCAAGATGACAACAAAACAAATGTCAGACTTTAACATGCTTTCGCCAGATTCTTTTAGACATTCCTCATGTGGATAGTTTCTAACGTTTAATACCAAGTTTACCTGTTTGAAGATGTTTGATGTTACAGAGAATTTTGATTATAGTAGAGAAATACAGCAATGTATTTAAATCACAACACAAAGGCATATTATGCTTAGCAGAGTATAGTAATTGCAATATGTATTTTACTTGCTTTATAAATGTGTTCCTCATTACAATGATCTATAATATACTCACTGTCACAATGCCTGGTACCCCCAAAATCTGGAAAGAAGTATTTATGTTTAAAACAGCTCAAACTCATTGTTCTCCTCCAAGATGCTCTCATTTTGTGCATATTCTTTGTACTACATATTGAACTAAGCCAACCACCCATAACCTCCCCCCCTGTTTCTCTATCTCTCCCTCTTCCCCCCCAACAGGAAGACATTTGTGTTCCTTTTGGTTAACTCAATAACAAACAGTAACACAGCTGGCTAATTCACTCAGCTGAGGTAACAGCTTGATCTGGTCAGCTAATAAAGCCAACTCAATTGTGGTAGCCACTTATCTAAATTAAAAACCACCCCAGTTGCCTATATGTTGAGATAATTCATCTTTATTTGAAACATCTATGGCCAGTCATTCATTGCAATTTTCCCAGAGCTTCATGAACATAGAATCACAGAATCATAGAATTGTCAGGGTTGGAAGGAACCTCAAGGATCATCTAGTTCCAACCCCCTTGCCATGGGCAGGGACACCTCACATTAGATCGGGTTGCCCAGAGCCACATCCAGCCTGGCCTTGAAAACCTCCGGAGACAGGGCTTCTACCACCTGCCTGGGCAACCCATTCCAGTGTCTCACCACCCTCATGGTGTAAAATTTCTTCTTAACGTCCAATCTGAATCTACCCACTTCTAGTTTTGCTCCATTCCTCCTAGTCCTATTGCTACCTGACACCCTAAAAAGTTCCTCACCAGATTTCTTGTAGGCCCCCTTCAGATACTCAAAGGCCACAAGAAGGTCTTCTCGGAACATTCTCCTCTCCAGACTCAACAGCCCAAAGTCTTTCAGTCTATCCTCATAGGAGAGGTGCTCCAGCCCTCTGATCATCCTCATGGCCCTTCTCTGGACAGCTTCCAGCATGTCCAGATCCTTCTTGTAATAGGGGCTCCAGAACTGGACGCAGTACTCCAGGTGGGGTCTCACCAGAGCAGAGTAGAGGGAGAGAATCACCTCCCTTGACCGGCTGACTATGCTTCTCTTGATGCAGCCCAGGATGTGATTGGCTTTCCGGGCTGCAAGCGCACACTGGTGGCTCGTGTTGAGCTTCTCATCCACCAGCACCAGGTCTGCTCTCAAGCCAGTCACTGCCCAGCTTATATTGGTGCCTGGGATTGCCCTGACCCAGACACAGGACCTTACATTTGGTCTTGTTGAACCTCATGAGGTTGGCATGGGCCCACTTCTCCAGCCTGTCAAGGTCCCTCTGGATGCCATCCCTTCCCTCCAACATGTTTGCTGCACCACACAGCTTGGTGTTGTCAGCAGAATTCCTGAGGGTACACTCAATGCTACTGTCCGTGTCACCAACAAAGATGCTGAACAAGACTGGTCCCACCACTGATCCCTGAGGGACTCCACTTGTCACTGGCCTCCACCTGGACATGGACAGCCACTCTTTGGGTGTGGCCATCAAGCCAATTCTTTATCCACTGAATGGTTCATCCATCAAACCCAGACTTTACCAGCTTGGACATGTTTTTCTTGTCTATCTTTCTTCCACTGAAAAGGTGTGTTGGACACACCAGGAAAGCATGATGTACTGTAAAATGGCTGAAATTTATATAAAAGGAAAATACCTGTTTGAGGATAACTATTCCAATAGATAATTCTTTATACTTTTAAAACAAAGAACTTATACCAAGAAACCCTTTTCACCACCTGTCACACTGCCACCTCAGAATTTACTTGAAATGTCTCAAAATCTCACTTTATCTTAGAAAGAAAAAAGAGAAATAACTAGCTTACATAGTTCCAAAAAGAGTTCTGTGATGGACTCTTGGTGAAATTATGTAATTTATTTCTTTCATGACATTTTATTTGGTGCATTTATGTAGAAATACAGATACTACCTCAAGTCCTGCATAACACTGCCTTTATCACATACTATTACCGTTTTTACAAGCACACCAAGAGTTCTTAGCAGCTTCATAAATGAGTGAACTAAGCCACATTGCCTAAAGCCTGCATCAGGGAAAACTGTTGTGTGATTCTTTGATTCCACAATTCTTTCACAGTTGTTGCAGCAGTCAAGTGCCCCAGATAAAGGAAGAATGAACATGAAAGTGTCAAAGCTATTTTAAATAGAGTTGACTGTACCATTATAAAATATATTTCTGAAGTCCTTGCTCTTAAACTGTAACTGAGGTAGCTAACTATTAAGAGTCAATACTCTAAATTAACAAGGGATGAGTAAATTATTTCAGACATCATCAGTAGCTTAATATTAAGGGTTTTCACTATATAACTAATAAATACTGGTTCCTCTATCTTAAGTAAATGACAAGGGGTAATGGCTGGGGGTAAACATGTACCAACATAGTCAACCTGACAGAAGAAAAAGAGCATGGGAATAAAATCTTCAGATAATAAATCACTGAGAATTGACATTCTGGGGGGAAAAAAAAGTCTTTTTATAAAATGTCACATTATTGTACCTAGAGGCAATATTTGCTCTGTGTTATAGAAAAGATCTATTTTGATTTATTCTGTGACAGAAGACTTATGGGAGGCAATCAGCCAAGCATAGCATATATAATATTGAATAGTCTGAAGGACAGGTTGTTTTAGGTGAGTGTCACAGTTTTGATTTTATATCTACTTAGATCAAAAAAACATCTTTTGCACAAAAGACTCATTCCCACATTTTAATACACAGAGGAGCATAGACACAGGAAAAAAAAACCCTTTTATTATAGGGTTTATTTACATTTGAAAATTCCATAGTAAGCAAAAGCAAAATTAAACAGATAAAAGTACATATTCTTCTCTCTAAAAGACAGTAACAAAATAGCTAAGAAAGCTAACACAGTCGACAAAGAAGGTAGCAAGTTTTGAAAGTCTGCTGAAAGAAGCACAATGCCTTCTTTTAAGATCCAATAAATTAGCATATCTTCTCACAAAAAGAAAAACAAACCAAAACAATTGCAGCTTAAGTAGGTGTCTGTGGTGGTTTGGCCCTGGCCTAGGGGCCAGATGCCCACCAAAGCCGCTCTATCACTCCCCTTCTGGAACGGACAGGGGAGAGGGGAAAAGTATAACAAAACCCAGTAACAAGATAGAAGCAATTTAATAACAGTAATAAGCAAAGGCAATAGACCACACAGAAGAGAAAGTAGAGAGAGCTGTTAGTCTCTACTTCCCATCAGCAGGACGATGGTCAGTCTCAGGAAGCAGGGCTCTCTAAGCCTGGTAGTTTCTTAGGAGGATAGATGCCATGGACGAATCCCCCAACTTCCTTCTTTCATTTCGTTCTTATATCTGAGATGATGACATATGGCATGGATTACCCCTTTGGCCAGCCTGGGTCAGCTGGCCCTGTTGTGTTCCCTCTTGAGATCTTGCCCACCCCTCATCATACTCTTGGGGCTGGGAAATGTTGAAAAGACACAGCCTGGATATTTATTCAACAGCAGCCAAAACACTGCTGCGTTATCAACTATTGATGCAAAACAAAGCATAGAAGGATGCTTTGAGGAGAATTAACTCCAGCTCAGCCAGACCCAATACAGTGTCACAGTTTAATCCTATCCAGAAGCTAATATCACACAGCTAGTAGCTCAGTCTCCCCCATCAGGGAGAGGTTTTATTTTGTTAAACCAAAATCAAATTACCTTTCTCTGTACAGAACACAACAGAGAAACCTGGGCATCCAACTAAAAAAGCGTTTATGTCTCAAACAACTTTTGGGAGGTTTCTTGTTTCACAACGGAACACTGGTGACAAATGTGTTGTGGCTGAGTAATTGGCTAAGACAGGTCTTGAAGTTTTCAGTGCTTACTGAGCAGGCACAAGGGTGCCAGGTCATTGACTCTGAGGAGGGTCTTCTGTATCATGTCCCCTGAGAAACAGCCCTCTTCGCACACTGAGTCTGTGCCAAACTGGTCCAGTGTTGTAACTGGGAGTGGCCTGGTCTTTGGTCTGTCCCCATCTGGTCTAATTGCTGATTCTTTCAGAAGCTTGAGAGATGTGGTCTGAGGCATCAAGGGGAGAACAAAGAAAAAGATACAACGGCCTGGAGAAGTAAACAGTCTGGTGGAAGTTCAGCTGAGACGGACAGCAATGTCAAAGGAGATATAAAGGACTTAAGCAAGAAAGGGTCTGACAGAGGTCTCTGAGATTACTCCAGCTAGCATCTCTCAAGCTTGGCACCGAATGCAAAGAGTCCTTGTTACTAGAGTACTTTATGAGAAGCATGGGCAGAGCCCCAGACACACACTTTATTTCTTGGAGGACTCCTTTGTTAGTGCAAGCAGAAGATGTCCTCCGTCCTGTTCATGCAACATTCCCATGAGAAAAGGATGTGACTTTCCCTGTCCTGTATCATCTGGAAGTGTCCCTTTACCTCTTGGCAAGGCTTTCAGAGATGTGACAGGCCATGACTAAGGCATCTGCAAACAGAGTCAGAAAAGAAATTTCTGGTATCGTGACTTACCCTCTTTCTTCTGTCTGCTCTCTATCTCAAGAATGATGGTACTGGCCAGCAACACACCCGCTAGCCTCTGTAAAAGGTCTGCAAAAGTTGATTTCCAGTGTTGCTCCTCTGCAGATGAGCCTCCCCTGTCCTAAGGCCAAGGCAGATTCAGGATGTCCCTGACATCCAGGCATCAATAGTTTATCATTAAGTGTGTTTGGTTTTGGTTTTGGTTTTGGTTTTCACATTTAGAACCTGGATCAAGATCTGTATCTGACATCAGCTGACATCTATCAAGTTCTGATTAACCAGGGTAGCAGTCCTTGTAAAGTGTGATCACAGCAGTCAGTGAAAGAGTATTCAGGATATCACAGTATCACAGTATATCAGAGGTTGGAAGGGACCTCAAGAGATCATCAGGTCCAACCCCTCCGCCAAAGCAGGATCACTTAGGGTAGTCTGCACAGAAACGTATCCAGGTGGGTTTTGAGAGTCTCCAGAGAAGGAGACTCCACAACCCCCCTGAGGAGCCTGTTCCAGGACTCTGTCACCCTCACTGTAAAGAAGTTTCTCCTCATGTTGAGGTGAAATCTTCTATGTTCTAGTTTGAACCCATTGTTCCTTGTCTTATCACTGTGAACCACAGTAAATACATTATCTACAAGTAAAACAATGCTTTTTTCCTGTTACTGAACTGGTTGATTTCTGTCTGGCAAAACTGGATTTTAAAATTAAATAATTTCATAGAAGGAACTGGATTCTTAAGTTAATGTCTCATATCAGTTTTTAATGCTCAGTTTCTAATTTCCAATCCTCCATTTCTAAACAAGAATTCATTTCTTATCCTAGGTCAGGAAAGTGGAAAGTTTTCCATACTACACTGTTGAAATACTGAGAGGCAACACCAGGAGTCTTGTAATGTTTTGAAGGGAAAACTTATGAATCATAAAATGCAGTTTGTTTGTTTGTTTGTTTGTTTCCAACAATTCATTAGAAAATCAATGGCAAGGGATTTTCTAGACCTGTGAAAAATTGCAGTAAAAACGTTTTGCACCATTGTGTCTGGGGAATGAAAGTGAACACACAGGAGAAAATTATCAGTGGAATAAAGTTTATAACAATGTAATGTGTTGGTAACACAACAGCAGATCAACAAGATCATAGCCCAGGACAATCAGATCTGAAACAGATGGGACTAAATGCTGACAACTCACAGAATTGGGGCAAGATAGAGAGATTAATTATTGTCAGCTCTTAAAGGGAACGAAGAGAGACATCCTAAATGAGCTCAGCTCTAGGAAGAATACCCTTCAGAAGAGGCTAAACACCTGATGCCTCAGTTCTTCCATGCTATTGCAAGCAACCCTGAACAGACTAACTGGATGCAGGCATCTTACACATGGCTTGGGGTTTGTGGGTATGATACTGAGAGAGACTGAAATAATTTGTGTTTTAAAATGCATTTTTCTTTCCATCCTATGACATTTTGCACAGATCTACAATGCTACTATAGTGCGTGAACATTATTTCCTTCAGGGCAGTCTGGAAAATTTATGTTTTCTAGAGTCTGTAAAATACATGTATACTGCCATTAGCAATGCAACATTTGTTCATGTAATTACAGCCTGTGAGATTAAATGCTCTGTTTGTCAAACGATAGGGTCATCTTTAGTGCTAAAGTACAAAAGAAAATCAGCATTTTTAGGACTGGTTCATTTCATTCTGGCACACTTTAAAAATAGTTCAGATTAAATGAAACCTCTAGAGGACAGAACTGAATGGTATTTCTCACTATCAGACTATATGCAACTAAATTTAAATAATAAATGTAGGAAAACAATTAAAAAAACCTAAAGATGTATTTAGAGCAATTTTGAGATATTTGCATAGACCAATCATTGCTAACATAGGATTTATAGGAGATTTGTGAAGCTCGAAAACAAGAAGCACATCTAAAATGCCTCTGAACATCTAACTTTAAACATTTCGATTTCTGTGCACGGAATGCTCTTGGATACCAATGGAAAAATGTTCAGTGTCGTGTAGGATTTTGTGGAGTATTTGAAACATCCAAACAGAGCAGGCACATGCTTTCCAGATGGACATGGCACAGAACATTGTAAAGCAAACTTCTATCACCATCCAGCCAGCTGATTCCCTATTCAAAAATACCGATCAGGTTCTTTCTTGAAAAACACCATCCCCTTGAGTATCTGTGTAGTAGTATCCAGTCCATGGCTTTGCTTGTTCTATCTGGTTACCTCGTTTCTTGTCCTTGAAAACAGACTGATTTTTATCTGGACTCAACAGTTGGTTTAGTATGTTTTTGGCAGTACTGAACATTCAAACAACAGTAATGCAACAGGATCCATGGAAATGTCCTAATGCCCTCTGCCTATTACATACATTTATTGTGTGACAAGCCATCTGACTGCTGTCATAAATCCATTGTGTTTTATTTTATAAACCTTCTGGTGTATCTCGATGACTTATAATTAACATGGTCTGTAAAATGTCCAAGGTCTTTTGTGGCACCAAGGACTGTATTGCTGTGCATTTTAAATTAATTAAACTGCATGCTCATGTGTAAGTATATTGAGTACACAAAGGATTATCAATTTATTAAAATGAAAATCTTAGCAAAAATTTCAGGCTATGCAGAGTTCACTGTGCTTGTCAAAACATATCTGACTTCATTAAAAGTTTTGATACTGTCTCCCATAACATCCTCAAAGAAAAGCTCAGGAGATGTGGCATAGATGGTTGGTCTGTGAGAAGGATTGAAAACTGGCTCCACAAGAGAGTTCAGAGGGGCCTCATCAGTGGCACAGAGTCAACTTCGAGGCCTGTGGCAAGTGGTGTCCCCCAGGGATTGGTGCTGGGACTGGTTTTGTTCAATATCTTTAATGACCTGGATGTGGGGATTGAGGGTACCCTAGGCAAGTTCGCTGATGATACAAAACTGGGGGGGTTGGCTAACATCCCATCAGGCTGTGCAGCCATCCAGTGTGACCTGGACAGGCTGGAGAGCTGGGTGCAGGCAAACCTCATGAAATTCAATAAGGACAAGTGCAAGGTCCTACATCTGGGGAGAAATAACAACAGGCACCAGTACAGGTTAGGGTCTACCCTGCTGGAAAGCAGCTCCACAGAGAAAGACCTTGGAGTGCTGGAGGACAGCAAGTTCTCCATGGAACAACGAAGTGGTCTTGTGGCTAAGAGAGCCAAGGGGATCCTGGGATGCATCAGAAATGACGTGTCCAGCAGGTCTAGGGAAGTTCTTCTACTTCTCTACTCTGCCCTGGTGAGACCACACTTGGAATTCTGTACCCAGTTTTGGGCTGCCCAGTTCAAGAGAGACAGAGACCTGCTGGAGAGAATCCAACGGAGAGCCACGAGGATGATTAGGGGACTTGAGCATTTCCCTTATGAAGAGAGACTGAGAGCCTTGGGGCTGTTTAGTCTTGAGAAGAGAAGACTGAGAGGGGATCTGATCGATGTCTATAAATATCTGAGGGGTGGGTGTCAAGTGGATGGGGCCAGGCTCTTTTCAGTGGTACACAGTGATAGGACAAGGAACAATGGGTTCAAACTTGAACATGAGGAACTTGAAACCTCAACATGAGGAGAAAATTCTTTACGGTGAGAGTGACGGAACACTTGGAACAGGCTCCCCAGGGGGGTTGTGGAGTCTCCTTCTCTGGAGACTTTCAAAACCCATCTGGATGCATTTCTGTGCAGACTACCCTAAGTGATCCTGCTCTGGCAGGAGGGTTGGACCTGATGATCTCTGGAGGTCCCTTCCAACCTCTGATATACTGTGAGACTGTGATACTTGATTCTGGTTATCATTGTAAAAAGTGCATCCTATGGCTGTTTTATGCTTCATAAATGTAAGTGGTCCCTTTAATTGGTGTTCCAAACTCCTTCTCCAATACACAACGGTTTAACTGGTGAGTGCATCTGGATGAAAGTTTTTTCATCATTACCTTGACTGCAAGATTTTTTTCCAGAGTGATATGGGAGATACTTAGAAATGTAACAAACATGCTGACAATGTCAAGGATTTTAAAAATTGTTCTGCAGTACTCTGACTTTGCTTTAGTTTGTTAGAAAGATCCCAAAATTCAATGATGAACTGAATTCTCACCACCTTGAAGGCATGGAAATTGAATGAATGAATGAATGAAGCCAGAAGTTAGTGTTTTGGTCTTAACATATTAACAAACATCCACTTCTACCCTCTCCTTGAGAAAGAAACAGTAGGATCAGAATTTAATCAAGAAATCATATCATTATAATTGGTACTCAAGCATGGTGACAGAAAAGATGTCTTCACATTTCTACAGCAATAGAGACCCATTTATTTTTTTTTTGTTGTTGTCAGTGATGGAAGCAAAGATGAAGATAATAGCATATAATAAATTAACCTTTATCAGTCTAAAATACAATAGCAAGAGAGACACATAGAATTGTTCACCCTATCTTGAAATAGTTGCTTAATTTAATGTGTAGGATTATTTGCCCTTTGGAGGAATCTTTGTGTCCTCAACGACTACAGGAAGTAGATACAACTACAGTTTTCAGGTCCAGATGTTTTCTAAATTAATAATGATTTTCAGGAATTTGAAACATATTTTGTTTGTTTGTTTTATTTTAAATATATTTTCATAACCAAAACATTTTTTCTTAATTGTAAAAAAGAAAAAAAGCTTTTTCTCTAAACTGTTAAGGTTAACAAATGACTTACAGCTATTGTCTTCTTCTGAGACCCCAACTCTGTATTTCTGGACTATCCATTTAAAATGTTCTTACCATAAATTCCATCCACACTTTTTGAAGTCTGTCAGGTAGATGTTATATTCCCAGAGTTTCAACACTATCTTTTGTTGTATTTGTTTTCAAAACTTTTCTGTGGGAATACTTCAAGTAGGATTAACTGACTAATTATAATGCACATACACATTTTTGCAGTGACCTAGATATTGAAATGAACAACCAATTTTTCTCAGACTTGAAGCACTTCAGTGTTATCAATGAAAGATGCACCTCCATTATGGCTAATGTGGTCAGCTTACTGAAGAACACAAAAGAAAAAAAAAAGGAGAAGAAAAAAAAGGAGAAAAAAATTAATGTGTTAAGTAACTCAATCCAAAACATTGTCAGGATACCAGATAACAACTGTGCAGTGTGAACTGTTTGTGAGCTAGTGTTCAACTTCATTCTCTGGCCCATTTTTTCAGAGTCTTTTAGACAAATCTTAATGTGCTTTCTCCTGATATTTACTTCACTGTTGGCAGTTTCCATGCTGAGGCCAAGATCAGCTCCAGCTGTGAACTACATCTCATCTATGCCAATACAGCAGGGTTCAAAGTATGCAAGGAAACTAAAACCCAAAGTACTAGAGTCTCCAACTGCAATGCTCTAAGGAACTCAAAAGTCCTATTTCACAAAAGGAGAGAGTTGTCTGGGCTATTAAGACACATTGCAGAGGCACTGTACAAAAGCATATAAAAATGATTGTTTTTGAGACTTTGTGCTGGTTTGAGGACAGACAGATCCTCTCTTGCCCTGAGAGGGACGAAAGAATGACACTCACACAAACAGATTGGAGAGTTTAAATGGAAAAGCAATTGGTGAAACTACAAAAAACTACAAGCATAGTGGCAAAGAATAACCCAAAGCGTACAGAGCCCCTTACATAATCCCCAAAGGCTTCCCAACTCTTCCCTTGTCCCCACCTGAGGGTCTACCCAAACCCCCAGGGCTCTTTCTTCCCCCCTGACTTCTAGGCTAGTCTCAGGCTGGCCAGGTCTGGGACTGCCTCGTGCCCCTGTCTCCTCCTGGCATTAGTCCTAGGCAGGTCTAAGAGGCCTTGAGATACTCCCCCACTGTTACCCAATAAGAGAGAGCATCTCCCACAGGGGCAGAGAGGGAAAGAAAGAGAAAGAGAATGACTTTGCAGATGGATTTATAGGGGGCAGGATTTATGGGTAAAAATGCACTGTTTCCTGTGTCCACCTTATTGGGTGGACACTCAGGACACCGGAGGTGTAACTTATGTGGCAGAAACAGGAGGCACCCAGCCTGAACAGCGCATTCATTCCAAGGGCGCATCTTCCCCTCCTGTAAGTTTTCATAAACATTGATGGTTCTTCTCCTTGTTAAATATGTTGAATTTTAGTGAGGGCTTATTGGGTTTTTTTTTTCTACAGAATGCCTCTATAATTTGATAGTATTTATACTCACAATTATTTAGCAAAGCTATAAAATATTTGTAGATAACTTGCACATCTTGTGGACTATCCAAACTCAGATAATCAATTCAAATGTGAACCAGTCAATAGAATGTTTTTTTATTTCAGCTGAAAATTACTACGTCTGATCATGTATTGTTCAAGATAATTTTAATACATTCTAGGTCACACATACATTCTTACTGAGGTTCCCAGCTTTGTCAAGTTCTCTGGAAATTTGAATTATTTAATAACCGTATGTAAATACACACACATGCATATGCACACTCACAAACACACAGCTGTATGTATTATATGCATATGTACATGCATGTATTCACACTTGTGTATCCATGCATTTTTCTAAACTGCTTCTCGTTAAAATTTTCATACAGACCTAACTAACAAGGTTAATATTACTTGATCTCAAATATTGTTTTATCTTTACAATACTACAGATAAAGAGAATGAAGGAGAAAGAAAGACACAAAATGATCACAGGAATCATAGGATGGCTTGGACTGGAAGGGTCCTTAAAGATCATCTGCCCGTATCCCTTCCTTGGGCATGGACACCTCCTACTAGACCGGGTTGCTCAAGGTCCCCTCCAACCTAGCTTTGAACACTTTGAGCACTGAAGCCTCCACAACTTCTCTGCACAACCTATTTCAATGTCTTACCATGTTCTAAGTGAAGAATTTCCTCCTGATTTCTCATCTAAATCTAGCTTTTTCCAGTTATACATTATTGCCTTTCATCCTGTCACTACATGCTTTTGTTAAATGACCCTCTCTAGTTGTCCTGTAGATCCTTTTCAGATACTGGAAGGCTGTTATAAAGTGTCCATGGAACCTTCTGTTGTGAAGGGGATTATTAATTACCCTTACAATAGTAATAAACAATATGGCAAATGGGTATTAATAAAAATATTAGTAACCCTTTATTAATGAAATATGCCAAAACTCATTAAATACGATCGTTGTACGGTTGGAATATATATTTACAATGGGAATATACAGTCTTAGGGCAAAATACAAACAATTCATATCCAAATGAGGAGGCAATAACTTGGAAAGAGAAGGTCCCTGAGAGCAGATAGCGCTCAATCACAGAGTGCGGGGAGACTTGGTGAGAACTTCTAAACCCAAAGGGCAATGAATTAATTACTCACAGCTTGTTTTACCCACACGGGGGATGCTGCTGCTGCTGTTATGTTAGTTTTAGGGCACTCTCGTGAGGCACTAGCATGGTGGATTGCTGTCAAGAAGAGTTAGCCACGTGGTGCCAGGCTGATCTGGCTTCAGTGGACGGCAGGCACTTGACAACGCATCTCATGACGGGCGCTTGCTTGATTTCTGGGTAAACTGAGGCATGGCACAACTCAAGTGCAAGGGGAAGCAGGCTAGGAGGATCTGGCTTCTAGGCTCGTGTCTCCTCTGGCTTGCATATGTATGGCTCGTGGCTTTATCCCAGGCTCTGGACCAGGCACTTGAAGCCAAGCAGGGCAATTCGAGGCAGCTTCTATGAGACAGGTCCAAGTAGGCTTGAAAGCAAGGCAAGGCTTGAGCAAGGCTTAAAGCAAAGTTTGAAGCAAGGCAAAGGTGACTACCAGGTCAACATCTATATACGTATGGCCAGTGATCGATTGGTCCAATGGGGCACCTGAAGCTAACGTGTAGCTGCCCAAAGGCATTCTGCCAGGCTATAACCATAAAAGGCAGAAGCAAAGACCTTGTTTCTGGGGGAACAGTGGCCAGTTTACATACTCTCACCCAGGTAAACAACTTGTTTACCTGACAGGCAGGGGTCCTGTCCCCTTTGTTCTTTTTCCCTCATTGTCCTGTCTCTCTGCAGGAAAGAAGGGAGAGAAAGGGACCTTGTCTAGACATCTTAAGGCCTGTCTGGGTTTGTACTAGGCCATGTCATGGCCCTACCATGACACCTTCTCTTCTCCAGGCTGAAAAATCCCAATCCTCTCAGCCTGTATTCACAGGAAGGGTGCTCTTTGTGGCTGTCCTCTGGACCTGCTCTAACAGTTTCATGTTCTTGTGTTGGTGAATCCAGAACTGGACACAACACTCCAGGTAGCATCTCACAAGAGCGGAGTAAGTAAGGGGAATCACCTCCCTTGTCCTGTTGGCCATACTTTTGATACAGCCCAGGATACTGTCTGATTTCTGACCTGCATGTGCACATTGCCCATTCACATCGAGCTCCTCATCAACCATCACTCTCAAGTCTTCTCAGGATTTTTAATATCCATTCTCTGCCCAGCTTGCATTTGTACTTGGAGTTGCCCCAACCCAGATGCAGGACTTCATGAGACTGGCACTGGACCAGCTCTCAAGGATGCCAAGTCCCTCTGTATGGCAACCATATCACACAGTAATTCCCAAAATACACTTACTTGCAGTATGAAAATGGTATTAAACTGAAGGAATTAAAATCCATTTTTCACTACATTTATGAGAAATTATTGCTATCCTAGTTTAGTTTTATACATAAACCACGTTTGTAGACATGTACGTATATGAGTTTATTTTATCATATATGAGAGAATTGTCTACAAAAGGATCTTCACATTTTTAAAAATCATTTAGAGAACAACATTCATGTCAAGGACAGATCTACTTCAAATATAAAAAGGATGTGCCAGATGTGACAAGACAGCTTTAGATAGGGTTATTCACTACTGGTTACGGTATCTGACATGAAGGACAAGAAAATAAAAAAAAAAACCAAACTTCACAGCTCCTAGGTATGAAGTGTTAATCAGGAGGCTTAAGAAAATTAACATCTTTCTTTTCTGATAGTGATGAGAACTATCTGAACTGTAGAGATATAAAATATTCTTAGAATATATATTATATATTAAAAATCACCATAGTTCTCCTTCTAGTCACATGATCAGAAGCCAATCACTCATGCTGCTCTTTTCTTAATAACAGCCAAGATTTCAGTAATCAGTTCTCCCAGATGTTAGTTACTCCAAAGAGAGCTAGAGGCAAGTAGAGATGAACATCAGATATGTTTGGATATTACTCACCTTGATAAAAAGTCTCAAGTCATAAATGCAGAGGTATGTTTAGTGAAATGATTCAGTGAAATGAGTGCTGTGATCTCACCATACTGAAATGAAATTAATCTCTGCCACCTGAATGTGACATCTTATGGTATTTTATCTGTTAGCATATACATGTTCTAAAAATTGTGCTTTCTTTAGTTGACCATTTAGACACTAGAGAGTTATTCTGAATTATCTGAGCAGACTCATCCTTTCCTTTTCAAAAATGGAATTTCTAGAATTTTGAATATTACTACTTCAGCTTGAGTTTGAATAAACTTTTGAAAATAATAAAAAAACTTAAGAGTTTTAGAGATCCTTACCTAGCAATTGCATTTTTTTCCTAATTTTAAGAAAATATTCTTCAAGGCCACATTGACTGTAATTATTCCAACACCAGAAGCCATTTAAGGTGCCCAGCCTTGTTTAAGACTTGTTTAGTTTCATCCAGCAATCCTTCAGGTCCCTGTAACCTTTCTTGTATTATGATTTATGTACCAGTGGAGAAGCCTTGCTTAGGAGGACATGATGGTCTTAAAAGATTACACAATGAACATGAGTCAGCAATATGTTACAGCATCAACAAAGGGAAATCAGATTGTGGGATAAATTCATAGGAACATTGTTAACAGAGCTAGAGACATGATCATCTCACTCTACTCACCACTTACCAGGCTGCACCTGAAGTACAGTGTGCAGTTCTTATCTGCATAATTAGAGAAAGACACTGACAGACTAGAGAGAGTCCAAAGAAAGGCCACAAAGATGATCAAACGAATGTGCCTTGCAAGGGGAGGTTGAAGTAGCTAGATCTTTTCTCCACGGAGAAGAGAATCATGGAACTTCTTCACGTTAATTCCAGTAATTAAAGGGCCTCTACAAAGTAAGCAGAGGCTCTCTCTTCACAAGGAGCTACATGGAGAAGACAAGGGACAATAGATAACAGCTGACATAAATATTTATTTATTTTTTTTACAATGAGAACAATCATTCACCAGAATAACACCACCACGAACATAGTAGAGTCCCCATCACTAGAGGTTTTCAAGAAGAGGCTGGGCAGAGTGCTAGGGAATCACATGTAGACTACCTTTGCTATGAAAGGTTGTATCAGATAATCTTGAAGTACCTTCCAACCTGGGCTATTCCACAATAATTCTAGCATACCTATTGAGAATCAAAAAAAATATTTTCTCAGAACTCCTCTTAGATTTGGCTTTTTATATGTCTTGACTGGTGCTTGCTGAGATCAGCTAATAATTTTTCCCACAAAAGGAATTACTTTTTTTCTTCCCCAGAAAAATTTCTGAATTTCGTGTCCTTATAGATTTAGTTTCAGAGATCCAAATTTAGTCTGAACAGAATGGCTTCTGTATTAGGAAGGGAGCAATCTCTCTCTCACTTTCAAACATGGAGTGATAAGCTAATGATTCCCTACACGTTTCTAAATATGCAATGGTTAGTAGTATGGGCAACAATTTTGACTGATAATTTTCCACAGGTTGGATTCTCAATAGGAAGGTGGGCAGATTCAGTGCACTTCCTTTTTCAATTGTATTGTGGTGCAGGCTTTGGTGATAGTCTACATGGACTGCATATGCAGTCCACATCAGTGAAAGAAGGAAATAATATTTGGGGATTTTTTTCTGGTATTGTAACACTCGTGGCCATGATCTCCCTGATGCCTGGTAGAAGATTTGCCTGTAAAACAGAATGATGAATGCAGATCCTTGACACACTAGAAAAGCTGAAACTCTGGCTGAGGGAAGGGAAAACAGTATTTGACCTAGAAGACTTTTGGATGAACCCATCCAAATCTGTTCTCTAGCAGAGCTCACAGCAGCACTCTGATCCTTGCAGAAACTACTTTCCCTAAGCTGATATGCAGCAATGACTGGGAAAAAAGCCAGGGCATAAGGTTGCTGTAGTGTTCTCAGATTAGAGTAGGAAATGTTATGAAGTATGACTATAGATGAACGAAGGCAAAAAGTTTAAGTCCTGGCAGACATTTTTCATTTTTGCAATCATGCTTAACAGTGTTCTAACTTTGACTCTCAATAGCATACTTTGTCTGCAATGTAAAACATGAGTGAAAGCACAGGTGTTCATCATGTGCTTAATAAGCACCAACAATAAAAAAGTCTTATAACTTTATGGTGAAAAAAATTTGAAAATAGTTGTGTTGTGGATTTTTTTCTACAAACATCTATATATAGAGTCTTTCCTCTTCAGCACAAATATATCATAGAATCATAAAATGGCTTGAGTTGGAAGAGATCCTAAAGAACATCTAGTTTCAATTCTTCTGTCACAGACAGGGACACCTCCTGCTAGTCCAGCCTCATCCAGCCTGGTCTTAAACACTTCCAGGGATGAGGCATCCACAACTTCTCTGAGCAACACATCCCAGTGTCTCACCATCTTCATAGAAGATAACTTTTTCTTAATGTCGAATCTATGTCTACCCTGCTCTAATTTAAAACTATTGCCTCTTTTCCTATTACCACATGTCCTTAAATAATCCCTCTTCAACTTTCCTGTAGCATTCTCTTCTCCAGACTGAAAAAAATCAACTCTCTCAGTCTGTCTTCATAGGAAAGGTGCTCCAGCCCTCTGATAGTTTTTTTGGCCCTCCTCTGGACCTGCTCTGGCAGATTCATATCCTTCCTGTGTTGAGGACACCAGAGCTGGACATAGTCCTCCAGGTAATGTCTCACCAGAGCACAGTGGCAGAGCACAGTGACAGAATCACCTCTCTTGACCTCCTGGCCATGCTTCTTTTGATGCCGACCAGAATAGTTTGCCTTCTGTGCTGCAAGTGCATATTGTTGATTCATATCCAGCTTCTCATCCACCAGCATCCCCAAGTCCTTTTCTGCAGACTAATGCCATAATTGAAATGAAAATCTTCAGTCTTTAGGGGCCATTAGCAAATTTCACTTTGTCCAATGAATTTTTGATGTATGATTAATTGCAGACAAACATCCTGCCAAGCATTACCTGCTCTGTGTACAAGAACATAAGGCACAGTACCCAAGGAAAAGAACAATGGATTGATTTTTGGATTCTGCATATTGGCATGGGAGTAGAGGTAAAAAGACCAAATTACTTTCTGATTACCACTTTAAGACTTCACCAAGGCTACACTGTACAAAGATATTTTACAAAAAATTCCTCTCTAAATCATCAATATTGTTATCCAGTTCTAATCTTTGCAACAAAAATGCAGAATACATGTATAATTTCTTTAGCATTACAGGCTATACATATGCCCACTGAAATTCAGGGCTTCAAGCATGCATCATGATTTATAAGAGCAAACCCTATGGAAATAGTAATAGAAATTTTATATTAACAAATACTTGATGATTATCTCTCTCTCTCTGTCTATGTGTGTATATATATATATATATATATATATATATATATACATAAAGCACAAATTCAAAAAGGAATGGGGAGACTTTAACCACCTTATGCCCTTTTAATACCAAACATTTCTCCACTCTGACTTTTCCATCCCCAGAAATTACTGAAAGACATATAAGTATGGTTAGTTTTTCAGAATTTCCCGTGGCTCACTGCCACAGGAACTATTAATCATCTTCCTAAAATTATTATAAAAAAATAAGCAGGTCCTCTAGCAATTCACAGGAATCAGTCCTTAGCATCCTAAGCACATTTTTCATCAGGGTAAAAGCATGTCCTTCTTTACTGAAATTTAATACCTCTTCTGCAGTAGCGATTTTTAGATTCAGCATGGATTCAACGATTTTTAGTTTCATTTTGCATACGTAGCACAGAACTTCCTTACCAGAATAGAAAATATTTATCATTCAGTGGTTAAGGGAAGACATCTTGCTACAAAATGGAAACAACAGATCAGACTTTTTGCAGTGTGAGTTAAAAAAACCACAAAGAAAATACAAGTGAGAACCCTAGTTCTCACTGCTAGCACTTCTAGTGTTAGTTACCTTGTATCTCTAAGTATCTCAGACACTAAAAGTCTTTATGCAGTTTACATGTGCTGAATACTTCCTTCAGCACTCACTGAGTAATACTAAACTCTAAAGCAATCTCAGCACGAAGGGCTGGTAACATACTTTGGGATCTGGAGCTCTTCCCCCATATCTTCTATCTGTGACATACAGGAGTTCTCAGGTCTGATAGTCTCATTTTCAAGGCAATGGGTGGAAGCTGAAGCATAGGAAGTTCCATGGAAACAAGAGGAAAAATCTGTTCACTGTGAGAGTGATTAAACGCTGGAACAGGCTACCATGGGGGGCTGTGGAGTCTCCCTCTTTGGAGATATTCAGAACCCACCTGGATGCATTCCTGTGTGATCTGGTATTAAAATTTAGCACTAGCTACAGACCCTACAGATCTATCAATACCATAGAAGAAGAAAAAACAAACAAAAAACCCCCAACAAAACAGACTATTATTTAACTATTAAGCATATTAAGCATGTTCATGATTACTATTTCACATCGTTAGCTTTCTGAAGCCATGACAATGCAGATGACAGATTTTGTGATGAAATAGTTCATCCAACATGCTTTACCACAAGCTTGTAGTCTTACAGTATAATACCTACAATATAAAACTACAAGCCCCTGGAATGCTGCTTTTTGGAGAGAAGTTTCTTTTTTTTTTTTTTTTTTTTAACTTAAGTTTTAGCTAAAGTGATGCAGATCAGCACTAGCACAACACAGAAAAAAATCCACTCTGAAGTCTACTAATAGCATTATGGCAATAAAAGATTAAGCTTAGGAATGTAGTTCTTAAAATATCCTTTTAGATACGTTTGCTCTTTCTGCTTTATTGTGGCAGGAATGGTAACATTTGCTGTATACTCTAATAGATGTATGCATATGGAGCTTCAGGAAATTGGAGAACGGATTGCTTAATTTTCTAGTTTTAATTAATTTTAGCTATCTAGTCTCTCTGGGCACCAGGTATTTGTTCTCTTGATGGTATTTTATTAAAAAAATGTAGTGAAGATGGCATTGATAGTTCTTTAATGTCTTTGTAGAAGTAACTGGAACTGAGACTTTCACGGCTGCAAGATTCTTTTAAAAACTGTTTATATCTACAGGCCCAACTTGAGAAGCTTAATTTTTTACTGCAATTTACAGTAACAGCTAAGCCTGAAAACCTCTCAGAAACACACCATCAATTAGGCTGAAAAATAATTGTCTTTCATTTTAAAGCTGTTCAGCTCCAAGTGATTATCTAGCCCAAACTTAGATAGATACTATAAATATTCATGTTTATATCTTTACATATTCATTAATTTACTTCAATGTTTCTGTTCTAAGCAGTTTTTTGAACTTTAAAATGTCAGGATTGTTCATTAGTATTAATTCTCTAACAGCATCTATCACAAGGTCAGTCATAAGCTGATTTTGTGTCATTTATCCTGAACATCTAAAGAATGTTTTAGAAAAATGAAATGATTCATAATATTATTTATAAGAAAATTTTGAATTTACTCTGCAAAGATGTCTAAACTGATGTTTAAATATAACTTAAAAAAACCTTAGAAAATTAATAGGAAGCAAATGGAAGAAAAATGTGTTATTTCACCCCAAGTCCACAAGTACATGTAAGTTAAAGATATTCAATTATCTGAATATCTTCACTTGTTCTCAAATAAGATTTAACAGACACATAAGGCATAAAAAGACACTAGTAAGGGAAAGAAGGATACAGAATAATTTCCGTTCAAGGAACAGTTACTACATTAGGTCTCTTCAGCTTGGAAATGAAACAATTGAGTAGAAAGATGCTCAGAGGCTTTTAATTGCTAGTATCCTGGAAAAGCTGGTTGAGGAGAGGTTGTTTATTGTTTACAGTAGAGGTGTATTAATAAGACTTGAGGTGTTGGTTTTGAAGACGTAAGAGTAGGCATTTCCTCACACAAGGGTGCTCAGATACACACTTTTCATAGGAACAGCTTTCTGTGAGATGTTCCAGATGTAAAAATTTTGCATGGGTTCAAAAGGTTATAGAATGAAATGACATATTAAAATACAAAATTTGTCTTCTGCTGCTACTGAGCCATAAAAAACTGCCCTAAGGCTGTTAGAGTGTACAGGTATAGAAATCAGAAACCTACCTTGATCTTATGCTCCTCCTCAGGTGTCACTGCTAATCCGTGTCAGAAATGGAACACAGACCCAGGTCTTTTAGTCCACTATGGTAAAAATTATTTTTGTATTCTTACACAAAGCTTAAGCAGATCATATAGGAGATGTTTCTAATGTTTGGTTGCTAAAACAGTAGTTAAAAGCTAAGGTCATTCTACATAACAGTTTTTATTTTTTCTCTCAGGTGGCTGAGAGCTCTATAGAAGCACAGAACTTATTTAACATATTGGATCTTACTTTTTCAGGTGGTGTTTTTCAAAAGTGTACGGTAAGAGAGATGTTTACCTCTGTTTTTTGTCTCTATATTTTGCAGTGATTTCTTAATTATACAAAAATTACATGGAAATGTTATATTAAATTGTTAAGTGTTCCACTCTTTGACAATTTTTCCAGTGAAATGGTATTACCTTATTCCCTGGAGATGAGCAAAAATAAATAACTGAAAATCTGTTTTCTTAGGAAAATGAAGTTTGTTGCATTTTCTTCACACTTATAGTTTTGTCAGTAGCAGTTTGTACTTAAATGGTCAGAGGCAACATCTGAAATGAAAATAAAAGCTCATATACATTCACGTTTAGTCTTGTTTATGTGTGTAGTCTGAAGTACTTACATAAGGAAGAGAAACAGACATTTAAATCTTTACAGAATCAGAATTATAGTATATCCTACTCAACAAATATTTTAAAATTCCTAACAAAAATGAGTGTGATTGCAGGAAAGGAAATATAGTTCCATCTAGATATTTATAAATGCACTAAGAAATTAATGGAGCAAAACAAACAAAAGCATAGTGCAGTTTTAAACATCCTTACACAAAGTCATTCAGCTTCCAGCTACTTTTTCTGCTTATCATTTATTAAATCCACTCTCAGTCTTCTCTTCAGACTAAAAAGCCCCAAGGCTCTCAGCCTCTCCTCATAGAGCACTTGCTCCAGTCCCTTAATCATGCTGGTAGCTCTCTGTTGGACTCCAGGAAAGCCTTATCTCTCTTGAACTGGGGAGCCCAAGATTAGACACAATATTCCAGGTGAGGTCTCACCAGAGCAGAGTAGAGGGGGAAGAGAACCTCCCTCCATCTGCTGGACACACTCCTCTTAATGCACCCCAGGATCCCATTGACCTTCTTGGCCACAAGGACACATTGCTGTCCCATAGATAGCTTGTTGTCCACCAGGACTCCCAGGTCCTTCTCCACAGGGCTGCTCTCTAGCAGATCACCTCCTGACATGTACTGGTGCAGTTTGTTATTCCTTCTCAGATGCAGGACTCTGCACTTATCCTTGTTGAATCTCATGAGGTTCCTCTCTGCCCAGCTCTCCAGTCTGTCCAGGTCTCGCTGAATGGCTGCACAGGCTTCAGGTGTATCAGCCAAGCCTCCCACTTTGGTATCATCAACAAACTTGCTGAGTACACACTCTATCACTCTGTTCTCTCATCAGTGTTATTGATGAAGATGTTGAACAGGACTAGACCCAGCACTGATCTCTGGGGCACTCCACTAGTTACAGCTCTCCAGCTGGACTTGGCACCACTGACCACCATTCTGAATTCTATTTTGTAACCAGTTTCTAATTCATCTCACTGTCTGTTCTTCTATCCCACACTTCCTGAGCTACATCCAGTTCTCTCAACACTTTGAGTGCATCTCATCAGGGCCCATGCAGGTTGGTTTTTTTTGTTGGTTTTTTTTTTTTTTGGTGTGAATTTGCTAAGTATAGGGAAATGAGTTGTGTATACTCTCTAATGTAAGTAGTGTTTGAAGACACCTCTAAAACTGAGAAGGATATCTCTGTGACTATCACTTTTTGTCATATCTTCTGTGTTTACTATTCAGTGTTGCTCTGACTGACACATTGTTGTATTTTTAGGAAAATTCCACCACCATTTTACAAATTTTGGAATAGTGTTATTAGAATAGAAAAAAAAAAAAAAAGAATGGAAAAATACAGCTTGAATTTTGAAAATCAGACTGAGGTCCAAATTCATACAGCTTCAGCTTTGCTCCCTTCTCCACGTGAAATATATTATTTATATTTTCCTCTTTCTCAAAGTGTCAAGACATTTGTGACTACAAGATACAAAAGCCTTAGGGAATGTACTCAACATTAATACATCCAAATCTACCTGACAATATTCAGTAGGATGCTAGCTACTTTTGTTTTGGTTTTGTTGTTTGTTTGGTGGGTTTTCTTGTTGGTTTTGTTTTTATTAAAATGTTTACTTCATTTTATTGGGTTATCCACATATATAACGGAAAGACTATATAACTAACAAAATACTTCTGACATTTAAGATCTATATATATATATATGGTTATTAATTCCATCATAGATTTTACATTCTCATCGGGAAATTCTAGATTCAAAATTGTCTAATCTTATTATAGGCATAAATATCACAGTAGAGAGTTTTAATTGTCATCAATATTCACATCAATTATGTAATGGTGTGTTCCTGGCTTCTGCCTAAGAGGACTCATTACATTGCAAATATTTCTTGTGAATATTTTTCTTTTTTTGTTGTTGTTGTTAATCAAGGACAAATCCTTAAATTAATTTGCCTGTTTAAATCACAAAGTTTTGCAGGGTTGAAAACAGTGTAGTGAAGGAAATGCACTAATAACAGAAGAAATGAGGGGACAAGGCAGGGAAGTGTTCTAATTTTTCTTTGAATGATCTTCATATTTCTAATTCAACACCCTTGTCTGCTAGACACTTCACTGTATTAACTATTCTACAGGTGAAAAGGTACTTTTTAACATTTATTCTGTATTGTTTTCCTTTTGTTTCCACTTATGCTCACTGAGCTTGTCATCTGAAATCGTCTGGAAACAGTTTCTTTTGCTGTTGTTAAACACTCCATTTAACAATGTGAACACTTTAATGTGCTTTTACTCTTTTTAAGGCATCTTTTCCCTTCTTTTTGAGTGAGTTGGAAGTGACTTTTAAAATCTCTGCAATTACCATTTTCAATAGGGCAATATTACTCTGAAATTTTTGTCTTATCTACACAAACACTACAACATAGCGTTTTGTGAAATATATGAAAGCATAAAAATGTTGTGATGGCAAATCGCTCCAGTTAATCAGAGATATAATTAGTGTGCTTTCAGATATTAAAGAGTTCATTATTAGCACTAAATAAAAAAAGAGTTGTTCTGTTTGGTTTTATTTTTTTGTCCTAATTAGTTGGAATTGTTTTCCTTATGTTATTGTTTTAAGTAATAATTCAACCGGTAATAGTCTCCATCATTAGCATCAATAACTCTAAAGTTTAAAGCTTTTCTTCACAGAGTAAGAAAGGATTAAAACATTTAAAACATATCTTTTTTTTTTTTCTTTCTTTTTTTTTTTTCATTGTAGGAAGGCACACAATACTATTTGAATGTATAGGACAAAATGGTTGCACGAATGCTATTCTAAGTCTTAAGAGCAGAAAAGATAAAGCCACAGAAGATTTGAAACAAAAATGAAGAGTAATTGAATCTCAGTTGCTTGAGTTGTTCGTCTTTTCCTGAATAACAATGACTAAGAAATGAAGAGATAAACAAGTCAGTGAGGACAACTTAGCTCATCAGCAGGTTGCTGTGTGTAAAGAGAATATGTAGGGAAAATGAAATGACTACTGTTATCATCAAAGTGAGAATAAAAGGTTATATGATACTTCATATGGATTGGGAAACCTCAGGATGACACAGCAAAGTTTGTACCTGCTAAAAGGAGAGGAGTGAAAAAACTACAATACTTCTGGATAGTTTAATTAAATTATATATTAAGTTATGCTTTTCTCTGCAGTCCAGCATGGTGTAAGTGATACAAATAAAATACATCCATATTTATGCTAGATTGTCCCAAAATGCTGAGAAAAATTTTCAAATTAAAAATGAAGTTTTAACTTCTGGACACACTTCACTTCAAACATTGTTTACTCTGCACATTTTTCAAGATTACCATAATGAATGTTCAATGTGAAAAAATGTAAACCGCCCCTAGAATTAGGAACATAGGTGCAATTCCTGTGTTCTGATTTTAATCATGATGACTGTCAAATTAAAATGCAAATTAGGCATAATTAAAAAAAATCTAATGAATTTCAAAATATGAAAGAAAGCAATGCAGAAATCTATTAGTGTTTCCTCCAAATAACTAAATGAAAATGGAATGAAAAATGGAAAATGAATGAAGTGGAAAAGGAAGGGGAAGGAGCAGGGAAGGGGCAAGTGGAGGGGAAGAAGGGAAGGGATGGGAAGGGATATTTATTAAATATTTTAAAACTTGTTGGCCTTGTAATCTGTATTTTGTATACTTCATCTGATATCTAAGCAGTAAATAGCTTTTCAAGGGTAAAATTCTAAGGGTCTTTACAAGGAGTCTTCAAAGGATTTTCTTTGGGAGGAAAGGAAAATCTAATTTTAATGTTACAATCTCTCTCATGCTTTAGTCTGTGCTAGCTTCTGAGTTTCATATTGAATGGCTATTTGCCTGAATAAACTCGTATGATTAGAAACACTAAAATGTTCAGGGGGAAATTTTAGCACCTAATCACTTAAATCATTAAAAATTCTTAGCTTTTCCAGCAATAACAAATTGGATTCATCATCTTTGCATCATCTAATTCAATTTTTTTCTGAGGTTGTATTAATATTGGACATAAAGTAAAATAAGATCTAATATATATTAAATAATGATATAAGAATTTCTTCCTCCAAAAAATAACATCCTTGTCTTAGTCCACATCTATTTATTGACTACTTCATGTTTGTTTGTTTATTTAATCTCTAGGAAGATTTTAAGGATGTGTATCACTTCAAGCAAGGAACTTTACCATTTATGTAATTATGAAATCCTGTTGATAAAAATATTTACTGGCTTTAATAAATATTCTTGCTAAAAGAAAAATGATGAAGCAAAAGTGGAGGGGAAGATGAGGCAGCAAACCCTGACAAGAGAAGGAAGAATATAAGTACAAAATGGTAGTGAAAGCTGTAATCATATGTGGATTTCAGACCACAGAATTAGTCACAGAGTTAAACCCTTGTCAATGACTAAGATTCCACAGTGAAAGGATAGTGATGCATGCATAGCTCTATGCTATAGGTTCATTCAAAGAAGGTAACTGTTAGAGTTGGTTTACTTGTGAGATACAAATCCTTAAATATTAGGTAAGTGTACAGGTATTTCTTCCATGAAGTGGAATACACAAGTAAAAATTTCTGTTTTGCCTTGCTTTGAGTTTTTCCACATACAGACAAAAAAAGAACCAAAGTCTCCTTAAACTCAATAACCTCAAAATACCTTATTGGGATAGATTAAATAAATAAATAAGAACAATATGACAAATCTCATATACTTTTAGATAAAATTTGGAAGCCTAGATTATACCGTTCCCTTTTGCATAAGTTTTGGCTTTGGTTTGTTTACTTATTTTAGCTTGTTGTTTTAATGGCTACATTTGCAACATTTCTCTGAAGCAACTATGGATCTATGCTATTCATAGGCAGAGGAATGATAGTAGAGGTAGCAGTAAATGAAGGGGAAAAATAGAGAAGTCTTAAATGAGTTTTACCAACAGAAAAACAGTACTTGAGGAAACATAGTCCATCTTTGTAGATGCATTCAGCTATACCTTGGAGTAATCTAGATTGATTGCAATTAGACTACATCTGGAGTAATTTCTACTCAGCATGAACAAGACTGAAAGCAACAAGCAACAGCTGTTCTACATTGTAGCATTTTCCTGATATTACTGCACTTTTAGGACATTATCAATTAACAGATTTTGCAGTCATACTGCTCATATTAGTATTACTACTACCCTAGGCAAAGTTTAGCAAATTGATACAGCTTAAAGCAAACAACATTCACATAATTTAACATTAACAATATTGCAGTATTCTTATTTTTAAGCTTTTTGCATTATATTTGCCTGGAAATCTCATGTTATTTATGCTGAAGGCTGCTCCCTACATATGTAAATTTTACACTGAGAAACTGACAAATATTTTGAAAATTCAATCTTTAATTAACACTGAAGAGAAGCACTCTTAAACTATTTAGGTATAAAGTGCAACCCTGATCTAAGTCAAAGGAAATGGACAAAGAATTTGATAGTTATTTCATATAATGAAAAGCCAGGTGTCATTTAAAGTGCCTGAATGTTACAATTTTAATATTTACATACAATCTACAGTGTGATTAATTAGTTTTTAATTTTAATAGTTACATAGTACTTAATAGGACATTTTAGTATCTCTGGTAACTCAACTGTTATAGAAATAGTTTGGTCAAAGAGGGATTATATCATATTATAAAGCTGAAGTCTCCAAAACTGAAAAGTGTTAAAAGGCTGGGAAGAAATATGTACTTCTGCTCAGCTGAAAAGTTATATTATCTTTATTATACATTTGTGAAGATCAGTTCTAACTTGGGGTATAACCAAGTATTCTTTGCTATTTCCAGATGTTTTCCAGCTGTCTTTCAGGGGATTTCTAACTGATTACTTGTTTATCACAAAAGCCAAAGTAATCTCTAGAACGTGTCATGAACAGTAGCTGTCATATTTCTTATGTGACAGTTAAGTACCATGGAGAGAACATAAAATTTATAAAGACTTATTGGAATCTCTTGTTTAAGTGGATCAACACAACAGCAAATTAATTGCTTTGGACAACAACAGGATGTCAAACTGCTTGCAATATATCATTTAAAGACTGCTCGTCTTTATGTCATAAAATACAGTTAGTTCCTATGAGCATGTATTAAGGAAGTAGACAGTTCTTAAACACAAGCATCTGAAGGTTCTTCAGCATCTGTACTAGATTATTGCTCTCACACTCATCATGTTCTATACCAAACCAAAATTGGACAATGGAAGCATAGAACTTTATTTTAACAGACTGACAAAACCAAATTTGAAACATTTAGGCCATGTAGAAGCTCATGTTACACAATCCCAGCTGGTTTGGATTCAGACAGTGAATATTCATAGAACACCAGGTTGCAAGGGACCTCATCTAGTCCAACCTTTCAGGGTTTAAATGAGATGGCCCAGCACCTAGTCAAGCTGGGCCTTGAAACTGCCTAATGTAGGGGAATCCACCACCTCTCTGGGGAGTTTATTCCAACATCTAATAGTTCAGATGGTGAAAAATCTTTTTCTGACATCTAGTTTGAATCTCTGAACTACTTAATGTTGGACTTCTACAGTACAGATGTCTGCATATGATGCAGTCAAGTCTCTCTGTAGATGATGGTGGATACGGGCATATTTTAGATTCAATGTACCCTATGTATTTCAGGTATATAGCTTAGAAAATATGTTTAATTCTGTCCACTTTCTACAAGAGCCTATATGTGTGTAAGACTTCATAACCTCAGATTTAAATCTCAACCAGATATTTTTTTTATACTGACTTCTATGTCAGTGTTAGGTTGATTGCCAAAAACTCAAAACAACTTCCTGCACCCCCAGTATCCTATACAAAACCTAGGTCTGCTGCAGTCTTGAATTCAAATCTCTGTGTAACAGAAAACAGTAGAAATAAATTGAGTGAAGTAGTTATCCTCAGTGGGAAAATAAGGTAGTGCAAAGACTGTCAGAAATCCATTTTTTTAAAATTTGGACTGAGATAAAATCTAAGTATTGGTTATGTCTTAGGATGTCAGGAGCATCACCATGAAACTGAAGAAGAGCTGCTATGTACCACAGACCCATCCAGTTTACTGCAGAGAGCTAATCTTAGCAGTGCTGGCATGAGGAAGAGCTTGCTATTTCATCTATGGAAAATTAATTACTTTGGAGTGTTTTATTGAGTAGAAGAGACTGTCACACAGGCATTTTGTAGGATGCAGAGGCCATTGCTCACATAGACTTTTCCCTGTGTATGAAAAAGGAAATTAAAAAAAAAAAAAAGCATGAGTGAATGAACCTGAAGCAGGAAAAAAACCCCACCAAACCAACAAACAAACAAGCAAACAAATCCCCCATAGTATTCAACATGAAAAATTCGATTTCACATGAGAAAAGAAAAGGGGGGGGGGGGGATGGGAATGGCATTAAACATAAGTTTTTATGCACAGGATGAAAAAATTAAAAAGAATGTTTGAAAGATGTGAAAACTATTTTAGGTTACACATCAGTTCAACAGCATGAAAAGTGTAACAGTGCAAAAAATACAGACAGTACAAAGAGCAAAAAAATACAGATGATAGCTAGTTAGGGGGCTTCTTAAGGGACAGCAAATACAATCTCAGGATAGCATGAATCAATGAATCAGCATAAAATGAATCAGTCAGTGAAGCATAATGAAGCTGCTGGAGACTACCATCTCTAGATGTCTTCAGGATGCAGGGAATTTGCCCTGACTCAGTCTAGTGGAAGGGAGGCTGCATTCCTTCATGCAAACAGTAAACACAGAACTTATTACTATGGATTGGCAATTGCTCTTGGATGTCTCAAGGAGTGGCCAACTCCTCTGTTCACTGGGCATGCAAATCACTGGGGCTCCTCCGCCTATTATTTTGTCTCTGACCCTGACCATGTCTTTGTTTAGTGCAATTAGTCTTTTATCAAATAATCTGACAAAGGCTATGGAACATATAGTCAACATAAATTAGAGACAATTGCGCAAACCCAAATGAGAAGAACATCAGCAGCACTGGTAATAAATGGTTAACGAGATACATCAATAGATTGCAGACATGATAGTCGTTTCTTTCTATGCTGCAGGGAAGGAGATGGGAAGGGAGAGCACAGGCATCAAGAAAAGGATAAGGAAATACAAAATCCATACACAAACTGAAAGCACACTATAAATTGAAAATCTGTAATAATGCGTGGTGGGAGCACCTTGAGTTATGGAATACAATAAGGAATTTGTATTTGAAAAGATACTAAATATCAAAACAAAAGTGCATAGAATTGAAAAATTTTGGAGTACTTTATGGGGCTGAAGTATTTTAATGACCACAAGGCTTGTGTGTATAGGAGACTCTCTTTTTCCCTGTAAAGGTAAAAAAAAAAAATAAATATTCAAGGGAATCATTTAATGAAAATATATATAGGAGGGAGAAAGAAACACCATGTCCCCTTATGTAAATTATCAGAAGAAATAAATAGACAGATATTTCATAGCCCTTCCTTACACAGGGCAGATTTTTTAGAGATTCATTTTAAAGAGAAGACATACATTTGGTTTATAATTTTTGTGTATATTATATAGTGTTAAAACATGTTTTATACTATTTGGTTTGTTTCCTTTTTTTTCTCTCACATGGTCGACTGTATTCTCTTCTCCTTTCACAGACAATTTGGTTATGTTGATGATAAACAAAGTAAAAATAAAATAAAATAAAATAAAATAAAATAAAATAAAATAAAATAAAATAAAATAAAATAAAATAGGTTTTAACTCTTAGAATACATGGAGTACCTGGTGATATAACAACTTGTACTATTATCTTTTAATATATTTTTTTCTTTTTGTTGTATCATGCAAAGATACATGTATCATGTAGCATAAAGAATTATGAACAGTGTGTTAAGAATCTATGTAACCATGTTAGGAATTCCAACAAACTTAATTTACAGTCTCCTTAGGAGAGAATTTAAATTTGCAATAATATTTTAAAACAGAAAGCATTTGTAGTTAAGGGAGTATAAAAAACAGAATAAAAATATCATTCCTGTATTTTCCAGATTGTGTAAAAGCTAATATATCATAACTCTCTATCTTTGAAAATCATCTAATGAAAAAGTTTATGCAAAAAGGCTCTCTTTGATATGTAGAACATGCAAGCAAGAAATCAATAAATTGCTTAGAGAAAGGAATTATTTTATAAGTCACAAAATAATTTAAAATAGGATCAATTGTCATGACCCAGTATTGCCCTTACCAACCCTGGTCAGCAAGGGCTGTGGGGGTGGCCATGCTAAGGTTCAAACAATTCCCTTAAGAGTAAAAGAAGATTAAAAGATGCCAAACAGCCAATGAACTGGGTTTATTATATTGAAATCAGAGCAGAGAAACAGACTGCTAGGAAAAACTAGTAAAATTCAGTGTTTAATTGCAACTAATGTTATACATGAAAGACTGAAAAAAATGCAACACATGAAATACCTTATTTTAATGAGCCAAATCAAATACTGATTTGACAAATGCTGCATTTTCTAGTCATAATCACACAGTCAGTGCCTGAGTTGTCAGGTTTGGTAGGTATTTGTGTCAGGATATCCTTGACTTTTCTGTATCACTCAATGCCATAAGTAAACATGGATCACTTAGACCATTGTATCACACTTACAGAATAATACTGATGAATTGGTAACTTCACAGAGCCAATGTCAGAGTAACAACACAGTGATTTTCCATGAACAGCCAAAATGTCTTGTAAAATTAATCAGAGGCAGCCCAGACCTAGAAATGGTAAATCTATATCACAGGACAGAGACAGAAGGTAAGATTTTCTGCCTGTCAAGCACCGTGAAGTCACTTACAGCATAAACACACGTATCCAACAAATGCCTGTAGAATTGACATTATTTAACCAAAAGCAGATATTATTCAAGGGGAAAAAACAAGTGACAAAGAATATCTCTCTTATTTTCCCTTACCCACCTTCTCAACCTATATTTTATAAATAGTGTTGGTTTTGATTGCAGACATGATGATGTAAAATCATGCACCTTTCTTGAAACTCTCACTCCATTCTTAGGTCATTTTACTGTCCTTCAGTTTTTCATCTTAATATTTTTATTTTCCTCTGTTGCACACTAAATCCTCAGACTTCATTTTTATCAATATTTTCACATTCGCTGGCATTTTTATCCATTCAGCTGAACAATGTAACAATTTGTGCAAAAAAAAAGGATGAACTGTGAACTATTTCGCTAATTCTATCATATTCCACTTTCATTTTTATACTCGTTATTTATATGTATTTATATTTTATCTTGTTCATTTATATTTATGTTTTAATTGTGCATTCATCATAGCCTTTCCCTAATTTTAATATAATGCTTAAATCCATCAGATTTTTTTTTTGTCTTTTATTTTTCCTGTTTGTAGGACATCTTAACCTACATTCTCTTTGAAATTTTCCAATTACAGAATCACAGAATCAACCAGGTTGGAAGAGACCTCCAAGATCATCAAGCCTAACCATCACCAAGCCTAACCATCACCAAGCCCTATCCAATCAACCAGACCATGGCACTAAGTGCCTCATCCAGTCTTCTCTTGAACATCTCCAGGGATGGTGACTCCACCACTCCCCTGGGCAGCCCATTCCAATGGACAATCACCCTCTCTGTGAAGAACTTCCTCCTAACATCCAGACTATACCTCCTCTGGCACAACTTGAGATTGTGTCCTCTCGTTCTCTTGCTGGTTGCCTGGGAGAAGAGACCAACTCCCACCTGCCTACAACCTCCCTTCAGGTAGTTGTAGAGAGCAATAAGGTCACCCCTGAGCCTCCTCTTCTCCAGTCTAAACAATCCCAGCTCCCTCAGCCTCTCCTCATAGGATTTGTCTTCCAGGCCCCTCACCAGCTTCGTTGCCCTTCTCTGGACACATTCCAGTACCTCAATATCTCTCTTGAACTGAGGAGCCCAGAACTGGACATAGTACTCAAGGTGTGGTCTAATCAGTGCTGAGTATAGGGAAGGAATAACTTGTCTTGCTGGCCACACTATTCCTGATACAGGCCAGGATGCCATTGGCCTTCTTGGCCACCTGGGCACACTGCTGGCTTATGTTTGGACTACTATCAACCAGCACCCCCAGGTCCCTCTCTGTCTGGCTGCTCTCCAGCCACTCTGTCCACAGCCTGTAGTGCTGCTTGTGGTTGTTGTGGCCAAAGTGTAGAACCCTGCACTTAGCCTTGTTAAATCTCATCCCATTGGCCTCTGCCCACCCATCCAGCCTGTCAAGGTCCCTCTGCAGGGCTCTCCTACCCTCCAACAGATCAACACCTGCTGCTAACTTGGTGTCACTTGGAAACTTACTGGTGATGGACTCAATCCCCTCGTCCAGATCATCAACAAAGATATTGAACAGGATCAGGTCCAGCACTGATCCCTGGGGACACCACTAGTGACAGGCTGCCAGCTGGAAGTGGCACCATTCACCACCACTCTCTGGGCCTGGCCCTCCAGCCAGTTCCTGACCCATTTCAGAGTGAAATGACACATGTTCTCTTTTAAAATATGTGTTTATAGATATAAAAAAAATTGCTTCTTAACTCAGAGGCAGATATTTTTTAAATGCACTAAGGAAAGAAATAGGGAAAACTAAGGAAAAATGCAAAATTAGGGAAGGGGAGGGAAGGGGAGGAAGGGAAGGGAAGGGAGGGGAAGGGAAGGGAAGGGAAGGGAAGGGAAGGGAAGGGAAGGGAAGGGAAGGGAAGGGAAGGGAAGGGAAGGGAAGGGAAGGGAAGGGAAGGGAAGGGAAGGGAAGGGAAGGGAAGGGAAGGGAAGGGAAGGGGAGGGGAGGGAAGGGAAGGGAAGGGAAGGGAAGGGAAGGGAAGGGAAGGGAAGGGAAGGTTTGGGAAGGTTTGGGAAGGTTTGGGAAGGTTTGGGAAGGGAAGGGAAGGGAAGGGAAGGGAAGGGAAGGGAAGGGAAGGGAAGGGAAGGGGAGGGAAGGGAAGGGGAGGGGAGGGAAGGGAAGGGAAGGGAAGGGAAGGGAAGGGAAGGGAAGGGAAGGGAAGGGAAGGGACGGGAAGGGAAGGGAAGGGAAGGGAAGGGAAGGGAAGGGAAGGGAAGGGAGGGAAGGAAGGGAAGGGAAGGGAAGGTTTGGGAAGGTTTGGGAAGGTTTGGGAAGGGAAGGGAAGGGAAGGGAAGGGAAGGGAAGGGAAGGTTTGGGAAGGTTTGGGAAGGTTTGGGAAGGTTTGGGAAGGGAGGGAAGGGAGGGAAGGGGAGGGAAGGGGAGGGAAGGGAAGGGAAGGGAAGGGAAGGGAAGGGAAGGGAAGGGAAGGGAAGGGAAGGGAAGGGAAGGGAAGGGAAGGGAAGGGAAGGGAAGGGAAGGGAAGGGAAGGGAAGGGAAGGGAAGGGAGGGAAGGGGAGGGGAGGGGAGGGAAGGGGAGGGAAGGGAAGGGAAGGGAAGGGAAGGGAAGGGAAGGGAAGGGAAGGGAAGGGAAGGGAAGGGAAGGGAAGGGAAGGGAAGGGAAGGGAAGGGAAGGGAAGGGAAGGGAAGGGAAGGGAAGGGAAGGGAAGGGAAGGGAAGGGAAGGGAAGGGAAGGGAAGGGAAGGGAAGGGAAGGGAAGGGAAGGGAAGGGAAGGGAAGGTTTGGGAAGGGAAGGGAAGGTTTGGGAAGGGGAGGGAAGGGGAGGGAAGGGGAGGGAAGGGAAGGGAAGGGAAGGGAAGGGGAGGGAAGGGAAGGGAAGGGAAGGGAGGGAAGGGAAGGGAAGGGAAGGGAAGGGAAGGGAAGGGAAGGGAAGGGAAGGGAAGGGAAGGGAAGGGAAGGGAAGGGAGGGAAGGGAAGGAAGGGAAGGAAGGGAAGGAAGGGAAGGGAAGGGAAGGAAGGGAAGGGAAGGGAAGGGAAGGGAAGGGAAGGGAAGGGAAGGGAAGGGAAGGGAAGGGAAGGGAAGGGAGGGAAGGGAAGGGAAGGGAAGGGAAGGAAGGGAAGGGAAGGGAAGGGAAGGGAAGGGAAGGGAAGGGAAGGGAAGGGAAGGGAAGGGAAGGGAAGGGGAAAATTAAAATAGAAGAGGTGGAAAAAAGGGGGGGGGGTGGGAAGTAAAAAGAGAAAAGTATAATTAGATGCGTGTCTTGGCTCTTATATCTCACCCTCTTCAGAATTGTCACTAATCAAGTTCTTCACCATATCATCATCTCTCCTTTTATTTTCCTCCTGGCACACTAATTATCATGTTACAAATATAAATCAAGATCACAGCTCTGAAGTATACTTAACTGTTGCATATACATGAATTGCAATATTTTATTAAGGATACTTGCTCCTAAAAATAATCTCTATGCACATTTCAAACCTACTTTTGACATTTTAAGGACTCTTCTTCAATAAGTTCCACAGAACCCAGTAAGAAAATGGAACAACTGGGGAGAAAAAGTAAGACATTCTCACTCTTTTTTGAACATATTTTTGCAGAATATTCTCATCTCCCTCACTAGCAAGGTGCTGTGCCAAGCTGAAAAAAAAGAGCTGTTGTGTAACAATGTTATATTTCTTCACAGGAAACCTAAAAAAACCTGTCGAATTTCCCAGGTCATTTATAAAAGAGCAATTAACTCAAATAGTTATAATTGCAAATGCAAAGCTTTAAATGTCATGGATTAAAAAGGATTGTCTCAGCTCAATATCTTTCTATACATTCCTTGCCGTTACTGCTGAGGTTCTGCCATCTTGCCTACTGATATCAAAGTTAGAAGAATCAGATTTTAAAACTAGTCAAGTATGTTTAGTTAGGGACTGGTCTCTTATTTCACTGCTAAGAATGCTTTTTAACTGTATCTCAAAAAAACAATTCAATGTCCTTGAGAATACTAATTAACAAATATTCTTATGTAGTGTGAAACATGCTACTTACTCTGTAATATACTTTTTTAATTTTCATGGTCCATGGAATTTTTTTGTTTATTTTGGGTTTTTTCCCCTTTGTTTCTTGAGATTTGTTAATTCCACAGAAATATTATGATTTTCTGAGAGATTCTTCTTTCATATCTCATCACCTTTGAAATGTGTGCTCAGATAAGGATAGGATCTCAGCATTATGACATACAGAAGATAATGCATTTAGGGAGATTCAGTTTTGCCAAAACCAAACAAACAAAAAAATCTAGTTTTCTTAGCATGATCTGTTCCAGATTTCTTATTTGTCCTTGAACAAATCTTGATGAACTCCACAGTTGTGCAAGCTAAGGTGATAAAATCATAAACTCAACACAGCTCAGATTCACTGTCTCAGCCAATTAAAAAGAAAAGCCTCATCTTCACTAAGTCTGAGTTAAATAACTCTTAGCTTTTAAACCTTTTTTTTCTCAGGAAAGTCTTTTCATGATTATACATGACAAACTTTGAGTTTTAACACATCATCTAGCCAGTCACTCAGGCAGTGTAGACATGATTATGGTGTCTGATCAAGATTCTGAGAAATATAAAACCTTCCATAGTGTTACATAAAAGGTTGCCTAATTCACTGGTTAGTGAATCCACTGTTTAACTAGGCATTTATTAAATAAGGCTTACCCTAAGTAGCTTCTTCTGACCTTTTTTCTGGTCTCCCAGCTACCTGAAATTTCAGGATACCATGCACCTTTCTCCTCACTTTTGTGAATTATTGCCATGAAGTGAAGGGTCAGTCACTTATAAATCAAGGAACTTGGAATTCAGCCTTTCGTAACAGGAGAGATTGAATTTTTAATAGAACACCATAATCAGCTGGCTGGTGGAGAATTCAGACCAGAGAAGTGCTCTGTGTCCTCCATTGAGGTGCCTATGTACAAGACTCAGGTGGCCAGGTACAGAATGATTGGCTTTTTTTCTGCATATCCTGGAAAGTGAAACATGGTAGAAGTTTGTAGGTTCCCTTTCACAGGACTTACGCATTTTATCCACATGTTTTTTAAAGTTAAATGCATAGATAGTCTACATAACAATGCTGTGCTCTTTGAGGTAATATTATAACCTTGAAAGGGGAAGTAAAAAAAAAAAAAAACAACAAACACACCTTCCTTCCTTTCAATTCATCATTAGTAAGCCATAATTTCTTGAAGACATAATTTGTTTTTTTGAGGCCATGACTGCTGCCAGTCTATTCCTCAAGTTCCCTACATATAATGTGGGGGAGAGTCTTGAAAAGAATAATCATCTGTATTTTTTAATATTAATTACTGCAGATATGCTTAATTTAAAAACCCTTAGTCTATTATGCAGAACTGGTTCATGTACCCAGATTTCTAAGAACTTTTTTGTTACAAAGCTGCTACCTAGTCACCACTATGCATTCTGGAAAGGAAGCAGCTGGCCCTGATAAAATCAATACTATTATATAATTAGCATTTTTACACCTTTAAATGTGAAGTAAACTGGTAAATACAATTCTAATTTAAGGCATTGAGAAGTAAAAGCCAAAGGCTATGGAAAGTTTCTAGAGTAAAACTTGAGGTCCTGTCTCACAAACAAACACTTAGATTTGCTGAGGTTTTCATTCTGTCACACCAGCTGCTCAGATCCTTTCAACAACTATGAGTCTTGGAGCACCCTGTGAAAGGAATTTGCTATGTCAATACAACAGACCTGCAATAGCTTCAAGCTCCTAAGTCATGATGGGTGTCCAGTCTTAACTTTTTAGCAGTGAGAGAGCCAGGCATGCAGCAAACCTGCATCCCAGGTCTGGTGCCACAGGAAGGGAGTCTTAATGGGAAAGACACATCAACCTTATGTCATCCAGTAGTCAGGAACCACGATTAGGTAAAGTGCCCCAACAACTTCAGAGTTGCGTCTTCAGTATCCAGTCTTTCAGTCAACAGCTTCCTTGTTTCCTAGCTTCTTCCCAGAGCAGTATAAGCTTCCAGAGAATCTGTGCAACATCTTACTGAGAGAAATGCAAACTTTCACATGTGATTTAAAGATAGTCTAGTAAAATTACTGGAAAATTACTGCATTTACAAAAAAATTATCTAGACATTCTAGTAAATCTTTCCTATCTCTTACCTCTATGATTCTTTGAAATGGGATTAAATTTGATATAATTTTCCTCCCAGAACTGGAGGAATACTTCCATCTACTTTTAATAAAGATGAACCTCAGTGATAGTAAATAATATCAGATAGATGTCATAACTTAAATGACATTTAAATTTGTGGGTTTTTTTTTTTTTTTTTTTGGTTTTTTTTTTCATGAGGGAACATACACAATTTTTTAAAGTAAGAATTTTGCAAACCTATCTGCCCTACTGTTGTGGTCGAAGGGAGGAATATTATTTAATTACCATCACAACAATAAATAAACAATATGGCAAATGGGTATTAATAAAAATAGTAACCCTTTATTAATATTAAATATGCCAAAACTCATTAAAAGGATCGTTGTATGGTTGGAAGATATATTTATAATGGGAATTATGCAGTCATAGGCAAATACGACGCTCTTTGTGACGGACACTTGCTTGGTTCCCGGCACGGTTCTGGTGGCAAGGGGAAGCAGACTAAGGCAGCTCTGGCTTTTAGGCTCGTGGCTTCTCCATCTTGCACGTGTATGGCTTGTGGCTTTACCCCAGGCTCTGGACCAGGCACTCGAGGCAGGGCAGGGCAACTCGAGGCAGCAAGGCTTGAAGCAAGGCAAGGCAAAGGTGACTACCAAGTCACTTGTGTATATACAAATTGCCAGAGATTAGTTGGTCCAATGGGGCACTGAAGTTAACGTGTAGCTACTCAATGGAAAAGTGCTCTGCCAGGCTATTACCATAAAAGGCAGAAGCAAGGACCTTGTATCTCGGGGAGCAGTGATCAGCTTATGTGTTCTCACCCCAGATAAGCACCTTGTTTACCAGAGAGGTGGGAGTCTGTCATCTTTGTTATTTTTCCCGTGTTGCCCTGGTTTCCTGCAGCAGGGAGGGGAGAGAAAGGTACCCTGTCTAGACCATCTTAAGGCCTGTCTGGTTTGTACTGGGCCGTGTCATGGCCCTAGCAGGACACCTGCCTAAGTAATTTGCTTGATTTTATGACTAAGGGCACTATTGCTTAGAGAGGTATTGCTTTCAAGTTGAAAGAATCTGCAAATGCAGTGTGATATTTGAAGAATACAACAGAACTTGGGTTTCCTTAATAACCATTTTAAAAGTAATTGTTGATATAACCACACTGTTTTTACTATCATTTGTCACCTATCAAATAAATTATGATCAGCAAAACTGCTTTCATTCACTGAGAATAAACCACATATATTGTTTTTTTACCTACTGAAATGTGCATCTTATTGACAAGGCATACAGAATTTAAGCCAGAATTTCTCTAGCTATGTGCTTAGCAAAATTATTGGTTTGTATGCTGCTTCTTTATAAAATGAGGGTATTTTTTCCTTACTATGATTTGTTTTTCAAGTTGTTCAAATTAGACTGAGATAACCTAAGAAGCTTGAAGATGGGCAAGCCCCTCTAACTCAGGACTGAAGGAACTAGTAGATGAGTTAGCTAAGCTATTATCCATCATATTTGAAAAGTTGTGGCAGACTGGTAAAGATTCCCTTTGCTGGAAAAGCAGAAACATAACCTCCATTTTTCAAAAAGGAAGAAAAGGAAGACATAGGAAACAACAGGCCAGTCAGTCTCTTCTCTTTTACCAGCAAGTAAACTAGGCTAAGGCACATGGGAAAAAAGGAGCTGATTTATGACTGCCAGCATGGCTTCACTAAAGGCAAACTGTCCTTCTGGATGGGGACCTTGACAGGCTGGAGAGGTGGGCCCATGACAACCTCATGAGGTTCAACAAGACCAAATGCAAGGTCCTGCATATGGGTCAGGGAAATCCCAAGCACTGATATAGGCTGGGCAGTGACTGACTTGAGAGCAGCCCTGAAGGAAGGGACTTGGGGATGCTGGTGGATGAGAAGCTCAATGTGAGCCACCAGTGTGCACTTGCAGCCCAGAAAGCCAACCAGATCCTGGGCTGCATCAAGAGAAGCATAGCCAGCAGGTCGAGGGATGTGATTCTCCCTCTCTACTCCGCTCTGGTGAGACCCCACCTGGAGTACTGCATCCACTTGTGGACCCCCATTACAAGAAGGATCTGGATGTGCTGGAAGGTGTCCAGAGAAGGGCCACAAGGATGATCAAAGGGCTGGAGCACCTATCCTATGAGGACAGACTGAGAGAGTTGGGGCTGTTCAGTCTGGAGAAGAGAAGGCTCCAAAGAGATCTTCTTGTGGCCTTCCAGTATCTGAAGGTGGCCTACAGGAAAGCTGGGGAGGGAATTTTTAGGTCATCAGGTAGCGATAGGACTAGGGGGAATGGAGCAAAACTAGAAGCGAGTAGATTCAGATGGAAGTTAGGAAGAATTTTTCACCATGAGGGTGGTGAGACACCGGAATATGTTGCCCAGGGAAGCGGTAGAAGCTCCATCCCTGGAGGTTTTTAAGGCCAGGCTGGATGTGGCTCTGATGTAGTGTGAAGTGTCCCTGCCCATGTCAGGGGGGTTGGAACTAGATGATCTTTGAGGTCCCTTCCAACCCTAAGAGTTCTATGATTCTATGAAATTTGGTGGCCTTCTACAATGGAGTTACAGGATTGATGGATAAGAATTGGTATTGGGAGTGGTGCTTTAACATATTTTTTG
Source organism: Indicator indicator (assembly GCF_027791375.1). Taxonomy (NCBI): domain Eukaryota; kingdom Metazoa; phylum Chordata; class Aves; order Piciformes; family Indicatoridae; genus Indicator; species Indicator indicator. The sequence goes on along the minus strand of NC_072010.1, from coordinate 48,863,106 downwards.
GCAATGTGGACAGCAGGGTTGGGTGAACCCTCATCAAGTTTGACGATGACATGAAGCTGTGTTGTGAGATAGACACATTTAAGGAAAGGAATACCATCTAGGTGGACATGCTGGAGAGGTGGGCCCATATAAACCTCATGAGTTTCAAAAAGGCCAAGTAAGTGCACAGTCTAGCACGTTTAAATCCTGAGGATAAATACCTGCTGAGCTGAGAAAGGATTGAGAGAAGCCCTGTGGATAAGGACTTGGAGGTGCTGATTCATAAAAATCTACGTGTGTGGTTGCAGTCCAGAAAGCCAATTGCATCCTAGGCTGCGCCAAAAGAAGTGTGACCAGTGGATTGAGAAAAGTAGTTCTGTCCCTCTATTCCACTCTCATGAGACCCTGTCTGGAGTGTTGCCTTCAGCTCTGGAGCCTCTAACACAAGAAGGACATGGAACTGTTAGAGTGAGTCCAAAAGAAGGCCATGGAGATGATCTGAGGACTAGAACACCTCTTCTATAAAAAAAGGTTGAGACAATAGGGTTTGTTCAGCCTTGAGAAGTAAAGCCTTCCAGTACTTAAAACAGGGCCTACAAAGAAGACAGAGAGTTAAATTTTACAAGGGCATTTAGGAGAAGGGGTAGTGACTTTAAACTGAGAGGAAGTAGATTTAGATCATGTGTAAGAAAGAATTTCTTCACTATGTTGTTGTCAAGGCACTGTGAAAACTCGTCCAGAGAAGCTGCAGATGCCACCTCCCCTTAAGTGTTCAAGGCCAGGCTGGATGGGACTTTGAGAAACCTGATCTAGTGAAAAGTGTCCTTGCCCATGGCAGGTGGATGCAACTAGATTGTAGAAGTTCCTTTCCAACCCAAATCATTATATGATTCTTATGATTTTATGTAGAACAAATCTAATTCCCTCACCCTCTTTATTTACTTTGCAAATGACTTAACAAAACATAAACCACAGATTTGTCAGGGTTGGAAGGGACCACAAGGATCATCTAGTTCCAATCCCCCTGCCATGGGCAGGGACACCTCACACTAGATCAGGTTGCCCAGAGCCACATCCAGCCTAGCCTTAATAACTTCCAGGGATGGGGCTTCCACCACCTCCCATTCTAGTGTCTCACCACCCTTACAGTGAAGAACTTCTTCCTAACATCTATTCTAAATCTACCCTTCTCTATCTTGGATCCATTCCCTCTAGTCCTATCACTACCCAACATCCTAAAAACTCCCACACCAGCTTTCTTGTAGGCCCCATTCAGGTACTGGGAGGCCACAATAAATTCTTCTCAGAGCTTTCTCTTCTCCAAACACAACAGCCACAACTCTCTCAGCTCCAGCCCTCTGATCATCCTCATGGCCTTTCTCTGGACTTTTGTCTCTACAATCCAAATACCTTTTTTTTTAGATTTTATTGATATAGCCTGGTGAATATTTCATCCCTTCATGATTGCACTCAGTCTTTGACAGAGAAAGAAAGCTCCTTTTCTTCGTCTATGTAGTCTGCTAAGAAATAGATATGTTATTGTCCTCAAATGTCTCTGAGTAGAAGGTTATTCTCAAAACAAGATAGCCAGTATACTTTAATAACAGAAGGTTAAGTGGTTCTTCATGCTCACTGGAGGACTTCTATTATGTTTCTCATTTGTTTCAAATTCAATTTGAGATGTATATTGACAAAAACATTAATTCTTCACAACCTCTTAAGGTCTTTGTGACAGCAGCTACAAATAAGATCCTCTTTTTAATATCAAGGTATTTACACTCTGCTAAGCACTAATTGAATACTTGTTGACGGTCTGAACAAAGACAGTGGTCACAGTTCCTTCCCACCATCAATGTTTTTATTCTAGAACAACATAACAAACACAAATAAGGTTAATTGTATAAAGCCACTAGTAGAATGCCTGTAGTTTTTACTGGTTTTCTATAACTGAATGTTTTAGGGTAGTGGAAAATGTTTCAGAGATATTGCAATTTCCTTTATAAGACAGTCATTGAAGAATGCCATTTGATCTTCACTTTTCCTGGCACAATATAGTTGCTTTTGTGGGAGATTTATGAACACTTAAGCACTGTCTGACAATTTTTAGATACTCTGCTGTACCTCAGGAAGGAAGTCAAGCCTCTATTAAGGCATTACATATTGTCAGAAAGAGAAGTCTAGCTGTTACCTCTGATTTCCTTATCCAAAAATGAAATTCTTAGAGTGCAACTTAGTGAATGGGTGTGATTTTTGCATCTGGGAAATGTGTGTGTGTTGTTTCCCTTCCCAGTTCTCAGTTCATTAGTTCTTTTTTTTTCTGTGAATAACTGAGTCCTTGCAGTGCTAAACACTTATGTCTGAAATCTGAAAATTCATTTAAGGGTCCTCGTCACTTATCTCCTGCAAATGTCCTTACTAGGGCATTTAATTTTTCATGAAAACTAAGATACCATTAAGAAACCCTTTGTAAACTAGAAGATAGTACATTGCTGAGCTATTCACTTTTTGTTATATTTATTTCTGTTTATGGAAAACTATGTTATGGAAGATTGCATGTGGTTCTGAGCAGTGTATGTATAAGTCTACTTCCTGTCTATTTATGCCTGGAGCATCTGTTAATAGGAATATTATCAATTCTGGCTGCCTAAGGGAAAATTCTAAGGAATGCGTTTGCAAAGCAAACTGGTGCATAAAATGTGCAGAATTTTCTATATTCTATCAAATCATATTTCTTCAGTTTAAATTTAAATTAATTTGCCAAACACTATAGATAATGTAACAGTCTGAGAGCACGATCTTATGCAGAATGCAAGTCAATTAATAATACTTGGATTAGAAATTTATTAACTATTGTGGCAGTTTTAGGCTGATGCCTAGGAAATCTTCCACAGATTTTGAGTAGGAAGTGGTAGAATGTAAATAAATTACCATTGGATGTAAAAGAAAAATAATGACAAGGTCTAAATAATCCCATTGGTCTGATAACTAACATAAAGTTAGTTGTATAAACTAACTTTTTCTTTCTTGGCTCTTCATTCTTACTGATGCTGGCTGGCAGCTTCTGCTGGCTCGCTGATCTTGCTTGCCTTTCTTTGTTGTGGCTAAGTAAACTAATAAGGTACTCTCTGCTTTTCTCTTCTTTCTCTTTCCCCTGTATGAGGCAGGGAGAGCAGAAGGGGACTGAGAGGGCAAAGCTATTGGTAGCCCCCTGGTTTTGTCCAGGGGAGTTCTTGTGTTGTTTATAAATTGTAAATACATGTAAATATCGTATATTTCATACATATTCGTTACACTTCATATTTCTAGATTGTAAATATAGTTTTGTTTGCTTCCATCCCTCTGAACTAGTCTGGCAATTTTATTTTGGGGGTAATTCTCTCAAATTAGTTGGGAAGGTAACTTCAACCCACCAAAACCATTTTTGATATTTCAAGGGTTTTTTGCCTAAGTATTTCTATCCTGTAATCAAGAGTGTTTCTTAAAAAGACTATTACAATCAGAAAAAGGTTTGATTAATTTCTGTGAAGATATCATTACATTTGTCTGAGGATGAAACCAGTCAATACATTGGAGGTCATCCAGAGGCTACCATCCAGAAGGACCTAGACAAGTTGGAGAAATGGGTTGAGAGAAACCTCATAAAGTTCAACAAGGCAAAATGCAAAGTAAGGAAGAGTCCCTGACTGCGATACAGACTGGATACTGAAAGACCATGGAGAAGCTCTAACAAAAAGATCCTGGAGAATAGCAAGCTGAAGACGAGCCAGTGGTGTGTCCTGGCACCAAAGACTAGCAGCTAATGGAAACACAGGGAGCAGGTCTGGGAAGAGATTATTCATGCCTTTACTCAGAGCTGATTATATCACAATAAACTGCCAGTATGGTCGGGACTAGGACACGTGCTTTATGAGATGAAACTGAGGGACCAAGACTTGTTCAGCCTGAAGAAGATACATCTTCAGTGCTGCTAATAAAAGCACAGCAGGGCTATGGGGAATTCAATAATGAGATAGAGTCAGGCCCTTCAACATGCAGCACGGAGGAAGGATGAGAGGCAGCAAGCATAATTTGAAACAAGACATGTTCAAATTATGTGAAAGGAGAAACTTTATCCTCATAAGGACAGTCAGCCAGCACTGCAGGTTATGCCAAAAGATTTCACTGTCTCTGTCCTTGAGGACTCTAAGACTCAGCTGGACACAGTCCTGAGAAACTTGATCTGACCTTCCTCTACTTGGAGCAATAAGTTGAAAGAGAAGCCTTCTAAAGTATCTTTGTGCTTGATGCTATTTATCTTATAACTTGATCGTTTGTGGAGGAAAAAATTAAAAAAAAAAATCAGTACTACGTTTTTGAGGTATCTTTGTTATGCATCTAGCTGAAGAGCATTTGTAAGACTGTAGCATTCTCATTTGGCTTCTGCATTGGCCTACTTCTATGATATATCCATAGTAAATTCCAGTTCTGACTTCAATTTTAAAAAAAATTAATTAATCATGGAAAGATTATTTTACTTTTAAAAAAAAATATGTCAAAACCAGACTGAATGTAAAGGTTTATGTGCTAAGTATTAATATTAACAAATTGATAAAATAAACCCTAAATTTCAGTATTAACTGGGACAGCAATGGATGCAATTAGTAACTGAATCAGGCATAGGTGATCTAATCAATGTGATATAAGTAATCAAACAAGGCATTTTCTACATTTCATTGCATTAGTGACAGAGTAGAATAAACTTCTTTTGTCTTTGACATGAACACAGTTCTACATGTTCAAAATCTTTTCTTCTTTTCTGAAAAACAGCAAGTCTGAAAGGAAAAAGAATCCTGGAACAACTGACACATACCTCCTCAGATTTATCCAAGGGGAAAGTTATTCAGAACATCTGTCTTGCATGCTCTGTCTCTTTTAATAATTTCACAGCTTTTTTTTTAATGAAATACTCTAGCTTTTACAAGATAAGGATTCATGTGTTCAGACGTATTCTAAAACTACCCTAGAAACCCTTATAAATACATATTTCAACCAAAATATTATGGGTTTACTTTAGGAGTATTTAATAAAATATTACATTTGCTTTTGAAAATGTACGATTTTGCTGGCATTTCATCAGCAACTGAAAAATGGAATACGAATGATCATATCATGAAATGCTTGCTTGTTCGTTTGTTATGAAAAATGTCTTAAATGTAAAAGAAACTTTTACTGGAATTTTAAAGATCTTGGGGCATCTTACTTCTTTTTCTCTATTCTTGGTTTTGGTTAAGGAAATAAGCATTCAAACTTCACTTCTTTCCCAGAATAATTTCTGATATAGGACTGTAAGAAATACAACTACTGTTTCCTTTCTGAATATACGATGGTGCTCCTTTCACTGGGAAACAAGAAAAAAAAAAAAAAAAACAAACTTCCTATGTACGTGCTTTGTAATTTATTTATTTTTTTATGACTACTTTCCTTAAACATCCAGGATGAATAAGAAATGCAAAATATTGCCTGTCCCAAAAAACACTTGACGAAGGAAAATGCCAACACAAAATGCTTATGAACGCATAAAATCCCCTTTTGGTTGGTCCATTTCTCATGTTATGCTTTGAGGCTCATACTTTTGCCTAGTGTCTTAGTTATAAACAGGAATAGGAACATTCTGGACATCTTTGAGTAAAAAAGTAAATGAAGTAGGGGATTGGATACAAAACAATAACCTACCACATATTAGTAAAACATTTAGGCAACAACAGTGACACTCCTATTTTCAGTATTTACAAAGTACAACAACCATGAATGTTGATAATAGATATTAAAGAACACAGAAAAGATAACTTAGTTTTAAATTTAAAATAAAGAAAGACTGGCCAAAGAATGCTCTACTGGAGGAAACTAGTCAAAGATCTAGACATAGCTACTTTCACCACTCAGCCACGGAGTCCACCAGAGCCAGTCTTGGAGCCAGAGTCTCTCTCTTGCTGAATTGCAGCCTCCACACCTTTCTATGGTCAGTGCCTTATAACGAAGACAGAACAGGATGAAACAAATTGTCTTAGCTAATATTTAACTTTCATTCTCATCCTCAAGAGATGCTTGCTTGTTTTGGTTTTGGGTTTTTTTGTTTGATTTTGTTGTTGTTGTTGATTTTGTTTTTACCAAACAATTTAAAATATGTTTGCCAAAAATTCTTGACAGAATCTCACATTATTTTTCCTATTGAAAAGGACAAACAAAAAAAAAATGCAAGCCAAGTATTGATTTTATACTTGATGGGACATAGAGGTTGTTTTTTTCTTATTTGTATATATATGATTTCAGGGCATTTTATTATGCATTTAAAAGTGATTAAAACAGTAATTTGCTAATCTCATGTTTGTTCACAAATGTTTTAGAGCAGGAAATGCAGAGAATTCACAGAATCACAGAGCATTAGTGGCCAGAAGGGACCCTGAAAGATCATCTTGTCCAATCCCCCTGCCAGAGCAGGATCACCTATACCAGATCATACAGGAACATATCCAGGTGGGTTTTGAATATCTCCAGAGGGAGACTCCACAGTGCCCCTAAGCAGCCTGTTGCAGTGTTTAATCACTCTTACAGTGAAAAGATTTTTCCTCATGTTTCCATGGAACTCCCTATGTTTCAACCTCCACCCATTGACCTTTGTTCTGTCACTGGGCATCTCTGAGAAGAGCCTGACTCCATCCTCTTGGCACTCATCCTTTACATATTTATAAACATTACTGAGGCCATCCCTTAGTCCCCTCATCCCCAAGATAAAGAGACCCAGCTCCTTCAGTAAGGTAGATGTTTCACTCCTCTAATCATTTTTGTGGCTCTGCACTGGACTTCCTGAACGGAGGGGCCTAGAACAGGACACAATACTCCAGATGTGGCTTCACCGGGACAGAGTACAGGGGGAGGAGAACCTCTGTTGACCTACTAACCACATCCCTTCTAATACACCCCAGAATGGCATAGGCCTTCTTGGCCACAAGAGCACATTACTGGCTCATGATAATCCTTTCATCCACTACGACCCCCAGGTCCTTTTCCTCTTCACTGCTCTCCAACAAGTCAGTCCCCAATCTATATTGATGCATGGGGTTGTTCTCTCCCAGGTGCAAGACTCTACACTTGTGTCCTGGAAGAGGTGAAACCAACTCAAACCTGTTTTGCCACTAGCCCCTCTTCTCCTTCCCCATTACACAGTCCAGGGTGAGGCAGAGAAGCAGACAATAGGCAGATACCATCAAGTCTGGCTGAGGGGTAAGGCTTGGTCCCTCATTTTATGTGTTTCAGGTAGCCTGAAACACATACAACTGCCTCTTTGAGAATGTGTGTGCAGTTTGTGTGCTGTACAGCATTTTGAATTGATTGGCTAAAGTAATAATGCTAGTCTGACGCTGGACAGTTTAGTTTTCAAAGGGCAATTTAGAGGGGACAATTTGAAAAGTTCACACCTTCCTTAAGTGGACTCCTGCCTGTGGCAAAGACCTGTGTTCCTGTCCTGTCTTAAGGGCAAATAGCTCTTTGTTCCCAGTTGTCATGTGTTCCAGCTACATAGCTATCTACAGTAGCAGCTTGCTTTCTCCCATTTCTTCTGTTTGGATTTACCATTTTGAATTTCATTGCCCTCGGAATACAAATTGCAGCATGGGTAACTCATTATCCAGCAAAAGTTCTGCTGAATAACAGCCCAGCGGTTTTGTGAGTAATTTCAGCTTTACCTATTGCTTGGCTCCGTTTCTAAGCTGAGATGTCTTAGACCACTCATGATCCAATTTGGCATTGCAGTTTCTTATCACGTATATAAGATCTTTCCTATTTGTTCCTCTTAATTTCCAAGTTTCTGATTTTCCTAGACTGTTTTCTACTGTGTTATAAATACCTTTTGTGTAAATACCTGCCTTCAACCAGGTAAACGTACCTAATTAATTCACTTGGGAGAGATTTTGGCTATTTAATAAATCATAATTAATATTTTATTAATATCTACCACGTATTAATTTAATAGATCATAACAACTTCCCCTTGCTGAATTTCATTCAATTCCTCCCTGCCCAGCTCTCCAGCCTAAGTCTTGCTGAATGGCAGCACAACTCTCCGGTGTGTCAGCCACTCCACCCAGTTTTGTGTCATCAGCAAACTGGCTGACAGTGCACTCTGTTCACTCATCCAGGTCATTGATTCAACATATTGAATAGTACTGTTCCAGTACGATCCCTGAGGGACACCAGTAATTTCAGGCCTCCAACAAGACTCTATCCCATTTTCCACCACTTTGACTTCTTTCCTTCAACCAGGTCTCAATCCACCTCACTACCTGATCATCCAGACCACACTTCCACAGTTTTAGCTGCAAGGATGCTATCCACCTGGTTATGTCCTCGTAAAAGGCTATCAGGTTGGTAAAACATGGCTTCCCCTTGGTAGAACTGTGTTGAGTGCTCTTAATGACCCTCTTGTCCTTGACATGCTTAAGGACAGCGCCAAGGATAAGTTGCTCCATTACCTTTCCAGGAATGGAGGTGAGGCTCACCAGTCTATAACAACCTGTGTCCTTCTTCTCACCCTTTTTGAAGATTGGAATGATGTTTCCCTTCCTCCAGTCCCCAGGCACCTCTCTGTCTGCCATGACTTACCACCAAAGATGACGGAGAGTGGTCTGGCAATGACCTCTGCCAGCACACTTCTTTGAAAAGAGTTGTGTACTGTATCTTTTAAATAAGATAGACATGATTGGAGTTACAGATAGATATCATTACATTATTTAGTGTTTAGGTATATGTGTTTATGTGTACTTCATTAGCTGAGGCCATCTGTATTTCATGCTGTGAATACTTATGTATAATACACAAATACTTCTTAGGTTCGTTTTATATGCAAACTGAAGTTTGTACAGATAGTGATTGTACAGTGTTGAATAAGTAACAAAACAGAGTTAGTTATATTTTCTACTGAAAAGTGCAAAGCACATGGAAGAGAATAGGAGAGAATAATTTGAAAATTTCAGGATGTGTATCATATTTTTATTAAAAGTTTGAGTTTATTTAGTGGTACTTATTTATAAGAAAATGTGATTTGAATTATTTTTAAAAATATTTTTACTGGCTTTCCTCAAGCAGGAAAGCAAACCAATGTAGTTTCTTCCATATTTTTTTTTTAAATAAACTTCAAGTGCAAACTACTTTTACAACAAAGTGAATTAAATTCATTAAAGTGTATTTAATGTGAACAAAAAGCCTAGAAGATAATTAATTTTCAGGTAATAACTGATGTAATAAAGTATGCTATAGATTTCAGTTGCCAAGATTTCTGGATGCAAATGGTGATAAAGACATGGAAAGTGGAAATAAAATGTATTGCAGGAATGAATTTGAAAAGTTCATGAATCCTAAGAAAGATGGAAACCTAAAATTATATTAGTAGTATACTGAGTTGGTGTATAGAAGGGACTTTATTATTAGCTTATCAATATTTTTCCTTCATTAATAGAATAGCAAATAATATTACCTGCACAATAAAGGTTCATTTTCTTCAACACTTCAACTCAGATGTATTACTGGGACAAGATATTTGGCCCTTGGCCTCATAGTTTATTCACCTGGGAACCAATTATTGACTTGCAAAATGGAGCACATTTCCAACAAATCTTAAATAATTCATATCCTAATTTCATGTATTTGCATCAACCTGAATCAAGTATGATCATAAATTTTAATGAAAGGTGCAAGATTCTCTCCATAATAGTTCATCTCATAAAAGGTTTCAGTTTTCATTCTGCTTATATATGTTAGACAGAAAAAAATTCAACAGAGTTAATCATGGGTCATTGATTTTTTTCAGTCTTTAATTCTTTCCTTTTATACACAGCACAGGATGCAAATGTTTAGAAAATCTTGTATAAACATTCATAGAGAACAAAGAAGAAGAAAGGCAAGTCAGAATTCTGATAAAATTAATAAATCTTCATGTACATTACAGCCCTTAAAGATGATAATTAGTCAGTGGTTGTGCATGAGCACTTATGTAAAATGCTGAAAGACTGTAATTATCAGTAAAATTTTTTCATCCACTTCATCTCATTCCAATATGAATCATAACTGTCATAAATATTATGTACACTAAAATTGGTCATTCGGTTAAGGACAGCTTTTCTTTTATGAAAAAAAATCTTAGCTATTTCTGTACTATCCCAACATAATTTAAAAATTATCTAAAAATGACTTTGGTATGGTTCATCATTACACACTCACTGATGATCGCTCAGGGTCACTCAGTTTAAAATTATTTGTTATATTGAAGTAGAAAATGGAAAGATTACATTTTCTGGGGCTAGGAAATTGTGCATTTTTATTCTTTCAGGCTCCTATTGATACAAGGAAAAGTGGTTTTGTGTTCACAGTAAGGAATGTGTAATGTTTTGTTTCAAAATGTGATGGCTTGAATAGACCCTTCTGGACAATTCTAGTTTGCTGTACATAAAACTTGTGTGAGGTTCATTTCACCTAACAGTAGGTATCTCTCAAATGCAGAAATCTCTCTGACCTTGTCAACATAGGCTTTTTTTTTTTTTTCCAGCCAGTGATGAGAAGAAGGTAATTTTAGAGTGATACCTTCCTGATCTATTTTTCATACCAAAAAAATCACAGATAAGAATATATCCAACAGGCAGAAAAGTTGAAGGTTTACTTTGCTTTCTATTCTCAAATCTGTATGCAGGATACATGATAATTTTTTTTTTAATCCAGGAACTCTAATATGAGATGTGTAGCTTCTTTTATAAGATTAGAAGTGTAGTGTGGAGTTGCCACAAGAATTGTGAAAAATACAATGGTCTTGATCCAGCCATTTCCGCCACAGTGAGCTAAAATACAATCTGACAGACCAGTTGCAAGCAGGGACCACAGCTGCAAGGTGAGCCAAGCAGCCAGGATCTGTGAAGCCAGTGGCTATTTATTAAGGCATTCATGAATGGTACAGTTCCACTTTCCCACAGCCTACCCCTGTTAAGCCCACTGTTTTATCTTTATTTTAATAGATGCCTTTCTCCCCAGCTGCCTTTCCCATTCACCTCAAGGACACAGCACTTTGTTAGTTTTTGCTCCCATCCTTTCTCACACAGTTCGGAGTACAGTGTCTCTTATCACACTCCAGGGCCCCTCACAGATATGAAGGCTGACTAAACATCCCATTAGTTAATCCCTGGGTTCCCACAGTGTAGTAGAGTTTCTGACTGGTTAATGCAGAGGCATTAAACTCACTTATTACAGTCATTAGGTGATCTGAAATCTACTGGTGTATATCAGCCTAGATGTTTGAGAGGTTCGATATTGAATGCATCAGGTTTCAAAGGCAGGGAAGGTACACAGTCAATAATTAGTGGAACAATAAAAGCATGCAAGACAACAAATAGATTGTAAGAAATGTAAGAAAACATAAGTAGAAAGACAAAATGGTGCAAAAAATTCCAGAAGCTTTATCATGAATCTAAAAAGCAAAAGTATAGAACAACACAGTTTAAAAATACTCAGTGCGAAAACATATTAGTGTCAACTAGAAAAGCATTAATTTTAAACAAGGAAAGCTGTTGGTGCTTTGTATAAGTTCTGTTGTAACTGTCATTGGACAGGCGAAGCTGAAGATGTGGGCTTCCAAAAAAAGATGGCAGAGGGAAGGATTTAGAGTTTGTAATTACTTTAAAAATTAAAATTGAGAGGTCACAGAGGGACCTACACAAATATCTGAGACAGATACAAACAAGCAAAGAGGCAAACACAACAGAGAGATGGTAGAGGTACAAATTAAGAACAAATTTTCATACACGTATGTTTCAAGACCAAAGTTTGAAATATGCATGGGAAGAATTCAACCAAAGGAAAATGTTTTTTGGAAAGCAGAGAGACTGAGGGGGCATTACATTTACATGGGATAACTTGCACATATCTAGATTATGTTCCTATATGTATGATAAGAAAGACCAGATATAACATGTTTTGAGATTAGGCTGACTGAATGGTATGTGGAAGATTAACAATGAAAGATGCTGATGAAATCGCTGACAGCACTGGTTTTTTTCACTGAACTGCAGAGAAGTTTGAGGGGAATTATATGAAAAACATCCAACATCATGGACAGCTAAAAGGGATCATTGAGAGATTTACAGAGCAGATGCCAGTTAGTGCCTTGGTAACTCCATAGGTAATACCATAGAAAGTAGAGAAGACCTAGGTAATAGCAGCAGAAATACTAAATATCAGTGGAGAAAAGTAACTAAAAGTGGGCTGTTTGTTTTGAAGATGGTTGTGGAAGAGAACAGAAGGCACTAAGGTGGCAAAAAGTCAGGAAATGGCAAAAAAAAAAAGGAAAAAAGTATAATAAAGTATAAACACTAGCTGACCAAGGCTATTGAGAAGTGTCAGCAGGTCAGCCCTACCTTTTGTTCAACCATGAGCAAATGACATATGTAAATGTCATGGACCAATGATGGTGTGGGTGAGATTCCTCTTACTTAACTTAGACTATCATATTCCCATCTAATGACAAGGTCAGTGACTTTGCTTGTGGTTGTCTCTTTCCTCTGCCAGTCTATAGGCAGAGTAAGCTACTTAAGGTTACAGGTTTTAGATACCTATATATTGTACAATTAAGAGAAATCAAAATGACAGGAATTCTATTAGGATGGAAAAAGCTGAGATATAAATTCATCTTATTTAACCCCACAAAAGACATAAAAATGCAGTTACAAAATAAGGACTGTCAAGGTGGCAGGGTTAATTTGATCTAATAGAACTTATGAAGAAAGAAAGGCTTTCATGTACTGTTTAATAAAACCCTAGAGACTATAAAATCTGAAGAGACTCAGTTAATTTTCCTCATCAGATTTATCTGAGGATAAAAATAGAATTTCACTCATTAAAAGCCAGTGAACCTTTTGGATCTCATAAGGGGTTTCACATTAGTCAGTCTGCACTGTAATGAATTCTTCAAAGCCTCAGAAAAAGGTGGGAGTAGAAAAGAGCCGGGAAAGATCTTCAGGATCACTGATGCTTATTGGCATGTGTGCTGGGAGTTTATAGCTTGATTCAGGGTATTAATGTTGTTGTTATTTCATCTCACAATCATAATTCTTAACAGAAATAAATTAAGACAAGCATGAAGAGCTGTGATGTGCTGGCTTTCCGCATACAAATCTGTGGAAAACTTTGTCTTGACTATAGATGCTTAGCTTAAATAATGTCAGTTTAACAGCTCAAGTTCTTTCATATTTATTGCATTAAAAGCTAAAAACTACAAAAAGGTGATAATTATCAGAGTTTATACATATATATATATCAAATCTCAAAAATAAAATAAAATATTTATGCTTTGTTTTTGTCCTCTTTGCATTTGTTGCTAGAAAGAATCTACATCAAAGTTTTACATTTCATTTGAAAATGATTTAATTCATCTCATCTAGAAAAAATCTAAATATTTGTAGTGCAGTTATGTTACTTAAGATGAAGGATTTATGATACATTGAGTGAAACAGCAAATATTTAAAAAGGAAATAACTTTTTAAAATTAAATATATATGACAGTTTAATAAAGTGTAAAGAAAACTTATGAAAGCAAGGACATTCAAGATCTTCTATCCTTTCTTTTCCAAGTACTAAAGTATTTTCCAGTCTAAATGTTACCCTTTGAAGAACACTTTATATTTGTGCATATTTGATGATCCATTTGTGAAAATTTATGAATGTTTTTAAATAAAATTTCCAAACATACAAATTATAACATTTGGAGCTGAAACATGTAAATTCAGGACCTTGTGATGTCTCTTAAGATTGCTAATGGTGTTGCAGGATAATTATACAGCCCAAGTCACTGCCTGAAAGTTATAAGGCTTTTTATGGCCTATTTTGGAGACAACAAAACCTGCAAAAATTTTGCATTTTCTTAAGTATAATAATATGTTGGAATAGATTCTTCCCATATTTCCTTCTTGAACACAACCTAAATATATTAAGATGTAATAATTTTTGCTTCTGAACTTCTGAGACAGAAGCAGGAGCACACACTTTTGGAGGCAGAAAGGAAAGCTAGTCAGTCAAGTAATAAATTCTATAAGTACAGAAATTTAAATTCAGAACAAGAATAAAGTCAATGCTTCTGGCAATATGCCTGCAAAGAGAGATGAGGCTTATGGTTTCTGATTCTCATCAATAACATCTTAAAGCAGCAGATGCTTAATAGAGAACATTTTAGTTTCTTTGCAATTGGCTCAAATCTACTTCCTTTTCTAATTACTTACCACTGTCAGGCAGCTAAATTTTCATATATCCTGCTTATTTGCAGGGATAAAGTATCTCAGAAACTGCTACATGCAATGCAATGCCCAGAAGATCTGTATGTTGATTAGGCTTTCTTTTCTGAAATGAATGTGCATGTATAGATCCTTTTATTTTGAGAAAAAAGAAATCACCAAGGTAATGAACCACTGATAAAAGCATCTCTTCATTTCATGCAATCAATCCACTCCAGAAAGAACTGCTTCTTTCTAATACAAGCACAGAGAACTGAACACCTGTAGAGTATAACTATATTACAGAATCACAGAATCAGCCAGGTTGGAAGAGACCTCCAAGATCATCAAGTCCAACCAATCACGCAACCCTGACTAATCAACTAAACCATGGCATTAAGTTCCTCATGCAATGTTTTCTTAAACACCTCAAGGGACATCTACCCCACCACCTCCCTGGGCAGCCCATTCCAATGGCAAATCACTCTCTCTGTCAAGAACTTCTAAGATCAAGCCTAAACTTCCCCCTACACAGCTTGAGACTGTGTTCTCTTGTACTATTGCTGGTTGCCTGGGAGAAGAGACCAACCCCCACCTGGCTGCAACCACCCTTCAGGTAGAGAGCAATAAGGTCACCCCTGTGCCTTCTCTTCTCCAGGCTAAACAACTCCAGCTCCTTCAGACGATCCTCATAGGGCTTATGCTCCAGACCCCTCACAAGCTTTGTTGCCCTGCTCTGGACATGTTCAAGCAACTCAATGTCTTTCTTAAACTGAGGGACCCAGAACTGGACACAGTACTCAAGGTCTGACCTAACCAGTGCTGAGTACAGGGGCAGAATGTTTTCCCTGTTCCTGCTGGCCACACTATTCCTGATACAGGCCAGGATGCCTTTGGCCTTCTTGGCGACCTTGGCCTCCAGTCACCGCTTCTCCCACCAGTCCTTCTCTATTTGTAAAGAGTAGGTCAAGCAAAGTCCCACCCCTGGAATATTGTCTTAATGCACTTCACCAAAGTTCGAGGAAAATAAAGCAAGGCAAGATTATATAAGTAAGGAATAGGACCTGGATATACGGCCCAGACCAACAGAATCAATGGAGCAAAGCCTATTTATACCTGCAGACAGCCTGTCCAAAGCCATGGCTTTATTATCTCTAGGAATCCCTAATTTATCTGGTTTCTCAATGATGATACATGAAATTATATATATATATGTGTATATATATGTGTGTATATATATATATATATAATTTATTTCTCTATATATAATTAATAAGTTGTGGTATGTACAGTATACATTTTGAGGGACATATTGGATGAGACAAGAGTTTTCAGAATAATAAATACAGAACAACAAGAAAATAACTGGACAGTTTGTGGGATTCAAGTATATATGAGAGAGCTATAACATTTTTTCTCATTCATTAAGCCAGTGAAACAGCATTAATTACAAGACAAAATGTCTTTTATTGTTTTTACATATAATTTAGTAAAGCCTGTAAAGATATGTAGAATAAGAGTATCTGCTCCTCCAAGAGTATTTGTTCAAAGCACCACCACAGAGACTCCATCTGACTCCATCTGCCAGCTCAGGAGGCCAGTTGTCATGAAGACAACCTATCCTATTATTGAAAATTGAGGCAAAGGCAGCACCTGGGGTCCAGTGACCATGAAATAATAGAGTTTTCAATACGCAGTCTAACTAAGAGGAGCACCAACAAAACCTCCACTCCGGATTTCTGGAGGGCAGACATTGGCTTATTTAAGGAAATAACTCAGAAAGTTCCTTGAGATCACAGTATCACAGTACATTAGAACTTGGAAGGGATCTCCAGAGATCATTGGGTCCAACCCCCCTGCCAAAGCAGGATCACCCAGGGTAGCCCGCACATGAATGCATCCAGACAGGTTTTGAATGTATCCAGAGAAGGAGACTCCACAACCTCTCTGGGCAGCCAGCTCCAGTGCTCTGTCACCCTCACTGTAAAGAAGTTTCTCCTCATCTTGAGGTGAAATCTTCTATGTTCAAGCTTATACCCATTGTTCCTTGTCTTATTATTGTGCACCACCAAAAAGTGCTTGGCCCCCTCCACTTGACACCCACCCCTCAGATATTTATACATATTGATGGCATCCCCTCTCAACTTCTCTTCTCAAGACTAAACAGCCCCAGGTTTCTCAGTCTCTCTTCATAGGTGAGGTGTTTAAGTCCCCTAATCATCCTTGTGCTCTCTGGTATATTCTCTCCAGCAGGTCTGTATCTGTCTTGAACTGGGGAGCCCAAAACTGGATAGAGGATTCCAGGTGTGATCTCATCAGGGCAGAGTAGAAGGGGAGAGAACCTCCCTAGACCTTCTGTACACACCTTTCTTGATGCACCCCAGGACACCATTGGCTCTCTTGGCTACAAGGGCACTTTGTTGTTCCATGGAGAACTTGCTGTGCACCAGCACTCCAAGGTCCTTCTCTGTGGAGCTGCTTTCCAGCAGGGCAGACCCTAACCTGCACTGGTGTCTGTTGTTCCTCCCCAGATGCAGGACACTGCACTCGTCCTTATTGAACTTCATGAGGTTTGCCTTCACCCAACTCTCTAGCATATTAAGCATTTAATTTATAGGTATGTTAAAGAAGTATTGTATATTCTCTTTTATTTTATATAATATTGTATGTTTTATAATATTTCTATATGAAAGTAAAGGTATAAACAGATATATATTTCCAGTTATTTATTTCCATTAAAAAAATGGAATTTTGATATAATGTCATTTTCAATATGAAAATAAATTGGACTCCAGACAAATATAGTATTCTGTTCTAATTTGAGAATATCTAACAGTATTTTTTTCTTTTTTTTTTTTTTTTCCTCACAGGGCGCTACTCGTGGAGTATAAGTAAATTCATCCTATCATTTATACATGTGTTACCTCAATATTTATTTTCCATTTGGATTTATCACTGAAGTAAACCTGACCCTGCTGAGATTTAATGTGTAAAATAAGCTAGTAGTTCTCAAAAACATAGGTTGAAAAAGCAAGTAGAATTAGACTGTGAATGTTTTCATCAGTTCTGGTCTGGTTTTACTTCTCCATTGCTTATCGGAAATCATCTTGTGGTGCATGCATAAAACTAATTCTCCTCACATGAGAAGTGACAAGATTTTTAAGTACCTAAATAAGGAACTAAGGGATGCAGAAGTTAAAACTGGGAATACAGAGCAGTAATTAAGGATTAGTTAAGCTTGGTTCTACATTTCCCCTCCTTCAATATTCAAATGAAATTATTTTTACTTAGGTCCTGGTGGAAAAAAAAAAAAAATCAGAGGTATTTGAATGACTGAACTTTAATTAGCAACAAGAAAATGTTTAGACATGCACATGAATGTTTGCAAGGCATATTAAATTTATATGCCACACATTGAAAAACAAACAAAACGACAAGTTTATAAAATGTAGGATTCAAATAGAGACATAATTTTGCGTGTGCTCCAGTGAATAAAATTTTTGAACTTTGTTGTTAATGCTGACTACTTGGATTAACTAGAAGCATTAATTTATTACTATGATAATAATAACCTGGAAAAAATAATTTTTGTTTACTACTTTTTTTTTCCTTCAATATCTGCAGAAGGCTTCTGTCATGAAATTGGTACCTGAAATTTCAGGGAAACTAGAGACAATAATCACCTATTGTAATAAAATAATTGGAAAGTTTAGTGCAAATGGGCATCATGATCATTAAGAAAGAATTTTTAAATTATTGAAACAGCATTTATTTACATCAAGAGCAAATATATTCCAATCTATTTAATACATTTTGTCATTTATATACCACAGTCTTGACTTACATGAAACTTATTAGATGTTATTGGTCATTTTTAAGTTTGGCATTATATTTGTCCTTGGCTTTACAGGAAAAAAAAATAAAATTAAACCCAAAAATTAGTAGGCTATCACCTGACTGATTTAAAAACATAAATTGTATTGCCCTTTCATCACTTTGTCTTTCATTACATATTGCTAAAATGGATGAAAAGAAAGAAAGTGAGTGATTGGTTTTTTACAATGGCAGAACTCCACAGCTTGACATGGATGGAAATTTTATGGATGGAGGTTTAATTTTTTTTATGGATGGAGGTTTAATTTTTTTTATGGATGTCATCTATCTGGACTTTTGCAAGACCTTTGACATAGTCCCCCACAACATCTTACTTGCCAAGTTGGAGAGATACAGATTAGATGGGCGGACTGTCCAGTAGATAAGGAATTAGATGGATGATCATATCCAGAAAGGCAATGCTCAATGGCTCAAGAGCCAGGTGGAGATCAGTCACAAGAGTCCCTCACGGGCAGTACTGTTTAATATTTTTATCAATGATATAGACAGTAGGATCAAGTGCACCATCAGCAAGTTTGTAGATGACACCAAGCCGAGTGGTGCTGTCAATATGCTAGTTGGACAGGATGTCATCCAGAAAGACCTGGACAAGCTGGAGAGGTGGGCCCAGGTGAACTTCAAGGAGTTCAACAAGACCCAGATCAAGGTCCTGCATCTGGGCGAGAACAATCCTCATTATCAATACAGACTGGAGGAGGAGGTGATAGAAAGCAGCCCTGTGGAAAAGGACCTGGGAGTTCTGGTGGATGAGAAACTGGACATGAGCCAGCACTGTGCACTTGCATCACAGAAGGCTGACTGCATCCTAGTCTGCATCAAAAGAACTGTGGCCAACAGATCAAGAAAGGTTATTTTGCCACTTTATTCTGCTCGGGTAAGTGTTTACCTGGAGCACTGTGTACAGGTCTGGTCCCTTCAACACAAGAAGGACATGGACGTGATGGAGTGGGTTCAGAGGAGAGCCAAGAAAGTGATCAGGGGCTGGAACACCTCTTCTGGGAGGTCAGGCTGACAGTGCTGGGGTTGTTCAGCATGGAGAAGAGGAGGTTCCAGGGAGATGTAATAGTGGCCTTCCTGTACCTGAAGGCTGGAAAGGGACTGCTTACAAATGCCTGTAGTGATAGGACAAGGGACAATGGTTTTAAACTAGTGAAGAATAGATTTAAGTTTGACATTAGGAGGAAATTCTTTACCATGAGGGCCATGGAACATTGGAACAGGTTTCCCAGGGAGGTAGTTGAGGTCACGTCCTTGGAGATATTCACGGTCAGGCTAGACAGGGCTCTGGGCAACCAGATCTAATGGAAGATGTCTCTGCTGACTGCAGAGGAGGTTGGACTAGATGACCTCTGGAGGTCCTTCCCAACCCAAACCGTTCAATGATTCTATTATTCTGTGATTCCATGATTTTAATTTAATATTTTGTTCCCTGAAAGGACAATCAAAGATATGTTTTCTGTCAAATATTCAATGCAAATCATTTTAATATGGTGGAATATACATTGTTATTCTATGTTGGAGAATGGCTTGAATCCCAGGGACATGGTTCTGTGGAACAACTATTTGAGCAAAATGTGTAGGCCGTATTCCTTTCTTTTGCTTACCATTTGTAGATAGCTTTTATGCTGATATGGCAAGGTCACTATGCCCTTGCGGCTGTGCTTGCAGCTGTGTTGTTAATTTACAGGATGTAACAGAGAACTAGTTAGATAGAAGCCTGTGAAATGGCACGTAGACTTAACCGCAAGTGGGCTGGATATTATAATGTTGCTTTTAATTAAAAACCTATCGAATGATGACACTTGTGCATATTCACCTGAGTTGTACCAATAGAATAGTGACATTTGTGCATATTTAGCTGAAGATGTTATATAAGCTGTGTATTCGAACAATAAAGTTGAAGCTTGCTTATCAATCATATTGATTGCCACTCGTCTTCCCTCGCGTTCACCAGCAAATCATATTGATTTCTGCCCGTCTCCCTCGCGTTCGACAACAATTCTATGTATATAATTCAAAAAGTGGCTAAAGAGATCAATATGATATGTTATGTTATCAAAAAATATGACATAATATGCCTTTTAAAAATCCACTAGTTAATATGGCAAATAAAAAGAATCAACTATGATACAGCACAGCTGCTGAAACCAGACGTAAATGGACATGTAAATTATCTGCCTTATGTTATGCACCTTCTCATTGCTGAGAATATTCTCAAAATAGTACTAAAGATAGCAGATCTTTTAAAGAACATTCAGGCATTTAAGAAACTTCAGAAAGTGCTTTAATAAGTTTTAAATCTCTCTTTCTGGCCCACACATTAGACATTAGAAATACATTACTAACTGACTTGTTGCAATAACAGCTTCAAGTTCCAAGTACAACATGGAGTAGGAAATCATCGATTTTGACTTTTCAGCAGTGTCTCTGTTTCTAGAAGCAGAGTGACACAGTGCGCATCAGAGCTTGGAACACCAAATATATGATTAACACATAGAATCATAGAATCATAGAATGGTTTGGGTTGGAAGAGACCTCCAAATGTCATCATCTAGTCCAACTCCCCTGTAGTGAATAGGGTCATCCTCTATTAGATCCTCTATTAAAAGTCAGTGCAGGTGGATTTTCCTAGTCATTTATTAAGTAACAAACAAAGTTGTAGGTCCAAGGAGTCTTATGCATAACTTTGCCAACACATGTAGTTTGACTATGAGTCAATCACTTTATCTGATAAATATGGCAGCCTATGTAAGCCTTCTTTAAACTTTCCCTACTAGGCAGCATGACTGCATGGCACTGATCTCTTCTTTAGCTGAAGCACCTTTCAATGTTACTGCTTGAGACAGATAGGCTTTTTACTAATGGCAGACCTTTCATAAGTGACCAATATCACACATAACCTTGTAATATGGTAACCTGGATTTGTGCCTTGGTAATTTTGATTTTTTTTCTTCATAACTTCAGTTTGTGTCTTGGTAACTTGGATTCTGTCTTGGTAACTTTGATTTGTGCCTTGGTAATTTTCAATCATTGTTATGATGATTGTGCTGTACAGTAATCGAGTAAACCTTGTCACTGCACTCCTTAAGCTGCACTTTTATGACATCATATTAAACCCATTTTTGCTAATACCTTTGACAATGATCTGAATAACCCATTTTCAAAAAATGCTCCTAAGTCTTGTAATTGCAGAGTGGCCCTTGTTACTCTCAGGATCTACCTTCATAATTTCATTTGTGCCTGAGTGAGTAAGCAGCATGGAAAAATAGTTTGAGGGCTGGACAGCCTCAGCAGTTTCCTCCATAACACCCTTTGTCAGTGCCCATAAAGGAATAAATGACCCTAGACAGCAAGTCAAGTATACAGATTCAGATGCAGATCTCCACCATAGCAGCTGGTGGTGTTCTGTCACTATCACTCACCACTTCCCCTTGGTACATATGCACAGTTCAGGCCTGTCACACTGTGATGCCTCCTCAGGCAGAACTTTCTCCCCTCTGTATGGTACCAGGGCATTGAACTATTCTGCAGTTGCAGTTTTCTTGCTACAACTCACATGCTGCCATGCTGCTCCACAGTGGTAAATGGATCCTTCTGTTGGCATCAAGCAATAGCTTGTGTGACCTTCTGTAACATGTTTAACTTTCAACTCAGGTTTTTCTTCATAGTCCTTTGGCTCCCATTAGAAAAACTGACAAGTTAGTTTTCTTCTATTTGCAATTCTACGTAGAGTTTAAACATAACAGACACTCTAAAAAGACTATATTCCCCTGAATGCCACAGACAGGAGCAATACTTCAGCATGCTACACTGAAGCACACATAGATTTTGTGTATCCCCTGTTCATCAACTGCTAGTTTCCATTCTGTTTCTGAATAAAATATTGACATGGTTAACACAAAAGGATTCATTCCTGCAGCTCTGGTTACTCTGCACCTTTCTACCTCAATGACTTTCCAACTCATTTCAAATGTTGGTAGACTGCATTTTTCCATTAAGGTGCCTCTGAGAATTTCTCTGCCTCTGCTATTGTTTATCTCCATATTTGTCTTGTTTATCTGTGGAACACAACAAAACTCAGTGTGAACTGCATGATGATGTGTAATAGGACATTCTGCAATAACATGGACTGCCTAGGGAATGGACTGTAAAGAGACATTTCTGAAGAAATATTTTCAGAGGTATAATTTCAGCTTCCAGTGCTCTGTTCCTCAAATCAGAAACTGAAACAATTTAAAAAAAAAATAAATTAACATTGTTTAAAATTATGTTAGTAAGGCTTCCAGAAAAATATTAGTTGAGTAACTTCTTCAGGTCAATATGGCCATATTGTCTTTGGTTTCACTGGTGCTCCACTGATTCACAATTTACTATTGTACCTGTGAGGTTTTCAAAGTCACCTCTCAAAGTAGTACCCAGTATCTTGTGATTTTTACATATTTTCTTCTTAGGAGATTGTAGTTACATAGGCTCTACTGATGTGTGTCCCAGTGTACAGAAACATGTTTTGAATTGGCAAGATATTTTCACTATTAATCATTCACTTAATATTCATATGATCCAACCCCCAGTGTTTTCTTAAAAAAAAAAAAAATCTTTACATAGACCTCAAAAAGTAATTGCAGATAAAAACCCCACAGTAAGTTTTTACCTTCTTTCAGAGTTCTTCAAGGCCTGATTTATTCTGTTTAATATTTGAATTTACATATTATGTACACTATTGATTTTCTCTTTTGTTTTTCTTGTTTTCTTGTTGTTGTTTGTTTCTGTTTTATTGTTTTAAATTTTTGAAGTCAAATTGTTGTGTGAAAATACTTCCTGTATATTACAGAACTTTATTATACCGGCGTCTTTATTTTTATTAATGGTATTGTTAATCAAATGAAAAACAGCACTAGGTTAGTGTAACAAGATCTATTAAATTCTATTGATTATCAACAGATATACTTCCAGTGAATTTTCTTTTTAATTAAAAAACTCAATACTAATTTGATAAACGTAATTACTTGAACCATCTTATTAATGCTTTAAAATATATTTTTTTTACTGTTGGCCCAACATTACAGAATCACAGAATCAACCAGGTTAGAAGAGACCTCCAAGATCATCTACTCCAACCTATCATCCAGCCCTAAGCAATCAACTAGACCATGGCACTAAGTGCCTCATCCAGTCTTCTCTTGAACATCTCCAGGGACGGTGACTCCACCACTCCCCTGGGCAGCCCATTCCAATGGGCAATCACTCTCTCTGTGAAGAACTTCCTCCTAACATCCAGCCTATACCTCCTCTGGCACAACTTGAGACTGTGTCCTGTCATTCTGCTGCTGGTAGCCTGGGAGAAGAGACCAACCCCCACCTGCCTACAACCTCCCTTCAGGTAGTTGTAGACAGCAATGAGGTCACCCCTGAGCCTCCTCTTCTCCAGGCTAAACACCCCCAGCTCCCTCAGC
Organism: Indicator indicator; assembly: GCF_027791375.1. Classification (NCBI taxonomy): domain Eukaryota; kingdom Metazoa; phylum Chordata; class Aves; order Piciformes; family Indicatoridae; genus Indicator; species Indicator indicator. Next base: position 48,839,502 of record NC_072010.1, on the reverse strand, counting down.
CTCTCCTCATAGGGTTTGTGTTCCAAGCCCCTCACCAGCTTCGTTGCCCTTCTCTGGACACGTTCCAGTACCTCAACATCTCTCTTGAATTGAGGAGCCCAGAACTGGACACAGTACTCAAGGTGTGGCCTGACCAGTGCTGAGTACAGGGGAAGAATAACCTCCCTTGTCCTGCTGGCTACACTATTCCTGATACAGGCCAGGATGCCATTGGCTCTCCTGGCCACCTGGGCACACTGCTGGCTCACGTTCAGCATACTATCAACCAAGCACCCCCAGGTCCCTTTCTGCCTGGCTGCTCTCCAGCCACTCTGTCCACAGCCTGTAGTGCTGCTTGTGGTTGTTGTGGCCAAAGTGTAGAACCCTGCACTTAGCCTTGTTAAATCTCATCTCATTGGCCTCTGCCCACCCATCCAGCCTGACAAGGTCCCTCTGCAGGCTCTTCCTACCCTCCAACAGATCAACACCTGCTGCTAACTTGGTGTCACTTGGAAACTTACTGGTGATGGACTCAATCCCCTCGTCCAGATCATCAACAAAGATATTGAACAGGATCAGGTCCAGCACTGATCCCTGGGGGACACCACTAGTGACTGGCTGCCAAATGGATGTGGCATCCTGCTTTATTTATTCCCCTTTTTCATCCTTTCCAGCCTTAACTAGGAAACTTCCAAACATTTCTATGAACAACCAGCATTCAGAATCTAAACAAGGCAGTGGGTAGTGCATTAAAAATTCCTAAATTTCTGCTTGAACGGATAATTTAAAAAGAAAATCTTATCTGTTGTTTAACATGCTTCTCAGCTATTAATGTAAAAAGTGAACTTCAAATACATAATCTGGCATTTTTCAGAGACACAGAATATGAATACTACCATGACTTTCCCTTTACGTACCTCCATAGTATCATGTATACCCTTTATAACTACTGCATTAATTTGAGTAAACTATAAAAATATGTCTCTGTTGGACTAGGAACATCAGAAGCACATGATTTTCAGTCATCTTTGTTCTTCATTATTCAGTGAGCAACCTTAGCTTAATTAATGTAGCAAGATAAAATTATTTTGGGATATTAGTTGAACGGTTCTGCATCAGTGTTTTCTAATTATAAAACTACTTTTCCTGTAAGTTAAAAATAAAATTATTACTACAGAGTTTTGACCCATGTAAATGTAAAATCATTATGCTATTTATCAGTTGTAATCTTCAACTTTGATTACAGACTAAGAATTTTGTAAACTTTTTTTTTTTCAGTTTTAAAGACACTACCTTCAAAATATCTTAGACATCAGAGAATGGCTAGGTTGGGCAGGAAAATGGAAGCCAAGGGTGAGAGAGGCCAGTAGAGCAGAAGCCCTCCAAGGTGTGCAATCCCACAGTATCTGACCAATAGAGAAAGGCTGTGACAGGAATAGCAACCAGAGTGCCTGCTGGCCAGGCAAAACCTCAGTGACTAGACAGCCATAAGGCTGCATCCAAAGACTGTGCCCAAAGACCAGGGCAAGGACCAGGATCAGGAAAGTACAACTGCAACCTTGCTCCAGCTGTATCCCAGAGTGATTGCCTCCATGGAAATGCTGCTCCCAGCTGAAGCGGAGTAGGTGCCAGACAAGGTTGCTGCAGTTCCTTCTCACCCAGCCTTTCTTGATCGCCTGATTGTGATAGAGCTGCACTGTATCAAGCAACATTTAACACATTAACAAGCACTTGGGTGACATGACATGCTCAGGGCCAAACACTAAGATTTGGCTCTTAGCACTGCCTGCTTTCAGAAGGAAACTCATTTTTCATGTGTGCACATTTTTCTAGAATATTACTTTGTATAGTATGACATGATGTAACACAACCACATGACAAGATGCTAACCCCCTGACAAAATATTTTGGACAAAAAGCTGCTTGCAACTCAGGAGAGCTTCTATCAATTCATACATTCAGACTGAAGGTATCATAGGAGCCTTATTGGCACAGAAATGTCTTGCACCTGTTCTTTTAACAGATACAGATGCAAACAGTGGGATGCTGTCTCTTTAGCAGAAGGGCAGAAGGTACTTACATTACCCTGTGCAAATAACGAACTATAGGATATGTACTAAGACAATGCACAATTTAATATCAAAAATAAAACAAGCAAAATCTTCATTGTATCATAAAATGTTACTTTTACATTAAATCTTTGCTTTTCAGTCTTTGATTTCTACATCTATATAAAAGCATAATAAACCACTTATCACATTATGGTATTAAAGAGCAATATACTGAAAAATATCTCTCATTAGAGGGAACACAGTGAAGAGCAATATACAGGAATGAGAATAAAGAAACTCCATGTACAAGAGCAAGTAAAAATGGGCACATCCGCATTTCATAAATTAAGTAATTTGTCATGACTTCTCTGTTTCCCTTTCTGGAGTTTAGAGAAGTCACTGGCATGTCTTTAACTTCTGCTAGGAAAAAAAATTGACATACATTTAGTTAGGATTAAACATATTTGGGACATTACCCAAATGTAAGTCTTAAGAAAAGTATATATTGAGAAAAAATAAATAAATATTTTTTAGAAATGTATTCAGTCTTTGAAGCTTTATTACTTCTAGTCCTTTGGTTGTTGATTGAAATAGAAGTGTTGCATAAAGCCCTGGGCAAGTGGTCCAAATTCAGAGTCAGCCATGTTTTGAGCAGGAGGTTCCACTCTATAGATATCTCCTCAGTTGCCTTCATATTTTCTTGGTTCTATTATTTATAAAATCAAAAAACATTTTTCATCACCATTGCTATTTATTTGCAGTCCAATGAATTAATTTATTCTGTGACAGTTTTAAGGTTACCAGAATAGCAAAGCTTTCATTACAATGGGTGGATTTTTTTATATATATATAAAAAGAAGGAGGCAGTTACCAATTTGTTTAATTTTTTTATTACTGTGTTTTTCATGCTGACTTGAAACTTCCTAAATCTTACAGATATCTCTACATCTGTGATTTTTTTGTCCACTAAAATTACTTTAAATAGACATAGAAATGTACTAGAAGTTAAAAGACAGATTTTCCATTCAAGGCAAATGTAATCCTATTTATTTATTTACATCTATAATTTCAATCCCTGTTTACTGTTCTTAAAATCAGTGTTATTATGGATTAGCTGCAACTGGAAAAAAAACTTTCTCACATACAACTGATTCATTAATTTGTTCATGTTTCTGTTGGCAGAATTTGTTGTGAAGATCTTGTTTTCAAATATCTTTACATTTACTTGACAAGTTTTGTGTGAAAGAATAAAACAAAACAAAACAAAACATAAACCAAATTCCCTATGGCTTGCTAGTTAACTACCCTTCCTAGGGATTCTATGTTCAAAAGCTAATGTTCCATCTGTGTAATTCAATACATTTTTTTCCACCTGAAATGCATATATGTAATTAAATGAATCCCAGCATCACATTTAGCATTTGAATAGTCAAATGAATAAACATTCTCTTTCACAAATAGTTGCAGATGAAAATCAGAAGTGATTGGAAAACCTGTCAAAATGAAAATAAAATAAACCTAGCCATACACTGAGGACTGGAAAAGTCACAGTGTAGTTGAAGGTATGTCTCTATATAGGGTTCTCCAAACCTAAAGATGGGCAGGTTTTTTTAGAACAGGAACAGACTTAGGCTCTGCATTATGTATATACATTTTTGAGGAAGGTTTGGAAATGTAGAAAGATATGTATGGCAGAATAAGGAATGAGTGTGTTACCTAGATACTATGGGATGATGCATACCTGAAAACATCACTGATACTAACAAGGTATTTTCTACAACTGCCCTGCTTGAACTGACTAAATTAATACAGCATTTGTTTTCAAACAAAGAACAAATGAACTTGTTATGTGACTGCTGTAAACTTCACTAACTCATTGCATGTTTGGGATGTGGAGATCAAAGAGTGGCAGGAGTCTCAGGAACAACCATTGATTTGCCTTAGATAAAGAAATTGTCCTGGGACTGGGTAACTTCCACAACTTCTGCCAACAGTCCAACAGATAGTGAAGATAATCACCCCTTGTGGAGGAAAATCCATACTTTGATTTCAAATCCACCTTGAAAAGAAAGCCCAATGGGGAAAAGTTGTGCATTGAGATTGGTACTGGTTGCCCTGGATCCATGATGCAGTCCAATCCAGATGGAAGGAGATGGAGAGACCATTAGAAATGTTGCTTGAGAGGCAAGGAGGGTAAAAGAGGGAGACTGTGTGTACCTGTTGGAATGAAAATCTCCCCATTCTCTGCTCACTTTTCTTAGTAAATAAAAGTTAGATTAAATATCACAATTGTTGCAGTAATGCCACCCACAATTTCCCTGTGACATTAGGAATGCATTTGAGGGACTATTAAGATCTGGAGCTCTCCAGTGATGTATAGTATATAGTAGAATCAGATGCTGCATGATAGTAGTAGAGAATTATGAGAGCAGGAAAACACCCAATTAAGCTTCCTTTATCCTTCCCTATAAATGTTACAGAGACAGGACAGATAAGGCAGTTTATTTTAACTATCTAGAGAATTAAGGAAATTAAAAATTTTGGAGAAAACAAAACAAAACTCTATGTGTTTAAAAGGACAGACACAATCTGAAAGACAGAATAAATGAACAAAGATAAGAAAATAGTCTGATGAAGTGAAAATACCACATACTGCATTGGGAACTGCAATATCAATCATGTCTAAACAATTTTAAAGGAAGGAAAGTAACAATGACAAAATAATTTCTAATTAAGGAGGAGAAATTAAGTTCTGTCATTTAAAAAAAAAAAAGCCACCATAAAATTTAATTAGATCTTCCTGTTTCCTAATAGAGGATGTCTGGATGCTCATTAGTTCTATGTGTGGAAGTTTAAACTTTTTCTTTTCTTTTTTTTTATATAAAAAAGTTAAAGAAAATCAGGGATTGTGATAAAAAAATAATTTTAATAAGACAAAATAATGTTAAATTTATTATGTTAATTTAACTAAAGTTATTGGGACATTTGGAAACAGGAAATACTTCTAGTAACCAAATATTTAAATAGAAAATGCTTACTTGAATGGTACACATCTTTAAGTAGTTGCAAATTGATTTTTTGGTAAAAAGATGACAATCCATGTTACTGATTATTAAAGGTTTTTTCTCTCTTCTATTGACATAACCAGGTTTTACATATGAAAAAATGCATACTCTGTCTCTTTCAGATTCTGACTTGAAGGTTATATATATATAAACTTGAAGTTATATAATACATGCAAGGGAGAAAGTATTAAGAAACACAGAATCTTGTTTTGAAGCTCCCTAAGCAAGCTAATTAGAACCCAATTTGATTTTAAACAATTATGCATAACATTCTTCATTAAGGATGGAGGCATTTAACTAACTAATTCTCATTGCTAACCTGTTACAGAATAAAATGCTGATTCATGATTGTGATAGACAAGCCCCATTGTGAAATTTGACAGGGGTCTGTTCTGGCAGAAGGCTTCTCAGTGGGAAAATGTAGGCATATTGGAAGAGGAAAGTCTGCTCCAGCTGGTCAGGATCCAGATTTATGTCATTCCAGTCTAACAAGAATCATCCCTAACTCCCTTGAGGTAGGGACCAATTATAGCTGGTCATTTCTTCAGCTGCATATATGATCTCTTGGTAAACACATACACTTAATAAGCTGACTCAGTAAATATTTACTTCTTGACATTACAGGCAAATAAAATATTTTCTTTTGATTTAAGAAAAGTCAAGTCACATCCTTCCATTTTAAAGGTTTTGTTCTGATCAACATTAGGTCCTGGCAGGTGAAGTTTTTAATTGGCACTCCAAAGCTGTTCCAACCATTTAAAATGGGCAGCTGTAAGTAGGTATCACAAATTCAACATGTTTTAGCAACATATGTAAAAATATATTTTTAGCTATCAGATGAAATGTTTGGGATATTTTTTTTTTATTGTTGTTGTTTTGGGCTTTTCTTGGTTTTTCTTCCATCTCCAAATCAGTCACTTCAAGGTGATTGTGTTATGTAACTCACATTTTATATCAGTTTGCTTCTGTTATCAATTAAAGTATATGTGGCAGTTTAGGCTGGGTGCCCCCTGCCACTGCTGCATGAGATACACCTCTGGTGTCCTGGGTGCCCACCCACAGGGGTGGACACAGGAAACAACGTATTTCTACCCATAAATCCTGCACCCTATAAGGCCATCTGCAAAGTCATTCTCTTCCTCTTTCTTCCCTCTCTGCTCCCACGGGAGATGTCCTCTCTTATCGGGTAATGCTGGGGGAGTATCCTCAAGGCCTCTTAGGCCTGTCTAGGCCTAATGCCAGGAGGAGAATGGAGGGGGGGGCAGTCTCAGACCTGGCCAGCCTGAGACTTGCCTAGCAGCGGGAGGGGGAAGAAAGAGCCCTGGGGGGTTTGGGTTTACCCTCAGGTGGGAAGAAGGGAAGGATTGGGAAGCTTTGGGAATTCTGTGAGGGGTTCTGTACGCTTTGGGATACTCTTTGTCACTATGCTTTGTAGTTTGTAGTTTTTTTGTAGCTTCACCAATTGCTTTTCCATTTAAACTTTCCATCACTCTCCAATCTGTTTGTGTGAGTCTCATTCTTTTGTCCCTTTCGGGGCAAGAGACGATCTGTCTGGCCCCAAACCAGCACAGATTTTTGGTAGCAGAGGATGGTTCCTGTGCTGAACTCTGCAAATTGGATTGGAGAAGAGCAGGGGTGGAAAAGTTAAAATGGTATCTGGGCGTTGTTGGTTTTTGGTGGCTGGGCTCAAGGTTTTGTGCTGAGGCGACCGTGTGGGCGTATATGACTATATAGTTACATAGACATATATACACACACATATATAAAAATATATATCCATATGCCATGTACAATTATATACACACACACATGCAATTATTTGCATATTTATGTGCCATGTGAAATATCCTCAGATGTCATGATTTCAAACAAAAATCTACATCTGGAAATATCTCTTCATAGACCATGCTTAGTAGAGGTGTTGCAGTCTGAAAAAAAAGATACTTTAGGTTTAAGGATTTTATGATTCAAAACTTGTGTGTTAATATATTCTAAGTGCTACCTATTCAATGGAAATATTTCAAACCTTCCATGTTGAAAACCACATATTTTACAAATCCAGGTCAAGACATGCTACATGGAGAGCAGATCAATTGAAGGATCCTTGGTTATCTCTCATATGGACTTAACTTTTGACAGCTGTGTAGCTGTATAGCCATTCTGTGCTTAAATTTCTACCAGAAGTATTTTCCAACTGACAGACTTCTTGCTTCTGAATGTACTTAACCAAATATCACAAAACCTGATTAGTTAGAGGTTTAGCTGACACTTTATAAACATTGGAAAAAAAAACCCTTGATTTTCTTTCATCTGTGATAATTATTTATTTTCCCAGACCCTTCTAACTCCTCAAGCCAACAATTACAGTGAGCTTTGGTCGAAAAAAGTACACATCCATTGAGGATGACATGACGACATCATGAAGTTCAACAAGACCAAATGAAAGGTCCTGCATCTGGGTCAGGGAAATCCCAAGCACTGATATAGGCTGGGCAGGGACTGGCTTGAGAGCAGACCTGAAGGAAAGGACTTGGGGATGCTGGTGGATGAGAAGCTCAACATGAGCCACCAGTGTGCACTTGTAGCCCAGAAAGCCAATTATATCCTGGGCTGCATCAAGAGAAGCATAGCCAATAGGTCGAGGGAGGTGATTCTCTACCTCTACTCTGCTCTGGTGAGACCCCACCTGGCGTACTACATCCAGTTGTGCAGCCCCTATTACAAGAAGAATCTAGAGCTGCTGGAGCGTGTGCAGAGAAGGGCCATGAGGATGATCAGAGGGCTGGAGCACCTCTCCTGTGAAGACAGACTGAAAGAGTTTGGGGCTGTTCAGTCTGGAGGAGAAGGGTCCGAGGAGACTTGTGGCCTTCCATTATCCTAAAGGGGCCTACAACAAAGCTGGGAGGGAACCTTTTTAGGTCATCAGGTAGCGATAGGACTAGGGGGGATGGAACAAATCTAAAAGTGGGCAAATTCAGATTGGATGTTAAGAAGTTTTACACCATGAGGGTGGTGAGACACTGGAACAGGTTGCCCAGGGAGGTGGTAGAAGCCCCAACACTGGAGGTGTTTAAGGCCAGGCTGGATGTGGGTCTGAGCAACCTGATCTAGTGTGAGGTGTCCCTGCCCATGGCAGGGGGCTTGGAACTAGGTGATCCTTGAGGTCCTTTCCAACCTTAACAATTCTATGATTCTATGAGAAGGCAGTCAGGTGGAATAAGGCAGAAATGGGTTAATATTTTGATGGGAAAGTCAAGGTATGGGATTATACTGCCCCTTTCTTAAACTTCTTTGAAATATTCTGTATGAACACAGTGTGGTGAAGGCTGCATATGCCCAGAATTATGGCCCCAAACATTGCCAAAACTTGTCCCTACATGTTTCACTCAAACTCCTCCTTTAAGAGTGGGTACTCAGCCAGAGCTGTGACAACAAAGAGCCAGGCACCACCAAGCTGGGGTAAACAACCCAACTTGCCTTTTTGGGGTAAAGAAGATCATGCACCCACCTTGTGGGATGCTTGTGCTTCTTCCAAATTTGGGCATAATTCTGACCATGTGCTCTGTCATAGGCTAGTGGTGTTTACCAAGTTTGACTATGGGCTAAGTCCAAGCCTCGAGCATGTATAAATATTACCCAACTTGGAAACAAGTTGCTCTTTTGCTGTTTTGCTCTTTCTTTATTGCTTTTGCTGTTGCTGTTGCTTTGCTCTTGTCCATGTGTTCTGCCTTTGTCTGCAGTCCATGTAGTTTTGTAAATATGTGCACCTCGGTTATGCCTGGAGCTATAGTTTGTGATCAGTCTGGAAGCAAATGAAGCTGTATTTAGAGGCAAAACTACAATCTATGATGAAATGCAATGAATATGTGCAAATATACACTATTCACAACATTTACAAACATGTACAATCAACAGAAAAACAAGAAAGCCCCCAGGCCTCCCTCGAGGGGCTGTGCTTCTTTCCCAAGGGGCCTCCCCTGCTCGTGCTTTCCACAGAGAAAGCAAAAAGGGGAGAAAGCAAAGAGGGAAGAAAGCCAAGAAGCTGAGAGGCCTGTTAGACTTAGCTTGTCAAGGTCAGCATGCAGGTGTGTGTTGTCTTCAGCCAGAAAAGAAGCAGGCAGACTGAGAGAAGACTGCGAGACTGCCTGACTGCCCAACCTTGTTTTGAGCAGTGATTCTTAAACATTTCTATCTCTCCAGTGGAAGTGTTTAGAATAATCATTACTTTGCTTTCTTATACCCAATAGTGTTTTATTTACATTCTTTCATTTTCTCTGCTTGAACTTTGTGAGAAGAGAAGTTAAAGACAGTCTTAAAACTATCACAAGCAGTATCAACAGGAAATTTACTGCTACTCAGGATAACACTGAAAAGAATAACTACCTCTTTAATTATACCAACTAAGACTTGTTACTAAATTTCAATGATTCCACACATAAATCTCTGATCAATAGCACATAAAAACCGTTATGAAAAGAAACCCTGAAACTATTTAATTTTTTGTAAACTTCTAATGACTCTCTGTTTTTAAAGTGCTACCATAGAAATACTAGTTGAACATGTTTTAGTATAATTAGCTTCATTACGTAAGACCAATGCCACTGGTGACCCAAAACACATTTTACATTCAAAGGCTGTGAAACTATCCTAACCTGGTGATACAAAAAAGAATCTATACAGGAAAAAAAAAACCTTACTAAACAAAAACAGTTGACTAGATAATTTTTTTCTAACTCTGTAAAAAATAAAAATTGTAAAGGCAGTGGATTTGAAAACAGACTGAAATGGTCTGACTGGCAGAGACAAATGCTAAAGAAGGCTCCAGACTATGGATCTCACCTATGTTGAGCTCCAGTCTGTGTTTGAATAATTCAAAGGAGGCACTTCCTCAGGTGGATTTTGTTTTGGAAGACCTGAATTACTGTTTACTTTGCTCAGACTGAGCATGGCTGTCCCCTCTTCCATTGCAGCATCACAGTAATCTGTCCTCTGGAATTAAAAGTGGGAAAGAGATCTAAAGGCTAGGAAGCTGCCTTTCCCCTCAACTTCCATCCCATCACACTCACATACTCAACACTTCAGTCTAAACCTTGTCAAATGCCATTTTTTTTATTTTTTTCTTTTAACAAGCTATCAACAAAGCAAATTTAACAAGATTTGCTTTCTAGGTACTTTTTCTGGTTTTCTTTATAATTATACTTATGTTTGTCATGAGTTTTTCTCTTTGATGTTCAGACTTTTTCTGAACCTTCTTTAATTTATTTCTATTTCATTACCAAAGTAATCTCTGCCTTACACACGTTTGATAATACTCACCCACTTACCCTCATTGCTTCTTAATATTTAATATTACAACCCAAAACACAGAGTTGAAGGGACTGTGTTCTTACCTAGTCGTCATGGGTTGAGTTACATCTGTTATTCAGAATCCTCCCATACTCATGCCAGTTTCAAAACAGAAGTGCTGGCTGGAGCAAAGTATCATGGGACTTGAAGTTCAGATTGTAACATGAGAGGATTCCTGTTTCAGTTGTTGCTTTTGAGTTCTGAGTTTGGGGTGTTGCTCTCTTCTGTGAGATGGCAGCAGAAGAGGGAGCAGTGGGTAGTTAGCTCGCTGGCCTGTGCTTGTTGCTTTCTGCATTTTGCTGAGCTTTTTCTGCAAATAGACTAAGGTAATTTTGCATTGTAGTATCTAATTTTTCACATTACAACACCTTATCTCATCTCTTTATCTCAAACTGGAGAGTCATAGAGGTAAAACTGCTTTTATGGTTCTATTATTTTCATCAAGTGTTTAGATGTTCCTTGAAGAAGACATCTGAAGCTGATCAAAATCCCAGTTCATTCAGTCTTATTATCATGTAGTGGTTTGAAAAAAGGGACACTGATATTCTCCACTACCAGAAATCATGAATTTACACCATTTTTGTGGCTTTAGGGCATTACCAACCTGAACAGGGGAATCTGGGTCGCTCTCTTGCTTTCCAGGTTTTGAGCATGTGAGTCTTTTTGCTTGTTTTCAGGATTTCTGCACTGTATATTTTTACCTTTTCCTTTCTTTCTGTCTGATGTAATCTGATACTTTTGTAGTGGAGGAGTAAATATTTGTAAATCAACTAGAAAAACTCTCCCTACCTTTTTTTTTTCCCTCCCTGCCTTATCGCTTGGTAAGAGGAAAGGGAGAAGGCAGAAGGGGGATAGGCGGTGGGGGGGGAGCACTAAAACCATAACACATGGTCTATAACCTTACTGTATAAAGCAGTTATTATCCTTATTTCTGTCAATTTCTTACCCTTTTTTTCCCCTCCAGAAGAGCTAGAGTAGATCAAGAAACAAACTTTTTGCAGAATTAAGTAGAACAGCTAAATGACTGATGTCAGCCATTAACTGAGAAGCTTACTGCAAGACTGATTTTATCATTATTCAAATTTCCTCCCAAGAGTATTACTCTAGGAAATATTCTACTCACTAAAGAAAGGTGGGTTTTATTATGTTGTTATTACTTTCTGGACTCCTACGTTGCAAGACTGTCTTACCTTGCATGTATGAAAAATATTTTATTTATTCCTCTGACAATTTCAGAAGAATAATGGACCAGATAATCAGCACACACAGTTTTAATGTTCTAACCTAAGAACAGGACTTCAGTAATACCCAGCTTAATTTATGAAAGTTTTCCTTTCAAATATTTTTGTATACTCATAAATAATTCTGATGATTGTTTGACATTCGAAGAATTTGAAAAAAAAAATTCTTCCTTTATTCACAGCTGCCAGCATCAAGAGGAATAATTTTGAAGTTACAAGAACAGTTGTCGTGCAACATTAGTCTAAAAAGACAAGCTTACTACCAAAAAGCCATATAAAATACAAAGTAACATTTAGGCACATTTTTAATTTGCATTTATATACTTTATTATTTTGTTACAAAAGTCAAAATTTACTTTTTTTTTTTGGGGGGGGGTAGGGGAGGGAGGTATTCTCATTATTAATACCTTATTCATTAACGCTTCTAACTGCCTTTTCAATAATCATAACAAAAGAGTTAATGGGTTAAGAGGACACAAGCATGAGTTGAAGAAATTGTTCCACGTTACTTATCTGTGATGTATCAAATCTAAAAAGATTGTGTCTACTTTCTAATGAAGTACTCTAGATGACCTAAAAATGTTTTTCGGCAAGACCTATTGAATAAAAGTTATATTGTATTTTTATGAACATGACGCATAATCTATTTTTTCTTATGTTAATGAATTCCATAGTAATACAAATATTTTCTATAAAATTGCACGTCTTCATCTAAAAGTTTTGCTGACAATTATAACACTGCCATTTCTTTGCCAAACTGAAGGCCTTTTCCCTGTTTTGAGGAACATTTTCAAGAACTAATTTTGATTATGCTCATTAAATTGGAAAATGCTCCAGATGTTGCTGCTTGAGTTGTCTGTTCATGAAAAAAATGTATTTTTAATGTATTAAGGCACATCATTCAAAGCCACTCTCTCTTAAATTTACACTTGCTGTGGGCTTTGCCTGTGAAGTCTCTGACTCACTTGAAGGCTCTCAGTTTACAAATCATAATACTATAAAAGCTGTAATAACAGGCACTATGAATCTGCAATACTGAATTGCAATTAATTTATCATTAGCTGAAGTGATGGAATTTATAAAGTTCAACACACATAAGTAGGCTTTTCCAGGCACAGATAATTAGGCTTTTTGGTTTACTTATTTATTACCTTTCTGAGGTCTTCTGGAATATTTTATTGCCTTCTAGTATCATTCATTTAATAGGAGCTCCAAATTTAATTCGGATTAATCTGTCTACTCCCGAACCCTGAAAAGAGTGTGCTTAGCAAAGTAAGATTCCTGAAGTATGTATGCACAGTCCCTATAGAGGCACTGAGTCACTGAAGACTAATAAATGTCATTGAAAACACCTTACATCTGAACTTAACATTGAACTTAGTGCACGACGATGAAAAAAAATCCTGTAAGAATTTTCTTTTTTTTCTTTTTCTTTTTTATTTTTTTCCCCTCAAAAAATTCTCTAGGACTATGAAGTCAAACTTAATGAGGAGATAAAGGAACTGAAATGTGAAATTTATCACTGACTTGTATATCTACTTCTCTTTATGCATATATTACAAAATGACTAAAATTAAATACAATGGATTTATCAAAAGAAGAATTTTCAATTTTTATGCCATTTTATTAGAAGCTATTAATTAACTTCTTTTGAAGATAAATTAGAGTTTCATACTAGAATTTAATGCATACACATCTAACTTTCTTTTGCCCTGCTCTTCAAGGTATTTGAGATAGGAAAATTAACAGCAGTTAATTAAAAAGTTCCCTTTTATTGCATGTGAAATCCCTAACTCCGTGTCTTTAGATCTTCAGGTATCCTGACATTGAAACATCCATGATATATGTCTTAAATTGTTGTAAGTAAAAATAACTTTTTATTGTTTCTTTTATTTGAAATTTACAGAAATTAGAAAATCTGAGGCAATAGCTCAGAGCACTTTTGCCACTCTGACAGAAGTGCACCGCTATGAGATAGTCACATAAAGAAACATACCAAAATATTAAGATCATAGGACTACAGAATCACAGGATGTCAGGTGTTGGAAGGAACCCAAAGAGACCTTCAAGTCCAACCCCGCTGCCAGAGTAGGACCATACAGTCTAGCTCATGTCACAGAGAAAAGCATCCAGACAGGCCTTGAAAATCTCCAGAGAAGAGACACAACCTCTCTGGGGAGCCTGTTGCAGTGATATTTTGGAATTCATTGGAATACTGTATACAGTAAAAATTACATTTATGTTTGCCACATTTTCCTTTCCCCAAGCTTAAAACAGAACGACCTCTGTGCCACAAAGGTCAGTGCATGCTAATTACTTAGTTTTCAATAAACAAAGGATAAAAAATCAGGAATTGCTCTGTAACGTAAGTGATGACCGTGTTAAATCATATCTTTTCTGGAAGAAAAGTCCTACAGTAACTGATGTTTGGTACAGAAATACCCAGCTTTTCATATAAAGTTACATTTTTCAGCTGCATAGACATCTAGTTGCTGGAACATCATGGATACCAACGAGAAATTCCTCAATTCATAAAGGATGGGGCAAATTTGCCAGCAAGGTCCCACCCACAGACAATGAATGGGATTCTTGAAAAGAGTAAAATTACTTAGTTGGAAAGATCATTTTCCCTTAAATCTTACAATTTACATTATTATATTATTCACACTATGTGAGATTGTGATTAAACATGGCAAGAGCTCTGTCTGGGGTTGGTTAGAATAGGGTTAATTTTTTGTTTTGTTTTCTTTTTTTCCTTCACATGAAGCTGGAAGGTGACATAGCTGAGACAGCCAGATGAACCAGACAATGGGTATTTGATATCATGCTGATATCATGCCTGCTATATAAAGGAAGGACTGGTGGCAAAGGGAGAGGGTTTTTGCTTGTGACTGACATGGCAATTTTTCTCCTTCCATGTTGGGAGCCAGAACCAGGTGCGCTGCAGTACTTCTGTGTATTGTTCTATTAAACTCTCTCTTTATCTCAATCCAGGAAGCTTTGCTGTTTTCCATTTCAATTTTTTTTCCTCCCAATTCTCCTTAATCATCCACAGTTTTTGTGAGTGGATACATGGGGCTCAGCTACTGGCTGGGCCTGAACCACGACAAGCTCTTATTCTGTGAGTATGATTAAGCTAAGGGTTCTTGTAATTTCAATTACACTTATTGAGGAGAAGGAAATAAGGAAGCAACTGAGAGTACAACCATGTCTGAATATGAGAGATTATATTATTTTTATTTGGAAATTGTTGTGATCAGAGTTTATCATAGAGCTCTTGGTTATTAAGGGCTCATGTGTCAAAATGTAAAAATACTAATAACTCTTTTTCTTTAAGACTATCTAGTTGACATTCTAAATTCTAATAAGCAGATTGCAGATTCCATTAAGTCTTGTGAATACAGAAAAATTATGAATAAGCTTCTTAAGCCTTTTGGCTTACTTAAGCATATTAAACTAATTAAAAAAAAAAAAAAAGTGATGCTTCAATTGATTTAAAACTTGTCTTTAATATGTACATGGAAATGTGATTTTCTGGATGTCCACCTCACAGTTTTACAGAGTTTACTTTATCCATCCTGATGAGTTTTACCAATCATTATCTACTGCTGTGCACTAATACACAGTTAGGGAAACCAGAAGTGCCATGTTCCTTTCCCTTATCATGAATTGATAGTGCCATATAGGAAGTCACTCACTTAGCACAACGCAATTGTAGTTTATCTGTTGCATTCCACATTATGGTACATAGCGAAGATTATATATGAGAGATGGAAGAGAATGTGTTCTGGAGTATATAGAAAAACTGGTTTTGGTAGAGCTCTTTTGTAGTAAAATAATCAGAAAGAAAAACAGATAGAGGAAAGACGCATTTAGTGCTGTTTAGAATAATTTCTCCAAATACTGTATATATGTTACAGGAATCATTTATTTATTTATTGAATATATATTTATAAAATATGTAACTACAAAAGCATAAAATCATAACATTTTGACCTTGACACCAAGTTTAATAAAGTGTATTGAAAGGCAGTCTTGAAATTTTCAACAGACTGGTAGACCTCTGTAGGATTTTTATTTGATAAATGCAAGAAGTAGTTAATCCTTCTAATATCAAGAAGACATTAGGAAAAGAAAAAAAAAAAAGAAAAAAGAGCAATACAGGATCAACCAAAAGGTCCAAAAAGTGTTAATGCAATTTAGTATAGTGATTCTCATGTTGTGCTTCATGGTCACTGGAGACACTGCAAATCAGACTTGTTAACTTTCCTCCTCAATTTTCCTAGATCATTTTAATTGCTAAAAAATATGTCTCACCAGTAAGCAGTACCTCCATTTAATCCAATGATATCATATTGTAATTAATATCACCTTAGTATATAAGAATGGCAAAGGGGTATCTGGTTCAAAGTTTGATAGCTTAATGAACAAAAGCTTTCAGGGTTTTCTTATTCCCACAAAATCTAATAGAATAATAATTAAGGGGATATGTTCATATTTATAAAAAATTCTTTTTTAATAAACCACTAAGATAGCAAAGTCATTGAGGATTTTCTAGCCGACATCTTAAGGTTTATTTTCTAATTTTTCATATAATAGTATTCACAAGTTGTCATTGTATGGGTTATTGCTTTGAATATCTCCTTAACTTCATTAAAGAATTTCCTTCTGGAATGTATCATCCATTATTAAATAAATATATTTTTATGTTCCATAATATGTGTCATAGATGACATGATAGTTCAGGAAAATAGCCATATCTCATGGGTCTATTTGATCATTCCTTTTCCTGCTCAAGTGCATTTTTTTTTCACCTAAAAAGCTTCTTAGATATATAACCTTGTATTATTTTTCTTTCTTTGGGAAATGACCTTTATATTAATTATATCTCAAGAAAATATGTCTGCTTTGTATCTAGTAATAAATCAAATCTTTTAGTGACATCTTTGAATGTGTCTGGTCCTCATCCTGCCTCTGACACAAAAAGAGCTATAATGTAAACAGGTCCTGCAGAAACACGTGATGATTGTAACTGATTGGGGAATCAATCCTCTCTTATAGCAAGTCTTCTTCATCTCTGCTGTTCTCATGCACTTACAAATAAGAAAACATCTCCGTCTGGCAAGTTCTCAAGTCTAAGTACTTAGACATTTGGGGCAAATATTTCTCCAACCCTTATTTTCACCATTTCAACTAGCAAAAATCATAGAAGCCATGCAGACATTTAGATACACTATGAGTATCCTCTGAGATTTTGAATTGATCCTCAAGGCCTATATAAAATCGTAAAAATATAAAGTAATTGGAAGGATCTCTGGAGCTCAAAGCAAGGGCAAACTTCAGAAGTAGATTAAATGCCCTAGTACCCTGCCCAGTTAAACTCTGAGTATGTTCTTGTATGTTGTGTGCTACCTCCTAATTATTTTGGTGATCTTCCTCTGGATTTATCATTATAGTGTTACGGGACGAAAAGCTGAACCAAATAATCCACATGGCATCTCACAGGTGCTAAATGGAAGGGAATAATAAATTGCTTGACCTGCTGGGGACCCTATTGCTAGTGAAGCCTTTTATAGGATTAGCCTTCATTGCTGCTGTACTAAATTACTTTATTACTTTGAATGATTTCTTCTGATTATTCTTCTTCAGTAAGTGGAATTATAGATAAGGGTGAAATATGCTTTGTGAAAGAGGTTTGTCTGTATCTTAAGTGTTGATAAATGCAGACTGCTGTCTTAAACCCTGCCATAAGTTGATGCTGACACATCAGTCCTGACTCAGATAACCAAATTCAGGTGTACAATTCAGTAACAGAGGTGTCTGATGTTATTTGATATACCCCAGAACTGAGATCTCTTTCCATCATCCAGAACATAATTCTCATCATAGAATCATTGACTCATAGAATGTTTTGGGTAAGAAATGACCTTTAGAGGTCATCTAGTCCAACTCCTCTGCCTCAAGCAGGTATATCTTCAACTAGATCAGGTTGAAGGTTGCTCAGAGCCCCATCCAACCTGACCTTAAATCTACACACCTACTATCTCTCTGGGCAACCTGTTCCAGCGTTTCACCATCCTCACTGTAAAAAATGTCTTCCTTGTATCTAGTCTAAATCTACATTCAGATACATACCTTTCTTGTAGCAAGGACTCCTGAGCTGAACAGAGGACTCCAGGTGGGGTCTCACCAGAACAGAGTAGCGGGTCAGAATTACTTCCTTTCATAGAATCACCAGGTTGGGAGAGACCTCCAAGATTATCCAGTCCAACCAATCATCCAGCCCTATTCAGTCAACTAAACCATGGCACTAAGTGCCTCATCCAGTCTTCTCTTGAACTTCTCCAGGGACGGTGACTCCACCACCTCTCTGGGCAGCCCATTCCAATGAGTAATAACTCTCTCTGTGAAGAACTTCTTCCTAATATCCAGCCTATACCTCCCCTGGCACTGTGTCCCCTCGTTCTGCTGCTGGTTGCCTGGGAGAAGAGACCAACTCCTACCTGGCTACAACCTCCCTTCAGGTAGTTGTAGAGAGCAATAAGGTCACCCCTGAGCCTCCTCTTCTCCAGGCTAAAGAATCTCTCAGCCTCTCCTCATAAGGCTTGTGTTCTAGGCCCCTCATCAATTTCGTTGCCCTTTTCTGGACATGTTCCAGCACCTCAACATCTCTCTTGAATTGAGAGGCCCAGAATGCCTTGATGGTCATGCTTCTTTTGATGTAGCCCAAGATACAGCTACTCTTCTGGGCTGTAAGTTCACATTAACAGCTCATATCCATCTTATCATCCATCAGTACCCCCTAGTCCTTCTCTGCTGTCTCTTCTCTGCTCTCAACACATTCATCCCCTAGCCTGCATTGGTATCAGGGATTGCCCTGACCCTGGTGGAGGACCTTGCACTTGGCCATGTAGAACCCCATGAATGGCATCTTGTCTCTCAGTGTGTCAACCACACACTGATGATGTACTACAGCCCTGTGCAGATGGCCTGAATAACATAAGAATGAATTCCTGTCCAATCAGTGACAAAAAGTCATTGTATTCAGCCAGATTTACCGGTCTAAAAATTATTCTAAACCTGAGGTATTTAGAGATAGCTGCCTAAGGAATTAAAACAATTAAGTTCAGAAGAAGGTATTTTGTGTCTCAAAGATATATATCAGGATGAGTAAGTCATTCCTTCATTAATAGTACTGATCTCATTACACTGTCCATAAGGAGGGCTTCAACAGACAGTTACCTAACTCCTAGACGGCTTGGACAGGTAAAATAAATCCCATCTCAAGCAACCTACATTCGTCAGTAGCATTAGCTAAGTCCTGTATATGGATCTGAAAAATGTTCCTGACAATGACAGTAGAATATAAAATTGAGTTTGTGTTATAATTTTATTTACATTGATAATTATTTAGATCATAGAATAGAATCATAGAATCAGTCAGGGTTGGAAGGGACCACAAGGATCACCTAGTTCCAACCCCCCTGCCATGGGCAGGGACACCTCACACTAGATCAGGCTGGCCAGAGCCTTATCCAGCCTGGCCTTAAACACCTCCAGGGGTGGGGCCTCAACCACCTCCCTGGACAAACCATTCCAGGGTCTCACCACTCTCATGGTGAAGAACTTCTTCCTCATGTCCAGTCTGAATCTCCCCACTTCCAGCTTTATTCCATTCTCCCTAGTCTTATCACTACCTGATATCCTAAAACGTCCCTCCCCAGCTTTCCTGTAGGCCCCCTTCAGATACTGGAAGGCCACAATAAGGTCACCTTGGAGCCTCTGAATAGTCAACTAAATAGTTGACCAGTATTTATATATTTATTGATTGATTTATTTATAGATAATGTGAAATCACACTGTGTTAAGCTTTCAGGTTTTGATTGTTACATACAAACAGTAACCTTCCTCAGCAATATCTTACAGAAGCTTTTAACAAAATACTTTACTATTTTCTCTTAGATTGTACACATATATATGATTTTTATTTAATAGAAGATGCAAGCTTTCTCAGCTTTATTTTTTTATTTCCAGTTTTGCAACTCTTGCCCCTTATTCTTGCATGGTTTATAATGTATTTAAAATACACCATTAATATCATGGGTGAATCATTTTGACTGAGTGGGCTACTTTAAAAAATTGCAATCATTCAGGAATTTGATTTTGATAACAGGGAATGAAGGTATACTCTTTCTAATCAATCAGAAACACTGTCATAGTTTAAGAGCTCCCTCTTCTGACCATGAAAAATCAGACTGTTGCATTTTCTTAACATCTACTCTTACCCAGAAAAGTAATTTATTGTATCTATGCTTCTAAATGTTTACATTGGTTCACTGATTTGCCACCATTTTTTCATGTCCAAATCAAACCTAAGGTACTACACATGTTGGTTACTTAAATGAGACGATATGATATGTTGCGACAGCACCAGTGCAGAGTGGAACACTACCACAGTTCAAGGATCATTCAAGCATATTTCCATTTGCTGAATGAAAATATTAAGAGAGATTTTCAACTCTACTTACAAATTTGGTTCTCAGATGCAAGTAATGACAAACTCTGCAGTAATATTTTCCCCAGGATAGAGTTCAGATTTCAATGTTAGAAAGTGACTTGGGGCATTTGAGTCAAACTTAAAAAATTAAATCCAAAACCAGAAGATATTTTTGAGACTTTCCAACAGCCAGTGTTCTTGCTGAGATGCTATAGAAAACCAGAAGTGGAGGAAGGATGGATGACAATAATTTTCCTTCAAATCTCCACACATACGTAATTCATTCAGAGGTGTCCCATTTGAGATCCATTGTGCAGAAAACCAACCATTTACTCTAACCAAAGGAAAGTGGAACTTCCATCTCCCCCTAATATACAAGGTCAGAAATTATTTTGTTCTCTTATTCCCAGCTTTTATTGTTCTTCTGAGTAGTTAAAATTCTTCTCCAGTAGGTAGGAGAGCAAGGCTTCATTCTTTCCTTCAGTAAGTCCTGAAACAGGGGAAAGCGAAGACTTTTTTTTGTACTTTATACGACTGAAACAGAAATTAAGCATCTGACTACTGAATTGGTTTCAAATGGCTTTTGCTCTTCAGCTGTTCTAACTTTCTTTCCACAAGGGCCCAATTCTGGAGACCTGATTGGATAATTTTTGCATTCTTTGTGCATAGAATTGTTTTATATGCTTACCCACTTGGAAACAGGCAGCTATTAAGTGGATTGATACTTAATGGTGAGAACTAGAAGTAGACAGGCTCTGGGAATTATTTCAATCATTCTGCATGATTGAAAATCAATAGTTGGCCACTTATAATAAAAATGTATATTTTATATATTTTATAATTAATATTTCCTGGCAGTGGTATCTTCAAACACCACCATAACTTATTTACAAAATGTATTCACAGGTTCAATTATTTTGTTGTGGGTTTTACACTCCACATATAAAGGCAATTAAATGATTTAAGCACAGATCTAATGTTTCCATTACAGACAATCAAATTGGACATAGAGGTGCTGTGATCTGTGGTTTCCCACAAATGGGATTCCATGGCAGATTGGCCAGGTACTCACGACTTGCTCCTCTGTCTGGTATCTTCCCAGATGCTGTGGCTGTAATTCAAGCAGTCCTTGGCTTGAAGAGGGCTAAGGAGCCTCTCTCTTGTCTTCTCCCTTGCTGGGCTGCAGCCTCTTCTGGGATTCAATACCCTTGGAGATTTTCCCCTTTCTGCCTTGGTCCAGGTGCAAGACCTGGGTGAAGCTGTTTGTCAGCTAAAGCAGGTTCTCAGCTGCTATTCGGGCAGCATTTGGCTCTGGTTGTTGTCTGGGTGAGAACAAGGCAAGTCGCCTGACTTCTCGGCTGGTTTAAATACTGTCCAAAGACAATTAATGTCCTTTGGTGACACAGGACCCTGATAACCCGACCTCTAGGATGGGGCATATCTAAACATGGCCAGGGGCACACACAGTTCCCAACCATGTTACAAAGTTAAGTACACGTGCTACATGTTTATCTGGACCCCAGGAAGTGTACAGGAATGCACATTCACAACTGCTTACAATGTTAATCACATGTGCTATACATTTACTTTAACCATCTGGACCCCAGGAACTATCCAGGTTAGCACAGTTGCAGGTGCTTAGCCCATTGTCTGGGCTAGAGCATTTTTGGGGGTTTGACCCTTCAGGACATCACTTTTATGCTTTCTGTGGCATATGGTCAATTAGGAATACATAGACTAGTGATAGAGGAAGTCTACCACACTGAATCCATTCAGTCAAAAAAATTACAGGAATATTTAATTTTTGAATGTGTAGGCATGATGTGTGTCACATTTTTCAGCCACATCAAGACCAAAGCGTTTTCATCTATGTCTAAAATGAGATCTCTCATGTCATTTACCATTGATTTAAACCAAGGTGTGTTGTGGTGTGGTGGGCTGAAATTTCCCTCCCACATTAACACCAGACTAGCTCAGTTTGGAAACAAATGTAGCTGTATTTAGAAGCAAAAACTACAGTCTACAATGGAATGCAATGAATATATACAAAATATACAATATTTACAAATATGTACAATTAAAAGAAAGAGCACAAAATCCTCCTGGCCAAAGCCAGGAAAGCTGCTCCCCTGCCTCCCCCCCTTCCTTGCCTTCTCCCCTTCCCTGCCTTCTCCAGACACCCCCTGGCAGAAGGAAGAAAGACAAGAAGCAGAGAGGTTGTTAGAACTTAGCTTTCAAGGTCAGCATGTGAGTATGTTATCTCCGAAGATAAGCCAGAAGAAAAACGCAGAAAAACTCTGTTAGACTGCCCAGCAGAAAAACACCAGACAGACTGAACTTTATTTTGAGTACTGACTCTTAAACATTACTGTCTCCCCAATGGAAGTGTTTAGAATAATCATTACTTTCTCCCTTGCATCCAATTGTGATTTATTTACATTCTTTTACCTTTTTACTCAAATTCTGTGAAAAGAAACTAAAGGCCTAGCCTTAAAATCACCTCAAGGTGAAATCAAAGTTATCACAACCTTTTTGGGAACTAATGCTAGACAACTACCAGGAGACAGAATGGTGTTCATAGTGAAAGTAAGAAAAAATAGAAATAGATGGTAAAAAGCTTTATTTTCTTTTTCTGAGAACATTGTCACACTCTAAAAAATAAATACACACACATGAATGAAATGTTGTTATTTATATTTTAAAAATAGTTGAGAAATGTCCTGGTTTAAAATGGGACAGACACTATGTTGCCCTGAGAGGGGGCAAAACAACGATGCTCACACAAATGGATTGGAGAGTGATGGAAAGTTTAAATGGAAAAGTAACTGATATTCTACAGAAACTACAAAACATAGTAGTAAGCATATCCTGAACATACAGATTTCCCTTACACCACACCCAAAGTCCCAGGTTTCCCTTCTTCCCACCTGAGACTGCCCCCCCTTCCTATCCTGGCATTAGGCCTAAACAGGCCTAAGAGGTCTGAGACCACAATCTCACAGTATGTCAGAGGTTGGAAGGGACCTCAAGAGATCATCAGGTCCAACCCCCCTGCCAGAGCAGGATCACTTAGGGTATTCCACACGGGAACGCATCCAGGTGGGTTTTGAAAGTCTCCAGAGAAGGAGACTCCACAACCCCCCTGAGCAGCCTGTTCCAGTGCTCTGTCAGTGAACTTTATCAGTGAGAGTACCCTCAGCAAGTTCACTGACGATACCAAACTGGAGGGGGGTTGGCTGACACCCTGTCAGGCTGTGCAGCCATCCAACGTGACCTGGACAGGCTGGAGAGCTTAATAAGGACAAGTGCAGGGCCCCACGTCTTGGGAGAAATAACAACAGGCACCAGGACAGGTTAGGGGCTGCCCTGCTGGAAAGCAGCTCCACAGAGAAAGACCATAGACTGCTGGTGGACAGCAAGTTCTCCATGGAACAACAATGTGCTCTTGTGGCCAAGAGAGACAATGGGATCCTGGGATGTATCAAGAAAGGTGTGTCCAGCAGGTCGAGGGAAGTTCTTCTACCTCTCTACTCTGCCCTGGTGAGACCACACCTGGAATATTGTGTCCAGTTTTGGGCTCCCCAGTTCAAGAGAGGCAGAGACCTGCTGGAGAGAATCCAACGGAGAGCCATGAGGATGATTAGGGGACTTGAGCATCTCCCCTATGAAGAGAGACTGAGAGATCTGGGGCTGTTTAGTGTTGAGAAGAGAAGACTGAGAGGGGATCTGATCAATGTCTATGACCCACCTGAGGGGTGAGTGTCAGGAGGAAGGGGCCAGGCTCTTTTCAGTGGTACACAGTGATAGGACAAGGAACAATGTGTTCAAACTAGAACATAAAAGATTTCACCTCAACATGAGGAGAAACTTCTTTACAATGAGGGTGACAGAGCCCTGGAACAGGCTCCCCAGGGGGGTTGTGGAGTCTCCTTCTCTAGAGACTTTCAAAACCCACCTGGATGCATTCCTGTGTGGACTATCCTAAGTGAACCTACTCTTGCAGGGGGGTTGGACCTAATGATCTCTTGAGGTCCCTTCCAACCTCTGATATACTCTGACACTGTGATGTTGTGAACTTGCTGAGGGTACTCTCAATTCCCTCATCCAGGACACAGGCCTCCAAGTTGACTCTGTCCCACTGATGATGACCCTCTGAACTCTGTTGTGAGCCAGTTTTCAATCCACCTCACTGACCAGCCATCTGTGCCACATCTCCTGAGCTTTTCTATGAAGATGTTAAGGGAGACAGTATCAAAAGCTTTACTGAAGTCAAGATATATGACATCCACTGCTCTTCCCCCATCTACCCACTTGGTCATAACTGCACAGAAGGCTATCAGATTAGTTAGACAAGGTTTCCCCTTGGTAAATCCATATTGGCTATTCCTGATGACCTTCTTGTCTTCCATGAGGTTTGAAATGACCTCCAGGATGAGCTGCTCCATCATCTTTCCAGGGTTGGAGGTGAGGCTCACTGGTCTGCAGTTGCTTGGGTCCTCCTTCTTGCCTTTTTTGAAGATTGGAGTGACATTTGCTTTCTTCCAGTCATCAGGCATCTCTTCTGTTCTCCATGACTTTTCAAAGATGATGGAGAGAGGTTCAACAACAGTATCAGCCAGCTCTCTCAGCACTCGTGGATGCACCCCATCAGGGCCCTTGGATTTGTTTGTCTTCAGATGGTATAAGAGATCTCTAACCTTTTCCTGACCGATCAGTGGAATGTCCACATCTCTCCAGTTCTGCTCCCTTTCTTCTAGAGACTGAGCTTCCTGAGGGCTGGTCTTAGGAGTGAAAACTGAGGCAAAGAAGGCATTCACCAACTATTGCAACTCTGCATTACCAGTTACTGTATCTCCCCTTTCATTCAGCGGTGGGCTCACCTTTTGCCTGCTCTTCCTTTTATCATTGATATATTTGAAAAAACTCTTCTTGTTCTCCTTCACCCCTCTGGTGAGATTCAGTTCCAGGAGGGCCTTGGCTTTCCTTGCTGCATCTCTGCATTGTCTGGCTACATCTCCATAAACCTCCCAATTGACTAGTCCTTTTTTCCACATATTGTAAACCTCCTTTTTGGTTTTGAGTTTTACTAAGAGCCCCTTACTTATCCATGCAGGTCTTCTGCTTGCCTTACTTGATTTCCTTTTCAAAGGAATACATTTCTCTTGAGCTTGGAGGAGGTAATGTTTGGAACAGAGAAGGCCACCCACTTGCTCACAGCGAATACAGGTATAGTCCCTGCAGTCTGCCCTGGGAAGTGAGAGATACTGGCGCTCCTTACAGCCAGGAGTTTGGATACCTCCATGTTTATGTGGGACCTCTGTCTGGGTTGACACAGATCTTTTGGAAACACTTTTACGACGAGTTGCAACCATCTCTGATCCTGCCTGCGTGACATAACTGGGCGACAAACCCACTAGACTCAGCTCCTCCTTCTGGTGAAAACATCCACCCTGAAGCAGAGACTGCACCTATGCCATGCCTGCCTCTTGGTAGAGAGAAGGTGGCTCAAAGAAGGGGTGATGCTGTGCCGCTTGGTGCTGCTCCCATGATGCTCCTGCCTCGGTGAGCAGGGAAGGGCTGAGATCGCAGATCTCAGATACTCCCCCACCATTTACCTGATAGGGAACATCTCCAACAGAAGCAGAGAGGATTTATGGGTAGAAATATGTTATTTCTTGTGTCCACCTACTGGGTGGACACTGGGGATGTAACTGTGAGGCAGCTTAGGAGTCACCCAGCCTAAATTGTCACAAGAAACAAGAAATAGGTTTGTTACAAATTTAAAATAATACTACCTACTGGATTTCTAGTAACTCAATTCAAGCATACCTAAACCTCTCTATCTAGCTGTGGAAGCTGAAGAGTTCACTGCCTGGAATAATAAAGCTTCAAAAGAATTATTTTACAGGAATGCTTTTTGTATGAGAAGGTGGTCATTGACAATACATAATGAAAAGAACTGCTTTGGACTAACAAAAGACATTTACTTCAATATGTTACTGAAAATGTTCTGCTTTACAATGTTTTTAACATCAGAAACCACTTCTGTAAATCGGTGCCTCAAGGAACTTCCTTTTATAAGATATCTTATTAAAGTTTGGTGAGAGGTACCACTTTGCTTGATCTGCCAATGACTCCTTTGGGGCACTGCATAAATTTATTATGAAGCACTGTAATGAATAATAAAACTGTATTATCAGACTAAAGATGATTAGGGAATATTCATCACCTGCTTCTACCCCAGAATTATATATAAAATTGCAACGTCAGCATAAAGTCTCATGAGTGCCAGATGGTTTGGATTAGAATGCATCATTTAGCCACTGGGTTATCCAATGAGTTCAAGTTTTGCCAAGTGATTAGCACTGTATTTTTAGTCTGCCTGCAGTATATTGTAGTATATGCTATTTAAGCCTGTTTCTTAAAGATGTCACAAATTTCTCTGTACATCACTGATGGCAGAAGTAGACCAAGCATTGCTAACCATTACATGCTAACTTTCAGTTATGTTCAAATCCCCAACCAAATTTTAGAGCTTACTCTAATGACAGTTAAATACCAGACATTGCTAGGGTCTGCACAAAGACAAAAATGGCCATGGGGATGATGTATACGTATCTATCATTCATCTCTATTGGAAAACATAAGATCATAGAATCATAGAACCATAGAATGATAGAATTATAGAACAGTTTGGGTTGGAAGTAACCTCTGAAGGTCATCTAGTCCAACCCCCCTGCAGTCATCAGGGACATCCTCCATTAGACCCCTGTCAAGTCTCACCTTGAATATCTCCAGGGAGAGGGCCTCAACCACCTCCCTGGGCAACCAGTTCCACAGCTCCACCACCTTCATGGCAAAGAACTTGTTACTAAGATATTAATCTAAGATAGATAGTAGTCTTTGTGGATTCTCTCTTCTAGCAAATCCTGGAGTATACAACAATTTCTTAAGCAATGCCCTTTTTTCAATCATTTACAGACTTCAAGTCTTACATAAAATCCTTACATAAGTGAAGACTGACAGTTTACATCTAATCTGGGAAAATATGTTATTCTTGCAGGAGACAAATATTTCTACTTATTGATACATTATTAGGGAAGATTGTTGTTAACTAGTGACTATTACCAAATGCAGAAAGAATAGTACAAAGATATTTTTTGAACTTCTTCCATTTTACTCTGGTAAATGTGATGTTGAATTTTCACCACAATCAATTAGTAAACTGATGCTACAAGGAAAAGTGTGACATGTCACCCTCCTGCTAGTTCAAATTTATCATTTTTGCAAATAGTCTGGGTTATGACAGAATGACATGTTATATCTTCCAAACCTCATTGTTTCCTGTCACAGGGCAACACCTGTAGCTGTAGCTGACAGAATCTTTCTCCTCAATTGTGAATACACAAATTAATGCAACTGTGTAATATAAACAAGTCATCACTCAGTTCAGTGTCTGACTTCTCCTTGTCTTATTCTAACTGAACTACATAATGAACTACAACCTACTACAAAGACAATCCTTCCTGATCATAAAACACAATAGACTACCCTGCATGTTAAGGAGCACATTCACCTGCCAGTATTGTAGATTGCACTTTATACTGGACAAGTGAAATAATTCACTTTATGCCAAAAGCATCTTCTTGTTGATGTAAAAACCAAACCAAACCAAACCAAACCAAACCAAATCAAAGAAAACACTTACATCAAAAAATAATGTGTGGAAGAGCAAAGACACTAAATTATAAATAATAAAACAGTAAAACCAGTAGATTTATTAACAACTGATCAGGTGAATACACCCAAGATAATATAATTGAGCTATTAGGAAAAATCTGAATATAAAATTTATCAGATTTTCTGACACCCTAATCTCTCCCAATCAGAACATCAACCTTTTAAATATTTCAGCATGAGACTTGACCAGAGTAGAAATGTCCTCTTTATGCATCTGTCAGAAACGGACTATTTTGCGGCTGTAGCCAGAAAAAAAAAAAAATAATAAGAGGTCTCTAGTCTTCAGATGTTTGCTTAATTGTCCTTGTCTAAATACTACAAATAGGCAACTTGAGCCCAGAGTCTTTCTACTGAGATACTAATACCAAAGGCATAAATGCTTATGACTGTACCTAATTCTTCACTAACTGTAGCATGAGGATTTGGCCTACAAACATATTGATATGCATGTGTGTGTAGCAGCATCTTATTTTCATAGAATATAAACTATTAGCAAAAGTATACACAAAGTATACATAAAGTTTGGTAAAATAAGAGATCACGTTGTAGTAAAATCTTTCCTCATAGAAGTGCTGTAATTTAGCTAGTATTAAAATTCCACCAGAATGTGCTATTGCTTATTTTCAGAAGTCCGTGTTTATAGTATTATTTCACACCTGTAAATAAATCTGTTCTTGCAATTCTCTTCAGAGCTCTTAATTCAGAGAAGAAGGGGGAAAAAAAAAAAAAACAAACTTGAAATAGTATAAAGCAGAAGAGCTGATGTACAGTCAAATTTATGACATAAAACACAAAAATGACACTGCATTCATATTTTTCTTCTCTGCCATTTTAAGGAGCCATCTTCCTGTAGTTTCATCACAGAATGCTATAAAACTGTTAACAGGAACATTGTATTTTCTTTCTCTTGAAATCTTTGCTGTTGACCTTCTTCACATATGCTTGGCATTTTCATCCATCTGCCTTTTGCGGTAGTACTAACAGACTAGTGAGTCATTAAATTGTTCTAAAACAGCCCACCTGACAATCTGCTAGGTAAGAATATGTGGGTTTTCTCTCTTCACCATTTTTTCTATTTGATCTTATTTTTGCAAAACAAACTCTATTCTTTGGGACTGTTTGATTCTTTTTCATCTTCCACTCTTAACACATAATTGTGTTTTGATATTATTTGAAACCATATTCATAATCAAAACCATTTACATTGTATATGGCTTATAACTTCCTATCTCTATATATATGGGAGGAAAAGCAGACAGTGTTTGGAAATGTCACAGAAGAGAGAGCTTATGAGATTTATACTTTTCGTCTGTGTGATAGAGTTAAAATATTTGTGCATTAATAGTTTGGGCTTTTTTCTTTTTCTTTTTCCTTTCTTTTTTTCTTTTAACTCAATTGCTCTAGAAAACCCCCAAGACATAAATGTGTATTTTAATGTTACAAAAAGGGATTACAAGATTCCATCAGGATCATGGTTTATTTCAGATGGATACTGTTTTACAGGGTGCAGCACAGCAAGGTACTAAGTTTTGTCAAAATAAAGGGACTATTCATTACAAAATAAAGGGATTATTCATGCAACTGCTTTTCATCAAATAGATATTTATTTTTTGCATATATGTAAACATATATATCTAAATATATTTGAAAGTTAAATTGTGACAGGTAATCTCACTAGTAAACAAAAATCAATGATGAGCCTAGCTTTACCACTTAGACTTGTTCAGGGAAAAAATGTTAAAATTTGTTATTGTGAGTGTCTTTTACTGTAATTATTTCAATAATACTATGGAATCATTAGAAACTATTGAACAAATTTTAAACTGGGATTTCAGAATTTATTTGAGGTATTATAAAAATAATATATCCTATGACAATATGTAACCTTTATGAGGATTAAAATAGTGATTATTTAGGATGTTATACAGCCTAGCTTCTGTATTCAAATCACCCTGCAAGCCATTTTCTGAAAGCAGTTGAATGATATTAATAAAGACAGGTTGAATACAGGCTGGCTAAAGAAAGAACTGTGGATTCTTTTAAGAAATTTTTTTTAATAATCTACTGTCTATATAATCTATAATCCCATTAACTTTTTTTTTTTTACATATACATATATATAGCCATGTAAAGCTAAAAAAAAAAAAAAAAAAGGTAACTGTAAAAATTATATATTTACCAGAAGAAGCTATAAGTGGTATGTTTGTTTTGCATAAACTTAGATAAGGATAACAATGTGATAAGGATATACAGTTTTAAAATGGTGTTTTAAAGAAATTATTTTATTTACCAACAATAAATAACACACCTTTATCTATATTGCATATTCTCTGCATATACCATGCAACCATTGATTTCAGCCTTCAGTGTGACCTGAATTTCTCCCTTTCAGAGAAGTAAATGCACAGTTCTTGTGACAAGGAACACACTGGCAGCCTTTTCCATAACTGTTCCTTAAGCTCTCAAATAAATAGCAAGAGAAGCTAAATAATCTTGAAAAACTGACAGAAAGTACCATGCAATGTGGACAATGACTGCCTGTTTTCTTTTTTAACTGATCTGTCACTTGCAAAGAAAGATTTTGTTGATAATAAACAAAGTGTGTTTTGTATTACAAACTGACTCCAAGCACTGTTTCCCAGATGACCATGGCCTACCAGAGTATAAAGGTATATGTGTCCTTAGAATATTGATAGCTTCTAATTTTAAAGGTTCTGTTGTGTTTTCTTTTTCAGATGTGATTGACAGCTTGTAGTTACTCTTTTTTATCACTGCCTCAAACTCAAGCAGCTACATCATAAATTTTAAAATAAGCCTGTTGACTAGCATTAAGTTAAAATACTTCTAATGGCTTTCTTCATTTTATTACAAGTACTGACATTCATTTCAACTCTGGATACATAAAACCACTGTAATATATCACTTCCAATCTCTGTACCTGCCTGTTGCAGATAGGATACATTATGTCATATCAAAAGGGTTACTCAACCTTCTGCTTACTAGTTTGTGTTCTCTCTACTGTCTTAGTTAAGTCAATACTTCTTTGTAACTCAGATGAGGATGTCATCTTTTTTTTTTTTTTTTGTTTTGCTTTTTACACTGTTTTAGAAAGATGTGGTATCTACTACAAAACTAAAATATTTTCTTTTTTATTAAAATGGTCCAAGAGTATCCCAGTACTGACTCACTGCAACCCATTGAGAGACGAACATTAGTTAATGAAGAATGCTAAATTCTTACTACATTCAAACTACATTGAGACATTTATTTACCTATTTCCCGAGCCTCAGTAGTCCAGAACAAGTTTGTTCTTCTGCGTTGTAAGTTAGACTAGTCAGTTAAGAACCTCAGGTTGCTGGCTATTATTCATGCTTAAATATGTATGCATATGTGACATTTACATGCACTTCTAAAGACTTACACTTGTAAACAGCAGGGAGATAGAAAATAACAGCTTTTGTTCCTCTTTCTAAGAGTTGTGTGCATGAAGTAAGCCAGTAAATATGCCATTTTAACTATACACCAAGGGAGATATCTCCTAATCCTCACTACATAAATTTATAATTAATGAATATGACTAATTATACAGAAGTGCATGATTGACTAGGGCTGGCACTTAAGCCTGCTGAGGTGAAACCTGATAGCTCATTGCACCATCACAGCACTCTTCATCTAATAGCTTCGTACCTGGGCAAAAAAGAAAAAAAATAGAGCAGGATATGTGTCTGAATGAGATCTTGAAAGAAAATCTAAAAGCTGATTCCATAGTCCAAATAATGTTGTCTATACATTCCCTAAACCTTACACAACTTTGGTTTAACTAACTGCTAAGATCAGTTGTAAACCAGACCCACGATGGAATTAAAACTTCAAAAAATTTACCAAAAAAAAAAAAATCAGAACAAACTTTGCACCCTGTATGAAGTATACCTGTGTTACTGGATTTGCTTCTAAATTTCCTGATAATGTGGAAATATGATGTGCTTGCATTTTAATCTTGCGTGAAAATACTGCAGAGGAATGTGGTGGCCTCATCAATTAAGTGTCATAGGGTTAGGTCATAGGATCAACTACTTTGTGCAGTCTGGCATGAAAAACAGACATAAATAATGAGACTAAAGTTCTACTACACTGTGTGAAGATGCCCATGTGAGTATTACCTAATTTCATATAAAACATTTCACAGATACAGTTTTATTTGTGCACAGTCTTGAGTATAACTGTCCATTGACTCAAATGTTTATTAGTGTATTTGTGGTTATTTGTCCCTATCTCTACTAACCTTTTCTGAAAGCAGAAAAAGCTGAAAACAAATATTCACACCAAGAGAAAAGTAAGATTATTTGTGGATATTTGAATCTGGATTGTCTACCATAGAATATTTTCATAACATCATCTTCTAACTGCAAAGTGACCAAAAATGTGTAGATATCTGAATTGTAGAAGTTTAAAATAGATTGATACCATAAATGCCCTTGCCAGAAATATTTTTTTAATTATAAAATAATATAATAATGTATGTTTACAAATATTCTTTAAATTATTAGTATAGAAGGACAATAAATAGAAAAATGTAAAGATGAGCAAAAAAAGAGAAAGATAAATGACAAAAAGCTTTCATGAATATAGAGCCAGTGTGTAGGCTTTTTATTTGTGGATAAAATGAAAGCTGCAGACAACAGTACAAAGGGGTGGAATATTCCTCTAGAAAGGGGAAATAGAAGATGAAAGTGGAAGCATAAGGGATAGGAGAGAAATGATGAAACAAAGATCTGAGGTGACAGGGGAGGAATAATAGGGTAGGCAAGAAGCAGTCAAACCATATTGCACAAGGACAGAAGAAAAGATGATAGGACAGGAGGGAATAAGTAAAATCAAAATAATAATAATAATAATAATAATAATAATAATAATAATAATAAAAGCAGGATTACATTGATAACAGAAAAGAATATTTAACATGCTGCAAATTAAAATAAAATAGTTCATTGGTTAGTATAGTAAACAAAAATCTATTAAGGAGCATCCTTTCTGGAAGCTCATCAGGTAGGAGCCATAAAGAGTTCAAATGTATTATTGTAAAAAAATAAAGAAAGAATATGAAACTTTTTTTAACCATAAATATTTTATTAAAAAAGATGTACATTTATTAATTACTATGAGATTCTGTTTTAATGCATAGAAGAAAACAGTAATTATTTCATACAGACATGAAAGTGTTTAAAATGTGTGTTCATATATTACATAGAAGTATGTGTTAAAAAGAGTAGAGTGAGAAAGAAGTAAAGAAGACAAATACACAGAATTTACTTGTCTGTTGTTAGGAGAAGGAGAAGCAAATGAAGCCTGGAAATTTGTCATCTCTCTGGCTCTTGTCTAGGTAATACCTGGTGTCAACATGCAGTTATGTATTCAAGCCTAAATCTTTTAAGAAAGGAATACATGTTTACCGTAGCCTCTCTCACACTTCAAGCTGTATGCATTGCAAGAAATATTAGACTGCAGCAGAGCAGTAGCTGATACAGAAAACAAGCAGATATTTTGAAATAACATAAAAATGTAACAAAAGGCAATAGAAATGAAGTCAGTGTCTAAGATTCAATGCTGTGTTCATACTGTAAAAATCTTACTGTCAGTGCATCATTACACTAACTCCTCTCATAACAAATTCTTTTTCTTTTCCCCTTAACCCTAGAGGAGATCAGGACTTAGTGTTTTGCAAGAGTTCTTTTAACTTATTTTGTATCGTTTGCTACACTGAACAGTCTGTTTTGAAAGCATTGGCAGGGGGAAAAAAAAAATCAGACTTGCCCAAAAAACAACAGGGTAGTGAGGATCTTAAATGGCACACAGTTTAGGTAAAACTTCCGAAGAAAAGAACCTCTGTAAGTAATTTCTTCTTGATGTCTGGACTAAATCTCCTCTCTCCAAGCTTAAAGCCATTCCCTCTTGTCCTGCCTCTATATGCCCTTGTACAAGGTCTCTTCCTGGCTTCCTTTCAGGTACTAGAAGGCAGCTATAAGGTTTCCTTGAGAGAAAAAAAAAAAAAAAGACAAAACAAACAAACCCACAAACATCAACGCAAACAAACAAAACCTTTTATCAAGGACAAGCAACAGACAAGCAAGGATAAAGGGAAATCAGAAGACAGGGAAGATATCTTTACTGCTACATTCATATCAAATTAAGTCAGATGCTCACACTATGTATTACCACAAATGAAGAAGCATCACACATTCGTTCAACACAGTGGCTATAGGAACACTGCCCTACATTTGGGAAGATGTTCTGGTAACTGTTTGGAAAAAGAGGGAGATTCACTCAGTTTGTCACTATTTAAGTTCCCGTTTGCAGCACTCAGTATGCTCTCTTTTTTATTTCTTGTGAGATGGTGAACAGTGTGTCTGGAAAGCCAATGTTGAGCAGCTGAGGGTACTGAAATCTAAACCCATCTTTGGCAGAATTTACCCAAATATCAAGCAAATATTAAATAAAAGCTATCATGTTTAGATGCCATTTTCAGCCATAGATTTTTGTGTGGGGAAAATTTTTAATCTCATTATCACATGTTATACTGTATTAAATGTGCTATGGAGAGATGGAAATCTTGCACTTTGAAACACATTCTGAAATTTTCAAATTTTTCCACATTTTAAAAAGTTATTGTCTTTTTTTTTTTTTTTTTTTTTTTTGTAGGCAGTCATTTCTGTGCTTACAATTGAAAACTTCAGTTTGTTGGGTTTTTTTTTTTCACAATAATGTAAACAGGGAAAGGATTAAGAAATTTGTATAGTTTTAAGTTACTGACTGATACAGTTCTTCACAAAGGTTGAGGTTATTTTGGCTAGTATAAAAATAACACTGGGTGCCAAACTGTAGGGTTGTGTTAGAGTTATACAAGATGAAACTATTACTCTGCATAACATTGTAACAGGCATTTATAGAAAGTGTTTTCTCTTCATTTTGATGTGGTGACTATTTCTACAAATTGATAACAAAGGCAGTGAATTCTAGTTCATTTTTGTTTAGAAACACTACATGCTCCAAATAGGTAAAATATTTCATAAAGATTGTGGGTTTTTTTCATTTTCAGACCTCTCTGTGACTTCATGATTAATTCAATCCCAAAATATTTTGCTGATCGTGTCTTTCCCCTCTTTTTTAAAACTGTATTTCTTTGTAATACTTACTGGGTAAATGCAGCCTCTCAGTTATTTGTCTGTTCTTAGATGGCGTATGATTTAACTTTTAAAATGAAATTGTGCAGGTTTCAAAGGTAACATAATGAAAGGGTGTCAATGAGCAAAGACTTGTCAAACTGTCTGCAGTTTGATATCCTACAGTCTAATATGCTGAGATTGTCCAGGAAACAAACAATGTCTTATAGTTTATTTAATTGGTTTGTAGTATATTAGTTGATGTTTGAGCTAATCTCTGTACTACTTTGAGAAAGCTTCTGTGGTTTGTATATACTGTTTACTTTTATGAAGTCAATATTTTGCTCTGTTGTGAGCTAGGTTCTCTTGCTACCTTCTTTAATGAGCCAAGGCTATTCTTACTTTTTATATTGTAATAGCTGACTGCTGTCCAGCAGCCCCTAACCACCTCAATTCCGTCTGCTTCCCAAGGCATAAGATTGGAAGCTGACATTGCTGCATTTTTCACAAGTTCATTGAACCTGAAAGGGTAAGGAAACCTTGTTAAATGCCTCAGAAGCAGAAAAAGAAATATGCTTTTAGAAGATTAGAAATGTAGCACAAATCCATGATCAACCAATGTACTAAGACAGCAGTCAAAAGAAAAGTATGATAGAAAAATGACAGGAACACAATGCAAGAGATGTTACACTGGTTTTATGCATGGAAATGTGAGGGTAAATAGGATCTGAAATCTGTGAAATGAAAAAAAAGAAAAGACTATCTTAAAACTGCTGTATCATCTTCAGATTGCTACATGATATCTACATTTGGATAAGGAGATTGTAAAAATAATTATACATGTGATTAATTTGTCCAATTACTGAAAAAAAATTGTAAACTGTTGATGCATTAATATTTGATTTTCCTCTTATAGAAACATTTTTAGCACAGTAGAGACAGAAACTTTTCTATTGGCTTTCTGTCAGTTGTTGGAACTGATGAACAAATTTGAGACATTTAGAGTTTTATGCATGTTTGTCTAGTTTCTGTTCTGAAAGACCTACTGGTAGTGATTCTGAATTTATCTGGGGATCCAGGTTAAAAAATACAAAAAAAATACATACTCTATATGCCAGTATCTACAGTGCAATACAGATTGAAAGTACCTTTGTAGACAATAAAGGAAAAATTACCGTTAAAATGAAGAGTTTTTATTGACTTGACTTTGATATTTGAATATAATAATCCCAAAGTTTTTAAGAAAAAATATTTGAATAAAAGAACAAGAAGAAGTAGTCTTCAAAACATGAGGAATTTCTTCAAATCCCTTTCATGGCACCAGTCAGAAATAGAATTCTATCATATCGTTTTTGCCCTTAGAATCACCCTTATAAGTCTTTCCTACTATTTATTGTAAAGATATATAGAGGACATAAGGAGAGAGCAAAACAGTGATGCTCCATCAGACCTGCATAGATCAAAAGGGAAAATCCAGAACATTTATGATGTAACACCTGAAACATAATCTGAAATGTACATAATATATTTTAAAGGAACAAGTAAAGGTAGATGAGATTATATATATATAAAACAAATAAACAAACAAACAAACAATAATATAAAAGGGAATATTGTCTAAGCAGAACCCAAGAGTGACCAGGTCTGGCACCACCAGTAATCTGCTCTAGATAATATGGTAACACCTAAATCTTGTTTTTCTGCAAGCAATATGGAAGGGAGTGCTTGGATTGCAGCAAGCTACCACTGATCATGGTTCTGGCAGATAGTTAGCATGGATGGTGTCAGAAGTTATCTGGCAACAAACTATAACACAAATTCAGAAAACTTAATATTGTTCTGAACACAATTTTTCATGAAAAATATTAAAATACAGTCCTACCAACAGATGATCTTCAATGTAACAATTGCTATTTCTATTGAAATACCAATTTAGATTTGTGATCATAAAGTGTCTCCACATTTTTTCTTTAATGATTTCTTTGTATCATTCTGAAAATTGATTTCAGTTGATTACATCCCAGAAAAAATAAAGAAAATTCTTTAGGTAGAAATGTATTATCTGATAATAGGCAGATGGGAGTGAAAAGTACTAGCGAAAAGCAGTGAAGAAAGATCAAAAAAACACTGCTGGAAAGGTAATTTTTCAAATATAATCACATTTTTAATGAAAAAAAGCATGTTAATTCAGTAGCAACAGTGCCCTTGAGTTCTATACTTACTTGGTTGGAATAAACTCAGAAGGAAGATATATTTGCAGTACAATACATGGATTTTTTCCATCCCAATGGCATTGTAGATAACAGGATTCACAAAATTAACATATTCACCTCACTAGTTGTTGGGGCGTTTTGTGTTTGTTTTGTTTTGTTGTTTTTTTAAGTTAAGTTAAGAATATCGTAAGCTTTATGCCAGAAGTTTGTATTACTTACAATATTTTTACAAAAAAATAATCAGTAGGGACAAAAGATGTTCATCTGAAAATTATTTCTCTGATTTTTTAAAATAAATCTCATAGTGGTACACACTTATAGTTCTGTCATTGTATTTTCATGTTGCAGCTTGCAAGTTAATTGGAATTTGCCAAATTCAACTGCTCAAATTAAAAACCACCTCAGAACATGTCTGCATTTCAATTAAACTTTTGAAATTATCTGTTTGCTCAACTTTCAGCCAAAACTACATAAAATATTTGAACAGGAAACTTTTGTATTGGGGAAACCTAAAATCGTTATTTAGTGATCACTTGCATATCCTTATGTCCTTTTTTTTTTTTTTTTTTGTGAAGGCCACAGAATCACAGAATGTTAGGGGTTGGGAGGGACCTCCAGAGATCATCGAGTCCAACTCCCCTGCCAAAGCAAGATCACCTGAGGCTGGTCACACAGGAATGCATCCAAGCAGGTTTTGAAAGTCTCCAGCGGACACTCCACAAACTCTCTGGGCAGCCTGTTTCAGTGTTCTATCACCTTCACTGTAAAGAAGTGTCTCCATGTGTTGAGGTGGAACCTTCTGTGTTCCAGCTTGTACATGTTGTTCCTTGTCCTGTTACTGGGCGCTGCCAAAAACAGACTATCACCATCATCTTGACACCCACCCTCAGATATTTATAGAAGTTGATAAGGTCTCCTCTCAGTCCTCTTTTCTCAAGACTAAACAGCTCCAGTTCTCTCACTCTTGGTCTCACCAGGGCAGAGTAGAGGAAGAGAAGAATCTCTCTAGAGCTGCTGGATAAATTTTTCTTGATGCACCATGGAATGCCATTGGCCCTCTCTGCCACAAGGACACATTGCTGTCCACTAGAACTCCAAGGTCTTTCTTCATGGAGCCACTTTTCCAGTCAGTCCAAAGTGTCTGCTTCCTTTAAGATATGAATAAATGAAACCTGAGCCTCAACATGTTGCAGTTGTATAGTGCAGTCTCTCTTCCCAAGAAATTTCAGTCTTCACAAATACAATTCACAGCCTCCATCCTTCCCTCTTTGTAAGTTAAGCACATCCTTAATACATCTGAGGGGAAGGGATGCATAGTGGATTTTCTTAATGCCTTTTACTGAAAGTATTTCAGGCTGACAGGCCCTCAGGAGAAGAATGTATATGTTTTCTCCCTTTGCTTGAGGGTGCCGCTTCATAATCTCATATCATAATCTGTAAGGGCAGGAGGGCCAGAAGCTACTCAGAAAGTCAGGCTGATAATTTTTGGAGGAATATTTCCCTGCCTTCCATTCTAACCTGGGCAATATGAAGAGTTCAGGGATTTATTTTCTGAAATCTCTCTCAAAGAACTGTGTCTGAGGTAGAGGGCAGCGTATGACTTCTCCTTCTTAATTTTGAATTAACATATGACTAATTTATGTGTTCTTTGAAGGTCCATATTCTCAAATCAAAAGAAACTGATTTTCCATTTATCCTAAGGGCACTAAGGTCAATGGTTTACGTCTAGGGGAATTGACTCCTTAACCATAACTCCACATTCTTTAGTATATTATAATAAGAAAGGAATCAAAGTGATTCAGTAGCTTATTTCTGTCTCTGTTTATGAGAAACTTAGTCTAATTTTAATCTTCAATGCACTCAACAGCAAAGCATCTGTAGCTGTAATAGAGAAAGAATTTGCCCTGCTCTTAATAAGGACTATAAAAAATTTTATTTTCATCTAGAAGCTATACATTAATTTCTAAGCTTTGACTTTAGTTTTTCTTTGTCATTCTTTATTAGCCTTTGTAGTTATTTACACTTCAAACATCATCATATATAATACATCTATAATGGAATGGTAAAATATTTATAATTTTAAATGAATGTGGCACATGTGTATTCAGCAGTTCTGCCTTTTTTTCTCTTTTTTTAATTTGAGATTATGAGTTTTCAGTACTTTTCTTGGCTTATAATTAATGCTATTATTAAAACAAAAATGCAGGTAGCCATCAGTAGGTACACTTAGTTTACAGGATATCAGATTTTTCCAAACCAGATGATTCCACACTAAAGCAAATCTTACTTTCTTAATACTGGAGTTACATGCCTGGAACCAAAAATTGCACTGGAAAAAGATTACATTTGAAATTACTTAAAATTGTAAGTCTGTTTTTAAAAACCTTTTATAAAGCTGCAGTTTGATTTAATAAGTAGCACTGCCTCCATCAGCCAAACAGTTTGGGCATTGTTCAGAGGTATTCTTTGCCCAAGGTAATTGTTATTTGGCTAATGATATATTTGGAAGCTATTGTAAGTTGAGCAGAAAGTAATTGGTACAATGAAGAAAGTAATTTTCTTGCGAATCAGACATCACAAATGGTAGCCTGGGGCCCTAGACTCAAAAACTCTCATTTATGTATATGCTTAATTTACACATGAGTATCACAGCTCCAAAGTCAAGGCTATTTACATGCTTTTGTTTGTTTTGCTCTTTCTACCAGTCATTACTTGTGCCTTATGTGGAAAACATACATTTCCATGTCCTTAGTGAATTTTAAAGCTACATCCAAAAGAAGGTACTCCTTTTTCAGAAAGTGTAAGCATGGTCCATACTATGAGGAGGGTGTGAGTGTCCTGTACTCCAACCCTGGGGGCTGTGGGTTTGAATACAACCACAGAAGATGTTGGGTTTTGGGTTTGGGTTTTGGGTTTGTTTTGTTTTGTATTTAATTCCTCCCATTGTTATCTTTGCACTATATAGTCTTAATAAGCATGCTTTTTTACACAAATGCAAGTACTCACACAAACACTTGCGAGCTATCAGATATCCAATAATTAAATGTCTATGTGAATAAAAACATACTGATTGTAGGATTAATGAATATCAGGAATTAAATACTGTTTGTTGTAGGTTTAGGGTTAACTGTTACACCATGGAGATGTTATCTCCAGAGGGATGGAAAGTCCCCAGAGGGAAGCACAGGGCATTGTAATATGTAATTTCAGCCCCTTTGCCTGTATGTTTCTATTTAAGAGGCAGCACTTCTGCAGTTCTTTCTCTCTGCTCCAGGCGTGTGGCTTTTGCTTTCAATTGCAGCATGGGGGGGAGGTTTTGCTGTATTTCTTGCTGCATAGTGAGGCCTACCTTCAGGGCTTAGCCTTCCTAGGCCATTGCTGATTCTGATTATATATATATATCCTTTTCCCTTAATGCCTTTTTTACTTTGTTTACTTTTGTAGATATTATTTCTATTTAAATTCCAATTCTGTACAAATGTTTTTATTTACTCCTTTGGGGTAAATTCTACATTCTGTCTTGAGACAGAGGCTCAACCTAGGACACTGTTGCCAAGATTAGCAAAGATAAATGTAAAGAATTTAATTTTGAAGGGAACAGTGATTACACAGAAAGAAAAGAAAATGTATTAATGTGTTCCAAAAAATCAATAATTAAATTCTATTTATATATTTCTAAGTGCCCATAATTAAAACAACCTATAAATTTCACATTTTAGGGATGAAAAATTTAGAAGATGTTATTCCTGACTATGATTAGAAATCTTTTCTACGTCTTTGGATGATTTCATGTTCCTTGAATAAGTTATTTTTGCTAGAAGTTTTGTGAAAAGAACTTATTCTATGATTTGGCAATATTCTCTGTAGCATATATTTTTTTGTTGAGGAAGAAGATTTACTCTGCATTCATAAAGATATTAAACATAAAAAGAAAGAAAATATTTGTTTTAAATTTGAAAACACAAATGCCTGAAGTTTTTTACAAAATTAGTTATACTAAGGAGGAAATAAAGAGATAAGGAAGGCCAAATAATTTCACAGTTTTTAAAAATATTATGAGAAAATTAGATTAACAACTTTCACCTTTAAGTGTGTAGCATGAAATGCGGTCTAGTTATCATCTGATAGAACTGATACTTGAATAAATATCTTAAAGATTGTCTCTCTTTTGACTTAAGAGATATTTAAAGGAAGTGCATAAATGGGAAGTAGTGAAGCAGTGCAAGTGCAGCAGTAACCTGATGTGAGCTGGCTTTGTTGACAAATGACTCCACACAACACACCAGTTCTCCTTTCCCGAACGACCAGCATAACAGATTGTCAAGGGTTAGGGCTGGGCTGCCCAATAGATGAGTGACAGGTGCTATTAACTCTTCCCTTCACAAAGGGGAACATAAAGGGAATAACGTAAGGAGACTTGGACTCAGCAGCAGATGGGAGCGGGATTCAGGAACTGGGAGCTGAATTTAGGAACTGGGAGCTGGATTCAGGAACAAATGGATTGGGGTTGAAGGCAGAATGGACAGAGTCATCTTTGGATGCCAGCTGTTCTATCACTTGATACTAGGGAGAAGAACCAACATCCACCTCACTACAACCTCCTTTCAGGTTGTTGTAGAGAGCAATAAGGTCTCCCCTTAGCCTCCTCTACTTCAGACTAGATACCACCCCAGTTCTCTCAGCCACTCCTCATAAAACTTGTTCTCTAGACTTTCAGCAGCTTTGTTGCCCTTCTCTGGACACAGTCCAGCAACTCTATGTCTTTCTTGCAGTGAGAGGCCCAAAACTGAACACAGTATTCAGGGTGCGATCTCACCAGTGACGAATACAGGAAGATGATCACTTTCCTAATCCTTCTGGCCACACTATTGCAGATAGAGACCAAGATACTCTTTGCCATTTTGGCTACTTGGGCACACTGCTGGTTCACGTTCAGTCAACTGTCAACCAGCACTTTCAGGTCTTTTTCTGACGCACAGTTTTCCAGTCACTGCCCAAAGCCCAAGTGTTGCCTGGGGTTGGTGTGACCCAAGTGCAGGATCCAGCACTTGGCCTTGGTAAAGCTCATATGATTAACCTCAGCCCATTGATCCAGCCTAGCCAGACTCTCACACTTATAATTCTATGAAGGAATTTGTAGATCTGGACGCATGGTGCACAGCCTGAATTATTGAAGGTGACTTACTGATAATACCCTAATACTGTCCCAGGAATGCTGGCTATTATTATAGATATCCTGAATGCAGAGCATGTTCAACAAGCAAAATTATTCGATGCTACTAATTAACATAGCACGACTGAAATCACATAATATTAAATTCATATACATATATAAATAGATGTGTATATAAATTTTTACTATATATTTACATATTGCTTTCTGTATACTATCTATTTTTTGCCGAATAAGAGGCAAAACATTCATTAAAAAGGTGAAAGCCTCAGCAAAGGTAACACCAGGTATTTGAACCCTAAAGTACGAGTCCTGAATGGAGGACAGAAAGCAGTGGTACATTTTTAAATATAGCTTTTTTTAATCTGACCACAGGGCTTGACAGTCATTCAAACAAAACTTCTTTTCCTCCTGGTGGAAGCAGTTATGTGGGAACAAACACCTGGTTTCTGCTGTGTCCCCCTGTTTCTGCATAATATTTTGTGACTGGATTTGGTGCATATCATTAT
This sequence comes from Indicator indicator, assembly GCF_027791375.1. Taxonomy (NCBI): domain Eukaryota; kingdom Metazoa; phylum Chordata; class Aves; order Piciformes; family Indicatoridae; genus Indicator; species Indicator indicator. Next base: position 48,796,532 of record NC_072010.1, on the reverse strand, counting down.
CCTTTCCTCAGTAAAGTTTTATCAAAGAGTAGTAAAATTAAAGAGATTATTTTTTTTCAGATAATTAGCAGTTCAAATGACTGCATGAATGAAGAAATTCTCTTATCTACATATTTATTTGTATGACTTTAAACTATTTTTTTAACATTATTTTTAATCATATCTCTCTCAGAATAATCACAGAATCACAGAATTAACCAGGTTGGAAAAGACCTTCAAGATCATCAAGTCCAACCTATCACCCAACACCATCTAATCAACTAAACCATGGCACTAAGTGCCTCATCCAGTCTTATTCTAAACACTTCCAGGGACAGTGACTCCACCGTCTCCCTGGGCAGCCCATTCCAATGGCCAGTATCTCTTTCGGTGAAGAATTTCTTCCTAACATCCAGCCTGAACCTTCCCTGGAGCAGCTTGAGACTGTGTCCTCTTGTTCTGTCACTGGTTGCCTGGGAGAAGAGACCAACCCGCACCTGGCTACAGCCTCCCTTTAGGTAGTTGTAGAGAGCAATGAGGTCACCCCTGAGACTCCTCCAAGCTAAACACCCCCAGCTCCCTCACCCTCTCCTCATAGGGCTTGTTCTCCAGACCCCTCACCAGCTTTGTTGCTCTTCTCTGGACATGTTCAAGCAACTCAATCTTGCTTAAACTGAGGGGCCCAGAACTGGACACAGTACTCAAGGTGTGGTCTAACCAGTGCTGTGTACAGGGGCAGAATGACTTCCCTGCTCCTGCTGGCCACACTATTCCTGATGCAGGCCAGGATGCCATTGGCTCTCTTGGCCACCTGGGCACACTGCTGGCTCATGTTCAGCTGGCTGTCAAACAGTACCCCCAGGTCCCTTTCTGTCTGGCTGCTCTCCAGCCACTCTGTCCCCAGCACTGCCTGGGGTTGTTGTAACCAATGTGTAGAACCCGGCACTTAGATGTGTTAAATCTCATGCCATTGGACTCTGCCCATCTGTCCAGCCTGTCAAGGTCCCTCTGTAGAGCCCTCCTACTTTCCAACAGATGGACACTTGCCCCCAGCTTGGTGTCATCTGCAAATTTACTGATGATGGACTCAATCGCCTCATCCAGATTATCAATAAAGGTATTGAACAGGATGGGACTCAACACTGATCCCTGGGGGACACCACTAGTGACAGATGGAAGTGGCACCATTCACCACCACTCTCTGGGCCTGGCCCTCCAGCCAATTCTTAACCCAGCACAGATATAGCATATCAGTTATTTATGGCTGGTTATTAAAAAGAGCTTAATCCCTAATTACAAATTACACAGGGTTCCTATGGAATCATTCTTTTTATTTTCCCCTTTCACTCAAAATAAAAATAAAAAGGAGAAATGATTCAAAACCCTCTCACAGACTATTATACAGTATTTGTAAAGGATTCAGATCTCTCCAATATCAAGGGAGCTGGGTTAAATTGATAAATTCTTAAATCTTTTGTCCGTAAATTTTAGAATCCTTATGCATTATTCTTCCATTGTTGAAGTCCATAATATATTGAATATTGGATTTTATGCTTTAATAAGTAAACAAATGAAGAAATAGATAAATTAAAATAAAATAATTGATCTAACTTTAGCATTGGTTCTGTTTAGAATGTCCTGCACCGATGTCCCCAGTGCTCCTTTACTGATGATGGCGGAATTTCTGATTCTCTTTCTCATTTAGTTTTTCTGTATATGCATAGGTTAATCTAGCAGCTGAACTAAATACATACAGAACAGAAAACGTATAGAGGCTGAGTTTTGTTAATCCTGGAGGAAAGGAACTGAGAGGTGGGAAATATAAGGATCTAAAGAGTGACCTAATTTCATTCTTCAGGACTCTAAAGTCTGGTTATACAGAAAATGACATCAGACATTCCAGAACAAGAGAACAAAAGATCAAAATGCAACAATAGGTTAAAGCAAGGGAAACTGACAGCACATAATATAGGAATGAGAGTAGTAAAGTATTGGGAATTGCTCAAAGAGCTTGAGAAATTTCCATCTCTGAATCTGTTCTAGACTCAAGTAGATGGGCCCTGAGCAATCTGATCTGGCATTGAAGCTCATCTTGCTTCAAATGAGTTTCTACTCCATGATCTTCCAACAACTCTACAGTAGGTATTCTAGAGATTAAGACAAGGTTTTTTGATTTATTGTTTCCAGTTTTAATATTTTGATTTTGATTTTGCTGTTGCATGTGATGAATAGAAAAATAAAGCTTATGATTTTTCTCTTATCAGAAATATCTTTTATAAATATCTGAGGGCTGGGTGTCAAGAGGGAAGGGACAGGCTCTTCTCGGTTGCACCCTGTGATAGGACGAGGGGTAATGGATATAAACTACAGCATAGGAGGTTCCACCTCAACATGAGGAGGAACTTCTTCACTGTGAGGTTCACAGAGCACTGGAAGAGACTCCCCAGAGAGGCTGTGGAAGTCTCGTTCTCTGGGGACTTTGAAGACCCATCTAGATGCATACCTGTGTGACCTGTGCTAGCTTCTATGGTCTTGATCTGGCAGGGGGGTTGGACTCGATGATCTCCTGAGGTCCCTTCGAACCCCTAACATCCTGTGATCCTGTGATGATTCATTCTGTAATGATGCAGTTGTCATGGGCCAAGAACAAATAAATATGTAGAGGAAATAATGGACTTGAACACCAAAAGAGTTTAGCTACACATGTAGGCAATTTTAGAAATTATATGACTTCTCTGTTCAACAGCAGAGACAGGACAGTCTGGGAAAGAAGTTATATGGTAGTGGTTCCTCACATGTTTTTCCTGTGCCATAAATAAGGTAGTCCAGGAGGAGAGTTAAGTGGTTAGTACCTAGGGCTCAAATATGCCTGATGAGGAGTCATCAGTCCCCTAGAATCTCTCTGATTCCCAGGTTCTTCCAGAATTCTTACCTTTCCTTAATTAACAGGGTTATAGACATTACCACCTTGGAGTCAGGTGTTCAAGCTTCACAGCTGCTTTCCGATTTGCTGTTGCTGCCTATGGCAGTCAAAGGAAGATGCTTTAGGACATGGTGTCATTTTTTATAATAGATCATTGTTGTAGTTTTGCTATTCATTTCCTTGAGATCTATATTGTGTTTGGCTGAGATGGAATTAATTCTCCTCACAACATCTTTCTAGTGCTGTGTTTTGCAGCAGTAGTTGATTACACAGCAGTGTTTTGGCTACTGTTGAGTAAGTATCCAGGCTGTGTCTTTTCAACATTTTCCTGCCCCAAGAGTATGCTGAGGGGTGGGCAAGATCTCGGGAGGGGACACGGCTGAGCCAGCTGACCCAGACGGGCTAAAGGGGTAATCCATGCCATATGATGTCAGCTCAGATATAAGAATTAAATGAAAGAAAGAAGTTGGGGGATTTGTCCATGGCATGTATCCTCCTAAGGAACCACCAAGGATTAGAGAGCCCTGTTTCCCGAGACTGACCATCATCCTGTTGATGGGAAGTAGAGACTAACAGCTCTTACTCTTCTTTTGCGTCTGTATGGTCTATTGCCGTTTCTTATTATTGTTATTAAATTGCTTCTATCTTATTACTGGCTTTTTTTATATTTCCCCCCTCTTCCTTGTCCATTTAAGAAGGGGAGTGATAGAGCACCTTTGGTGGGCATCTGGCCCCTAGGCCAGAGCCAAACCACCACAAGATCACAAAAACTTTTTAAAGTTCATGTTGTCATGAGGAACAAGAAGTTGTTCATATAATGCCTACTTAAATAAAAGGTTGATTAAAGTTTACAGGCTTATGCTGGCAGCTGTGCCAACCAGGTCTAACTCATCCTAACTGCTACATTACTAAAAATGGTCTATGAGTCTTCTGTGAATGTGTTCTAATTTCTCTGTCTCCCTATAATGTGAAAACGTTTTTGCTTTCTTCAGGGATTAATTCTTTCACAGAATCACAGAATTATTGAGGCTGGAAAAGAACTCTGAGATCATCAGGTCCAGCCTATGACATGTAGTTGCCCACTTGTTTTCTTCCTCCTCTCTGTGTCCACTTCACCTGACTGTGGTGGGCAGCTTCTAAGCAGTCTATCTTGATATGCCTGGATGGCAGGTGAATGAACTGCCTGACAGATTGAAGTGTGAGAAATCTCGTTAATTAATACATGCTGCCTTCCATTTCTTGATGAGCCCAATGTCTCAGATACATTATTTTGCCTAGTTCTTAAAACAGATTCTGAATGTGCCATAGGGCAGCTTAAGTATAGACAAACCCTAAATATGTACTATAATTCTCATAAAAAGCAATAATGATAAAACTATATAGTAGCTAGATTTCTATTAGAATATTATACAGAAACAGGGAAAGTTCCCAGGCACTGGAATGCAGTCAACAATCTTGTTAATTGGAATGATCCCTAGCAGAAAAGAAATAACAGTTTAACCTGTGCTAGCTGGTTGTCTCTCCAGAAATCCCAAATCATCATTTGCATATTAGCACTTATCAGAGGCAATTCATGCTAGATATTTCCATGCTTTGGAAATTACAAGAATTCAGATATTAATTTTTTTTATTATTTTCTTTTTCTGCTTTGGGAGTTTTACAAGTTTTGTCTTTTTTTTTTTTTGTGTGTTTACCTCATAACTCACAATTAATTTACCAATAAAGTTATAATCCATAAGGACCTGGCACATGAAAAAAAAAAAAGTAGCTAGAGTGTGCTTTAAAACTTTCCAATATATATTATAGAGTAAAAGGATGTACCTATGAAATGATCTTGTCCTGCAACGCATCCTTCAGTTCAGGCACTAAATATGTTTTGCCTTGGTCTTAGACTTGTGTTGTGGGGAGCTGTGTTAGCTCACCACTTCATTGCCTATGTAGCTTGTGTGCGTTTTTTCCTTTATTTTTTAGGGTTTTTTTTGTTTCCAGAGGGTGGAAGAATAAACACATATATTATATCAGATCTCCTCATGGAGATAATTGGAACATATTTTCATTGCAAATTAAGTGAGGCCAGTAAGTCCAATCTGCTTAAAGTAGTAGGCGCTGAAACACAGATCCAGCCACTGGGAAGTGATGGAGTTATGGGGGTGTTACACTATGAAAAATAATTGAAGAATTTTTGTGAGGTGTATGGAAGAGAGCAGAAACCCCAAGAACACTATGTCATTGTCTCAGAATTCCTGGATCAAGACATTCACTAATTAAAAATAAGTTCAATTTGTTCACAAATGAAATTGAAATTGTTCACAAATTCACTAATTAATTGGATGAGATACAAGTCCTGAATAGAAGAGGTCTTGTAGATCAGAAATAAATTGCAGTGGCAACACTGTATGTGAAAAATATACCAATACATCCCACATAAAGATTAACTCATGCCAACATTATTAATCTCAAACTTTCAGAAACATTTATATTTGTTTTCAATTATTGTATTTTTAATTACATTCCAGTTATTTTTAAATAAATCTCAAAATGCCACATATTTAATAAAGTAGATAGTACATCCATTGAAAATTTCATTATCCATACTAAGTGTTAAAAACTTGTTCAGCTGAGCTATTTAAGCAGTGGATTTTATTTTTCCTTGAGATTACAGGATTTTTCAAATTTCTTTCAAGGCCTTCTTGTAATTATCTTATTAATCATTCCCTATACTTGAAAGTCAGTGATAATTTCATTAAAGCTGAGCTACATTAACTACTTTAACACTGAAATATTGCGACTAATATAAAGAAATGTGTTTGAATCATTTCTTATATTAAGAAAACATTCATGTCAGTATATCAGCATTTATATGCATAATATGGTATTAAATTGTGAAAACTGATGATATTTTAATGCCGCATTTCTATGACCTCTTCAATATAGTAAACTATAGTTTGTTAGCTTGTCACCCACATACATATGTGCATTTCCCTGGGCTTAAAGGCTAAACAGAACAGAACTAATCCAGTTTTCTAATTCAAAGAAACAGCGTTTCAGTGACTTGTTTATGAGAAGCTGTGTTCATGCGTAAAATATGTTGTAGGGAATTTTTCCTACTGACAAGAGAATGAAACAAAAATATTCCTAAGTGCATTTGTTTCTGTATTTATATGGAGATATACTTTTTGTTCGCTTGGGGTTGTTATTTTTAAAAAAAAAGACTTTGTCTTTCTGTCTTTCAGAAATTTTCTCACAGCATTATTTTTAACATGAATCAGAGGAAAAGCAGGAAATGTTATATTGGTTAATTTTTATTGTCATGTTGCTTAAACTTACCACTGCCCAGAGTCACAGCTACAGACAGAGAAACTTCAATACCAGCTGTGATTACTGATTCAAAAATCATACATGTTCTGGAATTCTTATACAGTCTTAGCACAAGAGTAATAATAATAATAATAATAATAATAATACAGTAATAGAAAATGTACATCTTTGTGGTACTATGTGACATAATGGATCAGCAACTGGAATTGGAGTCAACTCAAATTTCAGATGAAAAAAAGTATCCTGTATTTGAATAAAAATTAGCATCTTTAAAACATAAAATCCAATTAAAGTGAACAAATCTCAGATTTTTCTTTAAAAACAGTGTATTCTGAAACTATCAAAAAATTCTATTTTTAAATTGTGTAAAATTATTCATAATTTATAATGCAAGCATAATGAAGTCTATAAAAGTGAGTAATTTTACTGAAATAGAATGTATATTAGAGTATAGCTGATACCTCTTATCAAGTAAGTCAGGTTACCATTAGAAGAACACAAATAGTTTCTTCTTTTTTTCATTTTTTCTTTTTTTTTTTTCTTAACAAAACATTGACATTTTTCATACATCTCATTTTAAGGAGAAAAAAAAGTTCTGTTCTGAAATCTTTTTCAGATGTGTTTTGTTACCTTCATGTTATAGTTTGGAATGTTATAAATGCCTTTTCAGAATTTAGCCATCTAAAATAAAACATGGAAATCCTAAAAAGTTACTAAGGACATCTGACATACTGCTGCATTAACTTTCTATATGGTTTTCCATAACTGATATTATGATATTGTATTAAAGTCAACTTTTTAGACAGTAATTCCTGTGACACCACACTAATTTAAAAAAGCAGGAAAATCATTATGCTAAGCAAGTAATCACACAGTAAGAGAGAAAACTATCAAGGGTAGTTAATGCTGCAGGGCAAATCTGTTGCAAAAATTATGCTGGGAAAGAAAAGCACAGGCAGAAGCCAAATACATGATGTGCACTAAACTGAATACTAAACTGGGGTACATCAGAACTGGATTCATTTTCCCTGAAGACAATTTTCTGCTCGCCTTTGGGTTGATGGAGATTTCTCTTCCTGTCCCTTGAATACACTGAAATGGCTCTTTCTACTCAACTCCAACAAAATGACTGCAAATTCTGCTCATAAAATTTAGTAGGCCAGTTATATATGAACACATCTGTGTGGCCTTACTGTGATTTCACAATCTGCCTACTGTTTCCTCCTTTTTATAGACTATCAGATTTTAGGGAGGAGTGTTTTAGGTTTTTATTTTTTTATTCAGTAGAGATGAGTGTAGTTTGTTGTTTTGTTTTCTTTTTTCAGTAAGGATCTTATACATGGCATAGCAGAGATTATTTAAGGTACATTCAAGGTCAAATTATGTACAAATTCCACCTATATAATTTGAAATTTTATATGAATAAATTTTAAGTTTCTGGAACAGTGTAGCTCCTCTAAATAAAATAAAACATTAGTAATAAAAAAAAATATTGCAGCCATATTGACGATATTGCAATGCTACATTTTCTGGACATTATATGAGGAAGCACACCACTGAAATCACACTACTGAAACAAACATTGTTCCATGTGAAACGTTTTTGTTTCTTTGGGAGTTTATCTTATGCTCATCTTAGTGTTAACTACCTCTACTCTATACCTTAAAATCTGTTGTAATGATATCTTTTGCAATATTTTTTGGCTAGTAGAACAGTCAACATTACAGAATGTGATAGCAGCTTCAGCTCAAGCTGGTTGAAAATGGGAAATGCGTCTACTACTGATGTGGGTTGTAATGATATTTCTGAGTCTCCAGCTACACATATATGTAACTCAGTGGTAAAAGAAGTGAGAAGGTATGTATACTATGCAGTATGTTATGCCTTATTAAGAGGATAAGAAGCCTCAAAAATATACATTACATTTCCTATAGACCTTTGTACTTAAGAGTTACCTGAGAAACTCGAGGCACTTTTTCACCATTAGGGAATAGATACAATACAGAATTGTAGAACAGTTTGTTTTGGAATGGAACATTAAAAATTTCAATCATGGGAAGCTGAAGCAGATTCTTCCAGAATTCTGTAAACATACTGTAAAATATCTATATTTTTATATATTTTACTATTTAATATTTTTGGTGGAGGTACCTTCAAACACTGCCATAATGTATTTACAAAGTATATTTACAGGTTCTCTTACTCGGTTGTGAGTAATACATTACATATGTGAAGACAGTGTAACAATTTAAGCACAAATCTGGGAATTTCCAATGCAGCGATTTAAATTGGAAAGAAAGGTGTTGTGATATGCATTTCCCACAAGGTTTTTGTAGGAAATTAGCTGGGTACTCACAGCTTGATCCTTTGTTCAGTACCTTCCCAGATGCTGTAACTATAATTCAAGCAACTCTTGGCTAAGAAAGGGCTAAGGAGCCTTTCTCTTCTCTTGCCCAGTTCGTGGTCTGGAGCTTTCCTTGGTTCAGAGAGGCCTAAGGGGCAGTTCTCTTGTGCTCTGTCACTGGGCTGTAGGAGTGTTGGTTGCCTTGGTCCAGGTGCAAAGCACAGGTTAGGACAACCTCTTCAGCTGCAACTCTGACAGCTTTTGGCTCTTCTTTCATTCTGGGCGAGAACAAGGCAAATTGCCTACTTTCTCAGCTGGTTTAAATACTGTCCCAAGGAAATCAATGCCCTTTGGTAACAGAGAAACCTGATAACTGAACCTATGGGATGGGGCATAGCCAAACATGGCCAGGGGCACACACGGTTCACAGCTGTCTTACGAGGTTAATTACACATGCTACATGTTTATCTGGATCATCTGGACCCTAGGAAGTGTCCAGGTTTGCACATTCACAGGTGCTTAACCCATTGTCTGGGTTATGGCATGTTTTGCAGTTTGTCCCTTCAGGACACATACAAATTCTGAAACTGATTCTGCATGTTCCCAAAGCTTCGTTTCTTTAGTGACCAGTTATAAAACATTTCTGTATCCTTGAGGCTGTAACAAGGCCTTTGATGTCATTGTCTGTGTGTACCTTCAAGGCTCTTGATACCACTTTTTTTAATATACTCTTGGGGGTAACTGCTACAAAAGGAATCAAAAGATGATAGCTCCATTTAAAACATTCATGGTAAACTGACTTTGATTCCTGTCCTTCGAATTCTCAGTTACAGATCCTAGATCCCATGTCTGAATTTTCTCTCTTTACCTTACCAGTTGAATAGCCCAACAACTAACATCACAGGAACAGAGATGCATTATGGCCAAAATACGAGTTTAGACATTTTCCCTTATGACCAGCAGTCTGTAAGAGCTCCGTGCAAGGTAACTCTGCAGAGATTTTAGAGAAAATAGAAAAAATATTGGCTTATAAATAAAATCTTGAATGTCTCTGAAAGCACAGACTTCTATTTATGATTCTTAGTTTGATGCCATTGCTGTCTGTCAGCTCAGTGTGGTCAATATTAAAATGGGCAAGTTTTGAGATCTGTCCTGAATTTGGACTTTCATATTGTGTGTTTGTTTATTTGTTAGTTTGTTTTTCTCTGGAGTCTGCATATCTACTCAAAGAGAACACACAATTTTTTTCCAATCGGCCTTTATATGTTATATTGCTTAAGGCAAGGAACTCTAGGATTTATTGCCAAGCTTATCAGATAAACTACAGAAAGATCCCTTTCTAGTCTTTTATCATTAATGACAGAGTTGAGCTGCAGGGCCAATGTACTTGACAACAATTCCCTAAACATACTGCTACTGCAAAGAATTACAGCTCCTTTTCTAGTCTGGATTTATTTTGAAAAGAAATGAAAGTACCTAGGATAATGTCATCCATATCTTGTGAGGTTATGCAGTCTAAGCAGGATGTGCATAGGGAACCAAGACTTAGGGACTGCACAACAGAAAGATCTTGTTCTCCGGGTTTATTCAGAATGAACTTCATATGATTAGGTTAGTATGCCAGCAGCACTCACAACTTAATTTAACCTGAAACTCCAATTCCATTGGAAAAATATATATATATATATATGATGGAAAATGTCATTTAAAAAATAGCTAGTGATTATGTATTGCAAAAAGTATGCTTGCTTTTTTTTTTTTTTAATTATTATTATTATAAAGACTTCAGTTTAAAGCTCTGAAAACATGGAAGAAATGACCAGGTATAGGAAGTGCTTGTATGCATCCACTTACAATGTTAGTTATACATCTCTTAAGAATGGTATTTCTGGGTTTTTTTTCTAATTCTCTTGAATTTAAGCAAAAAAAAAAAATATTTTCAATAGGTATGCATGAAACAAGAATGTATTCTCTTGCGAACATGTGAAGTTCCATGACAGTACTTGACAAGCTGCATTCATCTGGCTTACTGGAATGAAAATCAGTTGGATTCTTTAACAAGTTATAACAGCCCAGTAAATTTCCTAATAAAATATTCTCTAAAAAAATGCAAAACAGGCTTATTAATACTGCACAGAAAATTAATTGAGTATTGAGTACTGGATAGCAACTGAGGTAGCATAATTTTTCAACAAAAAATATTTAGAAGAAATTAACACAAAAATTATACTGAGTCTATGAAGTGTGATATATTTACATGTTGTTTTTGAAATAACATACTCAGTACTTTTTTTTTAATTCTGATTTTCAGAAATCTAATGCACTAGGATGACCATAATTTAATAGTATTTGTATATTTGAATAAAATATATTACGTATGCCTCAAACATATAATACATTAAGTAAATCATAAAATCCAAAATATAAATGTGTTGGAAGTTACACTTCAAAGCAGTTTTATAATTTGTCATAATTTCACTACATAAATGTCAGGATATATAAAGATATTTAAAATCCAAGGATATGTATTTTATATTTCCTATATAAGATTTAAAATAATGTTATGAATAAGGGGCAAATTACTTTTGACATTAAAATCCTACTTCTGGGTATTAAAATATCAATTATATTTTCATAAATATCAGAGCAAGTCAGAATATGTGCTAATAGAATGTATAACACATAATATAAGAAAATAATATTTTAGGAGAATGTTGTGGAATTTCTGTCTGAGGAACTGAATGAGAATTGCCTTCCTTCCGTAAGATTTCACCTCTTCTGTAGAATTTTGTAGCTGTTTTATCCTTTATTAAATTTTACAGGAAGCTAAAAAAAATACTCTAGAACAGGTATTAAGTTATACAAGACTTCATGGTAAAAGGTTAGTGAATCCCTATGGCCTGCTTATAGGCACTAAAGCAAAACTCATGATGCAGATAAGATGAAAACAAAAAAAAAAATTAAATGTAGAGATTTTCTGACTCAAGAATGAGTGTGAGCCTGATTCCCAAGACACTGCACATTATGTTAGTCGGTGTTTATGCCCAAGGAGGAATTTGCCCAATGGTGGTACAATATTATCTGTTGGTATTTGATGACTGAATGCTGGTCTTCACCAGCTAAATTCAAGATTTCTGGAGATCTCACTTTAAGATCAAGGACTAAATAGAATCCCTGTCAACAGAATATATACATGTCAACAGAAAAATTCTGTCTTTGAATCTAGAGTTATAGTTTATTTTTGACCGCATATATGTTGCGTATTTGCATGTAGTATAACTTACAAATAGAACAAATATAAACAGCGTTGTTCAGCGACAAAGCAGCTACAACATACACAAGTATTACCTATTTATATAATGACAGAATGATTTGAGTTAGGAACAATCTTAAATATCATCTAGGGTTATCACCGCAGCAGAGCAGTGTCAGAATCACCTGCCTCAATCTGCTATTCACACCTCTTTAGGTGCAGCCAAGGATATATTTGGCTTTCTGGGCTGCAACCACAAACTGGCACCTCACATCCAGCAGAATCCCCAAGTCATTCTTCATGGGGTTGCTCTCAATCCACTCATTGACTGTGTTTAGGATTTACACAGTCCAGACACAGTCCAGGTGCAGGACTTTAGACTTGGCCTTGTTGAACTTCATGAGGTTCACACAGGCTCAACTCTCTAGTCTGTTCCTCTGGATGGCTTCCCTTCTCTCTGGAGTATCAATCACGCCACTCAGGTTGCTGTCATCAGCAAACTCGCTGGGGGTGCGATCAACTCCAATGTCCATATCCCCTGCAAGGATATTAAATAATAATGGTTCAAATACAGACCCCTGAGAGACATCATTCATTGGTGGTCTCCACCAGACATTGAACCGTTGACTGCAATTCTTTTCAGTACAATCATGAGTTTAAGAAATAGCTGCTATGGGAAGAAAAATATCTTTTTACAGAATATGATTCTTTAGTTCCTACATCAATTTTAATGTAAATTTCTCTGAAACTATAGTTTAATCAACTTTTTCTTATGAATGGAATTTTAATAAAGTAGCTATAGAATAGCAATGCTATTATAAAAACTGGGGAGAAAAAACATTGTTCGTAATGTTGCGGGGTTTGTTTTTGTTTGGTTTGTTTTTTTCTTTTTTAGTTATAACAGAAATTATAGTAAAATCACTTGGTGATTAATAAACCACTCAGTCTTCAGCAAAATGAGAAGTGAAAGCAATTAAAGTTGTCCTCTGCAGACAGCACTGAAAGATTAAAATCTGAGAACAGTAATTAAAAGGACACAGAAACATATTTTCATAGTTTAGGTGGTTATGAAGAAAGCTGAAAGTATTGATTTATCATTGAGTGAAATGATAATTCATTTCATGCCTGAAATTTTACTTTTAGCATTTTAACTAATTTTGCAGTAAAATTGCATATAGATGTGTAGATATGGTTTACATGATGCTCCACATATATATCATTGCTATAAGTCTCTGTAATTTTTGGTTAGTTAAGATGTTCTAAAGTCCCCAGTATAGCAGCACAGAGTTGGAATTTCTAGTTTTTATATAATCTGAAATCATACTTAGTACTTGAAATTCATATTGATAGTTCAAAACAAATCATGTGTTTAATGCTAATTTCTGACATTCAGTATGAAAGCATGTTGCTTTTTGGTCAGAATATGTCACATTGTGTCATGTTACGAACTGTCCTGAATGGTATTACTGTAACAGGCTATGACAAACCAATGAAACATACTAAAAGAAATGAATTATTTTTAAGACTATTTCACAATCACTGGAGTCACAAGTATTCAGTTTGAATACTACACATCAAGTAGATGAGAGTAATTTTAGCTGCATTTGTGCTTAACTGTCAAGTTAAATCTCATTTCTTTACACGGAATCATCCTTCATGTATATACAGGTAAAAATTTATAAATACACATGTATGTATATAGATTTGGTCTGTGCAACTTGCTATACACAGCCTTTTGCAGTGTATCTAAAAGTGGTGGCAGGGTAGCATAACTCTGCCAGTGTTATAAAACACAGATAATGAGTTAATTCTATGCATACAGTAATATCTGTAACAGACCTTCAAGGCAAAGATTTACCTAAACTCATGCTTGAATCTTTCCTTTTAGGGACAAGGACAGAAGAAGCTATTAAAAGCTTCATTTCAGCCACAAGTGACAGTTACTATACTGTACTTTTTTGAAAGGAATGACTGTCACACAATAATACATCTAAAAAGACTTTTCTAAAAAAGTTAGAAGTTGTGATCAGCCTATAACCAGTGTTTCCGTGGTCTTAAGCAGAACTGACAGAAGGTCTTTTTTCAAGATAAATTTAATGGACATCACAAGTTTAAGTTTTTGTTCTGCCTCCTCTCAAGTGACACAGTTTCAAATCCTAATGGGAAGCAAATATTTGCTTATATCATCATCAGAAACAAGTACATTATCTATGACCAAGCCAATTAATTCTCTTTTAGAAAATCCATTTTACAAATAATTCTGGAAGCCTTGGAGACATAGACAACTTGATCAGTTCCTTGGCTTTCATGTATTTAGTAGAACAGACATGGGAATTTTTACTTGATTACCATATGATGTATTTTTCAAACTCAAATCTACTGTAGAATGAGTTCTTTCTAATTGAGTATAAAGACATTCTTCATAAACAAGAGCACAATTTCTAAATGCTGTGTTCTAATATTTACAAAAGTAATAGTAAATATTACTGGGTTTGCATGCACCCTCAGCAAGCTTGCTGATGACACCGAGCTGAGTGGCATGGCTGATACTCTAGAGGGAAGGGGTGCCATCCAGAGGGACAGACTAGAGAGGTGAGCCTATGTGAACCTGGTGAAGTTCAACAAGGCCAAGTCTAAAGTCCCGCACCTTGACTCTGCCAGTCCCAGACATGGATACAGTCTGGGCAATGAGTGGATTGAGAGCCCTATGAAGAATGACTTGGGGATTCTGGTGGATGATAAGCTGGACATGATGTGTCAGTGTACAGCTGCAGCCCAGAAAGCTAACAGTATCCTGGACTGCAGTGAGAAGTGTGGCCAGCAGGTGAAGTGATTCTGTCACTCTGCTCTGGTGAGACCTCATCTGGAGTACTGTGTTCAACTCTGGGATCCACAGCAAAAGAAAGACTTGGACTTGTGGAGTTGGTCCAGAGGAAAGATATGAAGATGACTGGGAGGCTGGAGCGTTGCAGATTTTAGTAACAAGGAATTAACGAGTTGCTCAGCTCAGAAAAAATACAGCCATGTGAAAACACAGTTCTTTTCTCAATACTTCTGCCAAGATGTTTCAAAAGTATCTTAGCTTTTAAATATATATAACTTCTTGATAATGTTAGCCCTATGGAGAACACTGAGATGAGGAGGAAAAGAATTAACCCTTTGACCTATAGATGATGCACAGCCTTCACAATGTTTCTTCTACTGACATAGTTTTAGATCTAGGTATTAGACATAACAGCATCACCTTTTCTCTTTCAATTAGTTTCTTCACATCAGTCATAGCTATGATTTGAAAGAATTATAGAAACACTTATCAATGAAATATTTTCCAGATGTTCATGTTTCTATTTATAGAAGTAGAGAATTATTAAAGACTGATTAAACATACCCAGTAAAAAACTGTTTTTATCACATTTAGTCCTTTAATAAGTTCTTACAAGTGATATAAGACAAAAGGAAATAATCAACTACTTTCATTATAGCTAGGTAGCATTATGTTTGTATATATATATATATACATACACAGATATAGAATAATAGAATCATAGAATTGTTAGGGTTGGAAGGAACCTCACAGCAGGGACACCTCACACTAGATAAGGTTGCCCAGAGCCACATCCAGCCTGGCCTTAAAAACCTCCAAGGATGAGACCTCCATCTCCCTGGTCAACCTGTTCCAGTGTCTCATACCCCTCATGGTGAAGAATTTCTTCCTAACATCCAATCTGAATCTACCCATTTCTAGTTTTGTTCTATTCCCCCTAGTCCTATCATTACCTGACACCCTCAAAAGTCCCTCCCCAGCTTTCTTGTAGGCCCCCTTAAGATACTGGAAGGCCATGATAAGATCTTCTCAGAGCCTTCTTTTCTCTAGACTGAACAGCCCCAACTCTTTCAGTGTGTCTTCATAGGAGAGGTGCTCCAGCTCTCTGATCATCCTCGTGGCCCTTCTCTGGACACTTTCCAGCACATCTTGTAATAGGGGCTCCAGAACTGGACACACTACTCCAGTGAGGTCTCAACAGAGCAGAGCAGAGGGGGAGAATCACCTCCTTCGACCTGCTGACTATGCTTTTCTTGATGCAGCCCAGGATGTGATTGGCTTTCTGGGCTGCAAGTGCACACTGCTGGTTCATGTTGAGCTTCTCATCTACCAGCACCCCCAAGAGCTTTTCTTCAGGGCTGCTCTCGAGCCATTTGCTGCCAAGCCTATCTTGGTGTCTGGGATTTCCCCGACACATATGCAGGACCTTGCATTTGGTCTTATTGAACCTCATGAGGTTGTCTTGTGCCCACCTCTCCATCCTGTCAAGGTCCCTCTGGATGCCATCCCTTCCCTCAAGTGTGTCTGCTGCACCACACGGCTTTGTGTCATCAGCAAATTGCTGAGGGTGCACTCAATGCCACTGTCCATGTCACCAACAAAGATATTAAACAAGACTTGTCCCAGGACTGATCCCTGAGGGACTCCACTTGTCACTGGCCTCCACCTGGGCATGGACACATTGACAGCCACTCTTTGGGTGTGGCTGTCGAACCAGTTATTTGTCCACTGAATGATCCATCCATCAAACCCAGACTTCACCAGCTGGGAGACCAGGATGTCATGCACATGTTTGTGCACTGGGTTTGCTGGCTTGGTAAATTTTCTTCATAGTAACTCATTTTCCTTTGCTTAGTATACTATCTTCATCTCCACACATGACTTTTCTCATCTTTACCCTTCTAATTCTCTCCCCTTTCTTGCTATAAGAGAGTGAGTGAGTGGCTGTTTGGGGCTCAGCTGGCTACTGTGATCAGATCATGACAGTACATACCAATGAGCATTACCTTTCACTACTGTAGAAGCTAATTCAAATTCAGTAACAGCAAATCCGTTGTTTGGCAGTTTTAATGTTGGTTGTATAAACTAAAACAGAGATTAAACTAGGCAAATTAAAATCTAGGAAAATCCTGAAAAATCTTGAGGTCTGTTGTTATTTAACCATAGAGATTGTATTCTGTTACAATCAATAGTGCCTTCGTGTTCACCATGTGCCTCCTAACACATTTCTTCAGAAATTTTTGTAGCATGAGGAACTTGGACCAGCCTGTAAGTTAGACAGACAGCAATAATAAAAGTGTTCTCAGCCCATTTCTGTGATAAGGACGGATTGATTTGTTGTCAAGTTAAATGAGAAAGTCATAAAGCAATATTTCATACACGAGATGAAACCTTCATCTTCAGAATCTTAAATGGCAAGTTTTCCACTTCCAAGAAGAGAGGCATTTTTGTGCCTTGCAGAGTGCTTATTTAGCCTTCCTTCTCTCAGTCAACTGTTCAGTCAACTCTGATGGCTATGGTCCATGATGGTTGCTGAGGTCAAGCTGACACTACTTGACAGCAATTTAAATGGGGGGGTGTGGGGGGTGTGGGGTGTGGGGAGAGGAGGGAACACTGCAATCAGGCCCTTCCTTTCATTTATTTCACTGGGCCCTTTCTTCATCAATGGTGTTATATGTTTGTCATCATTTTCCCCAAAATAAAGAGTGGTGAGCAAGAATTGTTCTGGTTTCATTAGGCACCTTGTCAGTTCTGGACCCAACATATACCTCTCCTGGCTTTTCTACACCCATTTCTCTGATCTGATAGATCTCCCCTACTTGCACATTTTCCTATACTCCTATTTGTACAACTGCATCACAAGTCTCCATTGCCCCTTTGTTATATTTACTTCTTTATGCTTATATTTCTCACAAAATACTTACACATTCTCATGTAATAGCTATATTAGAAGTGTTACAACTATTTCAGTACACCTATGCCTTGGTTAAAGGCAAATATTTTAATAACATACTTGATGGTTGCAACTTACTTTATGGTTGCAACAGTCTCTGTTTTGGCAACTTCCCTTAAGTTTCATAAATGAATACGTAATAACCATTCCAGAAAAGAACTACATCCAGAGGAAAAGTGAAAAGTTATGTCATCTGAAAATTGCCCTAATGGATGAGGAAAGGATGTCAGTGATCAGAAAATAGTTATCAAGTGTAAGAGGCAAATATAGCAAAAGGTTATATCAGTATAATGCAAAAAGGAACAAAACTTCACTAAGCAAAAAGTTAATCACCAATAAGACAAAATGTCATGTCTGTAGACCTTTATAAACAGCATTATTTTTTGATCAGTAGAGTCAAATTAGCCTTATGATACTTTATAGGTTCTGTTTTCTTTACTTTTAAACATTATTAATACATTTCTTACTCTGCTTTCAAACCTTCTGTGTATATTTGTATGTATATAGAAATATTGGTGCAAGAATAATTTTATATCTTTATTGACCATATCTTCACTCAGTATTAACTCTGAAATTGTCACAGTTACTAAATCAGTTTTCAAACTCAAAATTGTAATAATAGATTATATCTTTTCTATTTGGAATTAAAGGATAAATTAATACATTCATATTTTAAACAGAGGGTGTACTGATTGCCAACACATTGTATTTCCTTAATCCAATGAAAAATATTAATCACTGAAATCTTTTAGAAAGGCAGTATGTTTGAGCACTTAGTTTTACTGTACATGGATCATTTCATCTGGCATAAAACCTTTGGTTACACTTTTATGCATTTTCCTTTTATTGCACAAATTGCAAAGTTTCTGCTACAGTAAGTTCCAACATAGTAAATTAAACTTTTTTCCCCCCTTTTTACTTTACACATTAAAAGCAATTCTCTCCCTAATTTGTGAAATTATGCTTAGTAATAAATCTTCCATATAATAAGTTTTGTAGATGGTTATAAACTATCTTTTATAATTTACAGTCTGTTAACATTCTGTCAGGAAATTATGCTGATAAAAGCTTTTTTCTAATATAAGAGGTGGTTTTATGAAGTCCTATGGTTCTGTTACGATATAATGGGGTGTTTTAAAAAGTCACTCCAGTTGCTTTTTTAAACAAGCCTCTTATTTAATTAAATGTCATTTCATTAAGATACTGTTTTTCAAGACCTAACCCTGTTTTCTGTGTAATTTCTCACTTTCTGCGCATATATGCTCCTGAAGTTTGATGTTTCACTTGTGTTCTGGTTTTACTGGAACAGTATCACAGGCCAGCCAATGGGCTGCAGAAATTTTGAGTCCGCCTGGACAGATGAATTGAGTTGGTTTACAAGTGTATCCCATACCAAGACCATCACACTCATTATAAAGGGGGAAGTTTGCATCCTGGTAGAGCTTCCTGCTTAGGATTCCTACTTTGGTTTGTCTCTCTCAAGAATTGGCTTCCTGTTTAGTATGGCAGTTGTATAAAAAATAAAAAATGTTTGGATTGGTTTTGGTTAGGTTTTATAGCTTTACAGATTTTATGGAGTATTTGAGATAGAAAATACTTTTTTTCAGGGAATTTACATATTAATTGCACTATATTTGAAAAACAGAGAAATGCCACTAATTCTCTAACCAACAGCAGAACCAAAGCAAATTCTAGTGAAATAGTTATCTTTAATAAGCCATTATTAATAAAGGGAATAATCTAATTAGAGTTATGTATTTCCTTATTATCTCTAATCTCTGCTCCAACAAATATTTAATTACTTTAAGATAAAAGGAATTGAACTACAGTCACTAAGATGGATGCACACCAATCATTGTCACTGTGTCTTAATCTCTGGTGAGTAACTGGAAGCAATATGTTTAGCACTATTTTGTGTTTAGTGATGACAGTGATAGTTTTATTTTTATTCACAGATTTATATGGCAACAATAGTACTGCCATTAATATTGTTTCCTCTCACCCAGGTCCATTTTATCTCTTTGGAACATGACACTACAGGGCTTTTTTAAAAGGGTTTGATTTTTGAAAAGTCAAACTGAAAGAAACTCAAAAGACATTTGTACTGGTTTCATGGGACAAGGTTTTAGTATCAGGGGTGGCCTCTGTCAAAAGCTTCTAGAGGCTCCCTCTATCAAATAGAGCCAATGCCAGCTAGCTCAAATTTCTATATGTGTAATTGAAATGAGTGCTTCAATATCCTCCACATTTAAAAATAATTTGAGTCTCAGCCAAAACCCTCACTCTTGATTTCTTATGTTTGGTTCTGTTTTGTTTTGTTTTTAATAGTGACAATAGTAATTATATTTTTTAAGCAATTAAAAGTAATATGGCAAAAGAAGAAAAAAAGTAAAAGATCCAAGCAAAAATGAATATGAAAAATGACCCTTTGTATCTTTGAGTGAAAAATAAGACAGTGTGTGGTGAAAATTGTTGCTGAAGCAAGCTGTCATGAGCAGCTTCTGTATAACAACCTTGTACAATGTCTGTTCAGATACAAACACACTGTTCTTGATATGGTTCTTTTGAAAAATCACTACAGCATTGATATCTTTAGTTGTTGTAAAAAGTATTGATTATGCTAAGAGAGTTTAAGAGGTCTGTTTTGATGCTTAAAATGAGGAACAGATATTTAATATAAGAATAACAAGACCTTGATTGATGAAGTCTGATCATACATATTAACTATTTCCAATTTTTTTTCCCCAATTTTTTTTTTCCAAGTCAGTGTATTTCCATTTGTTCACTGTGATTGTTACTGAAAATGGTAGAATGATTTAAAGGTTGAATTGGTCTTTTTAAGGTTTCTTATTCTGTTTATAGACCATTACAAGCATCAGAAAGTACAATAATGAATGGGGAAAGAATTAAAACAGCTTGGAAAAGTTCTTTAAGATTAAGTCAACCATTAACCTAGCACTGCCAAATTCCTTATTAAACCATGTCCCTAAGTGCCACATCTACATGCCTTTTAAATACTTCCAGAAAGGGTGAGTCAATCATTTTCTTGGGCACCCTGCTCCACAACATTTTCCATGAAGCAATTTTTCCTGTTATCTAATATAAACCTCTCCTGATGCAACTTTAAGATATTGGTTGTTGTTTGGGAGAAGAAACCAACACCCATATTGCTACAATCTCCTTTCAGGTAGTTGTAGAAACCAATGTCTCCAGGCTAAGAAACCCCAGTTTCCTCAGCAGCTGCTCAAAGATTTGTTCTCTAGACTCTGCACCAACTTGGTTGCTCTTCTTTGGATACACTCCAGCACTGCATTCTCTTTCTTGCAGTAAGAGCCTAAGACAAGGGGGAAAAAGAGGCTAAAATCAAATACAGAGTTTAGTCACACTTAAATGACCATGAAAAAATGTTTTTGAACACTTTTAGTTTTATATATAGTCCTTAGTCTTCTGTTGGGAAATAGTGAAGAAATAAACAGGTTTATTCCCTGTTGTATTTTCTTCCATATTCCTTGTGTGAATTTCAGCATGATAGTTAAACATATTTTTTTCCTCATTGTGAGTTGTCAAGGTTGTCAAAATCTCCAGAGCCAGAACTATGGAAGCATTATGATGCATTATTTTCATGATACCCACCCCTCATCCCTCCTCCATTTTTTTTTCTTTTTAAATCAATTTTCAGTAGGAACCAGAGTGAAAAAAACAGTGAAAATCATCATGGGAATAAATGAAAATATATTAAACGGTCATGGCAATGTTGTATATAATACAGCTTTTCTTTACAGATGTAAAATAAAGCAGAAAACAGTCAAGAGAAGACATATTCTTTATGTGGAAACACATGATTTCGTTATGATTTGTTATTTATCTTTGTGAGTGAAAGGCATTTCAATTTGAAAATGGAAACACTATGAAGAAATAATTAACTGCTTCACTACAAAGGACAGCAAACTAGAACTGTCAGTTTCACCATGAGTAAAATTTAGTCTACTACAGAAAACCAAAACACTCTCATGTATATCATTCAAGTTCCACTTCAGTTGTATTCTAAGGGTGTTACTGGATGTTCAATGAAGCATGTATTTTGTTTTGTATTTTTGAAAAGGATTGCAATCCACCTGTGAATATTCTAACTCCATACTGTACAAAGTTTTATATGGTGCTCATTGCTGTTGCATCTGAGTAGCAGCACATTAGAGGCAGGAGTAACATCTGTGCTGTACAAGTTCTATCATCTCCTTCTTGGATATGTTTACAATGCAGTTGTTTGGAGGTATTGCTTTAGGAAGTTTATAGGAAGATATGAACTTTGTCATTTGCAGTTGTGCATAATGGAGATGGCAATGTAAATTGCAGAGTCAAAGTCAAAGATAACCTCAAACACATTGCTGAAAAAAGTGATATTTGAGATGTTTCGCAATTTCTCTGGGAAAGTTCTTTCCAAACAAACTTCACGTCTAATGAAGATTGTTTTCTGAAAACATAGAAAAAGCACTAAACTTTATACTTAAAAGTGCTCTTTACTCAGGACTTGTGACAAACATTGTGTCCAGCACTTTGCTGAGCTCTATGAAAATGGTAACAGTAATGGTTCTCTTGTTTATTCAGAACATCCTCTCTACATCTGCTTCCACCAATTGATAATGGTCCCTGGCACCTCCACAGTGATCCATATGTCCTGTAACTTTCTCTTGACACCTTTCACCTTCTTACTTCATACTGGCCTATTTCCTTCTTAGTATTCTAATTCTTACTTCTTTAATGACCTACTTTTAATTCTTACTTCTGCACTGACCTACTTCCAATTCTGAATCCAAAAATCATCCTGACTCTGCTAAAATATAAACATTCAGAACTGGGCTGATGGTGATAAAGATTCACAAGTCAGTAATAAAGCTAAATGAACTCTAGAGATATGTATACTGATTTTTCTTCAGCACTGGCAAGAAGAAATCACTATGACCAAGTAAGGCACATGGAGGACAGATCTGAACTTAACAAGCACAAACGGAACTCTGGTGATACAGAAGGAATGGTTTCAGAGAAAAAGCATGCCATGAAATACAGCAACAGTTCAAGACTGCACTAAGAAGAACACCTTGTGCAGATCGGCAAATTGTATGTATGTATGTATATCAGCATTTTGGTAATCATAGATACTAAATGAAAATCAGATTCAGCAGAAAGGAAAGCTTTCCTCTCAGAATGCTTTATCAGATAAGAAGAACAACTGTCACAAGTGTGAGAATATCCTTGGCTGAATTTTCCTATTCAAAGCTGGTTTATTCCTCCAAAATATAAATTCTTTTCAATAGGGACATTGCTTGCAATTACAGGAACTTTAGAGTATCTGCAGAACTTTAGTTGTTCCATGCATTTGAAAGCATGTGGGATTGCTCATTTGCTAGTTTTAAAACAGAAATACTAGAATTGAGCTCCTGTCTCTTCAAAGGTGAAGACAGGAAGAGAACCAGCTCTCATTTTGCAAATAGGTGAAAGAAAACTGACCAAAACAATGTTGGTGTTAGAATCAGGAGGAGTGTCCTACAGTACACCAACATATCCTCTTTCGATCCTCTTCAGTTACAAAGGTTCAGATCTCTATCATTTTACAGAACTTAACACTATAAACTCCACACAAACCATATTAATGGGGTTATCTTTAAGAGCCTGCTTACAGGATTGGTAACAGTATTCTGTATAGGGGTTAGTACAATGGACACTTAATTCTGGCTTAGATGTTAGTAAATATTCCATTAAAAAAAAAAAAAAAACAAACAGAAAACATGAAATACTTCTTTTCATATCTCCTTTTTGAACAAACAGCTGTTTGAATGGTATGGAGATATCTGGAGATATGTTCTGAATGGTATGGAGATACGTCTGTACCATCTCCAGAGCAAGAATAAAGTGCTACCTGGCCTTCTGATCGCTTCCTGTCTAGTAAGATCCTGAAATAAAACTACCTCTTTACTGGATGTATTGGAAACACCATCTTCCAGTTGCCAATGTCACAAAACTAGTAGGAATACCATATCTTTTAGACTTACAGCTTTTTTGTGAAATTCATCTACAAATGACTGATGGACTCACAAGTAATACTGACAGATGGACAGGCTGATGGATAGTGTAATTTTATAAACTCTTTTTTTCCTGAAAACACACTTCACATCTAAACAAACAAAAAACTCCAAAACTTGAGCCCACAAAAGGGGAAACCCCAAATAATAACCAACAGAAGAACAACTATTCAAAGTCAAAGAGATGACAAATGTGAGGAGGAAGAGAGAGCAAGCAAGAGAATGCTCTAAATCATCTGATCTCCTAGATGTCTGGTGAATTCTCATAACTGTTAAAGCACAGATGACATTTTCCTTTGGTTAGATTTTACATATCACTTACACCCCATGTGAATACCTGTTTACTTGTTCTTGCAGTTCGAAGGGGGAATTTTACCCTAGTCCCTAACTGCAAAAAAGTAAAATAAATTACCATTGGATGTAAAAGGAAAAAAATGATAAGGTCTACATAATTTATTATATTGCTAGTGGGAATATAGAGCAGAGGCATAAAGTCCTCTCTCTCCTTCCTTCTTCTGTAGCTACTGCCTGCAACTTTCCTCTCTTCCTCTTCTGTGGCCTTGCCAGGGGTATCTCTGTTTTGACTACTGTGTGAGGTAATGGGTAGGAGGGAGTGGGGGAGGAAGTGAACAGGTCCCATGGATCCATCCAGGGGGGTTCTGAGGAGTTTCTGTGTTGTTTATAAATTGTGTATATAAGTATATATATTGCACATATATTGTATATTTTGTACATATTCATTGCATTTCATATTTCTACATTGTAGGTTGCTTGTAAATATAGATTCATTTGCTTCCAAAATCTTCTGAGATAGTTTGGCAATTTTATTTTGGGGGGATGATTTTCTCCAGATTATTTAGGGGGTAATTTTCAACCTACCACACTTGTTTAAAGAGATTGAATATCAAAGGAAATAAATATCTAAAAGAAATATTTTTTAAAAGAGAGCATTATTTAATCTAAACCCCACTGGTTTCAACGGAATTTTTTACAATCTATTCACTAGGGTTTGGTAAAGCAACATATCTACATTTTACATAAAAAAATGGAAAGGAAAAAAAATCATCTTCCTTAAAAGAAAACAACAAAAAACTAAACCAACAAAACCCAGTAAGCACTTATTATAGTATTAATAATTTCTTTATAAATATTCTCTTTATGCTTGAATTTTTCAAGTGAAATACAGTTTACTGCTAAAGAGCACTGAAACCGAACCTTAGGTAACTGAAGTAAAAATATTACTAAATCATTGTGTTGTGGCCCTCATTAAATGTTCCTCTGCCTACAACATCAACTGAGCACATTTTGCATGCTGTTAAATCATTTCAAAATTACATTAGTATATTGTGTACTTATTTTTTGAATGTGTTTTTCATAATGGCCCTGTTGGGAATAGAACTTTTGTGAGTAATCTGACTAAAAAGTCCAGCTGCATACTATGAAACAGTATTTCGTTTATCTGGCCACAGCAGGCACTGACTTCATTACAGTACACAGCAGCCAGCAGAACTTAGCCATTGCAATTATTCTGATGGTTTTCCGTATTGATGCTATTCATCAGAGACAGTTTCACCCATCATTTTTCTTCCATTGCCAACTTTCCAGTAAAGCTAAATTTTACGGATTTGGATAGCATTATTATTACTCACTAAAGTCATAATTTCTAAAGGATGCTCATTGTGTTAAAAGTTTCCCAATAAAATGACATAGTCCTTGCCCTGAAGATCTTGCAGTGTAAAAAGAACTATAGAGGTGAGAGAAAGATTTCATTAAAGGACTTTTGAGTGCATTGAAATGCATTATTTGGCAGGTGGGAGTAGAATAAACAAAGCAAACAAAGTAATGGTTGGCAACTATTCTTTAGTTCTATTTTGGGGGCAATACAGTTTATCTCAAGTAGCTTTTACCTACTACCTGCAAGCCTTTGATTGTAAAATGGCCTAGGACTTCTTGCACATTGCTCAGCTGCTGCAGTGACATTCATTGCTCCTGATCATCCTTTATACCTACCATAAAACCATAAAAGTTGCCTTGTGGAGTCTGTCTTGGTGTAAACTGCATTAATGAATGTAGCTCTGTATAGAAACCAGAAGGAAAATATCCCAGTCAGACCACACAGTCTCTGTGGGGTTTTGATGTGGAAGCATAGCTGAGCAGAGGCCATAGTGGCATAAACCCCACCTTGCCTCCAGATCCTACATACCAGACCTAGTGGCCATTGGGCTAACCAGTCATGTCAGATGGACAGCTCTAATGATTGGGAGAAGGAACAATGCTGCTGGTTGTGAATATGTGAGTAGCCAGTTTCATGGCAGCAAGATGAGAGAAAAGCATTAGTAGACAGAAACACAGCTCCTCTGACTTCATAGAAATCAAGAAAACAAGCTCAGTTTTCATAACTGAAGAATGTAATATAAAAATATTTTTGTGTTGCAGATAAAAGCTTATAAAGAAACCTTAAAATCATAAACATATAAAAAAACACAACAGTGTGAAAAAAGAAGAAAGACATTATCAAAACCAATGTTTAATAGTATCTGGAGTTCTTCTTTGAAACTTTCTGTTGCTATGGAGAATGGAGCATCCAAGGTATTTTACTTAACATACCTGACTAAGAAAAAAAAGTGAATCTATTTGAAAAGCTGTCTATTATGGAGGTCATAAACCTCTATAACACATTGTTCAGTGACCAATTTGAGTCCCACCTCTCACAAGAGCTATGACTGTTTAAACTTACACCAGAAAGTCAGAGTCTGGATTTATCTGAGTAGTCAGATCCAGGTTAGACTAGGGTTTCCTATCTGCCTGGGAAATACTTCAGACCTATATAAACATTCTATATTTTCCTGCTTTTCTCTGTATTCTATAGCGAAATGATGTTTACTCTTTTGAAAACTCAGTCTCAGTACTGAACCTTGATCTTCTCCATCTTCATTTGTTAAATGTAAAAAAAAAAAAAAATGAAACATATTTGTGTGGAAAATGCTCTATTTTCTTTTCCCTCACATCTGTCAAAGCTTCACAGGTATTCAGAAAAATGAAATAAACTATATGCAGAAAAGTTGGATGCTGGCATACTTTCTGAAATTAATGCATTCACAGTGTCAGAAGGCGACTTGATGCATTGCGCTTGTTAGGGTAACATTGAAGAAAAGGTTAACACAGACTGGTTTTGAAGACATTCTGCTTTGTGTTTTATAACATCAGATCAAGAGTATGTTTGCTGTATAGCCCTGCACCTGTGGAGAAAAGCAGCTTTGCAGAAAGGGGTCTAGGGACACCAGGTTGAATGTAAACCAGTAATGTGCCCTTGTGGCAAAGAAGACTAGGAATACCCTGAGCTGCGTGAAGAGTAGCCTTACCAGGAGGCTGACGGAGGTGATCCTTCCCCTCTGCTCAGCACTGGTAAAGCAATACCAGGAGTGGTGTGTCTGCTTCTAGGCTTCTCAGTACAAAAGAAACACGGACGTATTTGAGTCCAGAAAAGGGACATGGAGACTACTAAGGGACTGCAGAATCTCTCATAACTAGTAAGTGTTTTCTGTAAGTGTTCAAGAATATGTTGGGTGGGGGCTTTGAACAAACACAAGTTTCATCTAGTAAAAGATGTCTCTGCCCACGGCAGGAAGGGTTGGACTAGATGGTGTGATGGTTTTGAGACTGTCTTTAACTTTTCTTCTCACAAAGTTTGAGCAGAGAAAGTGAAAGAATGCAAATAAATCACTACTGGTTGTAAGAAAGCAAAATAATGATTATTCTAAACACTTCCATTGGAGAGATAGAAATGTTTAAGAACTGTAACTGATGGTCTTTAAAGACCCCTTCCAACCCAAACCATTCTACGATTCCATGATCCTATGAAAGGTGGAGTGAGTTATGATTACTCAGCCTGGAGAAAATTCAGGAATGATGTCATAAGTGTGAGTAAATATCTGAGGGGAGGGTGCAAAGAAGGCAGAGCAAGTTTCTCCTCAGTGATGCTCAGTGACAGGAAAAGAGGCAATGACAGTAAGTACTGGAGTACTGGAGGCTTTGTCTCAATGTCAGCAAACATCCTTTCATTGTGAGGGTGGCCAAGAACTACTACAGGCTGGTCATGGAGTTTGTGGAATGTCCCTCATTAGAGATATTCAAAAGTCATCTGGACATTTTTCAGGACAACTAGCTCTGGATGGTCCTGCTGTCACAGGGTGATTGGATCAGATGACTTCTAGAGATGTTTGATCCCTGCAGTCAATAATCTGCCTGTGTGCCAACATATAAAATACTAGTTCAAGAAGGAAAAATGTGTCATCAAGCTGAAATAAAGCTTTCTTCTTATGTTTTTTTTTTTGTTGTTGTTAATACGTAATACACCAAAAAAGCAAAATGTATTTGAAAAACTGTTGCAGACTCAGATATACAATTTCATAGAATCAATCTATGACATTTAGGTTAAGACAACACTTATTTTCTATATTAAAATAATTAAACGTTTCACATTTCCTGCTTTCCCCAGTTTAAGTGGGACAGGGACCTGCTGGAGAGGGTCCAACAGTGGGCTATGAGGATGATTAGGGGACCGGAGCATGTGCCTTCTGAGGAGAGGCTGAGGGACCTGGGGCTTTTTAGTCTGGAAAAGAGAAGACTGAGAGGGGATTCAATAAATGTTTGAGGGCTGGGGATCAGGAGGGAGGGAACAGGATCTTCTCACTTGCTCCCTGTGATAGGACAAGGAGAAACAGATGTAAGCTGCAGCACAGGACATTCCACCTCAACACAAGGGGGAACTGCTTTACTGTAAGGGTCACAGAGCACTGGAACAGGCTCCCCAGAGAGGTTGTGGAGTCTCCTTCTCTGGAGATTTTCAAGGCCCGCCTGGACACATTCCTGTGTGACCTGAGCTAGATTGTATGGTCCTGCTCTAGCAGGGAGGTTAGACTCGATGATCTCTTTGGGTCCCTTCCAATCCCTGACATCTTGTGCTCCTGTGATTTATAGATGATGTTTCACTTTTTATTCCATATTCAAATAAAGAAAAAAAAATTAAATCATTTAGGACTTTTG
The DNA here is from genome assembly GCF_027791375.1 of Indicator indicator. Lineage (NCBI taxonomy): Eukaryota > Metazoa > Chordata > Aves > Piciformes > Indicatoridae > Indicator > Indicator indicator. Next base: position 48,767,815 of record NC_072010.1, on the reverse strand, counting down.
TGTAGAACCGTGATGTATTTAGAAGTTTTTCACCTCCTGAAATAAATTACTTATGGAAAACAGGATGTAGCAAGAATATGTTGATTGGTATTAACTACATCAACAAAATACATTCAGACATTCAAAGAATAATTTACCGTGCTGAAGTGTCAAATTTAAGTGAAGAAAAATTACCAAGCAAAATGTAATTTCCATTTGAAAAAAAAAACAAACCAAAAACAAACAAACAAACAAAAAAAAAACTTCCCCAAATTTCTTATGATTTAATGGTCTTTTACCAATGCAAGGACATGATGAGAGGTGGTTAAACACCTCAGGAGATGTCATGTCTGAACATGTTTAGAGAGTGGCAAAGGGTAGGAATACCAGTTAATGTTTGGAATAAACTGCAGAAATATTTTATTTATGTTTTGTTCCCTTCCTTCTGTTCTTGGGTGTTTTTAAGAGCAATTCCAACACAACTTATTGTCTATGAAGCTGGGAAACTACAAAATTACAGCAATTGTATAATATATAAAGAATTTGTACAAATGAATGAAAATGCTTTTCCAGATATTTATTTCAAAGACTTTAGCTTTAATGCTGACTTGTCTGAATGGTGCATCATTAAATTCTGAACATCTCTTAGGAATGCTTAGAATGTTTTTCCTATTTTTCTTAGTTTCAATTAAGCTGCTTAAATTTTCATGCTTCAAATCAAAATGTTATGATTCATTAAATTATATTAGGAATTTTCTATTAATATATAATTGCATATTTTACAATTTTAGACATCAGTTTACAAAAAAGTAGTTCTTTACACAAAATAGTTCTATATAATTACAAAATATTTTAGAAAACTAACACAGCTCCAGCAGTGCTTCTGAACATATCAAAGTATCTTGTTTAAAATCTTTGTCAAGCATTTTTTTACAGGATCACAGGATGTTAGGGGTTGGAAGGGATCTCTGGAGATCACAGAGTCCAAATCCCCTGCCAGAGTACATACATATAATCTAGTGCAATTCACACAGGAATGCATCTGGAGGGGTCTCCAGAGAAGGATTCTTCACAACCTCTCTGTGCTGGTTTGAGGCCAGACAGATCGTCTCTTGCCCTGAGAGGGACAAAAGAATGACACTCACACAAACGGATTGGAGAGTGATGGAAAGTTTAAATGGAAAGGTGATTGGTGAAACTACAGAAAACTACAAAGCATAGTGGCAAAGAACATCCTAAAGCATACAGAGTCCCTTACACAATTCCCAGAGGCTTTCAATCCTTCCCTCCTCCCACCTGAGGGTATACCCAAACCCCCAGGGCTCTTTCTTCCCCTCTCTCACTGCTAGGCAAGTCTCAGGCTGGCCAGGTCTGAGACTGCCCCCCCTCCATTCTCCTCCTGGCATTAGGCCTAGACAGGCCTAAGGGGCCTGAGATACTCCCACACCATTACTGATAAGAGAGAGCATCTCCCACGGGGGCAGAGAGGGAAGAAAGAGGAAGAGAATGACTCTGCAGATGGCTTTATAGGGCGCAGGATTTATGGGTAGAAATACGCCGTTTCCTGTGTCCACCCCTATTGGGTGGGCACCTGGGACACCAGAGGTGTAATTTATGTGGCAGTGGCAGGGGGCACCCAGCCTAAACTGCCACACTGTCTTGGGAGCCTGTTCCAGAGCTCTGTGACCCTTACAGTGAAGAAGCTTTTCCTCGTGTTGAGGTGGAACCCCATGTGCTGTAGTTTACATCCATTGCCCCTTGTCCTATCACGGGGCAGAAGTGAGAAGAGGTTGTCTCCTCCCTCTTGACACCCTCTCAGTCTCTTCTCCAGACTAAACAGCCCCAGGGCTCTCAGCCTCTCCTCATAGGACACATGTTCCAGTCCCTTAATCATCCTTTGGACTCTTTTGAGTAGATCCCTGTCCCTCTTGAACTAGGAAGCCCAGAACTGGACACAACAGTCCAAGTGAGGTCTCACCAGGGCACAGCAGACAGGGAGGAAAACCTACCTTGATGTGCTGGACACACTCTTCTTAATGCACCCCAGGATACAATTGGCCTTCTTGGCCACAAGGACACACTGTTATCCCATGGATAACTTCTTGTCCACCAGGACTTGTGTGTCCTTCTCCACAGGGCTGCTCTCTTGTAGCTGACACAACTGACTCCTGACAAGTCTGTTGATGATAACAAATTGCAGTAAGTAGAAGGCCTTGGCCACCCATGGAGATGGTGACAGACTGGAGAAATAGGCCAACAGGAACCTCAGGAAATTCAGCAGTAATGCAGACGAGTTGGAGAGCAACTCTAGGGAAAAGTCCCTGAGGACAGCAAACTAAGCTTGAGCCAGTAGCATGCACTAGTAGAAATGGCCAAGAGCATTGTACTGTTTTAACAGCAGCATAAGCAGCAGATGCTGGGAAGTGATTATCCTTTCCTCTACTCAACACTTGTAGGATTACAGCAATATTACTGCATCTGCTTCGGTGTTTTTTAGTACAGGATAGACAGTAGTAAACTCAGGAGAGTTTGGCAAATGGTCACTACAATGTTCAGAACTTGCCCTGTGAGGAGCGGCTGAGGGATTAGGGCTTCAGGTCTTGAAGACCATTGTGTTGTGTTGAATATTTGCCAGACAAATTGTACCATTTCTATCCTTGAGAGTTCTAAAGACTCAGCTGGACAGCAACAAGTTCTGCGCTGTTTTGAGCAGGAAATTAGAGACTTGCTAGTATTTGCTTCCCACCTGAGTTAACCTATGTGGCAGCACAAGGAGAAAAAGGAACTAGATACAGTGATTAAGACTCTTATTTATGGAGAATCTTTTGAGTTTAAGATAAAAGAGGGATTAGGATAGTGACTTTATGAGACATAGTGTCTAATTTATTATACAAAAAATACTGATATTGCTAGCTCTGTTTTATGTCCCTGCTGTGAATAGGTAATAGATTATTCACCAGAGTTTGTATGTATATAATTGTCCCATCTATGGATGATGAATTTAAGTGGGTTTATATTCAGCTTAATCCAGATGGTAGTATGTCTCAGCATGCACATTACATAAAAAGACTGTGAAAATGGACTTGAATGCCAAAATAGTTCAGAGGAAAATTTTGTTGACTACTGCACTGAATTTGGACACCTAAATTCTAATATAAAGTCCATTATGGTACTATTAAGTACATAAGGTCATAAAGTACAGAAAGGTTTTTTTTAATTTATTTTTCAATATTTTGTCCAATAGCAAATATCTTCATTTCTGAGTAATACCAAATATAATGTAGTCACTAGAATAAAATGGTTTTAGAAATATAAAAAGAGCTTTGTCATAATCCACAGAAAAAATGTGCAAGTTATTAATGTGTGGCTATTCTCTTTATCTTGTAGTTTTATGTTGATACTTCAGGAAAACTTCTAAACACCTTTACAAAAAACCTTTAAATCTGTTTTCACACTCATTGTTATAGAACCATTCTATAACCAGAGGTGTTATCTCTACACACAAAAAAACCCTTATAGATTCTGCATACCCATTTCAACATTTGACAGTCTCATTTTGCCTTACTAGATAGAAGATATGTCTCATGCTTAGAGAGCTGTAGACTTCTTGTTTTTCAACAAGGTTTTTCAAAGTAAATTTTGCTTTCAGACAAAAAACACATCAGAGAAATTTTCTAAGAGAAATACGAGTGAAAAATTTGTAAGATGGTTTGGCAAATATTCCAAAAGTGAAAGTGTTGCTTTATTTATGAAAAGATTATTTCTATGACCTTAATAGAAAACCAGAAAATGTAGTAATTATTATTATAACAACAACTTACAGCAAACAAGTTCTGAAATATAAAAAATAAAGAAAAAATAATGCAAACTGAACTTAGAAGAACAAGTTTAAATTATATTTTAATATGCAGTGATGAATTCAGACTCAGGGTACTTCATTAAGTTCACTATAATGAACTCTTCATTTACTTTCTTGTTATCCATAAATATATGCAAAGTATAACTTAAATGACACAGAAATTCTGTTAAGGATAATAAAATGTGTTTTTACAAATGTATTAATAGCAAAAGGAGGGTGGGGAAAATCTCCATTCCTTATTGGATGAAGAGGGGAACATAGTAACAGAAGACAAGGAAAAAGCTGAGGTACTTAACAACTTCTTTGCCTCGGTCTTTAACAAAAAGATTGGATATCCTCAGGGTAACTGGGATCCTGAGTTGGTAGACCGGGATAGGGAGCACAATATCCCTCCTGTAATCCAGCAGGAAGTAGTTAATGACCTGCTGTGCCACTTAGATCCTAATAAGTCAATGGGTCCAGATGGGATTCATCCTAGGGTGCTTAGGGAGACGGCACAAGAGCTAAGATGCTCTCCATCATTTATCACTGGTCGTGGCTAACTGGGGAGATTCCAGATGACCAATTTGGCCAATCCACAAGAAGGGCCAAAAGGAGGATATGGGGAACTATAGGCCTGTCAGCCTGACCTCTGTACCTGGCAAGGTTATGCAGCAGAACATCCTGAGTGCTATCAAGCAGCATGTACAAGATAACCAGGGGATCAGGCCCAGCCAGGATGGGTTAAGGAAAGCATGTTCCTGTCTAGCCAGTCTTATCTCATTCTGTGACTGGGTGATGTGCCTGGTAAATGAGGGGAGGGCTGTGGATGTGGTCTACTGTTACAGTGGAGAGCTGGAATTTCCCTCCCACACTGACAATAACCAGGCTAGCTCAGTCTGGAAGCAAATGAAGCTGTATTTACAGGCAAAACTACAATCTATGATGAAATGCAATTATTATGTACAAACATACACTATTCACAACATTTGCAAATAGGTACAATCAACAGAAAAACACAACAAAGCCCCTTGGGCTCCCGAAAAGAGAGGGGCCATGCTTCTTTTCCTCCCCCCTCCCAGATCAGGCAAAAGGGAAGAAAGTGAAGAAGAAGACAGAGGTTCATTAGACTTAGCTTGTCAAGATCAGTATGCAGATGTGTGTTATCTTCAGCCAGGAGAGAGAAAAGAAGCAGGTAGGCAAACTGAGAGTGACTGTGAGACTGTCCGACTGCCCATATCTTGTTTTGAGTACTGATTCTTAAACAGTTCTACCTCTCTAATGGAAGTGTTTAGAATAATCATTATTTGCTTTCTTACACCTGATAGTGATTTATTTACATTATTTCACTTTCTCTGGTTGAACTTTATGAGAAAAAATAAAGACATAGTCTTAAAACCATCATATCTACCTAGACTTCAGCAGAGCATTTGACGCAGTCTCCCACAGCATTCTCCTGAAAACATTGGCAGCCCAGGGCTTGGACAGGTGCACCCTTTGCTGGGTTAAAAACTGTCTGGATGACTGGGCACAGAGAGTGGTTGTGAATGGTGCCACATCCAGCTGGACCCCAGGAAGTGTCCAGGTTTACACATTCACAGGTACTTACAAGGTTAATTACATGTGCTATACATTTGCCTGGACAATCTGGACCCCAGGAAGTATCAAAGTTTTCACATTTACTGGTGCTTAACCCATTGTCTGTGGTTAGGGCATGTTTTTGGGGTTTGACCCTTCAGGACAGTTTGCCATATAGTTCTCTGGACTGGTCATCTTGCCCTCGGAGAGTATGGATTCTAGCCATCAAAGATAACTGCATGTAACCACTTCCACTGCATTGCATGCTGATGAATAATGTTGGTTATAATGTGTAAGAAATGGTCATCAACACAAAGTGTGATGCTGACAAATGTCAGTCCAATCTTGTATTAAAGTTTAAAATTGGCTTAGTCTATTAAACTCTCCCATCACAGTGTATATCTGTGCAGCATATGTTTACAAATACAAATATTCTGCTGAAACAAGACAAAAGTGGTGTTAGACAGGAGGAGAGAACTGTGTGTATTGTAAAGAGCTGATACTAAAACTTAATGACATATGTAACTTTATATATAACTGTGATCTCACACTAAAGTCAGAAGTAGAATAAAATGAGCAAGTAGAAATTCAAAATAGATTTCCTTCAGTTTCAGTAAAAGAATAGCTGTCTGATAAGAGAATGCTAAAAAAAATAGGATGAAATGGAAGAGGGAAAAGGGTGAATGCAGAAGGAGAAAGAGGTCCAGGTTGCAAAGAAATATTAAAGAGCCTCCTTGTAGGTGTGTGGCAGGGTAGGTTTGCCATATAAATGAGTAATGTATGACCTAAAGAACTTCCAAGAGAGTTTGAACAGAGAGTTTTGGCAAATGCATATGATTCATGGAAAAGAATGAACAATAGTACAATTACGATCAGAGTGCTAAATAAGAATGTTTCCACAATTCATTCCTTGTTTTCTTTCTGCTGTGCTGTATCAGAATTCTAGTTTCTCCAACGCAAAGTCTTTTTAAGGAAGTAACTACATGACTAAATGAGTAATAACTAAGAGGAGAAGCTACTTAATGCCTGTTTCATAAGGACAATGCTGAATGAACGCAATGGCTGAAATAAGGGAAGCTTCCTGTTCTGGTTGCTGTTTCTGGGTTCTGGGTTCTTGGGTGTTGGTTCTTTCCTGCAGTCATGGCAGTGGGATAGGTGGGAGTTGGGTAACTGCTGGCTTTGGATTCCTGTTTTATGCTGTTTTGTTTTGTTTTTTACTGTATTTCACTGTGCTGCTTCTGCAAATAGGCTAAGCTAACTAAGGTAACCATGCATTGTATTATTAGATTAGTTAGATATTATCTAAGGTGATTATGCACTGTTATTATGATATCTCATGTTATATTAAACTCTTATCTCTTTATCTCAACCCTGAGTTTACTTTTCCCCTCACTTTTGTGTTGGGGGAGCAGGCAGGTTAGCCCTTGCACTAAACAATTACACTGTGTAAGTATTTTCCAAAACAAAAAGACATGGGGGAGAAAAAAGTAAAACAAACAGAAAGATGGATACACCTCTTAAAAGCAAAGTTCTCTGAACTCATAGTCAACATCTAAGTTCCTCTTTTTTTACTGTATTATGCTGCAGTAGTAAACAATTAAAATTAGTCATGGGAAGCTGAGCAGGAGGTCTGGAAAGAAAAGTGACAGACAGGATTAAAAAGACTCAGAAGTTGAGAATACTGTGGACCATAAACAGATGGTGTTAGCAAACTGTGTAGGAAGGAGAAGACAAAATGAATGGATTAGGATTTTACTTTTTTTTTTTTTGAAAATTCACTGAGCAGTGGTAACCTAAAAGTGTTTTCTCAAAGTATGGTTGTGAAGAAGAAAAGAAAATCTCATTTGTGTAATCAGGATCATCTTATTTACATAAGGTGTATCAAAATGTAGATAGTGATGTAGCTACAAGGACTACATATGGGACATGGGATTCTGTCCAGATGCCAAGAGTCCAGTGCAGAGCCACAAAAATGATTAAGGGAGTGGACCATCTTTTTTACAAGGAGAGACTAAGGGAGATGGGTCTCTTTGGAGAGGAGGATACTGAGGGGTGACCTCATTAATGTTTATAAATATGTAAAGGGTGAGCGACAAGAGGATGGAGTCAGGCTGTTCTCAGTGATACCCAATGACAGGGTGGAAGTTGAGGCATAGGAAGTTCCATGGAAACATGAGGAAAAAAAATGTCACTGTGAGGGTGACAGAACCCTGGAACAGGCTGTCCAGAGGGACTGTGGAGTCTCCCTCTCTGGAGATATTCAAGAACTGCCTGGATGAGTTCCAGTGTGATCTGGTATAGGTGATCCTGCTCTGGCAGGGGGCTTGGACTAGATTATCTTTTCAGGTCCCTTCCAACCCCTAACATTCTGTGATTCTGTGATTCTGTGAGTTAAATTATAAATGACTATAGCATGTTGGCTACAGATTAATATAAAATACTATATTATTGTGCATTGGATACTATTTTAGAATTATAGACTATAAGAAAGAGACAGATAGGACAAGATTTTTAAATGAAAACGGTAAATCACTAACCATTTAATAGTCCTGATTTCAGACAAGAACATAAACAGCTAAAAAAAATACAGCACTCTAACTCCTGTCACCTAACTGTGAGCATGTTTAAATACTCTAAAAATGTGGGGGAAAAAAACTATGAAGGTTTCTGGGCCTGAGATTTGGACACTAGAACTATTTGCATAGCCAGGAACAGCTGAAAGTTGTTTTCAGTTTGCTCATCACCACCTGTTAGTAATGAGTTCTGTCATGTGTCAAACAGAACTGACGTGTTTGACAAATTTACTGTGCCTGAATACTGCAAAATTGGATAAAATTTGACTTATTAACCAATATGCTGAGATTAATTGAGGATCAAACCTCATCTGTCTTGCCACAAAAGGACATCCTTATCCTGCCTAGATTCTTTTCATGCTATGTAACAGTTCATCTCAGGAACATGCTCTTCCAATAGTCAGTATCTTTATCTTCTAGTATATACAGGGTTTACTTATTTGTTTGTGTCAGTCTCAGACCATATTCCATCTGTCTTATGTGGGCCTTAATTTTAATTAGCTTTTTCATTTGGCTGTCTTGGCAGTGTTAGGTTTGCAGTTGGACAAGATGATCCTAAGGATCTTTTCCTACCCTAATCTTTCTGTGGTTTCTTTTGTAGCCACAGAATATCATCCTGCTTCCCTTGTTGAGCTGAATCAAAATTACATCATTTTTCCTGCATAGCAGTGATTTTCAAATTTTGTCATTTGTGTTTCACTCTGAATTTTATATGTAGACTCTTGTTTCTTCCACTCATAATCCCTGTTTAGCAAATTTAATTTCTTTACCTTATGGTCAGCCTTACAAGCAACAAGAATCTCTTCTCACTGGGGAATCACTATCACATATTGTTCTTATTGAATGTACCTGCCTGTAGCAAACTGTGATTATACACCACCAGTCTTGGTTCGCCCTGATAGGTGCTAATGAGGTAAAGCATAATGAATCTGTTAATTCAGGATCAACTTCAGGAAACATGTATTCAGTATTATGGGTTTGTTTTGGGGTCTTTGTTGGATTTTCTTTTTTTGTGTGTGTGGTTTTATTTTTTTTGTTTGTGTGTGTGTTTTGGAACACTACATTCAGCATTGCGACACTTTTTTGTACTTGCATTGGATCTGGCAATAATATTTTCTGTAGATGAAGAAAACAAACAAATCTGTAAGGAAAAAAATGTAGCTGCAATATGAAAAAGGGAAATGAGGGTAAATAATCTGTAAAAGCTTCTAACTGCTGCTCTAGGGAAACGTACATTAGCAAATATGCATATTTGAATCAGTTCTAATTGCTGAGAGATAAATGCTGCTTTATGAAAGCTGCTGTTCTGAAATTGCATTTACAACCTCATTTTCATTAGAAAACAAAGTGCAGAATATTTTTCTCAGAAGTGTATTTGAAAAATGTTATTTGTCAGTTAGCAAAATCAGCCTTCCAAAAGCTACAGTATATGATCAACATAAAGAGGAAAAAAGCCCACAAAAAACAACAGCAAAAAAAAAAGCCCTCACAACTTTTTCTGGCTTAACAACTATAAGCATGAGAAGTTTATTGACTTTTATGCTTAATCATTACTGATTGACATTTGTTATCTTATTTTTTTTTTTTCAGGAAACTTTGTGCTTGTATTTTTTAATGGAAAATCTGGGGGTTATAGCCCAGACTGGAGCAACCTGTTTCATTGTATGGCTTTTGTAAACAAATAAAATAATTGAAGCCTGTACTTAATTTCTAGAAAATTGTATCAGGCAGATTTTTCTGAAATAATAGCTGTTATTAAAGAACTTGTTCTACAGTATGGTTTCATTATCTTGAAGCATTTAAAATTTTTATTTATTTCTTTTTAGTTTGCAATTTTCAATCAAATAATAGTTTAGTAATTAATTTTTTTTTTTTTTTGCTGGTACATTAGAAGACTTCAAAGCATTTTTACGATTTTTAGCCTTTTCTCTAAGAATCTCTCAAGCATGAGAACTGAAAAACAAAACTACATTTTTTCTTTTCTCCTTATCTTATCCTACTTACATACCACACGAAATAACAGTATATGTATCCTCTGGAGTATTTATTAAATTTTTGTTCCTAACTTTGCACTGTACATATACTTTTAGTCTGATATTCTGTGATACTCTAGTCTACTAAATTTTAATGATGACTAGGAAGTATTGCCACATAGCTATGTATAATTAAAGTATTGCTAATACTGGTCTACATAGTCAGTGCTAGTTAGAATTTATCACAAAGCTGAATTTTTTTTCTCATGACTAATGTCTGTGTTTTTATAGTATTTAAAATAATGTAGTAATTAGATTAAATTTCTGACAGATATAAACCTGTAAACAAAGTCAGATGCAACGGAAAGATTGAATATTACTTCATAAGGGTGATCATCATATTAAGGGGATCAAAGCTTTTCTGTTTAAATCTGGTTTATTCATTTGTTCAGTATTTATGGGAGATGATGAAAAATGAAAGAAACCCCTGGGGTGAATTAGAGTCATAGAATGATTTAGTTTGGAAAAGAACCTTAACAGCATTCAGTCCAACTGTAAACCTAACACTGCCAAGTCGACCGCTAAATGATGCCACTAAGCACCATGTCTACTTGTCTTTTAAACATCTCCAGAGATGGTGACTACATCACTTCTCTGGGCAGCCTGTTCCAATGTTTGACAACTATTTTGCTGAAGAAATTGTTCCTAAAGTCAAAACTAAACCTCCCCTGGCACAGGCTGAGACAATTTTCTCTCATCCTATTACTCATTACTTAGGAGAAGAGACTGACGTGCATTTTTGCTACAACCTTCTTTCATGTAGCTGTCGAAAGCGATAAGGTCTCCCTTGAGACTCCTTTACTCCAAGATAAAGAATCCCAATACCCTCAGCCACTGCTGTAAGACTTGTTCTCATGAATTATTGTAATTACTTTCATATAATAAATAATTCAAGTGTTAAAATGTAACAATATAAGGCAAACTATAAGGCAAATACTTTTGAAAGATGGTCACACTGGTTTAAAACTAAGTCACTACTGTGGTCAGTGAATATCATGGTTTATCTTGTGGTGATCTGGACTGGGATATCAGAAGACTCAGCAGCTCTCTCTAGTCCATATATAGAGATTTTCTTTCTAATGCTATCCATTTCACTAGGTTATTAAAGCAATTTAGATATCTCTCACTAAGAGGAATTTAGATAACATACTTGATGCACATACTCGATGCACATACACCATAGTTTCTATTTGTTATCCCAATGGACTGCCAGACAGTTTTCTGTTGTAGTGGTCCTGGTGTCGGGTGTTAATTTTTTTAATTGTGAAAATTTTTCTTTGCTTCTTTGTTCCAAAATTTTTTGTGTTGTAGATACATTCACCAGTTTTCAGATCAGAAGAACTCTTGCTAGTCTGACATTTCAAGGTATTCAGTCTGTCCATATAACATTCAAGGCAAACTAATTTTTGTATGAAGTCATAAATTCTGCATAAGCAAATACACATTTTTATGACAGTGCATGACACAGTGTAGAGTAATGAACTGTTCACTTTGGATTCTTTAGGACAGTGTAATTTTTGACTTTGAAGATGTTACACTAGATGGACATAATGGACTTTTTTTGCCAGAAAACATAGGGAACCGTGAGTTACTGTCTCAAATATCCAGGGGAAGCAATCCAAGGCTTCAGACTACCACAGAAAATTAAAATTATAGGTTGTTGCTTTTGGTTTTGTTTTTGTGGGTTTTTTTTTTTTTTGGTTGGTTGGGGTTTATTTGTTTGTTTGTTTGTCTGGGCTTTTTTAATTACTGTTTCCTATTTTTCTGCTTTCTTCATGCCATTCTTATCAATACATCTTAGAAAATGGTGAGAGGAGGAAAAGTTAAACTTTTTGTCTGTCTTTTTTTTTTTAATAAACTTAACAATCTAGTGCTTGTTTATTCTGCAAGTAAAAGATTAAATACAGTGATAAGATTATATAAATTCTACATCTCTTTGCAAAAAAAGATGTTCAATAGAGTATCCTAAGTACTTTGGCTGGAAAATTATCTCTGTTATTACAAAATGTCTGTTGTATGAAGTGCATATTCATTGGGCAACTGAGGTGATTTTAATATGAAATAAGCTTTCACCATCTGTCCTGCCCTCTAATTAAGATGAAAACCCTTCATAACTCACAATTGCATAGTAAAAATACAATAATACATAATTAAAATGCAACACTGTGTTCATCATTTATTGCTACATTCATCTGTTATGTTTTTGGACAAAAAACCCCTAACCAAACCAACCAAACAAAAAAAAAAAAAAAACCACAAAAAACAGGAGTAAGGATTTTGCTGGGTTTTTTCCACTCTAACTTAGACCAGCTTTTCCATTGGTTTAATACATGTTTTCTTTAAGTTAATGGACCTCTGACAGTTTGTATAAACTGGCACCACGATGTGTGTCATGGATTCTGGTCTATTTATTGTTTACATAAAGGATTACAAATTTTTGCAAAAGCTGTTGCAGCAGCTAGCTTAGTAGCTTATCGTTATTTTGAAGTTTCTTTTGAAGACTCCTGTGTTTTAGTTTCATCATAAGGGTTACTTTTCTTATCTACTGTTTTAAAAAAATAGCATAGAGGAGCATTTTCTTTCACTTATCATAAAATTATTAATTTTCCCCAGTTCTGTTGCTATGAAGATAACCTGATGGTATTTTGAAGAATCTTCTTTGCCTATGACTTGTACCCTATAGTGCAGGAATTTCTTCAATTGAAATAACTCTGATATTGCACTTATGTATTGCCCTTTAGTACTATTTACTCTGCATTCCAAACTAAAATAATTATCTGCTTTGCTGTTATTCTTGTTTTTATCAGCTACATGATAATATTTTGAGTTTCAAGATGGAGAGAAAAGATAATTAAATTAAATTATTTCCCTAGAAGCCACACAAATGAATGCCACATGTATTTGCATTTGGTTAGAAAAAGAGTCTTCCTTTTTATTGTTATTTTGGTTTTCTGCCATATTATACAAAAAAAATTCACTATAATTAGGATTTTCTTGTTAAAATTAGGTCATTTTATTATAACACTGTACATATTTATAGAGTGAAAATGAGGGAAATTTTGTCCATCTCCAGTCTAAGTAAAACATCAGGACTGATATGGTTATATTATGTATTTATCCTAAGAGATCTGTAAGTGTTCCAGCACCTAAACTCCTACAGAATCAAGTGTCAGTGAAGCAACTAAGTGGCACATATGGATTCAGTTTGCTAGTCTACTGTATCTACACAGAAAGTAACAAACAGTACTGGATCTCCATAGTCAAACTACTGTCTCTGAACACAGTTTTAGTCAGATAATAATTTTAGCTTTTTAACATCTTCATCCCTAAAGAGTGATAAAACTGCTTTGCCTGCAGATGCTTTTAATTTACTCACTCGCATTTCTCCTTTAATGAACAAATTAGAAGCTCAAAATATCTGAAATGACATTTCTTAAAATTTCTGCACTAGCCCTTATAGAAACACTAATTCTGTCAATTCAAACAGCCTTTGTGTTCTATTTGTAGCTAGCACTAGTAATGAAACCAAACACTTTGTTCTTCACAGCATGGATTCCAAACTACAGTTCAGTTGTCATCTTTGTAATAAGTTTCCTTCAAAAGTAAACAAACAAACAAGACAAAAAGCAAATAACAAACAAACAAACAAATAGACTCTATCATATAATTTTTGTCTGAGTTATATTTCATCCTTCTCCACCAATATCCCACAGAAAATGGCAGGCCTTTTATTTATCTTGACTACCACTTGGTTTTCTCCTGCTGCATGTTGCGTGTTAGTCTACAATACGAAATGTGGAAACCTCTGTCCTAACAAGTTAGTCATTCACAAATTCTTCTGATGAATTGAAAAGTTTGACATAAAATTAGAACACACACCAGAGTGTGCCTACCATCTTAGTATGGTATGCATGCTGTAAAAATAAAATAATGAGGCCAGGCATAGGATCTCAAGAAAATAATGTGCATCTGAAACAGACATAAAAGCTAAGAAGAACTTCAGAAGTTAACAATGACAGATCTGATTAAAACTTTCAATATCTGTGTGGGCTTCTGAAAGGAACTCTTTGAATATAAAAAAGATTTAAGAATGTAATTGTAAACATGATCTTATAGAGCTTGAAAATTGCATCATGTGAATCTGACACTCTGGGAATCTAGAGAAATGACAAAGGCTTAATATTGTCTGGGGAGCTTTTATTTGAAAGGACTTTTAGAGGGATGTCTTGAGGCAAGAATTTTTCAGACCATGCTGGATAGACATGTAGACAGAGGAAACTGGTGCAGTTATGCCCAGACTGCATTTTCAGGACAGTTCTTGGAGAGCTCGATACCCAAAACGGCATGCAGGAATTATTTCAAAGAAAACACATCCGTTGATCCTAAAGGACAGGTTAGAAAAGAATGACATCAAAGCTACCATGTAGAAGAGCAACAAATCTTTTGTATGTAATTATATCTCTGTAAAGCTATAATCAAAAACATTATCTTCCTTTCTGTGTTACCACAAAAAAACGATCAAGATACATAAAATCACTGATGTCATGTATTTCCATCAAATGACACTTTTTTTTTTTCCTGGTGAAATACTTGTCTAGTCAAGATGCAAAGAAAATTCAAACTGTAGATAAGGAACTAAATACCACGGTGTGTCTAATATTGTAGCATATATATGATACTCTGAAATTTTTCCATCTGCACATACTATGAGTTAAAATATGGGATTCTCTGCTTTTTTTGTTTAAGTGGAGTGTTAAAATGCTAAAATTACTCAGTAATGGAAGCTCTAATTATCAGGCATAAGGGATTTTTTTGTTATTTGTTGGGATTTTGATTGTTTGCATGCTGTTCCCTAAGGAACTATTCACATCAGCAGACATTTGGACTTTTCTATATTTGTGAAAGTGTTTTGTATCTGATTTTGACACACTACCTTTGAGTCATCAGATTATGTCAGTATATTCTATACATTTTCTTCTAGATTATTTTAGTCTTGAAAATAGCAGATGCAGCCAGCCAGAGTGAAAAGCTTGGACCTTTGAAGATGTGAACCAGTATGAACATTACTATGTTGGTCTCTTCTGACCAAAAATCTTTGTACATCTGCTTCTTTTCTTTCCATCTCTCTTATCACGCTGATAAGTAAAAACTTTTCATTAAAAAAAAAAAAAATTGCTCACAATCTTCAAATGAACCACTACATGAATTTTAAAGTTCTGCTTTGCCAACTGTAATTCTTCCCAGGCCTTTCATGGTGACATTAAGAGATACACTGGACTCGGTTCAAATGCCTTAACAGAGTTGACTAGAAAGATGAGCAATGTCTAGCAAATTCTGGCTGTCCTCCAGATGTCATTCTACACTAATATGGGTCTCTTGAGTGTCATATGTGCCATTTCTACATGGATTTTTCATATATCATGGTACCTTTCAAAAGATATTATCAGTTATGTCCAGACAACTGACTGGACTCTCATTTTTTCTGTGGACTCCATTGATCTCCATTGACGATAATGGAAGCAGATATCTAAATTTAAATGTCATAATCTTGAAATTAATCTCAGTCCTATCATCCAAAGAACTCCTGAATATACCAATGACTCCTGAGGCTATGGTTTAAATGAGTGAGATTTAGATGTTTCAGAGACATTTTGAATTGTCACTGCAAAGTATACAGCAGTAATTGATTCACTTATTTCATAATATTAAGAGACATGTCAGTGGGGAAGATAAAGAACCAGGAATCCATTAAATATCTTCATTCAGCTTTGATATTTATAGAATTATAAAATAGTTTGGGTTTGAAAGGATCTTTAAAGATCATGTAGTCCTTCTACCTGCTGTGGGGAGGACTAGATCCGGTTGCTTAAAGTCTCATCCAGTCTTGCACATTTCCAGTGATGGGGCATCCACAACTTTTCTGTTCAACCTGTTTCAGTGTCTCATCATCCTCCTCATAAAATATTTCTTTATGTCCGGTCTAAACCTAACCTTAGTAAAAAGTCTCTCTCCAGCTTCCATATAAGCCGCCTTTTGTTGTAAGGCCACAATAAAGTTTCCCTGTAGCATTCTATTCTCAGTACTGAACAGACCCAACTCTCTCAACCTTTCCCATCTGATGCCACACATTTCTGTGCAATTAAGTGGTGTAATCAGTCACTGACCCTTTCCTTTTGGATTATGGGGATTTTGTTTTGCTATCTACTCCTGTTGTCTATCTCAGGGGACTGGGCACTCCGAGAACAACTGGCGTTATTATTAAGGACTGAGACAAAGAAGGCATGAAGTACCTCCTCTTTGGTCATTGTATTTCCCCCTGCATCCAGTAAAGGCTGTAGATTTTTAACTCTACATTTGTTGTTAAGGTGTATATAGAATGTTTATTGTCTTCTATAACAACAGCTAGATTAAGTTATATTTGGGTTTTGTCCCTTTTAATTTTCTCCCTGTATAACCTCAAGATAACTTTGTAATATTCCTGAGTTGCCTGACGCTTCTTTCATAGACTATATAATTTTTTTTTTTTTTTGCCTGAATTCTGGCTAAATCTCTCTGTTCAGACAGACTGTTGTTCTTCCCCACTGGCTCATCATATGTCAGACAAGCATGACTTGATCCAGCATCCAACAGGTTGCCCAGGGAGGTGGCTGGGGCTCTATCCCTGGAGATATTCAAAGTGAGGCTTGACAGGGCTCTAGGCAACCTGATCTAGTTGAGGATGCCCCTGCCTACTGCAGAAGGGGTTGGACTAGATGACCTTTGAAGGTCCCTTCTAACCCATACCGTTCTATGATTCTATGACCTTCCTGGACTCTTTGTCCTTCAGCACTGCCTCCCAAAGGACTCTGCCAACCAGTCTCCCAGAGAGGTCAAGGTCTGCCCACCAAAAGTCAAAGGCAGAAGTTCTAACAATACAATACTTTCTTCCCCAACAAAGGGGAAACAGTCAGTGCAAGTTTTTGAAACAGACATTTAAACATCAACTATGAACAGAAGTCAGCTATGAAAATAATAGACGAGATATTTAAAAACATCTATGGGGTGTAGTAATGAAAATTAATATAAGAGGATTGTTTTTTTCAAAGTCTTTTTATACTACATGAAGGTAAATAAAATTGAAATCACCACCGATTAAATTGCATTGTCCATCTACAATTCAACTACAAATAGACAGTTCAGAATAACGGGGTAATTTTATGCTCCTTCATTTCTAATCCTTTCCAAATATATGATAATTAGGTTAGTAAATTGTATCTGCCTCCAATATTTTTGTTGCTCCTCTTATAAATGAATTTTCCTGCTCAGGTAGATGAATGTCTCTTGCCTCATCAACCGGGTTTTAAGCATGACCTTGACTATTGTTCCACCATATTAGTAAAACTAATTATCCAGAGCATCAGATCATTGATGACTGTTCATTATGTGAGGATGATAATTTTCTAGTTTACATTGGGGAAACAAATAACCCCATTTTTGCCAGTGACAACTACCATAAAACTCTAACTATGCAAGTCAGCAGTATATATTGCAAGGCAAGAAAACATGCCCTCACGATTCTACATTTTAGTATACAAAGAAAGAATTTGTATTTGTGAATTTACTATTCACAATTTTAATTTTAAATAGGTATTTTAAATAGCTGTCCATTTTAAATAGTTGTCCATCATTTTAATATTTCAGAGGTAATCAGTTTAAATAATGATTACATGCTACATTTTTTTTTTCTAAATAAGGAAAACATTACTAAATTCAGAGCTATATTTTGCAATTCAAAATGTTCTCTGTGCCCATTGCCAGCTCTCATCTGGAAATAAATTCAACTGTGAGTAAGAGAAAAAGGTAGTGCATATGAATAAGATTATATCTTTTGCAATTTTTTTCTATTACCTACACTCAATAATTTTCAGTAATAATTGGAAACTTTAAGATCTTTATATTACCACTACAAGATTACAGACAATAAACAGTTTCCAGGCTTTGTAACCGTGACCTACATAAGACAGTTAGGTTTAAGTGAGAAACTTCACTTAAAAGAAAAACAAAATTAAAAAAACAAAAATCCAAAACCCAGACTTAACCTACATAATATAAACTAAGTTTAAACTAAAATAATCTGGTGCATATCTTTTATAGATTTACACTAGTGCAGAGGAAAAAAAAAAAAAAGTAAAAAACCAAGGTAGAAAGTCATCTCAGAAATCACATTTTCTTGATTTCTGGGTATATTGACATAACAAGATACCAAGATAAAGAGGCAAAAGAAGACCATGAGAGAAAATACAAAAGTCTTTATTTGATATGAAACAGCTGAACTTGAAGGAATTACAATTAAAATATTAATTTGAATGTAAGGTAGCCTCTGTAAAGATTCAGTAAACAGCAAATTATATTCTTCAAAATACTTAAATTTAGTCATGTGATATGTGGATACAAGGGACAGGTATATTGCATAGTAGAATAACAGAGTTTTGCTCTGCATGTTGAAGGAAAAGTGAATGGAGACAAAAGTGTTCAAGTTCACCAGACATAATAAGTTGTTTGGGCAGAGATAACATCTCTGTTAAATAAATAGATGCATAAATAAATGTAAACACCAAAAAAAAATCAGTCTCGGTCTTACTTACAAAGTGTTAGACTCTCAAATGATTTGGAACAAGCTGGGTTAGGGCTGTGTTTCATAATTTTGTGAGTAAATGACCCAATATTAAGTTATATTACAAAATAGAACAACAAAAATTTATAATTATTAGTAAAAGAACAGAATATAAACCATTGTGTATGTCTTTGATTCACCTATGAGTATTCCTCAAAAGAGGATAGAGACAGAAGAGGTCTAAAGAAGGTTGTGAAGCAAAGTCTGAGTCAGAATCATTTCATATGTGGAACACCAACAAACTAGTACCATTCAGCATGGAAAATAAGATTACTGAACAGTAAAGTGAGGATGTTCCAAGGCAAGGCTCAATCCTTGCTATTTAAATGTTATCTTGCTCCATGGTGTGATTTTGACCTCCACGTTACTTTCCTGGATCATCTTAAAATGCATTTCAGAAAGTACCATGGGATGGCGTCTGCTACAAGTAGGGAATATTGACAAGAACTCTCTGTTTTGACAGTTAAGGGTATCTCTGATTGATTTCTTCTTGCTAATGGTAATTTAAGTATACACTACAATGCCTTTTCAACTCTCTTTAAAGTTATGGACTACTAACATTGGTCTTTGTGCTCAGAGGCACGTGAGGTATGTTGACCTTTTTTCTTTTTATTTAATTTTATTTTGCTTTTATAAAAATGTTCCAGTGTGTCATAGAGGCCATGGGGTTTATTTCTCCATGAGCACACTCATACATTTCTGTGTCAGGTTCCATTCCATCATTATTTCTGCTCAGTGTCCTGGAAATTTCTAAGGGAGTTAGAGGAAAGTGATGGGTTGGTATTGAGTAAAAATGGGAATAATATTCAGATTTATAGATGAGACTTTTTAAAGCATAGAGTCTATCCACTAGTTCTTACTTTGCCAGTCTTGGAAAGCTTTGATAAATGACTTTATCTCTGAGACTGGTGAAATAAACTAACTTCAAAGAAGATGGGGTTCAGAAGCTTGACAGTGAAATCAGAAGAGGAGTCTGTCAGTGGAAGTCTTGACAGATAACTAATGTTATAGATTATTGCTGAAGATCAGTTTTCTGCTCTGTTTTGAACTGCTGTCGTACTTTTACCCAATAAAAATAATAGTATGGTTTAAAACAAATCCAACCCATCAACAAATTTTTTTCAAGTACATTTCTCCCATTTTTTCATAGCAGTAGTGTCTTGCCATTAATAAGATTCATAAAATAGGAATTAATTTTGCAGTTAAATATTCTTTGAAGTGCATATACATCTGCACTAGACAAAATAAAAATTCTCAAACTCAGGATTTGACATGCCTCACTATAATCACAGTCTTAATGATCAAAATATTAAATAACAAAATATTACATATTGCAAGTGGATTGTCACAAATAAAAAAAATATTATTACCTTCTTTTACAGAACTACTGAGTAGGCAGCAAACTCGTAGAAAACACCTGAGATGAAACTGTATGCAGTCTGGAATGTTCCTAGCAAACATATTCCTAGGAGAGGTATTTGCCCTGCTCTTTCTCTTTTCTGGCAAGTCCTTTATGGTCACTGCTGGAAACAATGCAAATTCAGGCCATTCATGTTTCTGAAAGGGTATGTCCATTCTCATGTTCTTACTTATTGTTCTGTAGCTTTCTACCTCAGTGCTTTTATAGTATAATTGTAATACTTATCATTATTTGGTTTTTTACTGTTGCAAAGTTAAAAATCTATTAAAATAAAACAATCATAATTTTTGTGTTGTTTTCTTGAACACAGAAGGTTTTTTTTTCTAATATTATGTTTATATATTTTTTAATTTTAATATTCCAAATACTTTACAGGTATGAGTTAATTTATTTTATCTTCAACCTTTTAAGTAGAATAATGATTAATATTCTTTTTACAGATGGATTATTTATTTAGTGCAATTCGGTTTTCCCAATCCTTCCTTCTTTACAAAGCAAGCAAACAAACAAATTCTGTCCTTTTTTTTTCTTCCTCAGGAATGTTTTAGATTACAGCTATCTAAATTAAACTCATTTTATAATAAAGCATGGTCATAGGAAGAGTAGGGTTCTAACCCCAGTCTTTGAAAAAAAACACAGAGATGGAAGCAAAAAGTGGAAAATCCTATCATCTGCCAGCCTAGTCTAGCAAGATGCTATTTGTCCTTTCACTACAGAAAGCATAGAGAAGATATGGGAAAATATTAGCAGTCAAGAGTAACAGGATTCATCTTTAATAACTTCATTCATTTATAATGTCCTTTCCCACTTCTCAGTGGTCACTTTAAATGTCCTTTGTAGTTTAAAGAGCAAAGAAATGTGTCTTCTGGGCTAAGATTCAATTAAGCTATTTTAAACGTGTACCTTTAGGATAAGAAGCCTAGAAGTATCTATTTCTTTTCATTGTCTCTGAAGGGCACCTAGCTAGAGTAATTCAGCTATAGATGCCCTCACTATAAAATTCTGCATGAGAGATTTTTCTTACTAATTCTTTTATGTGTTTTTTTTTTTTTTCCTAACACCTCATCAACCTGTTTATTGCACAGTTGGGTTTACAGAGTGAATAAACTTGCTCAAAAAGGAGTTCCTTTGACAATCCAAGAACCCAGTTTGGATATGTACACAAACAGTAAATTTAGTGCTTAGAGAATATTAAGTGCACATATTCAGTTTCCATTTAAAAAAAAACCATAATTATACCAAAACAAAATAAACAAACCCCCCATCTATCTAAAGTTCCACTGCTTCAAACCTTCAAAATAAAACACTACATGTAAACTGTCACTGGCTTGCTGTCATGATACGTATTTCTGACCACTGTTCTTCGCACATGTCTATAGTACACATACTGGTTAAGTCACCTGTCATTATTGTAAATTTTTGCACTGAGAAACACATTTCTTTTAATGCAATTTCTTTTAATAAAGGATGTGCATTTTTTAGGCATAGTTCAACAGGTTATCAGGAGTAGTCAGCATGGATTTACCAAGGTGAAATCATGCTTGACTAATTTGATAGCATTCTATGATGCCATAACTGAATGGGTAGATTCAGGGAGATCAGTGGATGTAGTCTACCTTGACCTTAGCAAGGCTTTTGATATTCTAGTGAGCAAGCTCAGGAAGTGAGGGATGGAAGAGCAGACAGTGAAGTGGATTAAGAACTGTTTACAAGATAGAGTTTTAAGAGTGGTGATCAATGGTGCCAGGTCCAGCTGGAGAGTTGGAACTAGTGGAGTCCCCCATGGATCAGTGTTGGGTCTAGTCCTGTTCAGCATCTTCATCAATGACATTGATGAGGGGACAGAGTGTCTGCTCAGCAAGTTTGCTGATGATACCAAACTGGGAAGCTTGGCTGATACAGCTGAAGACTGTGAGGCTATTCAGCGAGATTTGGACAGACTGGAGAGTTGGGCACAGAGGAACCAAATGAGGTTCATCAAGGACAAGTGCAGAGTCCTGCATCTGGGAAGGAATAATAAACTGCACCAGTACAGGTTGGAAAGTGATCTGGTGGAGAGCAGCCCCATGGAGAGGGACCTGGGAGTCCTGGTAGATAACAAGTTATCCATGGGACAGCAATGTGCCCTTGTGGCTGTGAAAGATCTTGGGGTGTATTAAGAAGAGTGTGTCCAGCAGATTGGAGGAGGTTCTCCTCCCCCTCTACTCTGCCCTGGTGAGACCTCATCTTGAGTGCTGCGTTCAGTTTTGGGCTCCCCAGTTTAAGTGGGACAGGAACCTGCTGGAGAGGGTCCAACGGAGGCCTACAAGGATGGTTAGGGGACCAGAGCACTGCCTTATGAGGAGAGGCTGAGGGACCTGGGGCTTTTTAGTCTGGAGAAGAGAAGACTGAGAGGGGATTTAATAAATATTTATAAATATCTGAGGGCTGGGTGTCAGAAGGGGGAGGGGACAGACTCTTCTCACTTGCTCCCTGTGATAGGACAAGGAGCAACAGATGTAAGATGCAGCACAGGAGGTTTCACCTCAACACAAGGGGGAACTTCTTTACTGTAAGGATCACAGAGCACTGGAACAGGCTCCCCAGGGAGGTTGTGGAATCTCCTTCTCTGGAGACTTTCAAGGCCTGCCTGGACGCATTCCTCTGTGACCTGAGCTAGATTGTATGATCCTGCTCTAGCAGGGAGGTTGGACTCGATGAACTCTTTGGGTCCCTTCCAATCCCTGACATCCTGTGATACTGTGATCCTGTGAACAAACTTGTTGAAGACATAAGACGTATCATAGTTTAGATGTGTTTGCTTCTTTATGTTGGTTATGAAGAGTTCAGGTGAAAATTTTGGAAGTAAATATTTACACTGAAAATACAACAGGGGGAAATATCTAAGAGTTTATGAAGTTCTTCCTAGTTATTCAGAAGGCGTAGTACAGAACCCAAAACTGAAGATGACCAGGATATTTTCTAACATAAATACTTTTGTTTGCCATACAGAGCTTTGAAATGTTATTCATTTCTCCAAATGTTCATTTAGTAAAAATGGAATGTTCTGTGGGAATGAAAAAGCCAATTTTGTCATGTATGGAATTCCTGATAAAAATGGGGGGAAAACTATGTAGCCTATTTTCTACTTTTATACTCATCCTTTCAATATCCTTCTAATTTTCGGTGTGTGGTGCTCTTCCTCCTCATCATTCAGTGATCCTCTTGGGACAATCATTCATATTTTACAGCACACACTGCAGCTTGTTTTTGTATTCACTGGTCTGAAGTTCCATGTTATATCTGAATTTGTATTTCGTCTTTAATGTGTGTAGCCTATTTATTTTCTCCTTCAATTTTACCCAACTCCAAGGCTGTATTTATTTAAAAATCAGTAATTGATGGTTGGTGATTAGTATACAGCCTTGAAGCTTGTTTTCATTCTGTGCCAATGCTTTTGAAGCTTCTGCAACCATTTTGTGATTGTACTCCTTTACACTGCATCATTATCCTGGGATCACTGTTAGCACTACACAGAAGAGTTCTGTTTCACTATCAATTAATCACAGAGCTATATCAAAAGTAATATAACAATGTGGTACACCACACAGTCATTCGAAGCTCAGCAAACCCAAAACTAATTAGGTAAAAATCATCAGTCTTCTGGTTCTTAGACAATTGCTGTTACTGCTACAAAAGGCTCTTTCACAAATTAATTTAATCACTGCTGATAAGTCCTTCTGGGAATCTGCAGCTTGAATATAGACATGTGGCCTGCTACTCGTAATGGTAATCCAGATATAGCAGTCTACAGAGACACGTGAACTTCACTGTTTCATTTTATGTTGTTCTTCTTAGGAGAGTGGAATACAACATAAACTTCTCTTTCTGTTTCTTTCTCCACCCTTCTCCCCTCTGTGTTGAAGTAATGTCACAAACATTTTTCTGCTGTAGACAGAACAAATATAACCTAAAACATATTTGTGCATTTTATGACTATATTTCTACTTGAGTTTTTGTTGTTGTTGTTGTTGTTTTTTGGTTGGTTGGTTTGGTTTGATTTGTGGGTTTTTTTTAATGTCTTTCTAATATTTCCATTTGGAAAAAGCTTCAGTATCTAGAACTGCTGAGAAGCTCTTCTCACTTTTACCATACTTCCTTCATCCTTATGTAAAGGACAAATTATTTCAGGATATTTTCTTGTTGTGAAGATTGTATACTGAGAACAGAAGTGGTTATAAGAGCTCTAAATTTTTGATACATTTCCTAGTCCAGAAAAAAAACCTTGAAATAATTTTGTATATATATTTATGAAATAAAAAGCTTACAAAAGTAGTAAAAAACTTACAAAGTAAGCTTTTTTTCCTTTGATTTTCTGACAGATTTAAACATCTAACACAGTTGCTATGATTATTTTAAAATGTTGGCCTTAGTTTAATCTTCTAAACATGTAGCACTGGATTAAACATAACACCATTCTGTGATTTTCATGACCCAGAAACTAGCTAAGATATATATAATGCCAATCACAGTCCAAGTTGTATTAGAAGTTTCAGCATCCTGACAAAAGTTAGTTGAGTACAATTGTCAAAATTCCAGACACTACTCTGCAAATAACTTCTGTTTTACAACATATGCTTTTTGGGCAAGAGGGAACTTCTGAACAGGCTGCTCTTCATTTTAGATCATCCCTATGCAATCAGGAGAGTAATAAGGAAAAGGTAGATTGCAAAAGTGACACATAATCTGACTTCTGCTACAGATCCTCATTATGCATCACCACATGTTGCTGAACTGTTGAAAAGCAGTAGTGAAAACACTGAATGGATTTCTTCTGTATTTTAGATTTTATTCTACTACATTTAAAGCTAAGGTTTCATATTTACCTGAACAGGATTTACAGCTTTTTTTGCACAAAGTGATATTATAGTTTGATAAAACACAGAGCCATCAAAATAAAAGTTACACATTGGCCTGTTCTTCACTTGGGTAGTTTCAAGGACATCCACAGTGGTTTTGTGTGAACAA
Organism: Indicator indicator; assembly: GCF_027791375.1. Classification (NCBI taxonomy): domain Eukaryota; kingdom Metazoa; phylum Chordata; class Aves; order Piciformes; family Indicatoridae; genus Indicator; species Indicator indicator. Next base: position 48,742,734 of record NC_072010.1, on the reverse strand, counting down.
AGCAAGGAAATGGGTCCTCAGACATTGCAATTTTCTCCATGAATATCACATTTTATGTTCTTCACACCAAAGTTCTGAAAAGTACAAGATATTAGTAATGATTAAAGTTTTATACATACATTTCTCAGTCACATGAAGTTACATAAAGAAAAAGTTCATTTAATCAACAGTATTCACTTACGTGTGTGTTGGGCAGACAGTCTAATTTGGTTTTGAGGAGTTCCTGAACTACTACAGCGAAACACAGATATGTTATAATTTGAATTCTATGCTGCTAAAAGCTTATTCACAGACAATCTTGTAGATGTGAATGTGCCACATAATCGTTATTTGTACAAAACAGACAAATGTGTACTTCTATTAAGAGTGACAAACAATAATCCACCATTACTGAAAGCATAGCTGAAAAATACTGCTCTTACCCAAGAATTAGTGGACCTAATTCTTATGGGTACAGTTTACTTCAATCAAGAACTACATTACTTGGCTTGGTTTTATCGTTGGACTTGTTTACATGTTGATCTTAATGATCTTAAAGGTCTCTTCCGATCAAAACAATGTTATTGTTCTATGATCTTTTAAATCAAGACAAGCATAAAAATATTCCTTTCTGAACAGACATTTTTGTAACATGTACTGGTTGCTAAAATATTTAAGGATAGAGCTAAGATTGTAATTTTGTAGTTACGCATTTTTAATTTCTGTGCGATGTATAACAAGTCTACTTTTTGTGCTATATTTTTTCAAAGATTGCTACTTAGCACAAATAAATGGAATATAGACTTTTAACTAATTAGTGTGTGACATACAGGTATTTAGAATTGAGCAAATATCCAGGAGACAGGAGAAGACTTAAGTGTTTGAAGAATGAAGTTTGTTGATCTCAGAAGTACAATGAAGCCCTAAATTAAATAAAACTTTGATTGTGTTGAGGTTTCTGTTGAAAAGTCTGAACAGTGATGTTTTAGAAGCATTCAGAAAGAAATTGACTTAACAAGCTTTTTCATTAATTATCCTTTTCTTTCTACAATATCCTTCTAGTATTTCCTTGCCAGTCTGTGATATCCCAGAATGCACCATTCAGTTAACGCTGTTGATACCACAGGTGGCAGCAAAAGTTCTGTTTCCTGAAAACACAAATTATAGGATATGGTAAGGGAACCAAAAATACATGGAGCTCACATACACTGATAAATACTTCCTCCAATACTGAATACTATTATCTAATTATCAGCTAGTTGCATTTGATCAATATATTAATCTCTGCCTAATGCAGTTTGTTCTCATTATTTTGTTATTTTTCTCCTTTTTTAAATAATATAACACACTGGCAAGTGTTGATGCTTGTGAATTTCATTATATTTGAATCCTACATTTTCTGACCTTTTAATGTCCTAAATTAAGTGAGCATTCCTAGTCACTGTTTGCCAATAGCAGAAAAAAAAATCTTACTTCTATGTCAGTTTTCATTCAGAATGGACTGTAGAGTTTTTGGGGGGATTTAGCTGGATTTTGTTTGGTTGATTGGCTTTTGTTTTTTTGAGGAAGAGATTATTGTCAGCTTCTTGATGATTGTGGCTATTTTTCATCAGGATTCCCTAAAACACATTGCAAAATTAAGGTAGAAACATTTTATTTTTACCAGTAGAAAAAATAAATTGAAAAACTTTTATCAACCCTTATAATAAACCACAGTAGCAATTCTTTTCTATAGTCAGGATATATCAAAAAGGGCAGTTTCTATCAATGAATCGTTAAAGTGAATAAAACCTGAGAATTCAGAAAAGTAAGGTCTAAATTACCACACCTGTGCTCTTAAGAGACATACACACCACACACACTGCAGTTGTAAACCTAGAGACAATTAACAGAACTCTAATGTTACTGTAATTTCCATTTAGTGTCATCTTAATGCTTGTGTCTTCATTTTTAAAATTGTTTCATTCTTGCTTCTTCCTGTGATCTAACTTATTCAGTCTCTATATTTAGTTGCAGTATAGTCCTGTTTTTTTATTTTCATTTTGCAGAGTTAATTTCCATTTCTTTTCCTCATGTATTTTCTATTTTGCACTCCATTACTGATGAAAACAAAATCTTTTTGCTGTTTTCCTAGGCACTTGCCTATGTCAAGCAGACATGCACGGAGTCCTTCAGATCCTTTTGGTGTTTGCACCACAAGCTAATTTATGTTTCTAGAAAAAAAAAAAAATCAAGTTATTTCAAGACAGTGTTTCTAAGCAGGATTTAGAAGGCTTCTAGATGGAAGAATTTTACATAACTTAAAAAAATTCCTGAACCTCATAGTAACCTCAGTCTTACATAAAAAGATATGCTGAGTGCTGTGTGCTATTTTAATATCTGGTGAAGAAAGTTTCTGGTTCTAAATGAAGTCAAAAGATTTTAAAGTCTCACCAGTGGTAGTCACCTAGGTTTTTTAAATACTAGGATATGCCATGCAAACATGATTTCTTTCTTTAATGACATTATAACTATGTTCAATTGAAAAAACTGTGCAGGTGCAGTATATATGAAGTTTTTTTAAGATCTGCAATTTTATGCTGCATGACATGCAAATTAAAATGTGAAATACTGCACAGCATTGATAAATTTCACATTAACTATGCACATTTAATGGCAGAGTTCATTGGAAAAATGTCAGGAAATTATGCAGCTACAGAGAGTATCATAATGAATATGCACAGCAAGCCTCTATTTCAGTATTTCAAATCTTCTCAGTCTGTAACACTCTTCTAACTAGGAGAAAGTAAATAGCACAGTGGAGAGAACACCAGTTTTATACTCTATACTCTGAAATCCTTTGTTTGGTGGTACTGTTATTATGCTTCTCTCGAAGTTGTGGCTTTCAAAATTTCAGTAGATGAATGTTCTCAGGAAGGTCTAGCTAGAATTTACCCAGTACAACAAAAAGTGCATTTATTTTGCAGTCATATTTTTGCCAAAAGTAGATATATCATATTCAATTTACATGCACAGAGAGACTAGCCAGTTGCCTTAAAACTATGTGAATACAAATATCCAACTCTCAAAAAGTCAAATGTGGAGGCTGGTGAGTGGTCTCAAGCTTTAGGACCTATGATCATCAAGAATTTAAATCCCAAGGGTGAAGGAAACCTGTCTCTGAATTTTGAAAGATTTCATACTCTGCTATAAGTTGAGAAGTCTGAAATAGAATTAACAACCTTTGGGGGATCATGACAGACAGTATAACCTTGTGTCTCAACCCACTGTGGCAGGACAGAAAGGTCTTTTAAGAATCCACCAAATGAAACCAATATGGAACTGAGTAGTTGGTTGAGAAAGGCACTTTAATCTTATTTTCAATTCTATGTCCAAAGGGAAAAGTTAAAAGTGTAGGAAAGGAGGAAAAGCAAGGAATTTTAAAGCAACAAATAGTCACCACCTGGGATCAGGCAACATCTCACCAGTCCTAAAGAATTCATACAGTGGGGAAGCTCCAAATGTCCAGCAGTTGCTCTCGCAGTTTCATAGTTTTCCAGTCCTATATACAATGACACTTCCTGGTTATCGTATAAACTAAGCTGGTTGCCTTAGTTTCTCCCCCAGGTGCCATTCTGTGGGTTTCTGCATGTTGTATAGCTCCAAACTGCACCTGTGCCAGTCATTTGTGGGGAAGGTTATCTCTGCCTGAAGACCCCTGACCCATTCCATGACATTCGCACAGTAAGTTTCAGCTTCCAATGCACCACTCTTGAGCGCAGAACTTGTGGGTTTGTTCAGCTGCTCGGTGAACTCTAGCTTGCCTAGCAACAGCTTGCAGTTTTGTCAGGTACACAGTCTTTATAGTTGCAGAGCTAAGTTCAGAGCAAAGTGTAAGACAAGGCATCCTATTTTGACTATTTCTTACAAAACTGGTAAGGCATAGCATCATTTCTCAGAACAATTTAATTCTTTACACCTTGGAAACCCATGTAAATGTCCAGGAAAAATGACATTTTTAAATAAATTTTGTCACAGGATTCAGAATTATATCATCTAGTTAATTGTGACATTAATTAAAAAAAAATAGTAGCTCCACAGGGAAAGACCTTAGAGTGCTGGTGGACAGACCTTAGAGTGCTGGCTCTCCCTGGAGAACTGGCTGCAGGCAAACCTCATGAAGTTTAATAAGGACAAGTGCAAGGTCCTACGTCTGGGGAGAAATAACAACAGGCACCAGGACAGGTCAGGGGCTGCCCTGCTGGAAAGCAGCTCCACAGAGAAAGACCATAGACTGCTGGTGGACAGCAAGTTCTCCATGGAACAACAATGTGCCCTTGTGGCCAAGAGAGCCAACGGAATCCCGGGATGCATCAGGAAAGGTGTGTCCGGCAGGCCTAGGGAAGTTCTTCTACCTCTTCTACTCTGCCCTGCTGAGACCACGCCTGGAATACTGTGTCCAGTTTTGGGCTTCCCAGTTCAAGAGAGACAGAGAACTGCTGGAGAGAATCCAACAGAGAGCCACAAGGATGATTAGGGGACTTGAGCATCTCCCCTATGAAGAGAGACTGAGATCCCTGGGGCTGTTTAGTCTTGAGAAGAGAAGACTGAGAGGGGATCTGATCAATGTCTATAAATATCTGAGGGGTGGGTGTCAGGAGGAGGGGGCCAGGCTCTTTTTGGTGGTTCACAGTGATAAGACAAGGAACAATGGGTTCAAACTTGAACATAGAAGATTTCACCTCAACATGAGGAGAAACTTCTTTACAGTGAGAGTGACAGAACACTGGAACAGGCTCCCCAGGGGGGTTGTGGAGTCTCCTTCTCTAGAGACTTTCAAAACCCACCTGCATGCATTCCTGTGTAGACTACCCTAAGTGATCTTGCTCTGGCAGGGGGGTTGGACCTGATGATCTCTGGAGGTCCCTTCCAACCTCTGATATACTGTGATACTGTGATACGCTTCAGTTCAGCTGAAACTGAAGCCAAGGTTTGGAAGAAATCCATTTCTATGAACTTGAAATCCTTCTTTTAATCAAAATCTCTTGTTAAATCTCCTTTAATATTCTTCCAGTTATTTTCCTTTTTAATACTACCTGTTGAAATTTTGTGTAAGGTGGTTACAAAATAAAATAACTCTTCCTTTCTGATTAATTAACTTTAGTTTAGCAGAAGTGCTAGGTTTCTGTTTCACTTAGGCAGTAGCAGTAATATATGGTTAATTTGCACGACACTGTTTTGATATTTTTCTAAATAGATAACCCCATTGACAACATTTAAAAATACTTTGAAATATTTTATCAAGTGTTACTCTAAAAATTAATCACATTTTTAGTAACAAATCCTAAAGTTTATTTAAATTAAACTGAAAAAAAACCTTCATCCTTTTCGCTTCATCTACATGATAGTCTCATATCACTATAATCTGAGAGGATATCAAATTATACTAGCATGTAAGAGGAGTCAGGATATGTGCGCAAAATATGGCAGGAGCCCCATATCTACTGGGAAAGCAGAGCAAGGCTTCTTGAGCTGGTAACAAGTCTTCTCAGTCCAAAAAGTAGAGGTACAGAAAATAGCATGAGGAATGACAGATGCCTAAAATAAGCTTGGTTAAATCTAGATATGAGAATTCCAGTGTCTAGTACTCTACAAAATAACTTGCAAGGGAAAGAAAAACTCAAAACACCATCCCTCTCTGTGTTGCTGCCAACTCTCACCCTGATTTTATTCTCCTTTCACTAGGAAGGAGGTTATATGAAGAATTTCCCCAACTCAGAGTCATGTTGAGTCTTATAAAGCCATAAAAAGCCAGGAAGTTATTGCTTTCTGTTAAATTGGAAGAAGATAGCCTATCATTGCTTATACTCTCTTTCCCCATAAATGAGGAATCAGCTGAGAAGTACATGAAGAGACATTAAATGTCTTTGAAGGTATCCAAAAAAGATCCTATTTGCCTAAAGTCTATTCTTAAGTCATCAAGATTCAATTTTGGGTGTTAAAAATGCATTTTAAAAGAGTTTGTCTTTGCTTTGATGATTCTCTAAAAGTCTTAAAACAGATCAAATGGTACATGTATAATTATTTCATGGTATATGTAAGATATAATGCACCAATCTGCATATTTTGTATTTGTCATTCAAAGGCAGAAATATTTTATTTTAAATGGAGAAAGATATCTTTTTGCAGAATAATTACTTTAGTGATTATAGTTCTCCCTTCTAATAAGCTCAGAATGTCAGTATTAGATATCTTTCTACTGACAAATAACTCTGTTTCTAATGAAAGCTGAATATAGTTTGCATTCTTCTTTAAACATTCAAAGGGTTAGTAGCTAAGATGAGAAAAAAACTAGGGCTGCTGGATATTTTGATCTTCAGAGTATCCTTGCTCTCTTCCTATAATTCTGTCAAGGTTTATTACATCAACCATTTTCAAAACAGAGACTTGGCCCGAAGACTGTGAGTTCTAAAAGAATAAATGGAATGCTAATTAAAATCAAAGAGCAAACAGTTTGTATGATGCATAACTATGCTATCAAAACATTTGAAACAGAAAATAAGGTGCGGTGATAATCACTGTTTCATCAAAAAAAAAACCAAAAATTATGCCTCCTGGATGTTAAAACTGAATGACTTCTTTTTTTTTTTTTTTTTTTTCCCTTCCCCTTTATAAGTGGTCCATATCACAGAATCACAGAAACATTGAGGTTGGAAAAGACCCTCAGGATTACCAAATCCAACCAATATCCCTACTCTACAAGGCTCACCCCTAAACCATATCCCCAAGAACCACATCCAAATGACCCTTAAACACATCCAGGGTTGGTAACTTAACCTCCTCCCTGGGCAGCTCATTCCAATCTCTGACCACTCTTTCCATGAAATTCCTTTTCCTAATGTCCAGTCTAAACCTACCAGGTCACAGCTTGAGGCCATTCCCTTTTGATGTATCACTAATTATCTGGGAGAAGAGACCTGCATCAGCCTCTCTCCAATATCTTTTCAGGTAGTTGTAGAGAGCAATGAGGTCTCCCCTCAGCCTCCTCTTTTTCAAACTAAACAACCCCAGCTCCTTCAGTAGCTCATCATAAGATTTATTCTCCAGGCCCTTCACCAGCTTTGTTGCCCTCCTCTGCACTCACTCCAGTATCTCGACATCTCTCCTGTACTGAGGGCCCCAAAACTGGACACAATACTCCAGGTGTGGCCTCAGCAGAGTGGAGTACAAGGGGACAATCTCCTCCCTATTGCTGCTGGGCACAGCATTTCTAATCTAAGCCAGGATGCCACCGGGTTTCTTGGCCACCTGGGCACACTGCTTGCTCATATTCAGTTGCTTGTCAATTAGAACCCCCAGGTCCCTTTCTGCCAGACAGCTTTCCAGCCACACTTCCCCAAGCCTGTAGCATTGCTTCGGGTTCTTGCGATCCAAGTGCAGGACCTGGCATTTGGGTCATAAAGTTCATCTTATATAAGTGTATTTTTTAAATTAAATAATAAATTGAGAATTTTCCCAATATTATATTATATTTTCATGGTTCACAATTGAAATATATAACATGGATGAATACGGATTTTTAGCCTGGAGAAGGTGCTGGGAGAAACCATGTAACGGCTTTCCAGTTTTTTATAGGGGGTCTACAGGATAGCTGAAGAGTATCATTTTACAAAGGCATGTAGTAACAGGATGATGGACAATGGTTTCATATTGGAAGAAGCTAGATTTATATTAAACATTTGGAAGAGATTCTTCACTTTGAGAGTGGTGAGACACTGGAACAGGCTGGAGGCTCCAAACCTGGAAGTGTTCAAAGCTAGGTTGGATGGGACCTGAGCAGCCTGGTCTAGTAAGAGCTATCCCTCCCCAGGACAAGGGGATTAGAACTACATGGTCTTTCAAGACTCTTATATGCAAACCATTCTATATTTCTGCTTATGTTTGTTTGTTTTTTCTTTTCAGCTGTTTATCCTTTAACCAACTGCTTTTTGAACTCCAGAAAGGATTTTTACATTTTCACAAAGACATGTAAACCTAACTATAAGATCAAAAATGGGACCAGAGCGTGTATGCATACATTATGAAAGTGGAGAATGTGAGTTCTATATTTCCACTTGCATATTATTGTCACAGAAAGTGGGTGACAATTTAAAATATACTGAAGGGAAGAGAAATTCCTTTGCCTACAGCTTTTAATGTAAGGAAATTTTAATTTCAATAATATTTTAAGACAATTATTAAGTTATTTAAAGTCATTTGTTTGGATTTTTAAAAAAAGAAATCTGAAAAAAGCTTTAGGTACATACCCAAAAGGCTTAACTAAGGAATAAAGTCACTTTAGACTTAACGCTTTACAGAAAGTGATTTAAATTTAAAATCTGAATTGTTCTCTGGAGATATGTAACTCTCTTTTGTGAGCATAGGGAAGTATAAATGAACTACGCTCTTAAATTAAATACATCGACTAGTATTTAATTAAGTCAGGGTGAACATACACTGAGCTTCCTGATTTGTTTCTTTTTGCTTTCTTTTCAGTGAACAGTCTGTCTGGGTTTCAGAAAGGACATTTTCCCTTTGATTTACTGTGAAATGTCATGATCTTGATTCACTGTGTACTCTCCAGCTCAAGCAGTTTTCCAGTTACATTAGCTATTCGTTGTGCAAAGGCTTGAGTAAAATGACAGGAGAAAGTGAAACTGTAAAAGACTTCACAACTTCAGTATTGATCCAAAATTGCCACATTATATTGTTCTCCAGCATGTTATTTTATAGATTTTAGTTTGAAAACTATTTGCTTCTTCTGTTCCTAATAATCTTACTAGATATGCTCTCATGACAAGCATCTTTCAAAATATTTCATATTAGAACTAAATAGGCATTAAGTGGTTTTGATTAAATGATAACTTCTGAAATAATGTACACTTCCAAAACTATTTGACCAAGGGAAAGTTAATTTTAATATTTAATTTTTAATTCAGTATTTAATTTTGTATTTCAAACGCTTTATATACTTAAACTCATTCATAGAGTTGACATATATATGCTCCTGCTGATAACAATAATTCACTGAGACTACAGGATTCTTATGTTGTGTAACATCCAGACATGTAAGCAGCAATTCTAATAAATAAACAAATGGATAAATGGGTAATTTTAAGCAGAATATCTTCTTAGAAGTAATTTTTCTGACAATATATTTGACAGATTGAGAATGGATTGACCTTGTCCATCTGCCAGACACCCACCCAACTGCTGTGTCACTCCCCCTTCTCCACAGGACAAAGGTGAGAAAAGACAGTGAAAACATTCATGGGTCAGGATAGACAGGGAGATCACTTACTATTTACCATAATGAGTTAAACAGACTCAACCTGCAGAAAAGTAATTTCATTTATTGCCAATTAAAAGTAAGTAGGATGATAAGAAAAAAAGACACACACCTCTCCCTGCAAAGCACCTTCTCTCCATCCCATCCCATCCCATCCCATCCCATCCCATCCCATCCCATCCCATCCCATCCTATCCCATCCCATTCCTTCTTTTCCCAGGCTGAGCTTCATATTTTCATCCTGACTCCTTTACATTTTCCACTCAAGAAGAAATGGGTAATGGGTGTTGTGGTCTAGTCCGTATAATCTCTCTGCTTGTCTTTCCTCCTCACACTTCTGCTTCAACATTGGTTCTCTCCATAGGCTGCAGTCCTACAAGACAAACCTTCACCAGCACAGGCTTTCCACGGGATGCAGTTTCTTCAGAGCATACCCACCTGCTCCAATGTGGGATGCTCTGTTGGCTGTAGTGTGAAGATCTGCTCTGGCATGGTCTCTCCATGTGCCTGGAAATACCTGCTTTATGGTCTTCTGCCGGGGAATCTCTACTCCAGCACCTGCTGCACTGACTCCTCCTCCTACTTCTTTTGACTTGGTCTGCAGAACTTTCACATAATATAAAGTATCATTTGGATAACCTGTCAAATAAACATCAGTTTGAGATGTACAGATAACTTGCTAGGAGCCCCATGCCCTTTCAGGGTATCCTTAAAGTTCCCATGTTGTGTGTGCAATCACGTTGTATCTTTACTAACTGGGCTATAAAATGGGGTCTTGAGAATAAACTTTAGCTGTTAGAAACCTAAAGTCAAAAAAAGGTGTGTATATAAAGAGGTGTGTATATAACTCATAGCATATTATTTTTTTATTATTTTTTTCTAATTTTTAAAGATGTTCCTAAGTGGTTCCAGTTAATGAAGAAAGACTCACTTTGAGTTTGAATTAAAGTATCAAAATTGATTTATCAGTTCTCTTAAAAATATTCTGCATGAACACTGAACTAATTTTTGACCTTTTTGGGTATCTGTAAAGACCTGTGTATGTCACTGCTCTTTAGGAGTCAGGTTGACAGCAGTTGTAATCTAAAGAAATTTATGCTTCAAACTACAGTAGTACTACTCCAAGAGCTAGAGAAAAACATAATATGTTAGGGTTTAATGAAACTTAGATACATGTCAAGGTATTTTCTCCCACTGGAAAAAAACACAGCGGGAATGGTGGTGTAATCACTATCTCAGTCTGGAGTAAAGAAACCTCCCTTCCCAAACCCTATTAATTTAATGCTAAGTTAAGATCCCTTCAAAGTGTCCTGTGGATTTTAATATTGAAGGTAATATTTGCACTTTGTTTAATTGCTATGTCCAAGTTTGATATTGAGTTACTGAAAACCAGTTTACTTGGACCACCCGTGTCCACCCTGTGAAGCATGTATTACACTTTTAAAAGAACAGGAGATTAGATGAAAGTTTTTTAGTGCATTTGTGCTCATTTTTCTTAAAACATACCACAGTACACTGATTTCATTAATCACCTGGAGGTGAATTCTAACCACACAACCAATTATCTGCTACGGTCAAGGCCTCCTCTCCACTGGGACATTGACAAATAGCAGAGTAGACATCATCAGTATGGCTAAGAAGTAAAAACTGTATTGATTTTAAATTATTAATAAAGTTAAATAAGCAAATAAATGCCTGTGAGATCACTTTAACAGATAAGTGCAGAATTTATTCTGTATGAATTTTCAGCTTATTTTACTGTCTGCAATGAAAGTCTTTCAAACTGATGTAAGCTTTGAGGGAGTTTCATAGCTCTTTATACTTCATGCTAACTTATGGAATTCAAAACACAAACTAAGGTTCATACCTATTTTCATATTCTTAATGAGGATCACAATTATTGTGAGCAGAATGAATAGATTTCATATGTGTATCCTTATTAATGGATACTTCAGTATGAGGATTAATCTCAAGTATGGCTTTATTATTTAGTTACATTTATTTAAAACAAATTCCCTGGGGCATTTTAATGAGAACAAAATGTGCTGATGCACGAATATTTTAAAATCAGATGCAACTACTATTTGGCATTTTTTGGGCTCAGTTTTGTGTTGTCTTTTTTTGGTTTGTTTTGTTTATTGCTGGGGGATTTTTGTTTTGTTGTTTTCTGTTTGGGGTTTCTATGGGGTTTTTTTGTTTGTTTTGTGTGTGGTTTTTGGTTTGGTTTGGTTTTGTGAGGTTTTCTTGTTTGTTTGTGTTTTTTTGTTGTTGATTTTTTTCCTATCATCCAAAAGAGAAGCCAGAACACACCCTGCTAATTTATAAATTTGGATCTATAGAAAATCTTCATCAGATGACTTTTCATGACTACTAGTTGAATGACTGAAAAAAAAGTTTTGAAGACATCTTTGCAAAGAAATAAAATATAAAAATAATATAAATGTTTCTGATCAATATAAATCTTATTTCTACTGTTTCTATTTTCATCAGACCAATGGAGTTTAACTGAACTATAAGCCAAATAAACCAAGTCCAGTTTCTAACAACTGCACTGTTTCCCCTAACTAGTGGTAAATGTCTCAAGCTAGGAGATTAGTATGAAGTTTCATATTTTTGGCATCCGTAAGTCATTTAACAACAGAAGAATGAACATTGAAGTGGACTAAAAACTGTCATAACTGTTAGATGGTTGAGGTTAGCAACACCACATCCATCAGGATGCCACTACTCCTCATCCTTTCACTACAGGGCCTTGTAAAAAGTCCCTCTCCAGGTGTCCTGTAAGCTCCATTCAAATACTGGAAGGCTGATGAAAGGTCTCCAAGAAGTTTTCTCTTCTCAAGGCTGAGTATCCCCAATGTTCCCAACCTGTTCTCATATTCCAGCCTCTTGATCATCATGGTTTCCTTTGAAGTTGCTCCTTCTCATGCTAGAGGCTCCAGAGTTGAACACAATAATCTGGACATGGGTTAGCGTTGAACCTTCAGTGCTGGGTTGAGGGTTGGAGTAGATGATCTTTGAGGTGTCTTCCAATCAGATGTGTTCTGTGATTCTGATTCTGGTTCAGGTCTCACAAGAGTAGAGTAAATGGTCAGAATTACCTTCTTCAACCTGCTAGCCACACTTGTGATGCATCCCAGGATATGGCTGGCTTTCTGGGATGCAAACACACACTGCCAGGTCACACTGAGCTTCTCATCAGCCAATATCTCCAAGTCCTTCCCCACAGGGCTGTTCTTAGTTCATTTATAGTTCAGCCTATATTTGTGATTGGAATTGCCTGAACCTTGTGTGATGGTTTGAAACTGTCTTTTTAATTTTTCCTTGCAAAGTTCAGAACAGAGAAAGTGAAAGAATGTAAATAAGTCACTATTGGGTGTAAGAAAGCAAAATAACGATTGTTCTAAACACTTCCATTGGATAGATAGAAATGTTTAAGAACTATTACCCAAAACAAAGTAGGCACTCTGCACATTCTGCGTTCTGCAGTGGGGGCAGTTGCTGGGCTGTCTGGCTGCTGTTTCTTCTTCTCTTCTGGCTGAAGATAACACGTACTGACCTTGGCAGCTAAGTTAACAACTTTCTGCTCTAACTAAACTCTGCTTCTCTGTCCAGGGGGGTCTGGGGGGAAGCTCTTGGGAGAGAGAGAGGCCCCTTTGGGAGGGTCCCCTTGGGGGGAAGCAAAGGGAGATCGGTTGTGCTTTTCTGTTGATTGTATATATTTGTAAATGTTGTGAATTTTGTATATTTGTACATATTCATTGCATTTCATTGTAGATTTTAGACTCTGCTTGTAAATACAGCTTTTTATTTGCTTCCAGACTGGGCTAGCCTGGTTATTGTTGGTGGGGGGGGGAATTTCAGCTCACACCGACACACCTTGGTTCAGGACCTGTCACTTGGCCTTGTTGAACTTGGTGAAGTTTGCACAGGCACCTAATCTAACCCTTTCTGCAGTAGCATCTTTCACCAGAGCAGGTTACTAAAAGCCCCACCCAACCTGACTTTGAACACTTTAAATGATGGGGCATTCACAACTTTTTTGAAAAACTTATTCCAGTACTTCACCACCTTCCTTATAAAAAATTCCTATGTCTAATTTAAACCTACCTTATTTCAGTGCAAAACTGTTGCTCCTTGTTCTTTTGCTATAGATCTTCATAAAAAGTCTCTCTCCATCTTTGTTTTAAATCTCATTCAATTTTGTAACACTGCAACTTTCCACGAAGTCTTTTTCATTAAGGAAATATGCACATTATATATATATATACACACACACACACACAGACACACACGTATATGCATTTTTTCCAATAGCTGCTGTAGCTTTTTAGGAAGAAATATGCTTGAACTGACTAAACAAACATGAATTCTAATAAAAAGCAATTTAAAATAATTCCAAATACCACAAAAATACTAGCTACTTTCCATTAAGAAAAGCACTCAGCAAAACATACATAAACTCTTTAATTGAATGCTATCATCACTCTGATTTTTATAATGTGTTGAAAATAAAGTAACATTACAACAGAATGTGATTATACATAGCTTTATGACATTTCTGTGCTTTTAATTAACATAGTCAAACTTCATATCTATTTATCTATTTCAGCATTCTTTCTCAATAATATTTAAAATAGAATTGGATATGGCTTGATGACAATGTGAATAAAATACAGAAACACATATGGCATTTTAGTACCTGTGGGCATCACGTTGCAGAGGCACCCACAAAATGGACAGCAAGAGCCACTCAAAATTGTAGATTTATTGCAGCCAAAGTTACTCAGCACTTTTTCTGACAGAAATTACAAGCAGATGTCAGTTGGGAATATAATACTACACAACCAATTAAGTTTTAGCTTTAAACAATGAAGATCAACTAAAATGTGTGCACACACACTCATCAAGAGGAAGCCTTCTACTCAGTCATATCCAAAAATACACAATCACCAAAGCAGGGGTGAGGACTCACTCAGTCCACAGAAGTAATCTTAGACAGTGTCCCATTCTAAGGAGAGAAGATTTGACTGAAAGACAAATTTTGCCTTTGCCTTGAGAAGACCAGCCAAAATGTCTCTGTGGTGAGACCCCATTAACAGACCAAATCAGAAGCAAGCTGTGGTCAGGTCTTATTAGTTGGAGGATGTATTACATTTGGCTGAGCTGGAGGTAATTCTCCCCAGAGCATCTTTCTAGTGCTGTGTTTTGCAGTGATGTAGCTGGGTGTTGATAACACATCAGTGTTTTGGCTACTGCTGAGCCAAGCACCAAGCCGGTGCTTTTCCAGCAATTTTCCCCCCAACAGCAGGCTGAGGGATGGGCAAGATCTTGGGAGAGGATGCAGCTGGGCTGGCTGACCCAAACTGACCACAGGAATATTCCATGCCATGTAGAGTCAGCTCAGATATATAGGCTAAGTGAAAGGAGGAAGTGTGAGGACACTTGTTGATGGTATCTGTCCTCCAGAGGCAACTGCTACATGTATTGAAGCCTTGCTTCTTGGGAGTAACTGAACATCATCTGCTATTGGGAAGTACAGAATGTCTTTGTTTGCTCTTGCTTCTGTCTATCGCCTTTGCATTTGCTTTTCATCCTATTAAATTGCTTCTATCTTGACTCACAGGCTTTTTGTTGTATTTTCCCTCTCCCCTGTCAATTTAAGAAAGGAAGTGACAGAGTGGTTTTGGTGGGCATCTGGCCCCTAGTCAGGGCCGAACAACCACAGAGGGACAAATCCACAGAACAGCACAAAAGCGGGTTGACAGGATCTGGGCCCAGAGGTGCCAGTTAATCATAGAATGGCTTGAGTTAGAATGGACCTTAAAGATCATGTAGATCCAAACCCTGTGCCATGGGCAGGGACATCTCCTACCAGACCAGATTTCTCGATGTCTCGTGGAGCCTGGTCTTAAGCACTTCCAGGGATGAGGCATATACAACTTCTTTGAGCAACCCGTTCCAGTGTTTCACCACCCTCATAGTAAAGAACTTCTTCCTAATGTCTAATTTAAATCTACCCTGGTTTAGTTCAAAACTATTGTCTCTTGTCTTATCACCACATGCCTTTATAAAAACTCCCTGTCCAGCTTTCCTGAAGGCCACCTTCGGTTACTGTCTGAGAGGTGCCAAACTGATCTTTATCAGCTTCTTACAAGCCTCTAATCCTGTCATGTGGTTGACAGACTTTTGTGTTTGTAATGTCAGTTGTACCTGCCACACACTGGAAAAAAACAGCAATTATACAAACATGACCATGAAAATGGCAAAGGCAGTGGAAGCTTACTCTATGATACCAGGAAAATAAATGGGTTAAGCGTAGCTACATGTGTTAATAACATATCCATGAGCAGTTAGCCAAAGTATAATAATCATGCATTTAAGTCTGTGAATCTGTATTAAACAATGTCAGCTGAAGGCCACAATTTCTATTTAGAAATTACAATCAGTCTTTGGGTGTGTTAATTTTGAATTTTTATCACATTCTGTCTTTAAAATATATCCTCTATTTCCAATTTCAGCTTATCTGTTTTCATGTCAAACCATCAGATCTTTCTTAATTGCATGTTATAAACCTTGTAGTTGTGTGTAACTATATGATCTCAAGAGTATTTTGTAGAAACAGCATAATAATTGCAATTAAATTTGGGGAGTTTGCTTTGTTTTGTGTTTGGTTTGGGGGGATTGTTTGTTTTGTTTTGTTTTATTTTATTTTCTGCAATAGAAAAAAAAGCAAAAGAAAATTTGGAAGAGAAAGACAAGGTCAATTTACTTTAAGAACTATGTTGAGTGGAAAGTTTCATAATTTAAATCGATATTTTAAAGTCTGAATTATTATGAAGATTTGTAGATTGGGTTTGGAGGAGTTTTGTTTTGCTGTTACTATCACCTTGAATGATTTCAAAACAGATTAGTTTAAGATATAACTACCAATATATTTGTGAATTTGAAAGTTGCCCTTTCTAAAGACAGGACAAATCTCAAACAGTTCAGTAGACAATAATGGACCATTACTTCCTCATAAACTTGCTAATTACAAAAGGACTAAGATCTATATCTACCATACGTGATGTACGGTCAAAATGATAGATTTAACTTTGATATCACCTCATAGAAGACAGAAACTTTGTGTTCATATATTTAAATTATTACCCAGGTGGCACATTTCTTTTGGTAAAAATCTAGCAGTTTCTAGCCCTGGGGAAGACAGTGACATATCCAGAGCTTAGTTGTTATATTCTTCTTCCATCAGCACAAGCCCACAACATGAACAGATACACTTGGAGCTCCAAACATCCTCTCTTCTTTTCCCATAAGCTTTATTTTATTATATTTACATTATTTATAGGAAATAAGCATGAATTACAGATCTGAGAGCAGCTGCAGGATCATAAGCATATGATGGGATGTTTTCCATGACTGGAATGTTGAAATGTAAGGATAGTATGTTCTTTAGGAATGACAGAAAGGGAAGACAAGGAAGGGAAGGTGCCCTTTATGTGAGAGAGCAGCCGGAATATATGGAGCTCTGCTTGGACGTGGAAGAGGAGATGACAGAGGTTTTATGGTTTGGGATTTCAGAGAAGGCAGACAAAAGTAACATTATAATGGGTGTCTGCTATAGGCCACCTGATAGCGGAGAACAAAGTGATTAGACCCTCTACAGGCAGATAGGAGCAGCCTCATGTTCACAGACCCTGGCTGTCACTGGCAGAAGACAACAAGAAGGGCTTCAGTAAGTGCATTAGCGGCAAAAACAAGACTAGGAATAATATATGTCATTGAGACATGCAAAACTGTATGTCAGTGAAACACAGGACCTGGTTACACAGCACACAGAAAAGGTGGAAGTACTGAATGCCTTAGTCTTGACTAGAAAGCCCAGCCTTCAGGAATCCCAGGTCCCAGAGACCAGGAAAAAAGTTAAAACAAGGAAGATGCACCCTTACTCAAAGAGTAAGTCAAGGGAATACTTAAGCAAACTTATACATGAGTTCATGGGTCCTGAGAGGATGCACACATGAGTGCTGAGATATCCTCATGTGGTGAAGGCACCCCATGTCAAGAATTATGCCCCCAAACACCAGCAAACTTGTCCCAGCATGTTTGAGCAAGTCCCCTCTTCCACTTTCCTTTCAGGAGAAGGGGACAAAAGCCCAGGTGCCAACTTGTCTCCTTAAGGGATAAACAACTACATGCACCCATCGCATGCCATGCTTATGCTCTGTCCATCTAAGGGCATAATTGTAGCTTCACCCTTTCTATAGGTTAAAACAGGTTGTTGACAAGTGTGCCCATTGGCCAGATCCAGCCTCGAGAAATCTGTAAGTATTACTTCCTTTTGTTTAGAACTTTCTCTCTCCTTTTGGTCCCTTGATTTGCTTGAGCCTTGTAAGCTCGCAGCGCTTAAGCTCATTGCCTGTATGTCCTCTCATTCCCACATGCATACTAGAAGCCTCTGCAAGACGAAGACGCCAGCACCCTGAGATGCTCGAGGAACCAGCAAAGGAGATCCCTTCACTGAAGCTACAAAAGCCAATGTCGTAAGCCCAGTCGCGTCTTTGAGAGGACTGGAACCCCGAGGGTAAGTTTTAGCCCAGAGGGGGAGGGACTAGCCCAAGCTTGGCAGTCCAACATCTGCTACAGCTGACCAAGCAGCCACGCACCCTGTGTGACCCCTGCTGTTTGCAGGAGATAAATGGAGCTACCCGCCTCACTGCTCCGCAGCCCTGAGTCATTAGGCTAATGCAACCCGGGATTTCCCGAGAGAGAAAGACATCCTCTCCTTTGAGTTCAAGACAAGGACTGCATTGTAACCTTAAATGGGAAGCAGAATCCGAGAATCGACATCATTAGCTCTTTTCGAGCCGAGGGGAGACGTGCCCTTTCCCCAAGGCCTGTTGCTGCCCCACCATGAGGGCCGACCCCGAAGGACCCGATCCTGCCAGACCCTGGTTGTCGTAGTTGTGCCATGGGACCACCCTGACAATGGAAGCCACTGATCAGTGGAAAGCCTCGCAGTGGAAAGTCGTTGTTCAGAGGAAAGATCCCCCATGGCCCACCAGCGACTCAGAGACAGCCTCAGCCCCAGGAGCCTTGCCCCGCCCAGAATGGTCAGCCCCAGGCAAGTAGACAAACAGTGAGCAGCCAGCGTAACCCAGCAGTTTACTTCACTACAAAGACACAGTGTATCTTTTCACGTGTCCAACACTCGGTAACATCCGGTTCAAAGCATCCGCGCCTAGTCGCGTGATATTCCAGCTTGAATTGCCTTGATAGCATTGCAAATATCGCTGTACATAATTACAGCTGCCAAGCGCCTTGTCGAGTCACCATCTGGTGGACAAGAGGAAGAACTGCACCCTTCATTCCCTTAACGAGAAATTAATTCTGTAAAAATTCTAATTGGGTCAAATTGTATATACTAAACCAGTTATGGCATATGCTTTCACAACTGTGAATTAGAATCAATATATAAAGTGATTAATAAGTTATTAATAATTTTAATAATTAGTAACATTAATTTTCATAATTAATATTTCTTAATCCATAAATTAATAACCTTCTTCATCATACCTTGCAAAGCTATCCTTGGCAATTTTTGATTTATCAAGACAAACACATGAAAAGTCTGAAGAGTGGTGGAAAGTAAAGTACACTATTATGTTCAAGAAGAAGGACCCAGGGAATTGCAGACTGGTCAGCCTCATGTTGATCATTGGGAAGATGATGGAGCAGCTAACCCTGGAAGCCACATCCAAGTACTTAAAAGACAAATAAATCATCAGGTGTAGTTGGTATGGCTTTATCAAGGTGAAGTCATGCTCGACCAAGGTGATAAACATTATGAATCTATGCCTGGTAGGCAAAGAAAGAACAACGTTTCAGAGAGACCTTTGATAATGTCTCGTGTAAGATTGTCATAGAGAAGCTGTTGATGTATGGGATGGATGAGCAAATGGCAAGGTGGACTGAGAATTTCCTGAACAGCTAGGCTAGGTGATGGCAATCAGCAGTGCAGTCTACTTGGTGGCCAGTGACTAATGGTGTAACCTAGGGTTCTGGATTGATGCTTGCTTCACACTACATTAATGATCTGTAAGATAGGAAAGAGTACACCCTTGCAAAGATGCGGATGAAATCAAACTGGGAGTAATAGTTGGTATGCCAGAGGGCTGTGCTGTCATTCAGAGATCTTAACAGGCTGGAGAAATGGGCTGACAGGAGCATCATGAAGTTCAACAAGGGTATATGCAAACTGATGCACCTGGGGAAGAACAACTATACGCAGATATATGCTGGGGCCAACACAGCCGGAAAGCATCTTGCAGAAAATGACTGAGGGGTCCTGGTGGACTCCAAGTTCAACATGAGACTGCAAAGTTCTGTTGCAGCAAAGAACACTAATGATATCCTCAGCTTCATTAGGCAAAGCATTATAAGTGGAAGCTCAAATGGACTGCTATGCTCAGTTCTTGGCTTCTGAGACCAGAGAAAGCTCAACAAAAATGAAGCTTAAGTGTCTGGAGCACCTCACATATGAAGACAGGCTGAGAATAGCTGAGACTGATCAGACTGGAGAATAAAGTCTCATAGAGGATTGTATTAAGATATATAAATACCTGAAGGGAGGATGAAACAAAGGTGAAGCCAGGATCTTTTCAGTGATGCTCATTGAAAGGATCAGAGATAATATGCACAAACAAAAGCACAGGAGGTTCCTTCTGAACATTAGGAAACAATTTTTTATTGTGAGTGCTGGAATAAGGAGTTGTCGCTTGGGAAGATTTTGGAATATCTTTTGGAGATCTTCAAGAAACTTCTAGACACAGTCCTGAGCAATCATCCCTAAGTAGCCCTCTTATTCTGTAAAACGATTATTTATGAAGAAAAAAAAAAAAAAAAAAAAAAAAGAACCTACAAGGACTCTAATGTTGTCCAAAATTTTCAAGGTGTTCAAATTACAACTAAGAGTTATCTGGTTTAAGGGGACATTTAGAAGAATTCTAAAATATTTACAAGCTATTTAATATTTTGCATTAGAAAAAAAAAAATAACCAGCATATCCCAGTTAAATATTTAGCTTTCTATATTCCTTTTTGCATGATGAACACAACTTCTGGGGGAAAAAAAAAAAAAACATCCTTTTGTATTTTATGCCTATGCACATAAAACAGAGTTTACAAGTCTGAAAAGATGAAAATTTGACAATGTCGTGATCTTCACAAAAGAGGTAGAATAAAAATGAACAAAATGTAACACAACAGGTGTCACTGAAGGTTTACTAACTTTATCAGAACATTGACAAACAACTTGAAGTGACCAATTTAACAGGACTATGTTTAGTTTCATTTTTAACAAAAATAATATATATATAACAAACAAAAGTTAAGTGATTTAAAAATATCTCCATCTGTCTGAAATATTTTAATTTTATTATCTATGATGTTACTGACAACTGAAAAGAAATTTATATATGTACATAAAACTCTATAATTAATTCACACAGTGAAGGATTCTGGCTACCCTGGCAGTGAATTTAATTATGATAATACTCTGTTGTAAAAGATTTGTTTAAATTTTACTACATTCTATCCATCAGAACCAACTTATTTTTAGAAATCTTAAGGAAACTACACCAGAATAAGGAGTAAATCAGATAAATGTGCAAGTGATACTCATAAGGGAGGATAAAATTCTCCAAGGCTCCAATAAAGGCACTGAAGTATGGCACCTTTTCACAGTTACGCTGGAAAAATAACGTGAATCACTTATTTATTTATCCTGCAGAAAAGCTCTGCTACCTCCATTCTGAAAATCAATGTGATCATGTTGGCTTTTACAGTCCTGCATGTGCAGTCATGAATAAAACATTAATTTTTATGCTAATAGATCTGTAAAAGCATTCATCCAATAATATATACTTTGCTTGTAGTTCCTACACAAAACTCAAGAGTAACATTCAGCTTCTATTTATTTATTATTTTTTTTAATTTTGCAAGTATTACTTTAAATGTATTTATTTTTGGCAGGAGCTTTCTAAGCATTGGGAAGATAATCACATGAAGTTTTATTATGCAAAACAAGCTATGCTAAAATATTTTAAAGTTATACTACATAAATGCGATACTTTGTACACAGCACATATATTATGGTCACACTCATTGCAAGGTTTTTGTTTCTGCTGAAGTGAGCCACTGATCTGTTTGATTGACTTCTACAGTTCTAAACATTGACACACATGTGACCTATGCTTAGCCTGGAGAAGAGGAGGCTCAGGGGAGACCTTATTGCCATATACAGCTGCCTGAAGGAAGTCTGTAGCCAGGTGGGGGTTGGTCTCTTCTCCCAGGCAACCAGCAACAGAAGGAGAGGACACAGCCTCAAGCTGTGCCAGGGGAGGTTTAGGCTGGATGTTAGGAAGAAATTCTTCACAGAAGGAGTGATTGGCCATTGGAATGGGCTGCCCATCCCACACCATCCTTGGAAGTGTTTAAAATAAGACTGGATGAGGCACTTAGTGCCATGGTTTAGTTGATTAGATGGTGTTGGGTGATAGGCTGGACTTGGTGATCTCAAAGGTCTTTTCCGACCTGGTTAATTCTGTGATTCTGTGAATAACCCAATTCCAAGGTACGAGTTAGGTCTTTCCTTCTTTTATAATCCCCTGTGCTTCTTAGTGAAATATAAAGGAATTTTCTTTTAAAGAAGAGCTCATGAAGAAACACATTTTCATAAGAGATTACAGAAAAATAAAAAAACTTTAAAATATTGTCATCTATATTCCTTTTATTTAATTTGTTTTATTGTTACAATTAATTTTCAGACTGAAAGATGTACTTAGAGGTGTCTTTTTAATAGGCTTTCAAACACAAGTTCAAGGTCTAAAAACCTGTAATGATAAAGTAAATCATCATATGATCATAGAATGTTTTGAATTGGAAGGGACTTTTAAAGGGCATCTAGTCCAGCCCCCCTACAGTGAGAAGTGACTTTCTTTTACTTTTCTTTTTTAATTAACGTTTTATCCAGTGGGTAATCCCTGTATTCTCTTCATCTCAACATCACCAATAAGTAACAAACACCAATGTTTTAAGAACATCTGTTCAATTTGTTTAATAAGCAGCCGTTGTCTTAAACTTGACAGCAAAAAGATGAAAGTGACTGCCTTTGCAGTAGGCACTTTTGGATTCCTCCACTGCTTTTCTCTCCCTTGAGATTTTCTCCAGTTCTTCTGTTAACTGGTCATCACCTTGTAATTCTTTTGTACATGCCATACAGGCCCGTGATTCTAGAGTGAGCTTCTGATTCTTGGCAGAGGGTCTCATTCCCCACATATCCAGGTTTGCAAATGCAGCCATGTTGTAGAAGTCAGTTCATTTGCTGCATTTAAATTTCTGGTTTGACTACATACCCAAGACAGCTATATGGCAAACAAGAATATACAAGGGATAACTGATCTTGCAGATAAGACAACTGAAGGCCAAGCAGGATATGATAAAGCAAGATGACATTGCATATAATTTTCTTAGATTACAAAATTGAACATGAATCACTGCAGTCAGGGACCACAAAGACACACCTGTCTAAAAATCAGTTGTCCACATATAAGCTTCTAGAGGCCTTTAGAACACTGCAGAGCTAACAGATATGATAGCCAGGCTTTAGGGGAGACTCACATTCTGATGCAGTGACAGTGGTAGTCCATGACAGAATATCTGGGGGCATGGTCTCAAGCACTTCTAGTATGAGTGTGGTAGCAGCTTTAGCCCTGTGCCTCTGTGCTGACTGTAGCTGGATAGTCAGGCTTTCCTTTAAATTCTCATCTCTGTAGTCAAGAGATTATTATTATTCTTTGCTTCATCTTGTGTATTTTGAAGAATTTTCCAAATGTTTTACTTATTTTCCTTCTATCTTCTGCAGATGTTTTATGTAATTTATAGAGTTATATGATCAGAGAGAAATCAAAATACAATGCACTAAATCATAGCTGAATGCTTAGGAAAGTAAAAGTTTACCTGTGATAGGTCATCATTAATGATGAAATGAAGTACAAATGGAGGATAATAACATTCTGTTACAAAGTTTTTGTTATGAAGGGTAGGCTTAACTTTGGTTAATATATATAATTTGTGATCAGAATAGATACAGGTTTGGGGGATTTTGTTGTTTTGGTTTGGTTTTGGGTTTTTTTATTGTATCCTTTTAGGCACACTGGTGAATGAAAATAACTTCTGCACTTAGAGCAGGCTGTCTGTACTAAAGGATAAAAATCAAGAGGACTAAACAAATACTAATTTTCCTGTTCTTGAATAAAGGAAGATTGATTTTCCTTAAGTGGAATGGAATGGAATGGAATGATAAATGGTTCCCTATGTTCTTTACTGTTTTCTCTGTTTCCTTATTATTATTTTAGTGACTGCTACTAATTTCTTACAGATTTGGGTCCCAGTAATTTATTGATGTCATGACACTTTATGCTAATTTGTTTTGAGAGGAATATCTGGACTATTAGTGATCACTTTGAGAATGGTACTCTATCCAAGCATTAAAGCAAAGCGAAAATTCTCTCAAAGAGTTGTTGTAAAGAAAATTGAAATGTACTTTTTCAAATTTTGAACCTTTTGTAGCTCAGAAGAAAGACACCAATTTTACTAATCCCAGCACATAGAATTTCAGCACACCTTTTTATGATATTCTCACAGATTTTTGAATTATATGTAAAACATTTGCAAAGATTTACAAAGTAGTTTTTAAAGCTTAGTATAATTTGATGCTAAAATTAGACACAATTTTCCATGTTTCCTATGATATTCTCTGGAATGTAGTTTTCTGATTATGAAGGAAAATGTTAAGACTACTATATGTACTAGGACAGGTTGTGGCCAAGAAGTGAAGCCATGAGTGAGAACAGTTTGGCCAGGCAAGACAGAGATTTACATAAATGGGAACAAGTGGCTGCTGAGAGTTGCATCACTTTCTTGTAGGCACTGATAGCTGTCACTATGGCTATCATCCAAGGGTGACTGAAAGAAGGAAATCAGGTATTATTTCCTCTGTATTGCTTGACCAGAATTTTCTTTTCCAGCCTTATCACCAGGCCCTGACAGTTACTTGAAAAGTAACCTCAGAAGATCTAAATCAACCAAGGACAAAACAGGGTAATCTAAAGAAGACAGCTTTACAGCAGACACCTGCCTTTCTGGACTGGCAGTTGAAGGCAATGTCGTATGCCATACTTATACAGCCTTAGAGGCCTGTCTGTGGACAGCCAAACTGATACAATAATTCTTCACTGAAGGTGAAATTCAGAGCCTAGTTACCATAACATTCCATAGTTATTGCATACACTTCTTAAGAAACAAGCTAAAACCAGGAGATAGGCATATGTGATACAAGCCAATGCAAAAAAGGAAAAAGTCAGTCAATACATTGATCGAAAAAGTCAAGACAAAAGGAATCCATGCAAGTTCAATTTAGTCTCCTTTCTGTGTAATCATT
Source organism: Indicator indicator (assembly GCF_027791375.1). NCBI lineage: Eukaryota > Metazoa > Chordata > Aves > Piciformes > Indicatoridae > Indicator > Indicator indicator. The sequence goes on along the minus strand of NC_072010.1, from coordinate 48,717,947 downwards.
ATAGTTCTTTCTTTAATTGAATTATATTCTATATTTTTTTCTATAAATTGAACTCATGGCACAATACAGAGGATTTCTTCTAAGAACCAACAGTTTGCTATCTTATTTTCTGATAATTATTAATTGCTTTAGTGAATCTGGTTCAAATAATGCACATAAAGACAAAATCAATACTTTTTCTTGTGGGCTTTTACTGTTTGAAAACTTTAATCTACTGCAAGTTTCATCACATTAATTTGCGTTGTCATTTGTGGCTCATTCACAGCTGAAATGATTATGTCTCCTTCACAGACCTTTAACATTTGAACTGGGGGAGACAGTTCTAATAAAAGTTCTCCTAGTTTTCTTGCACTAGGAGGAGGCAGGGCACGCATAGATTTGCTTTGACAGCAGAGGTTTTGCAAGAATAGGCCTTTTTTATCCACTGTCCCATATTTAGGGACTACAACCTATATTAGCACAGATAGTTTTTTCTGTTTCCTCATATTATGAGTAACACTGCTCTAGCCCTTGAAGTTTTTGTCTTTTTTCCCTACTCTTTTCACAAGTAAATGTTTTTAAACAAGTCTCAATAGTCTATTATAAATATTTATATTTTGATGGTATATTTCACCTACTGAGAGCCGCCTTTGTTCACTTTTTACAGTCATTTGAGAGGATTCAGTTGCTAATACACTCACACATGGATCCTTTGTGATGCTCTAGATGTACTACATCTGATCTCCCGGTACTTCTGCAGGAAAATGTCTCCCAGAGTAGGATTGCGTAGGAGGACAGGAGTTTGTAAGAGTGATATATCTGCTTGCCTTGTGTGGATGGATGTCTTGGATACTTTACTTGTGTATGCCTGAGTATTGTCAGATAAGTCCTGCATTCACATTAAAAAAGATTGTTCAAAAGACTGTAAAAACTTCAGTGTAATAGATGTCTTACATAGGTGAATTGGCTCCTACAGTGCAGGAGAAGGCACTGGAATACTGAAGCTTGGTCAGGAATGGTATTATACTTGCAATTTTTTACAGTCATCTCCAGATTGTCAATGAGATCAAGAAAAGTTAGGAAGATAGCTATTCTGTTCCAAATGGGCAGAAAGCCACTTTACAATTATATTCCAAACAATGGTTACTTAGGGCTAGATAATACTCATCTATCTTACTTTGATCAGATGTGAAGGGATAGATATCTGGCCCATAATTGGAAACATTTCATTATGCAGAGCAACACAGGAAAAGTCAAGTAACTTTATTAGACAACTGAACACAAGAAAAGAAAATTGCTTAATTATATATTAAATAATGAGAGCTGTAATTGGTTGTACAGCTACTTTTGTTCCCTTATAAGATGGAGTGGGCAGATATTATATTTTATTTTACAGCAGTACTAAAGCTATTGATGGAGAAAGTCTGTAAAGGCCTAGAATAGCTGAAGATTAATTTTGGGGTGTTCTTTAATTTCTATTGTAGATGTTCACAACATTCTAAACATTTTTACGTAAAAACAACTTCTTTATTTTTTCAAGATCTACACAAACACACTCATATATACACATACATACTATGCAACTAGTGAGTTTTAACCTTACTTTTTTAAAAATTTAAAATAATTTTTTTTAAAGTTCTATTTATAGCTCATCAAATGATGGATTTTTTTTCTGAACCTGAAGTTCCTCTTCAGTGTGCTCAGAAGAATGAAGCTAAGGTTGAGAATTTTGAGTAAGTGTATGTTAAATGCTGAAGTGCTTTTTCCATTTCTGGCGAGGTGGCCTCCTTGCAATATATTGCATTATATAGGGAAACAGGCCTTGAAGCAGAGATCAAAATTCAGAAATTAAACATGCTGGACAGATGTTATGATCATGAAAGCCAAGAAAATGTATGTTTCGTTCTTCTTACTGATACAACTTCTACAACAAGTGGGAAATGCCCTCCCACTAAAAGAAGATTTCAGTCAGAGGTTAGTGCCTATTTTAACACAGTAGGAGCCGTGGTTGAGTCTTGCACTCAGAGAAGAAATAAAAAATTTAGAATTTAGTCTAAGTTCCAGCCAATACTTCATGAGGAGGAAAAAAAAAAAAAAAAAGCAAACAAAAAACAACTAAACACTGCTGTCCCCACCCCCACCCCAAAAAAAAGGCAAAACAAAACCAAACAAAAAATATCACATAAGCTCATGACATGTCTAGGGACAGGATTTAAGACTTCAGTCAAGACTCAGAATTCCTTATTTCAATATGTCCAGTGCACTGTTTGACTTCAACATTACTCAAAGATCTTAGCTTTTTGCATTTGCTTATAGTTACACTGTAAGTCTGACTGTGGACTCCAGGTTTCATGATGTACTATCCAAAGTTCAGTTACATCTATATATATCCCATAAAGGAACAGCTTTCCCTAAGTTAGATATATCAAATTCTTACTTTAAATAAAGTTGTCCCTGAAATGGAATCCACAATCGTGTGGTTTCCAGGTCTTTTCTATATTCCACATAGAAGGACTGGTTCATTAGAGCAGTGATTAAAAAAGAAATAAATGAATCTGAAATAATTCAGCCTAGAGTCATCCGAAAACACTAAACACAAAGATAGTAAAAGAATACATTCAAGATTCTAAGCAATAGTTTCCATTCATCTGGAATACAGAGAGGAAACCTTCTCTTAAGGATAATCTTCAGATAGTTACATCTCAAAGGTGTGATCCAGAACCCCTAAACTGTTGCAAACAAGTGCTGGGAGCATAGTCATATGTGATTCCTGCCCAATTTGGATGTCTTAGAAGCTAAAACACTGGTAAAATGTACTGGTATGGTTTCAAAGGTTGTCTTCCTTAGATCTCTTCAAACTCACATTAACTCATCTCCCAGTATTTTATCATCTATTCAAGGTCACCCACTGTGCAGGAAAAATGCAAACCCATGAGCAGTGTCTGCACTGTGTGAGTAGGTGACCTTGTATTGTGTGTGTTCTGGAGATAATAAATTTCTGACTGTACACTGACTTTTATGCTGACCGTGAGGCTTCTCTGAGCACAGGCAGTGACAGAACTGCTATGGATCGGTGAATGTTAAACAAAAAATTTATGTATTACAGAGCTGCTGAGTAAAATCTCTCTCTCTTTCTTTTTTTTTTTTTTTTTTAATAGGAATGTGGGATTTTAGAACATAATTTCCACTTCATATTTGCTTAAAGTGCACTTGTCTGTATTTGATTCATCACTACTTTCATGTTGAATTTTTTTTTCCTTTTTAGATAATAAGAATTATGACATATTTAGTATTTGGGAAGTACAGGTAATTTATAAAGGTATACACCCAAGCTTTTCTCAGAAGGTGAAACAAAGGTCTCCAGATACATTCTGGCAAAATGTTAGGAAAGTCTAATATGTGTCTAAGTGTCTTTCAATCCATGAATGAGCACAATATCAATCACTTCTGAATCTTTTCATGTAAGACCATAGTTTCCATTATTATTTTTCAGAAACTTAGTACTTCTTATTCCTTGTTAGAATGTGGCTGCATTGTTTTGAAAGTATAACGGTCATTAACAATTAAGGCAGTCAATGATTTGACTATTAATAATTTTAAGTAATTATAGATTTCACAGGCTTATAGACAAGATTCTTTTGCACATGTGAAATACTACTCAATTTTATGGTTTATAATTTAGATAGCATCTGGGCCTAATGCTCAGCAAACCCTCACCAGTTTTATATGTGCAACCAGAGCAACTCCTGATTTACACTATTTATCAGAGAGAATACTATCAGTTCAAAATGAGTTCAATTACTGGAAACTGTATCACCTTCATCACTCTTCCTGTAACTTGGAACAACCATTCATGTCATAGAGTAACTATTAACTACACAGAGAGATGCTTCTTCCTCCATATTCCCCTTCAGCTCTGCTAGATCTAGATTAATCGCCATAATAAAAGCCACTAGTGAGTGAGAAAATACGGCAGAGGAAAAGAGAGAAACAGAAAGGTAGGATAGCTCACCTGCTCCACTACTAGATTAATCACATCCTCTAAACAGATTTTAAATGCCAGTGACACGATTTTCATTCTCACAGTAATAAAATTCTATCATGCAACTAGCAGAAAACATCACTCACATCTCTGACAAAAAGGCAGATAGCATAAAAACTAAACATGAGATAGTTAGGGTTAACTCATATGCTGTTTCTATAATCTAATTCAATGAATAAACAATATGAACTCTAACAGAAGAAACATAAATTCCTATATGAAGCTTATGTAGGAAAAATCAATAAAATGACCGTAGCCTAGCATCTAAAGTGGGTGTGTGTAAATGTAAACTATCTTCCATTCAAATACAGGAGAGGGGGGGGGAAGAGGAAAAGATAAATAAGAGAAGCTAACTACATTGAAGTAATCTCTCTGATGGCTCCTTTTACAACCTTGTTGTGAGCAGATTCAGCTCAAAGAACACATTTGTTGTGAACTTATTCTAATTGCAGTGTGTCCAGGGAGCAGATATCCTGTTACTTAAAATGTTGCTTCAGTTGTGATGGTGATCCATGTACATATTATTCTAGTAAATTTGCTTTGTGCTGCAGTTCATTCTGTATGTTCTGTTATTGTTATGGGGATTTTGTAGACTTTCCATTAAAAGCCTATTTTCAGTTATTTATATGGGAGATGCTGAAGGGTAAAACATACAAACCATATTTGACTGACACTTCAGTTCCTTCACTGTTATGAGATTCTTGGCATTGTTTAATAAAAGGCAGTATCTGCTGACAAATTATTTTATGGGGTTTTGTAGATTGTTTGCCTCCTTAAATTTCTCCTCTCTGTTTCATGGAGAGTTTGAACAATGAAATTTGGAGCCAGAGACTCAGCTAAACAAACTGATTTGTTTGTATTGAAGTCAATGGTAGTATACTGATTGACATGAAATGGGTCTTACTGTAGCTCTTTAGATGGTACGTGCAAAAGTTATTCAGACAGTGTTCTTAGTCAAGGAGCTAGTTATCTATGACAACATTCCTACTGTTCCTACTACTAAGATTTAATACTATTCCAAACAAACTAATATACTTTCACTGACTAGATCTGCTAAAGGCTCAGATGAAGATTTGTTTCTTTCTGGGGGATATTCTTCAGTACAAGTCTTTTAAGATGTGAGGCAAAATGAGTAAGATTAACAAAACTATGTTTCATCTTTCCTTGTCCATTATTGGGATAAATAGTCTCTTTAGAATTTTTCCAGCCCTGTCTTTCTGTGATTCTTTTTCATGATAACACAGTAAAGTCATTATCTATTAAACCTGACTACACCAGTTATAGCCTTCTCTCTCACTTCAATTTAAATCCCTCCACAACCATACTACAGTGCCTAATTCTCCATATCACAGACTCACCAATTCTCACTTCTAGGTGTCTCCTCAGTATCTAGTCAACTGTAGTTTGAAACTTTCTGTGATGGTATAACTTGTTGAGGTACTGGAACGTGTCCAGAGAAGGGCAACGAAGCTGGTGAGGGGCCTGGAACACAAATCCTATGAGAGGAGGCTGAGGGAGCTGGGGTTGTTTAGCCTGGAGAAGAGGAGGCTCAGGGGTGACCTCATTGCTGTCTACAACTACCTGAAGGAAAGTTGTAGGCAGGTGGGGGTTGGTCTCTTCCGCCAGGCAACCAGCAGCAGAACAAGGGGACACAGTCTCAAGTTGTGCCAGGGGAGGTATAGGCTGGATATTAGGAGGAAGTTCTTCACAGAGAGAGTGATTTGCCATTGGAATGTGCTGCCCAGGGAGGTGGTGGAGTCACCGACCCTGGAGATGTTCAAGAGAAGACTGAATGAGGCACTTGGTGCCAGGGTCTACTTGATTGAATAGGGCTGGGTGATGGGTTGGACTAGATGATCTTGGAGGTCTCTTCCAACCTGGTTGATTCTGTGATTCTATGATTCTATGAACTACACATCCCATATTTCTCTGCTGCCTCCAGCAAGGAGTCCTCAGCTTATTAGAACATTTCAAAAAGGCAAATTTATAGAATCATAGAATCATAGAATCAGTCAGGGTTGGAAGGGACCACAAGGATCATCTAGTTCCAATCCCCCTGCCATGGGCAGGGACACCTCACACTGTCTCCTTCATTCTTGGGTGTTTTATTTTAGTTCTCATCCTTTTAACCAAAATACTTTTCTTACTGCAAGAGAAAAAAAAAAAAGAAAAAAAAAAGATCAGGAAGTATTCCAACCCTAAGATGTTTAAAGGGAATAAAGAAAGAACAAGTTAGGACCAGTTTGTTTCTGGGACCAAACCTGAATTATTTCTTTCATTATTCTTTCTTTAATATTGATGAGAAATCAGCAGCTGCATCTAGAGATCTGAATCTAAAGAGAATCCATTAATTACAGACACAGGAATCCCTGTGAAGAAGATGAAACAAAGACTCCTGAGAAAGTTTCCAAACATTTTAAGAACAAGGCATTTACTAGGAGTGAAATGACAAAGGGGAAATCAAAACTTACCAAATTCACAGCTTTCTACAATAGAATGACTTCCTCAGTGAATAGGGCCATGTGATTGAGTTAAGTCGTCTAGGCAGCCCAGCACCAGAAATCTCATCTCTGTGTATTCCCCTGTCCTGCACTGGGAAAAAACTCCTGGTTCAAAACAAAACAAACCTCAACAAGCGTTGAAGAAGCCATTGCTCACCACCAGCAGACCAGTGACCAGTCAGACCCTCAGCAATGGCAAGTTTGGACAAACTCCCTTTCTGCACTCACCTTGCTGGTTCCATTGCTTACCATGCCATCTTATGGTATAAAATATTTCCTTGGTTAGTTGGAGTCAACGGGTCCCAGCTGCTGTCCCACCTGTTCCACCTCCCAACCTCTTGTGCACCTTGAGACAATAATCACTACTCCAGATTACAGTGAATCTCCACTCCACATTCCAGTGACTTCCAGCATGCTCAATGTCTTCTTGGTGGTGGGTGAGCACACTGACAGTTCATGTGCTGCCTTTTATTCCTGAATTCTTCTTTATTCCCTGCTTATGAGTGGTTGGTAAAGGTGTTCCCAAAGTAGGGCAGATCATGGGCCATTCGCTTGAGGGCACAGACACACTGTGTGGTTACAAAGAGGCAAGCATCCCTTAATATTCTGGGTGACTATTGCTTTACCTTTGACTGAGCAAGCTCAGTTGTGAAGCAACAGCTTTGAGTTGGCACAGGTGAGGTCTAGGCACCTAAATGGTACTGAACAGTAATGTAATGTTCTGGGAGGAGACTATCATGGATACTTGAATACAAAGAAAGGAGAACAGAGAAGAAGTCTGAGACAAACTTCTATTATAGTGAGGAGACAGTTTGTGTGGAACTAACTTCTACAGGGCTATAGCTTCTACTGGTCGACTGAACACTGAACTTCTGGGCTTCCATAGTTGTGATCAGTGGCTGGAAGGAGTCACTCGTGTTTCCCAGGGGTTAATATTGTGTCTAGTACTGTTTAACATATTTATTTATGATCTAGATGACAGAATACCAAGTGTCATCACCAGCAACAAGACTGCAGGCACTGAAAAACTGAAAGTAGTGGCTGATAAATCAAACAGTGAGGATGAGAGAGCTGGGTTGGAAAAGGCTCTGTAGCAGATGGGTATTATGTGTTTTAATACCTGATTGAGGAAGATGTGTCAAAGATTCATAGAGATTATAATGGTTTGGAAGGGACCATTGCAGTGACAGGAGGGGACACCTCCAACTAGATCATGCTGCCCAGGGCACATGAAGTCTGATCTTGAACATGTCCAGGGACAGGACCTCAATCACATCCCCAGGCAACTTGTTCCTGTTCTTCTAATTGTGAAGAACTTCCTTCTTATGTCCAACCTAAATCTACCATGCTCCATTTAAAAAACGTTTCCTCTTGGCCTATTACTATAAGCACTTCAACCAGTCCTTCCTCAGCCTTCCTGCAGGTCTCCTTCAGATGTTGAAATGTAGCTATATGGTCTCCCCAGAGCCTTCTTTTCTCCAAACACTTCTCAGTGCTGTCCAGTCACAGAACAAGAGGCAACAGGTACAAACTGAAACACTGAAAATTCCACCAAAATATGAGAAGCACTGTTTTTACTCTGTGAGTGACCGAACATCAGCACAGATCTCCCAGACAGATTGTGGAGTCACCATCCTTGGAGATATTCAAAACCCAACTGCACACATTTTGACCTTACTTTAAGCACTGAGGTTATGTTAGCTGATCTCCAGAGATCACTTCTGACCACAGTGATTCTGTGAAACAGAATAAGTGCAATTTTGTCATAGTTATACAAAAGCCTTTTTCTGTTATGGTTATTGCTACCCAAAATTCCTTAAAAAATAATTTTACCTTATAGTGTTTTAATTAATCGATTTTTACTTTCTTTTTTTTTTCAAAGTAAGCAAAATATATTTCAATAATCAGATTTTATAAAGATCAGTGTACTGTCTGTATCAACGTGACAGAATATATGACCTTCTGTCATGGCAGGGCCAAACAGGCCCAGCACAAAATCCAGACAGACCCCAATGTGTCTAGTCATGGTCCCCCTCTCCCCACTCCTTCCTGCAGAAAGTCAGGGTAACATGGGAAAAGGAACAAAGGGGACAGGACCATGCGTGTCTGGTAAGCAACTTGCCTTCTGGGGTAAGATCAGGTGTACTGGTCACTGCTCCTCCCTGCCCAGGCCTGTGTTTCTGCCTTTTATGGCCACAGCCTGGCAGAACCCCTTTTATTGGGTAACTATATGCTGGCTTCACTTGCCCTATTCTATTGGCCCGACAGAATCTTGGGCAAGATATATATATACAGGCCAATTTCTAGTCGCCTTTGCCTTGCTCAAACCTTGATCAAGCTTTGCTTGAATTGCCTTGTTTGAATCTGCTTGGACCTATCTTGCTTGAAGTTGCCTCGAGTTGCCCTGCCCTGCCTCGATTGCCCAGTCCAGAGCCTGGGATAAAAGCCACGAGCCTACAACACTGCAAGCCAGGGAAGCCACAAGCTTAGGAGCCAGAGCCAAGCCTGCTTCCCCTTGCAACCAGGATTCGCCGTGCCTCAGTTTACCCAGGACAAAGCAAGTGCCCATCGAAGCCAAACCAGCTTGAGATCATGTGGCACCCTGTTGCCGGCAACCTGCTGTGCCAGCGCCACATGAGATCACCCCAAAAGCCTCAACAGCTAATACACAGCAGCAGCACTCTGACTTGGGTGAAATCAGCTGTGAGTAACAAATTCATTGCCTCTTTGGCTTAATAGTTCTTGTTGAGTCTCTCCCCTGCTGTGGCTGAGCATCATTTCTGTCCTGGGGATTTTCTCTTCCTGTGTTACATTCCTACTTGTTTGCATAAAATACTTTAAAATTGTTATATTTGCCTAAATACTGTGCATTCCAATTATAAATAGATATTCTAACCATACATCAAACCTATTTTAATACTTTTTGGCAATTTTTCATAGTAATAAAAAGTTATTAATATTTTTGTTAATATTTGCCATATCATTTATAAATGAAACATTATTTCCCTAAAACCTTGTATGTGATAAATGTAATTCAAGCACACTAAAGATTAAAAAAAGACAGGCAGCATTGTTGTCCATCTCTTAAAGGAATCTCTCCAACCCTGGCACTCTATTTTTCCTACAACAGACATAATGAAAAATGTAAAGTCTTTGTAATTTGCCCATAATTGTCCAAAACATTTAAGCCCTTTTATGTTATAAAATAGTTAATTATTTATTTTTAGATACAAGGTGTGTTCCAGAAGTTTAAAGGTAGTTTAAACGGCATAAGCTAGCTTAGCAGTTTCCTCAGAATTTTTTTTATTCCCCAATATTATTAAATGGCTGACACAAAATCAGAAAAAATTCAAACATATCATTAAAAATAAAAAAAATCCAACATCGATGGTAACAGAAATATGAAGGCAATATAAGAAAGCCTGAAGACAGGTAGATTAACCTGCCCTTTGATGTAGTTTGGTGCTATCCAACAGGAAAAATATTTGCTCTTCAGAGGTAATTGTATTAAAGCTCTAGGTATAATTCATCTCTGGAAGAGATGATTTCACATTCTGTATGAACCTGCAATTTGCATCAGATGATGGAAAATCACTCCAAGCTTCCACTTAATTTGATGATGGAATTTTAACAAGAGGTTCCCAGGGTTCCCCTTGGGCACATCATTGCTGCAGTTTTTTTATATGTTGAAGGACACTGGGAAGATGCCTGCAACTGAAGAATGGTGCAGTATACTATAAGAGGACACTTCATTTGTAGCACAGCAAGATGGAATTTCCCAGGGGCCCTTCAGGGGATGTAGCATATAGTTGAAATACATGCACATATACAAGCACCGCAGCAAACTCTTAGCTCTGTTTTATACCTAGATAACTAAAACTATCTGCCTAATATTCAGTTTGTGTTTAATTTATTGTGCCTATTAGGTAGTTACATAAACCAAAACAAAATACTGAGTTTTACAATGCCTTCTTGAAATACTACAGGTGCATAGGCACACTCCTGATATGCATGTTGAAAAATGTTGGTTAGATTTGAGATCAAAAAACAGTTTTCCTATTAACTGGAGATAATAGCTTTAAATATTTATGCTGAAACAAATATTTTTCAAAATGCACCTATATCATGTGTGTGTTATGAAGATTGGTGTTTTAATTACTCTGTTTAGTGAACAGTAGAAAGCTAAATGCTGGGTAAAGAAAAGATAATAAATTAGCCTGGTCTCCTACTTCCCAGGCAAGTTCAAGCTTGCACCAATAGTTTGGAAAATTACTCTAAAAATATACCTATGAATAGACAACATTTGCTGTCTTTTGATTCTCTTCAAAGACTGGTGTGTTTGGTCTGCAAAGGCCACATTTTCCTAAGGAATAGATTAACTGAATAAAAAAAATCAATTTCTGCTTGAGCTTCCTTCAGAAGAAGCCTCGATTATAATTTTCCTTGCTGTAGTGGAAACAGACATAAAACAGGAGATCAATATAATAGTTGAAGTATCTGTTATTGTTCTTCCATTGTTCTTGTAAAAGTATTTTTTTATTTTTGTGTTTTGGCTTTTTAAATTGAGTTCTCAAACATCTGAAGAGGCACAAAGCTGGTAATTTATGTTCATGAAAAAAAATTAAGTCAGTCCTGAGGTGGTGCAGATTATTTCTACTGGGAGGAAGCAAAGCTTGTTGAATGGAAGGAGATGGGATAGATGCACACACACATGAACGCAGTGTATGGACAAAGCTCATCAGGGCAGAGGTACTGATCAGTCAGCAAGACGCACCATGTGTTAGCTACTCTAGTAGCATATTTCCCATTTACAAACAATTTAGACAACTTAGGATAAAGTTGTGGGCTGATGATCTTGATTCTGCCTGCACCTATTCATGTAGGTATGTCCTAAGTCAGTCAGACTTGTTTAGGTCCAAGAAATAAAGTCAAAGCTGGGAAAGTATCCTCTGGTCCTGATGACCTTGTCTATTTCCACAGGCTTTCTCTTCAAAGGAAAAATAAAATTTTAAAAACTTTCTCAGTTGTATGGATAAAAAGAAGAAAAAATAAAACAACCCCAAACCCTAAAAACTAATCCAAGGTGCATTGTTTTAGGGTTCAGAGAAGAAAATTGGAGGATTGTCTAGTTTCCCTTGTTCATTATTCATTGATTTTCAAGATTCCCAGGGGTTTGTTTCTGCAGGAAGTTAAAAAAGTTACTCACAAAATCCCTGGAGACTCTGAGAGGTGAAAACAAGAACAAAAGTAAACAAATAACGTTTTGGTGGATAAATAGGAAGGGTAGAATGTGTTCGGTTTTTTTAAATCAGATAAAATCTCAACTGTGAGCACCCCAATTTAGCCTGATCCTATAAGAATGAAACTCTGCCACTTTCTTGAGATGCTTAATTTCATTTATAAAAAGACTGTACTGTAAGAAAAAATTCTTGTAGCTAGAAGCTAACTTTGTAAAGAAAACTCAACAATACATGTTGTTTACAGGCAGGATGAATTTAGGTAAATTATAGTCTAAGTTCTCATTTTATGGCCTTGTTCTTTAAAGTCGAATTGTGATCCTTAATTACACTGGACATAATCTGTTATATAGTGACTGGCTTCACAGAATCATTCAAGATTGGTCTATGTGTCTCTACATAATTATATTGGGTTTTATGATGCTTACAAGGGATCACCATGGAAGTTGCAGAAACTGTTGCCATTTTTAATTATTTGATGGCCAAAGAAGGATTATTTAGCTTTTAGAGGGCTTATGCATATTCGAGACCAGAGACGTGACCTCCAGTACATTGTGTCTGAAACCAGTTATAATGCACTGGATGAAACGGAAACTGCAGAAAGGCAATTGCTTGTCTACCAGTTCAGCAAATATGTGTGTGTGTTACCTATAAACACAGCATAAATTTCTAGCATTTTTGTGAAAGTGAAAAGATATTATTTTATCTGAAGCTCTTAGAAATCCAGAAGAGAAATATCAGTTGATCAAAAACTTCATACTATTTATCTGATTGTAAAAATAAGCAGTCGAGACAGCAACTCAATGATTTGCAAATATTATTACAAGCATTAGCATGTTAATACACTGCACAGTGTTGAAAGAGTTCAAAGAGGGAATGAGATTCATTTGTTTAAGATTTTAGCTATCATCTCCATTTCAGTCATTTTTCCCCCATTTATACATATAAGAAAAAGAACAACATGAAAAAATATGGAAAGGGTGATCAAATTCAGTCATCTGGATTCTAGCGTCCTCAGGTATGTGCCCTCATCTATGTAAACATTTATTATTATTTAATGTAATCTATCCTATAGACTGAACGGGCATTTTAAAAGCATTTAAAGCAATTTGGTTCTGCACCTTCTTCCTGTTTGGGAAACTAAAAAAGTCCAAAAGTATTTGCAAGGCTATCATACCGCCTCTCAAACAAAAGCAGAAAAAGCAACAAAACAAACCAAAGATCCCAAAGAGCCTAAGAAGAACAGTTTAATCAATAACAAAGCACTTCAGATTACATACACCTAGTCATATGTCATAGACCAACGCTATTATTGTTAATGCTATAAAATATTCTCCTTGGAGGATGAGCACAGTCCACATCACAATCTAGATTTACCAATTGTTCAAAGATTTTGGGTTCTTTAGCAAATAACTTCCCTTTCCTTTCTCTTTCTTTTGTAAATTCTCTATTCCCTAAGATCCTCTATTTCCAATTTTCAGTTCCTCTGTTGTCAGTATCTTTATTTACTGCAGTGACTACATTGTAATTTTTAATCTTATAGCTAGCAGCTATTTTAATGGGCTAGCTGTAGGAGTTCAGATCCTATATAAGAATAATGATAAGATTACTTTTACACCCAATATTACAATTTCTCAAACTGGGACAGAGTTAGTGTAGAATAAAAGAGTTAAATATCTTTCATTGTTTGGAAATTATTTTGCACAGTTGTTTCAGTTGTCTTTTAGCAATTAGACTATATTTATATTCCTCAGAAATAAGTTGAGGGAACTGTATCCCATATAGTTATGCTGTGGTTTAGAGATACATCTAACTCTAGACATTTCTGAAAGGTTCTGAAGGCTACAGAATGCAAATACAGGTTTGTTTCTAAAGCACAATTTTTGAAATATTTGACATTTTAAGTAAGTTGGAGAAATATATATTGAATAGTTGTCAGCTTGATCATTTGATAGCTACATCTAGGATCAAAGTACTGAACACATCCAGGTATCCAACTCCCAGTGTCAAACTTACTTGAGATACGTATTAGACACTTCAAAAGAAAGTTGACATGAAAAATATGAAGATAAGGATGTATAAATTTGACTATAGTAGGATAAATCTGGTAAGTTTGGTTTCTGTTATCATGTTCAGAATAACCTTTGGCCCCCAACCACTAGGTGAGTAATCAGTTTTCAAAGTCAATGCCAACCACATAGGAAATACAGTATAGATTAAACTGGATACTCCTCATACAAGCAGTGTATGTGTTGGTTTTATCAATACAGGCAGTAGACAGACTGAGAACAAAAATACTCATGTCCTAACAGTTATGGGTGAACTTCAAATACTTTGGTAGCTGAATTACCACAGGGTTCCTAAAATTCATTCCTCATTTAAATATTTTATGAGTTTCCAGGTTATGCAAGAGAATGCATATGTGCACTTGCAGCCTAGAAAGCCAATCACATCCTGGGCTGCATCAAGAGAAGTGTGGCCAGCAGGTCAAGGGAGGTGATTCTCCCCCTCTACTCAGCTCTGGTGAGACCCCACCTGGAGTACTGCATCCAGTTCTGGAGCCCCTATTACAAGAGAGATATGGACATGCTGGAATGTGTTCAGAGAAGGGTCACCAGGATGATCAGTGGGCTGGAGCACCTCTCCTATGAGGACAGACTGCAAGAGTTGGGGCTGTTCAGTCTGGAGAAGAGAAGGCTCCGAGGTGACCTTCTTGTGGCTTTCCAGTATCTGAAGGGGACTACAAGAAAGCTGGGGAGGGACTTTTTAGGCTATCAGGTAGTGATAGGACTAGGGGGAATGGAATAAAGCTGGAAGTGGGGAGATTCAGGCTGGACATAAGGAAGAAGGTCTTCACCATGAGAGTGGTGAGAGCCTGGAATGGGTTGTCCAGGGAGGTGGTTGAGGCCCCATCCCTGGAGGTGTTTAAGGCCAGGCTGGATGAGGCTCTGGCCAGTCTGATGTAGTGTGAGGTGTCCCTGCCCATGGCACGGGGGTTGGAACTAGATGATCCTTGTGGTCCCTTCCAACCCTGACTGATTCTATGATTCTATGATAATGGTCATAATACAGCGAAAGTTGTGTCTATGACAGTTATAAAACTTTTATTTTTCTGGCCAGGCCGCTAACATCAGGAGAAAGTTTAGACACGATCACTACTGTACATAACCAGGGTTAGGAAATGTACAAGCAGTTAAAACTGAACATCAGGGCTTTGTGCCTTGATTTGTTATTATTTATTCATTCTATTACAATAATGCAGAAGCAGAAATTGGAATCCTAGCTATAATGCATCAAGTAATGTCCAAGCATTTAGTGAGATATTCTCTAAGTCAAAATGTTGTTTATCTCTTAGGCTTTCTATGAGCCACTAGTGTCTATTAACTGAGGTCCCAAATTGGATTATAGATTTGCTGGTATTTGGTGCTGTGGCAAAATCTTCAAACAAAACCCAGAAAAAGCAAAACGAGAGACTGATGTCCATGAGTTGAAAACACTTATTCTAACTGTTTAGATAGTTTTATGATAGTAATTAACCACAATGGAGCAGGAATTCCAGAGTGCATTTTTCTTAGTTACACTTAATGCTGCAACAGCCAGAATTAAAGTTTCTTCTTACATTGCTACAGTAGAAATGTATGCAATTGACTCTGCAAAGAATAAGTTTATTCTGGAAACAGCCCCAAGCTTACACATTTGCAAAGAGATGAAGTCAGAACTTTCAAATAAACTTGATTTATTTCCCCCTCCCTCTTCCAAAGTGCTTTTGAGCCTGTAAGCAGTCTGTGCAATTATCCCAAAATAGGAGTGACATTAACTAATCTTTGGCCTGGCTGCATCCATTTTGGGAAGATATATTCTTATGATCTGCATTAGATCACATTTAAACATCTAAGTGGATATAAAGAAAAATGCTTACAGTAAAATGCCATACAGATAATGGAAAGAGGAAAGCATTTGCAAGGGCCTCAGTTTCACCCTTTCCCTTTTCAGTGAAAAGGCAAATACGAAATTCAAGGAAATCTGAATAATTTGGTCCAATTACTGGAAAATCATCAATTAAGCAAGACTTAGTGTTTACCAAATATGATAGTTGTATTTATGCAGTACAATAATGAAACAACTTTAAACATTAATGATCAGTCTATTAAAAATACATAAACTTTGCATATATAGCATTCTACTCAGAATCTCAAATTCAGATGCATCTCTAATTGAATAGCTTCACTCTGAGACATTGTCACAAAAATTGTCTACCTTGTGTGGGACAGGAAGGAAGGTTGATTCAGCACTCTTTGGGAACAAGGTTGTTTCCAAACAACTGGTGTTTGTGTTAAATGAAAATATATGAAGTTGGCCTGCCAAAGTGCGGAGGGAGGGAGTCTTATGAATGTAAGACAGGCTTGTTTGGGCTAAAACTGATGAAGCAAGGCTCAGATAACAAAAATGCCCAAGATTCTGAGGCCCAGGGTGCCTGAGCAAAGACCTTTACTTAATTAACTGCAATTTTAATATTAAAGTTGATACTCCTCAATGTGCTAATAAGGAAAATCAAGTACACTCTAAACATATATGACTATGTTAATCAACTTTCCTCCCAAATCATGCTAAATGTCACCTAGAAAGCAGGGACACCTTGGGTTGGGGTATAAAAACTATGAAAGAGACATCTCAGTGTGTGCTGCCTCTGGCATTGCAGACCATGTGTGCATCTGATGCTGGTACCGGGTTCAGCAAAGCAGGGTGAGGCTTGGGCCAGAATCAGCACCACCATCAGTTGCAGCAGCAGCTGAGACTGGGAGAGAAGACAGAGACGAGGACAGCTGGAGCACTGTTCTCCTTTTCCTCCTTTCAAGACAAGGGCATCTTTCTTGGTTAAAATTGTGGCTTCAATACATGGCTTAACTTTTGCTGCCTTACTGTTAGAGCTAGTGCAAAGGTTTGCATCTCTGACTGTGTCAGGCATTAGCCAGGATTTATTATCCTGGGATCACCTTACAGTCAGTGCATGTATCTCCAGCAATCACTAGTCTTGTATCTGTTCACAGTATATCAGAGGTTGGAAGGGACCTCAAGAGATCATCAGGTCCAATCCCCCTGCCAAAGCAGGATCACTTAGGGCAGTCTACACAGGAAGACATCCAGGTGGGTTTTGAAAGTCTCCAGAGAAGGAGACTCCACAACCCCCCTGGGGAGCCTGTTCCAGTGCTCTGTCACCCTCACTGTAAAGAAGTTTCTCCTCATGTTGAGGTGAAATCTTCTATGTTCTAGTTTGAACCCATTGTTACTTGTCTTATCACTGTGTCCGACTGAAAAGAGCCTGGATCCCTCCTCCTGACACCCACCCCTCAGATATTTATAGACATTGATCAGATCCCCTCTCAGTCTTCTCTTCTCAAGACTAAACAGCCCCAGGGATCTCAGTCTCTCTTCACAGAGGAGATGCTCAACTCCCCTAATCATCCTTGTGGCTCTCTGTTGGATTCTCTCCAGCAGTTCTCTGTCTCTCTTGAACTGGGGAGACCAAAACTGGACACAGGATTGCAGGTGTGGTCTCACCAGGGCAGAGTAGAGAGGCAGAAGAACTTCCCTCGACCTGCTGGACACACCTTTCTTGATAAATCCCAGGATCCCATTGTCTTTCTTGGCCACAAGAGCACATTGTTGTTTCATGGATAACTTGCTGTCCACCAGCACTCCAAGGTCTTTCTCTGTGGAGCTGCTTTCCAGCAGGGCAGACCCTAACCTGTACTGGTGCCTGTTGTTATTTCGCCCCAGATGTAGGACCCTACACTTGTCCTTATTAAACTTCATGAGGTTTGCCTGCACCCAGCTCTGCAGCCTGTCCAGGTCACGTTGGATGGCTACACAGCCTGTCGGGGTGTCAGCCAACGCCCCCAGTTTTGTATCATCAGTGAACTTGCTGAGGGTGCACTCAATGCCTCTATCCAGGTCGCTGATAAAGATATTGAACAAAACTGGACCTAGTACTGATCCCTGGGGGACACCACTTGACCACAGGCCTCCAAGTTAACTCTGTGCCAAGTTGACTCTGTTGCTGTAATAAATTAAACCATTTGATTGTTTCAACTTTCTGAGCTGTGTCAAAGCAAGTTCTTGTAGTGGCACTGAAAAGTGAAGACAAAAGTTAATTTTGCTACATAATTCCAGTAAGAGTCCTGAGCTCTGAGACAGGCAGGTATGGGAATTGTACCCTTAACAGGACAGACATCTTTTTCCATCAGACATTATTCACTAATATTGAGGATAGTCATCCTACTTCATCCATATATTGTTTCTGTAGGCCTTTGTCTTTGTTTTGGGAGGGGAGGAGTTGAGTGAGTGTATGCCTTTAAAAAGTACTGAAGGTGAATTAAACACAGCGTTGATTTAGAAACATTTTAAATGGGGGATTCTCAGTAGACACATAACATTTGAAAATCTAAAACCCTCATTCTCCTTTTCTATACACAAATTGTAAAAATTTAAAAGGAAAACTAGAAAATTGTATTACTAGTGTGGAAAATTGAACAAGATCTTATTCTTGCATTATTGAGCTGAATAACAAATAAGCCTTCTTTGGTTATAAGTAAAGCTCAGGGGAAAGAATACCACAAGTTTATTATTGTGCCATCTAAAGGATCTGATAGCTGTTATATACTCTCCATAGTATTTCATGACATTACAGGTAGGCAAGCTTCCATCTAGGTAGTCACAGAAAAGGTATTGTTCGAAATCTTGTTAGGCTTTCATCTCATACATATTTCATGTCTCACCATCTTTTGAATTCAACCATCTGAACTGAGAAAGTTACAAAATGGAGGGCTGGTGACTCCATGAAGCAGTAGGAAGATGTGAAGTAACCATGTAAGATTGCATACATCTAAGGGAAGGTTCTGTGAGATTGTATTAGGTCATTATGTGATTGTGATGTCAAAAGTTTACACTTTTGCACTGCAAAAACAATTACTGTGCCATCTTGATAAGTCAAAATTGAAAATAGGATTAAGGGAGAACATTCTCCAGAGATGTAAGAGTACGATTTGTCTATTCCTACAAAAGATCAACTCCTTGTTCTCATGTGCTTTAACCCTCTCTCTCTCTTTAATTCTCTCTCTCTCAATGAAAAACTTCGAAGTATGACTTCGAAGCTTCTTTCATTATTAGATTAAGAGTTAGGTTGTGCTTTCCCATTAAATTTCACTTTTTATGGGTAATTTTTTTTAAACTAGATTTATTGTTTGGGGGGTTTCTGCTAATGGAGATTAAGTAATTTTTAATTCTTTTTTTAAGTATGCTTTAGAAGAACTGAGAAATCACATTTTGTAATTTGGTGTTTGGTAAAGCACAGTTAATGCTACCTCCAGATGTTATAGAACTTTCTCACACATGTAAATAACCAGAATATGTCTGTGAAGACTTTATTAGAGGAGAAAATCTGACAATATCAACTTTGCCATGTAATATGCAAGGAAGCCAGTTAATAGATATTGTACCTATTTTTCAGAATGAGGTCACAAGGAAACTAAACTTTATAGAAAAATATATTAGAGATGGTGGTTGAAAAAAAAAAGAAACAAACAAAATACCACCACCACCAAAATATTCTTTGCAATAGAAACCAGAAATGAAGTTCATAGTACGTCTTTTAAACTAAGTGTTGGGGTTTTTTCTTCCTTTATGCAGACATTTCCCATTTAAAATATAAGAAAAAAACTTGTATTTTGTTAACTGGAGTTATTGAATTCCTCCATGTTAGACATAAATACCTGTTTCCTTTCAGTAACAGAAATGGAAATTTCACTATTCTGCCAGCAACAAAGAGCAAAAATATCTCTATTTAACTTTGTCATAATTTAAAGAAGTCTAAAAACTAATAGACAGTAACCACATAGTTGAGAGATGTCTAATGTTTTTGTGCTTTAAAACACAAAATTAATCTCCAATTGCTAAAGAACTTGAATAATGCACTTGTTTCATTTGGTGCAATGGTGTAAGAATTTTGAATGTCTGTATATCAAAGGCAGGTTTTGCTATTTGTATTATTAATGTTACCCGCAAAATGCATTTTTAACAGGTAGTTACCTGAATTAAGATGAAGATTACTTGCAATAAATTCAAAAAGACTGTTACGGATGAAATGAAATTCATAGACTATATTTCCAATTCCTCTATCTATTAACAGGCTATTCATTTCATTGCACAGGAGATTACAATTTTAAAAGGCTTTCAGGTTGGTTTTAAGAAACAAGAATCATTCACTGTTCTTTGTATTTAAGAAATACTCAAGAGGTAAAGACAATGCTACCAATAGCACAGGCTTTTAGAATACATCCCTGTGGTATGGTTCCTGAGTGTCATTTACATTGATTTTAAGGTGTAGTTTCTGTTTTTCCAGTACCACGTGATATCTTCTTTAGATCAAAGTGCTTACCAAATGTTACTCTGCTTTTCTTCTGTTATATTACATGTGTATCAAAATGAGAACAAGTAAACACTTACTGAGACATTTTGTCCTCCTCAAAAAGATCTGCAAAATCTGTGTCCTGATTTTGAGGACTTTTTTTTCTCCTTAGATGGCTTGTTTTCTCCAAATTCTTACACTGATATGGATAGATCTCCTCATCTCCAATCTCCATTATCTCTTTTTTTTTCTCTCTTTTTCAGTCAGCATTAATGCAACTGTGTTTTCTGTGCTTTAAATATGTAGACACGCATAGGCTACTTAAAATAGTATTTTGATCTTTAAAGTAAAGATTTAATAGATGGCTAATTGGATATAGTTTAGCAGGACCTTTTTGTTTGATTGCTGTGAGACTATGCTTTGGAATGGTAGATGATGACACTAGTTTATGCCATGGGTAAGCAAAGTAATAGGCACTAAGGGGAAATGCCAGAAAGGATCTCTTACTGCTCTTGAGAAATCAAGGTGACAGGGGCCTGTTTCAAGCACCTGGAAAAACATGTACACAGACTGAAAAGATATCAGAAGATCTCACTGCAGGTGTTTATTTCAGAAAGAAAGATGTTGAGCTAGATTCTTCTCAGAAGAAAGTGGTAAAAGCACAAGAGAAAATAACTGTAGTTGCTACAAAGGAAATTGTGATATTCACGTAAATAACACAAAAGGGGGAAAAGGTCGTTGATTGCAGAGTAAACAGAGATCTTCAGAACTAACACAGCATGACTTTGGATGACCTTGAATGACTACAATACAGCCAGGCTAGTTTGGTAGAGATAGCTTACAGAGGTCACTTCCAATATTAGTTTTTCTACAAATCTTGGAAGATGATACATTTTTCAATTTTCAATAGCAGGATAGGTTGTCTTCCAGACAACTGGCCTCCTGAGCTGCCAGATGGAAACAGGGAGCAGTATAGTACCCCGTAATCCAGAAGGAAGCAATTAGGGTTCTGCTGAGCCACTTGGATCTCCACAAGTCTATGAGACCAGATGGGATCCATCCTAGGGTGATGAGAGAGCTGGCAGATGAGCTTGCCAATCCACTCTCCATCATTTATCATCAGTCCTGGCTCACTGGAGAGGTCCCAGATGATCGGAAGCTGGCCAACCAGCTTGTGATACTCATACACAAGAAGGGCTGAAAGGAGGAGCCGGGGAATTACAGGCCTGTCAGCCTGACCTCAGTGCCAGGCAAGACTACGGAGCAGGTCAACTTGAATGCAATCACATAGCACCTACAGGATGGCCAAGGGATCAGGCCCAGCCAGCATGGATTTAGGAGGGGCAGGTCCTGCCTGACCAACCTGATCTCCTTCTATGACCATTTGACCCAGCTGGTGGATGTGGGGCAGGCTGTGGATGTAGTCTACCTGGACTTCATCAAGGCCTTTGACACCATCCCCCATGACAAACTCCTGGCCAAGATGACAGCCCACAGCTTGGACAGGTGCCCTCTGCACTGAGTTAAGAACTGGCTGGAGGGTCGTGCCCAGAGGGTGAATGGTGCCACTTCCAGTTGGCAGCCAGTCACTAGTGTTGCCCCCCAGGGATCAGTGTTGGGCCCTATCCTGTTCAATATCTTTATTGATGATCTGGACAAGGGGATTGAGTCCATCATCAGCAAATTTGCAGATGACACCAAGTTGGGGGCAGGTGTTGATCTGTTAGAAAGCAAGAGGGCTCTGCAGAGGGACCTTGACAGGCTGGACAGATGGGCAGAGTCCAACGGCATGAGATTCAATATGTCCAAGTGCCGGGTTCCACACATTGGCCACAACAACCCCAGGCAGTACTACAGGCTGGGGACAGAGTGGCTGGAGAGCAGCTAGGCAGAAAGGGACTTGAAGGTACTGGTTGACAGTAAGATGAACATGAGCCAGCAGTGTGCCCAGGTGGCCAAGAAGGCCAATGGCATCCTGGCCTGTGTCAGGAATAATGTAGCCAGAAGGAGCAGGGAAGTCATTCTGTCCCTGTACTGAAGCACTGGTTAGACCACATCTTGAGTACTGTGTCCAGTTCTGGGACCCTCAGTTTAAGAAAGATGGGTACTAGGTTGGACTTGATGATCTCAAAGGTCTTTTCCAACCTGGTTAATTCTGTGATTCTGTGATTTTCTCTTAGTGATGTTTCTGTGATTATTTTGTTTAATTTATGGCTGGTATTAGAACATGGGAGCAGTTTAAAAAAAAAATACCTGCGATGTCTAATCTAAAAAAATATATATATGTGTCATTGTCATGGTCCAATGATGAGTAATTTGGCAGAAGTGAAATCCCCTTGAGTTCCAGCTGGCGCTGGGTGTGGCTGGACTTAACTCCTGATTGACTCCTAATTAGACCTTTAGTGTGACTAACTTTACATTCTCAGACACAGAATTAAGACTCAAAGGGAGTCAAGTGCCTGAAAAGGTTTACTGACAGACTGCAAATAGATACCCTGGTGGCTGAGCAATGACGATGCAAACGGGGGAGGGAGTGGAGCCAGGTGGGACAGCAGCTTTCTCGCTGGCAGGTGTATGCCAGGGCAGGGAGGCAGGCAATGCAGACAGGTACAGGCAGGCTGGCAGCACAGGTACAGCAGGCAGAGGATCCTCATGGCAGGCAGGCACGGCAAGTAGGCAAGTACGGCAAGCACACAGGTAGGCACACAGGTACGACAGGCAGGTAGGCACTCGGGTAGACAGCTCCCAAGCATCCCTCAGGCAGTCCCTTTGTAGTGCCACCAAGCAGGTGCCACCTACCCTGATTGGTCAACAGAGTGTGCACCTAAAGCCATCTCCAGGGCTTCAAAATCTGCCCCTGTCTCCAGGTGTTTCTGCTGCCTTCACCATCAGGGATCTCCCAAATTCAAAGCCCCTTACTGACCCCAGAAGGCCAAGTACCAAGCTCCCTTGCACCAAACCTTTATCCCTAATGACATTCCCAACAATGTTGGGCCATATATATATTTTGGTCCCTTACAGTTACCCATTTAATAGTTGTAGCTATAAAGGTATTTATAAAGGGGACATTTACACTATGTGTATTATATACTTACAGATGTAATGTAAAATTTATACTAACGGGACAATTTCCTTTCAGAGTGACTGCCAAGATTAGTAAAATCACACACAATTAATGCTGGATGTTAGCAGCATTGACCTCGTTGATAATACAGTGCTTCAATTTTATTAAACAATAATTGCTGTGGGATTCCTTAAGTCTTTATCTTTTGATAGTATTTTTTTTCTAGATTGCTCAGTAACTTTTTGTCCTCAAATAGCTTTTGTATTTGTATAGAAGATAGTTGAATCCTTTTAGTCATAATTTCTTTCACATTTAATTCCCTCCAACCCAGCCTTAATTGCTCTTTGTAAATGTTCAGGAAGGGTTCAGAGAAGAGTTATTATAGACCCTATGCATTTGGCATAATTTCCATGTGTTTATTGGTGAAGTTTTGCAAAGACAGATTTTACCCCTTATCATTTTTATTTTTAATTAGTCTTCATATTTAGGAGAAATACATTGATTGATATCACGAAGAAGAAAAGAAAAGAAAAAATGAAATAAAAATTGAGTCCCTTGTTAATAATTGACAGATTTTTCATATCTTTTCTTTTCATTAAATGAGTTAAAACCACGCCAATATAGGATTTCATTTTGTGTATGGGGTTTTTGTTTGTTTTTTTGTTGCCCTAACTTGTCTTTATTAGTTCACCCAAGAATTATTTTCATAAACTCATTGACAAATGCATGTTAAAAAAGTGTTTGAAGGACAATGGCTGCAAGTCTGCTTTAAACCTGCCTTATCTTTTCCTCTTTTGTAGGAAAAAGGAGTATAGACTAATTTTAATAGAAAATAGAGCATACATACGCTAATTTCACTAAAACCCAATCCTGTGTCAATGTTAAAATGAAGTGACCAATTAAAAATACAAATACAATAGAAGAAAATGAGATGCTAAGAGGCAAACTAGAAATCACTTAAGAATTATGGCAATGGATTGTGTATGAAAAGGAAAGAAAAAAGTTTATTAATTGGAAACCTGGGTTGATAGAATTAAATATAAGAAGGGTGGGTTTTTTTTAATATTTCAGAAGTAAAAATAGCATAATGCCTCCAAAACAGACAAGCCAGTACTAGATGGACACTAAAATGTTACTGAAAGGGGGAAATAAAACAAGATGGAAGTGAAGTTGAAGAGGAAGTTAGAGAGGAAGAAGGGGAAAGCAAGACAAAGAAATGCAAGACAAGGCAAATGCAGGAAGGAATAATTCTATAACTATTTTTCTTCAGTATTTGGAAATAGGCAAGATGTATTCACGTAATTCTGAAATTTATACTAATTGAGAAAGATGTTAAGGAAAATCCAATAAAAATAATGAAACTATATAAATAAGAATGCTACTAATGCAGCCTGCAGGAATCGGTAGAAAACTTCCTTTTCAAAATATATATTAGTGATCTTGAATTGTTGGTATCCTTGCTAGTACAATATGCACACTCAAATATTTCCAGACAGTCAAAAAAGCACAACAGCATCATCCGCTGGTGAAAGGTACAAACTTTCTAGGCGATAGTACATTTTAAATGAGATGATCCAGCTTAAAACTGTCAAATGTAGGATAATCCACTACTCCTCTTTGAAGATTACTCCGACGTCTAACTGTTCCCATGGTGAAAAATTTTCTTCTGGATTCTGATTAGAATTTGCCCAGGAGTAACTTTACCCACTACTCCTTGTCTTTACCATGTGACTCTTTGTAAAAAGGGAGGCTCCATCCTCTGGGTAGTCACCCCTTATGTACTCATACATAGTAATAAAATCTCCCCTAAGACTTCTCAAGGCTGAACAAATCCAGTGCTCTCAGTCCTTCCTCATATGATAGGTCTTCAGGTCCTCTGATTATTCTTGTGGCCCTTCTCTGGACACTTTCCAGCTTGTCCACATCTTTTTTTGCATAATGAGGACCAAAACTGAACGAACTACTTCAGGTGTGATCTGGCAAGCGGGACAGTGGGACAATGACTTCTTTATCTCTGCTGGTAATGCACTTTTTGATGTACCACAGTATCCTGCTATGTTTCTTTGCTGATGCAGCACAGTGTGCACTCATGTTGAGCTTGCAATCCACCAAGACTCCTAGGTCCCTTTCCACAGGGCTGCTCTCCAGCCAGGTGTACCCCAGTCTGAGCTGCACACCTGGGTCATGTATTCCTAGGTGCCAAACCCTACACTTGTCCCTGCTGAACTTCATAACGTTCTCGCCAGTGCTCTTGATCCCAACATCCAGATCACTTAGGCAGATATTAAACAGCATTAGTCATATCTAAAAACAATGACAAATTTGCTAATACAAATATTGATATCTACTTTTCAAGTAAAGCTGAATACAACACAGCTGCATCTCTGTGATACTTGTATCAAAGTTTACCTTGCTGTAGCTGAAACTGGGCAATAAAGTATTTCTCCCAGAGGTAAATTATGTCAGAGAAACTGAAAAAATTCTAATATCTTACCCACATGACACAAAAATAAAGCTACTTTTAGCAGACTGCAAGATCGTCAAGGAGATATCAACAATGGTATATAATACAGAATACTAAATAGAGTAGCATTTACTGACGTAATATTTTGTGGCCTTCTCTTTCAGCTACTTCTACTTTATTTTTGCACTGCATAAAAATCTATTATAAATTCCCTTTGTGTAAGACTTTCACTGGTCTTTTATGTTTTTGTAGTTCTAGATTAGATTATTGCAATGGAAGTTGAAAACACTAGACAGATGCTAGGCTGACAGGTCAGCAAGGAACATTAACACACAAATTGATTAAGCTAGGAAGAGAAAACTTCACACTTTGATAAGCACACAGGCCATTTCTGCTAGTTCATTAAGAACTCAGAGCATGCTCTGAGTGCTACTGATGCTGAACGTCTCCACTGAACTTTACAATGTGTCGCAGCAGCCCATACAGGATCCAGAATTTAGGTAGAAAACATATGCTCTGAGTGGAGAGGAGTGAAGAAATGTTTTACTTCACGTCTGATGAAAACTGTGCAGAGCATTGCATAGATGAAAGATGTGATCTGTGACCACTGTGAAGTTCTTACAAATGTGAGTAAATGCCATGTGTGCTCTGAAGTATATGACAATTTAACTACTAATTTGTTTGTTGTTGTTTTTTTTTTTTTAAGAGGAAAATGTTATAGCACTTGCAGAAGGCATAGCCTTTAAATTATTCATCAAAAAAGCATTGTGGGAAAAAAACCACATTCACTTTCAGAACTACTTCTCTTCTAATGATCTCCAGTTTTAGGACTTCATACTGGGTTCTCATTTTGGGGTAAATAGCTTGTTTTTGAGTTAAGTCGTGTCACCTGGCAAAAAGCAGAGAGCAAATATGAATCTGGGAGGGCAGAGCAAAAGACAAAGTAGGTAGGAATTTGTTTCATAGGCATCTAGAAAGGTGACTATAAGTACAGGTACAGAAATACCCATGGAAATTATCTCAATAATAAAGAGCTTGACACTGTCCCCACAGCATCCTACTGGAAAAACTGACTGCATATGGCTTGACTGAGTGAACAATTCTCTGGGTAAAAAAAATCCGGATGGCTGGGCCCAAGGAGTGGCAGCAAATGAAGTTAGATCCACTTGGTAGCTGGTCACAAGTGGTGTTCCCTAGGGCTCAGTATTGGGACCAGTCTTTTTCAATATTTCATCAGGGATCTGAGCAAGGCAATTGAATGCACCCTCAGTAAGTCTGCAGATAACACTGAGTTGGGAAGGTGTGTTGATTTGCTTGAAGGCAGGAAGGCTCTGCAGACGTGTAACAGTGTGAGAGCTGAAATCCCCCTCCCATACCGACAATGACCAGGCTAGCTCAGCCTGGAAGCAAATGAAGGCTGTATTTACAAGCAAAACTACAATCTATAATGAAATGCAATGACTATGTATAAATATACACTATTCACAACATTTACAAATATGTACAATCAACAGAAAAGCACAAACAAGCCCCTTTTGCTTCTCCCAAGGGGCCTCCCTCCCAGCCAGAAGGACTCCCCCCAGACCCCCTGGCAGAAGGCAGTGAGTCAAGAAGTAGAGAGGCTGTTAGACTTAGCTTGTCAAGGCCAGTATGTTATCTTCAGCCAGAAAAGAAGAAGCAGGCACACAGAAGCCAAGCAAGCTGAAACTGCCCAACTCCCCAACCTTGTTTTGAGTAGAGATTCTTAAACATTTCTGTCTCTCCAATGGAAGTGTTTAGAATAATCATTATTTGCTTTCTTACACCCAATAGTGATTTATTTACAATCTTTCACTTTCTCTGCTTGAACTTTGTGAAGAATTAAAAAGACAGCCTTAAAACCATCACAAGAGGGACTTGGACAGGCTGGATCAATGAGTTGAGGTCATTTGTCTGAGGTTTAACAAGACCAAGCACCAGGTTCTTGCACTTGTGCCATGACAACCCCATTCAACACCACAGGCTCATGAAGGAGCTGCTGGAAAGATGCCCAGAGGAAAAAGACTTGAGGGCACTGATAGACAGACAGCTGAACATGAGCCCAGAAGTGTGCTCAGGTGGCCAAGAAAGACAACAGCATTCTAGTCTGTGTCAGAAACAGTGTGACCAGCAGGGCCAGAGAATTGATTGTCCCCCTGTAGTCAGCTCTTTGAGTACTGTGTTCAGTTTTGAGGTCCTCACTACAAGAAAGACATAGAGGTGCAGAGAATGGCAGCGAAGCAGGCAGAGCATCTGGAAAACAAGTCTTCTGAGGAGCAGGTGAGGGAGCTGGAGTTGTTTAGCTTGGAGAAAAGGAGGCTCAGGGGAGACCTCATCAGTCTCTACAATTACCTGACAAAAGGTTGTAGCAAGGTGTGTGTGGTTTCTTTTCCCTAGTAATAAGTGACAGAACAAGAGGAAATGACTACAGGTTGCAGCAGAGGAGGTTTAGATTAGATATTAAAGAAACTCTTTCACTGAAAGGATTATGAAACATTGCAATAGGCTCCCCAGGGAGGAATCACCACCTCTGGAGATGTTTAAAAGACATGTAGATGGGGTGCTAAGGAACATGCTTTAGCACCAGTCTTGTTAGAGTTAGATAATGGTTGAACTTGATGACCTTATATGTCTTTCCCACCTGAAACAATTACTCTAAATGTCAAGAGGCAATGACATATTGAGTTTTACTTTAGCCTTTAGAAACATACTTCTTTCATTGAAGAAAAACATTTCATGCATTCCACAATCAGTGTCTAAGTCAAAGTAAAATAAAAATCTTTATACTTTTCCATGACATTTAGAAAATACTAAGCATAAATAAATACTGTATAGAAAATCTAGAGATTTACAGTCTTCTCAGGTTGGGGCAAATCAAACTAAATTAAGAATTCCGAACTGCACTGTTATAATGCTATTGCTGTTGAAAGCAGCATGAGGCATTTGGTCCAATGAGTAAATCACTTGAATATGTGATGCGTCGGTTTTTTTTCCCCAGAAGGAACAGTTGATTACTTCATAGATTTGAAGCAAAGTGAACTACCTGAAAGGATGTTTTAAAGAGGTTGGTACTGTTCTCTTCTCACAGGTAATTAGTGACAGGACAAGAGGGAATGGCCTCAAGCTACAACTGGGTAGGTTTAGACTAGATATTAGGAAAAAAAAAAAATCATGGAAAGAGTGGTCAGGCATTGGAATGGGCTGCCCAGGGAGGTGGTTGGGTCACCAATGTTGGATATGTTTAAAGGTCATTTGGATGTGGTGATTGGGGATATGGTTTAGGGGTGAACTTTGCAGAATAGGGTTATCAGTTGGACATGGTGATCCTGAGGGTCTTTTCCAACCTGAATGTTTCTGTGATTCTGTGATTCTGTGAGCCAAAAATCTTATTTCTCAAGTATTGAAAACATGCAGTGGTATGTCTGTGTGATGGTTTGAAACTGTCTTTTTAATTTTTCCTTGCAAAGTTCAGAACAGAGAAAGTGAAAGAATGTAAATAAGTCACTATTGGGTGTAAGAAAGCAAAATAACGATTGTTCTAAACACTTCCATTGGATAGATAGAAATGTTTAAGAACTATTACCCAAAACAAAGTAGGCATTCTGCACATTCTGCGTTTGGCTGTGGGGGCAGTTGCTGGGCTGTCTGGCTGCTGTTTCTTCTTCTCTTCTGGCTGAAGATAACACACTGACCTTGGCAGCTAAGTTAACAATTTTCTGCTTAACTAACTCTGCTTCTCTGTCCAGGGGGGTCTGGGGGGGAAGCTCCTGGGAGAGGGAGGCCCCCTTTGGGAGGGTCCCCTTGGGGGGAAGCAAAGGGAGATCGGTTGTGCTTTTTCTGTTGATTGTATATATTTGTGAATGTTGTGAATTTTGTATATTTGTACATATTCATTGCATTTCATTGTAGATTTTAGACTCTGCTTGTAAATACAGCTTTTCATTTGCTTCCAGACTGGGCTAGCCTGGTTATTGTTGGTGGGGGGGGAATTTCAGCTCACACCGACACACTTTGTATTTTTGGCGCTCCAACTCGGGGCTCGATTGCTTGTTTGATTTATTTCTGCTCAGATTAGGAAGCAAAATGAAGCTGTTTTGGATTTTGAGTAATTTTATTTCCTCTGTTATCAGTGTGATTGTCTACAGATGGGCTGTTTCCTGCATGATAGACAAGATTGTGAGATATGTGGCATATAAGTCGTTTCTTTGGGTTAAGAACAAGTTACTGAATGTTGGTGAATTCTGTTATGGTCTTATTGGGCTAAGAAGCTATGGTAACTCAACTATGGATGTGCTAGCAGACACATATGAGTTTGTTACTCCTCTTACAACTACAGAGGGTCCTTGGAACCAGTGGTACCCTAGATATCTTGTGCTTGCCTTAATTTTGTTGCTTCTTGGGATAATCATATGGCTACTGATAGCACTGTGTCAAGAAAGACATAAGGCTACTTGCTCTTCCAACTCTGCTGTGAATGTGAAAACCAAGCCAGTAAATTTGGTGGACACTGTAAGCAGAAAGCGTAAAGGAGCTGCAGGAGGAGATGCAGATGCTGCAGGAGATGGTGCAGATGGAGATGAGGGTCCTTCTACTCAGGGTCCCTCTGTTAAGAAAGATCCTTCTGATGAGGAAGAGAGGGTTAGCCTTAAAACTCTGGTAGACCTCTTGAGACCCCACATGGATGATGGAGATGTAGGTCAGGATGTAGACCCTAGTAGATTAGCAACTGCTGGTAGTGCCTCTGAACTCAAAGAAATTCAACGGAGGATTAAAATAGGATTATGGGGACAGCGACCTCAGGATGATGATGATGATGATGATGATGAGGATGACATACAGTCAGCTAATGCACCCAGACAGGAAATTAGACATGTGAGGAAGGATTACATCAGAGGAGATAATGAGCCAGTCCTGTCTTGGCTAGCCAGGTGTTTTGATATGGGAGCCCCAGCATTGGTGGTAGGTGATAAGTCGGCCTCTCAGTTGGGGATGCTCTCAAAGGATACTGGCATAGACAGGCATCTAGGCAAGTGCATTGGTAAAGTTTCTCTGTGGGCATGCCTCCTACTGGCAGTCTCGCTGAGGTACCCCAGCAGAGATGATTTACCATGGAACCCTAAGCCTTGGACCACAATAGCTGAGGGAATCAAGCGTCTGAGAGAGTTTGCTGTGAGAGAAGTAATGTATGGAGATCATAAGACTCTGAATCCTGATGAAATTCCTGTTGGAACAGGCCTTGCCAAAAAGCTCATTAAGCTTGCTCCTCCTAATTATGCTACTATTCTGGCAAGCAGGATTGTGGCAAGAAATTATGGTGGAGCACCTCCTACTGTTGGCCATTTCACTGACCAAATGAAGCAGTTGGAGGATAGTCTTGCACGTACTTCTTTGGTTTCAGCCATTGAAACTCTGTCTGGAAAGATGGAGAATTGCATGAAAGAGCTGAAGGAGGAACTTAAAACCTCCATATCCAACTTGATGAAGGGGGATGATTCTGATTCCTCTTCCTCCAGATGGATACAAGTTTCAGCTGTTAGGAACAGACGTGCTCCAAGGAGGCCATTCCAGAATAGGTCAAACCAAAACAGTCTGTCAGATAGGATTTCTGAAACGTCCATCACTTTATTATCAGTACAATGAAGAATCCAAAGACTGAGATCCAAGAAGGAGACGTAATTTTCAGTCATTGAGTTTAAGATTCTGACAGCGTTTAAAATTTCTTTACCTTCATCTGCTTCCTAAAGTGAGATAACAATTATTAAGAGTAAAGAGATTTATGGAGTAAACCTTAAATCCAAAAGAAACCCTTAGAACCTGCACTTAAGAGCCAAAATCCACATAATAGATGATTGACTTTTTAGGTGCCTGAGGAGCCCTTGTTGCCTTATGTGTTACTTCTAAAGTTTATTTAAGACCTGCAGCTGTGTGTGTCTCAGAACTGAAGAGGCTGACAAGTACCTGCAAGTACATCTGTACTGGGTGCAGGTGTCCGGGTGTTGTGAATGGGGGCTACAATGGCAGTCTCTGTGAGGAGAGGTCAAGGCTTGGCCTGTGCCAGACCCAGTCAGTTCCATCTTATTTTCTCCCTTTTGTCCTGTTGAAAAAAGGGATTGAGAGAGTACCTGGGTAGGTGTCCGCAGTCAGATAAGCTTAACTCACCACAATATCTATTCAAGATTTTGTGCTCCTAACAATTTTCCCCAATGAACACAATAGGCACATTATGGGTATGCCAACACACAAGTTCCACAGGATACACAGCAGATGTAAACATACTTAGTCATAGATTGTTAACTAACTTCTGTGCAAAGCTTATAGCTAGCTGATATTTGTTTCCCAGCAAATGAGGTTTTCTTGAAGTTCGTAACACATAACTTCTTGTCACAAGTAGTTATCAAAACTAGGAAATATGTCCTACCAGACTTATTGTTTATGAGTAGAGGACTCATGGAGGATGTGATGATAGGCAACTGTCTTGGCCACAAAAATTATTAAATGGTTGAGTTGAAAATTTTGAGAGTAATGAGAAAAAAAAAAAAAAAAAAAAGCAGAGTTGTTACCCTGGACTTCAGGAAAGCTATTCAGGGAGCTATTTATCAGACTGCACTGGGAATCTGCTTTTGAGGGCTTAGAAGTTCATGAAAGTAGGTCAGTTTTTAAGAACTACCTTTTAGAGGCACAGGAGTAGGCAATCCTATTGTGTCATAAATCAAGCAATTGGGGCAGAAGACTAGCTTCACTGAACAGGGAACTTCTCATGAAGCTCAAGAGGAAAAAGAAATTTAATGATCTCTGCAAGCAATATCACACTTCACAGGAAGAATGTAGAGCTGTGCTTCATTTATGTAGGGAGAAAACATAAAAGGCCAAAACTGATTTAGGGTTGAAACTGGACAGTGTTGTGTTAGATGGCAAGAAGGACTTTTTAATGTATCTTAATAGGAGGATGTCTGAAGAAGACACTGAATTGATATTCTTATAGATGGTAATCTGACTAATAAGGATTAAGAAAAAGCGGAGACATTCAATGCTGGAGCTGCAACCTCATTATGCTCTACAGCTCGCTGATGAAGGGAAGTGGACAGGAAGGTAATGATCTCTTCTCCTTGGTATCCAGTGGTAGAACCTGTGGAAATGGTTCAAAGCTGTGTCAGGGGAGTTTCAGACTGAGCTTTAGGAAGCATTTCTTTACTGAGAGGGTGATCAAACACTAGAACAGCTTCAAAGAGAGATGGTCAATGCCCCAAGACTGTCAGTATTTACAAAGCATTTGGATGTGCCCTTAAAAACTTGCTTTAACTTTTGATCAGCCTTGAATTGGTCATGCAATTGGACTACATGTTCATTGTAGGTCTTTCCCGACTGAAAATATTCTCCTATCCTATCCTATCCTATCCTATCCTATCCTATCCTATCCTATCCTATCCTATCCTATCCTATCCTATCCTATCCTATCCTATCCTATCCAATTCATATTAGTAGTACTCCTTACAGATGTTTAAAAATAAATAATCAAAAATTTGACCTTTTTAATGAAGTAACAAGTTTTACTTGTCTTCCAAGCTAAATCTGGCTTTATCTATTTTGGCAATTTTAATACAAGGGTTAAAACTGATTCCAAATGAACTTAATTGAATACCTACACCATCCAATACTGTTACTGAAGGCATGACCTGATTTTTCTCATGCTTTTGACATTCCAAAGGCTGTATTACAGTTTCATAATTAAAACAGTTTTTCAGAAAAAAACTACTGAAAATGTAAGAAAAAAATGTCCTGCTTAAGAAATTGATTTATAAATAGAAGATTAAAGTAATAGGAGAAAAAAAATAAAAAGGTTCTCTACAGGAAAATGTTTGGGAAAATGTTTTTGGTTTTTTTTGTTGTTCTCATTTTGTTTTGTTTTGTTTTGCTATACTTTGCCATTGATTTCACTGATAATCTACCAGTCCATTGACATAGAAACAAGGCCACTTTAAAAATGCATCCTATGTGTTTTAATATAAAATGATCCATACTGCTAAACATTTTTCCTGTAAGATAATGTTGAATAAAGATAAGAATTTCAGTGCCTGAATTACATAACGGATAAGGTAAGATCACTTTTTGAGCTCCATCAACAGTGTATTTCAAGGGAAAAAATAATATGTCTAAAGAACTAAAAATACTGATGTGCAATTAAAGATACTTGCCAAACTTACATGGACAGAATGGCCTCCATCAT
This sequence comes from Indicator indicator, assembly GCF_027791375.1. Lineage (NCBI taxonomy): Eukaryota > Metazoa > Chordata > Aves > Piciformes > Indicatoridae > Indicator > Indicator indicator. The sequence continues at coordinate 48,684,014 of NC_072010.1, read as the reverse complement.
GGTATATTCTAAATTTCTAAATATAAATTTTGTAGCCATCAATTTATTATTTTTTAATCTAAACCAATTTGGTGATTGTTTTTTTCCCTTTAAAATGAAAATGAAAACAGCTTATCAGCTGAATTTTCATTGTTCCAAATAAGTGCACATTTCTTCAAAGTAAAAACTTATTGACTTTTATGTGAATTGGATTTTCAAAATAATGAAACATTTCAGTCTTACATTTTGCATGTATGCTCGATTAACATTCTAGGTAGGACTATTTTATCAATAATCATAAGCTTTTCCAACTCTCCCCACTCTCATTTTTGTTGTTGTATGAAATGACACTCACATTTAGATAATTTAATTTTTTTAAATGTTTTAAATATCAGGAATAAATAAATAAATAGAGACATTTGTTGAATACATTTCCCACGGAGTCAGTTCAGATAGCACATGTTCCATATCTTCAGACATCAATGAATTTAGGTGACCTTCCTTAAGAATATACCTCACTTTCAAATGAAGCGTTCCTGCATTGTCTTCAATTCGAACTGCCATGTGAATGTAGAATTATGTGTGGACTAGTTGTTATTGAAGCCAGCACATCAAACAGTAGGTCAGTCATGTATACATGGTAATGCTTAATACAAGACAGAAGCGTCACGGGATCACAGGATATTAGGGGTTGGAAGGGACCTCTGAAGACCATCAAGTCCAACCCACCTGCCAGAGCAGGACCATAGAAGCTAGCACAGGTTGCACAGGAATGCATCCAGGTGGGTCTTGAAAGTCTCCAGAGAAGGAGACTCCACAACCTCTCTGGGCAGCCTGTTCCAGTGCTCTGTGACCCTCACAGTGAAGAAATTACTCCTCCTGTTGAGGTGGAACCTCCTGTGCTGTATCCATTACTCCTCAGAATATTTGCTGCAATTACATATGCCCAGAGCATCACACTGAAATTGTTGTAAGAATGCAATTTAGTGGTATGTAGAAAAAGTGTGATTTCACACTCTTGGGAATATCTTTTTTTGGATGGGGAGCCCAAAGGCAGATTCATCACTCCAGATGCAATCTCGTAAGTGCTAGATGGAAAAAAATTACATGCCTTGACCTAAAACTAATTCTTCCCATGGTGTGGTTTGCTGCCTTTTCTGCAAGGACACATTTCTAACTTATTCAATTTCTTCTGAAAGTCTTTTTCAGAAAAGTGACTTTCCAGACAATCAGACTCCAGCCTACACAGTCACATAAAATTCTTCCTTCAGTGATGCAGGACTTTGCATTTTCATTTTGTGACTTTTGGAACCTTTGTGTTGGCCCATTTCATCAGCTTATTTAACTCACTCTGAGCAGCAGCCCTGTACTCCAGTGTATCAGCAGATCCCCCCAGCTTAGATTCTTCAGGAAGCTTTTTGAGGGTGCATGCTATCTCTTCACTGGAGCTTCTAACAAAGCTAGTGATCCTGTTATCGAACCCTGTGAGACACCACTAGTAGTCAGATGGCAGTTGGGCTTTGCACTGCTGATCCTCTGAATTCAGCTTGCCACCTGGTTTGTTATCCACTTACGTCCCATGTTCAGCCCATAGTGCCTCGGATGACAGAGCAGAGCATACCATTTAAAAGTGAAGTGTTTTTGCAAGCTGGCAGCCTATTGTTGTACAGAATACAATGATATTCACAAGTAGAAATATTTAGTCTCTAAATACAGTATTTTGTCCCTCTAAATCTTTTAACAATTTAATGAGTCACAGCAGTTTCATTAGACCTGTACAATTAATTATGCTATTTAAAGTGACAACACTGTATTTCGCAATTATGATTGAGTAGATTGGCAGACAGCCGGAGAAAGTTATTTTCAGCTACCTGCCTTTGGAATGGCAGTCAACACAAAGAACTGTACATATAAAAGGACTGTCAGATCATATGACAGTATTACAGACTAGTAAGTGTAAGATCACTGTCTTGTGCAGATAACAAGAGAGAGTTATATTTCTCTCTAAAGGACTAATAAAGCTTCAGTTCTTTTCTTTTTAATGAAATAATTGTGTAATCTAACACCGCTGATATTGGAACCTTTGTTAAAAAAATTGTGTTTTCTTCTTAGTTGAATGATTGCTGTAAAAATCAGTATTTCAAAATAGGAAATCTGAGGTTAATTCCTTAATTCAGAGTGCTACATGAAAATCATTTTGATATAATTAGTGTTGTGTTTCTTCACTCCAAGTTTTGTATTGTCTCTTTTCTTCTGCACGTTATTTCATTTCCAAATACTCAAGGTGACTTCTCAGGTTCACATTACCTGCCTCCTACTTTTTTAGTTTTATTTTTAAAAGTATTGATATTGCCTGAACTGCAGACTATTATTTATATTGTTCATTTTCAGGCACCATTACCTTGTTACATAATTTTGCCATTAGCTCCAAAGGTATGATACTAATGAGAACTGAATTAACATTATGAATATCTCTTTCCCAAGACAGATATTAATGAATTAAAATATTTCTGCACAAAACATGCAATGGAGACGAAAGTGCTCATATATATCTTCATACTAACAAGGTGCTATCGGGACTCACATCAGCCTTGTGAATATGGGCTTAAACAGAGAAGATTGTAAAACTCACTTTTATCTAATTACATTCTGAAGGAATAAGGTGGAATAGACTTTGATCCCAGTGGTTCTACTTATTTATACAAGCTTAACGAAATGCTGTCTGTCCTGCTAACCTTCACAATTCCAACTAATCTCAAGCTGTAAATATGAATTAAAAAGTGAAACATAGGATTATTTTTTAATATTTTTTAAGGGATGCAGGTTCCAAACATTCTGCCAATATAAAACAAATAACAAAAAAATGAAAAAATTATGTCTTCCCACAAAATGTTAACATCATGATAGCACCTCACAGCTTCTTTTCATCCCTGCATCGGCAGTTTTATAAAAAAATACTACTTATATTTAGCATTCTCATCTTCTATTTGAGATGTTGTGTAAATCATGAATGTTACTATATTGTTATAACTTTCCCACCAATAGGGAATCAAAGGTGATTTGTACTGTGTTACTCAGGAAAATGGAGCCTATCAATTACTGGAGAAAGGAAAAGCTATATTTAGTTTTAATGAGAAGGGGATACATAAAAGAATAAATAATTTTAAAAAAATGCAAAAATGATAGAATGGATATTTTCTCAATAAATATATTTATTTCTCAAAGAGTTAAAACCAAGGACTCTACAGCTAAGGCATATGCAGTACACTGTGACTTATGTGAATGTCCTTGGCAAAGGATAAAATTATCTGCCTGTAAAGGAGATGCAGTATAAGCTGGTGATGTCAGAAACTAACTGGACACCAATGAAGCATGACCACAAAGAACAATCCATGCATATTTGGTATTTACCCTAGAGTAAAAAGCAATTGCAGTTTGATCAACTGACTGCAGTCCTCACCTGGGAAATCTGAAATCACCACCTGTTGTTTTCTTTCGATGCCAGTGTGACACACTTCAACTGATTTCAGCAGAATATAAAACATCAGTGTGCCCTGGGGGGGACTCTTACTGATTTGTGCTCATTTCTGTTGAGCAACCTACTTGAAATGTGGTATTTACATTGAACCGTGGCAGCTGAATTCCTTAAAGCAAGCATCCAGCAGCAAACACAGCTACTCAGAAGCTCTGTAGTAGTTGTTAATATCGAAACAAGAACTAGAAAGTAATTATTCTGTCAATATCTGTAATTACATTCATGTAAATATATGTGTGTGTGTGTGTGCACCTCTGACCCAACTCACTTCTTACAAAATCATAACTTGCCATGACAGATTTCTGAGCTGATTCTTTTATAAGTTGTACTCCATAAAACCCCTGATTTATAACTAATCACTGCAAATAATTTCTCTTTCATCTGACATTTGAGGGTGGGTTTTTTTTAATTTAACTTAATTTGATTTAATTCAATTTAATAATTTAATTTAATTTAATTTAATTTAATTTAATTTTATTTTATTTTATTTTATTTTATTTTATTTATTTCTAAGATGGTTTTTATTACGCTCTGCAAATACTTTTATTTGGCAAGAAAAAATCTCATTTGAAACACTCAGTGAGAAGCAGAAAAAATAACAGCCTTTTCTCTGATAGGGAAAAGGCTGTTAACTTAAACAATAAAGTATCATGGGACTGGCTGCTACAAAAATATACAGATTGCACAAACAGAGCCAAATAGAAACATATAGCTTGGAGTTCGTATTTTACATAAACTAAGCACTTTAAAAATCTGCAAAATTACACAAACCTAAAGCATTTTGTAAATAAATTATCTCACAACATAATTAAATGGACACTAAACTCACATCATAATTCCATTTTTTAATTTTAATTCTTAGTATACATATACAGATCCTATTGCAGAGTGCACATCAGAAAACATATTTGCATTTTTAACTTTCCAAAGTGAAAAAAGACAGCACCCTTTGTACTCTGTGACTTTCTGAAAAAGAAAAGGAGACTAGAGAATAGAGCTGTCCAAAATGGATGCTGCAGTACAATACAGCATTTACTCCACCATTCTGCTGTGATATCAGCATAAAACACAGACACACACGGCATTAGAAGTCTTGGAATAAAGACAAGTGGGTTGATACAGTCCTCTTTCTACTGTGCTTTATTACCTGTATACTTCCCTTTGTAAATAATAGAATGACACTTTAATCATGTACATACCCAAACATTACAGCCTCACTGTTAAGGTGGCTGATGGACTGGGCAGTCCCATAGCAAAACTAAGAATAAAGCATTTGCATCATAATCTCAGTTTAAAATAAAAGCAAAACAGAAAACTCAATGGCAAAAACTTAAGCCAATTACATATACAGTTATTTAAAAGCTTTATCCTGTACCTGAGGCAATCAAGTATATCTAACCACTATAATGTAGTGGTGAATAAAGATTGATTGTGGCAAAGCAAGGTCTTTGTCAGCTTGTACTTTGTGGAATTTACTGTATGTATGATTAATGTACCAAAGGGCTGAGCCTATCCTTCAGGCTTCCTGTTAGCTCTTACTGCCATCTACTGATTAAATCTGTTTTCTTTCTTTCTTTTTTTTTTTTTCCTATTTTTCTCTCTCTTGTTCTTGTGTTTTAGGGTTAGTTTGTTTGTTTTTCTGTGCACCTGGCAGATAGCTTCATTCTATCTGTTTTATAGTTACAGTCGTGTCTCATGAGAATATTCTAACTTTCTCTAGAGATTTAAGGCTCAACAGTAATAATCAAGGTCAGATTAGAAGCAACAAGCACTGCTATAAATTATCTGCCATGCTCCTAAAGACAGAAATAGATGGGAACGTTCTTTCCGAGGTGGAAAAAGCTGTCCCCCACGACTTTGCTTAGAATAGGCAACGTTTCTTCTGAAATAACAGTCAGGTTAAATGGAATAGTGTTAAAATCTACATTGCATGTTTTAAAGCAATTTGTGCACTGGAAAGATTAACAACATTCTAGTAATGTAATCTATTCCTATGTGAGGAATAGATATTTAAATCACAGCTCTATGTACCATGATTAGAAATGACATACATTTCAATCAAAGGAATGTTCCTAATGTACCAGAGTGAAGTGTTTAATTAAAACACTGACCTGTAATTACACAGGATCCTGTGATCCTGTATAATTAGTTCACAAACAAGAAATATGGTTAGAAAATTTTAAAATCCATGGAGGACACCACTTCTGAGGCTGAGCATTACAGTGGGACAGAATACAGCTTCAGCAGCTATTTCTGAAGGCTTGAGAGGGTGTTTATGAGAGACCATGACAGTATACCATACTGGCAGCCTTGCAGAACTGTACTGGGCAGTCTCCATAATATGTTGAAAGTTGATCCACAAGCTACAATTTTAGAAGTCTTTGTCTATTAGTTGCAGCATATTCTTCAAGAAGTATCAGTCTCTGGCTGGATTTAACTCCATTAATCCTACTGTGGGATCTATACTTCAATGACAAAATATGAAAATAAAAAAAATTATGCTCTAAGATTAAGTACAGGATTCACATAACTTCAGATGACCATAGGAGAGTATTCTATGTTTAAGAAAGTCTCCACATTAGTTAAAAAGAAAGAAGGATTTCTAGTTCCTAATTCATTTTATTCAAAAGTAGACTAGGGTGAATCCTGCTTGCCAGATGACTACACTCATTCTCCACTTCCTTTTGATTTTGATTTCCAGTTTGGTTCCAGTCATTAAGAAAGACAGAAGTGAATGCTGAAAAACCTTGAACATAGCGACATGATGAAGTTAATAGACATGACTTTGACCTCATTGCTGCTTCTATGCTTCCTAAGTACACCTTCAACTCGTCAACAATCCAGCAATTCTTTATCTGCTTCAGTCATACTTCATTTGAAATCAACAATATTGTTCACTACTATACAAATAAATGAATGTTTAATTGTGTTGTTGGGTATTTTTTTTGGAAAAGAGTGTGGAATGATATCGAGTATTTTCACTTTCCTAATGCATATCCAAGATTCCTAGATAATTTTGTGACTAAAAAGATCTCCTTCCTGTGACCTCTCATTTGTCCTCTGCAGTAACATCATCCTTATCATTCATTTTTTGACAAATACTGGTAGTCACTGCTATGTTTGTTCCTAGAATGCATTCCAAAATCATCCTATCATGGTATGTAACTGCATCACGTTTAGAAAAATTTTGCTTTCAAAGTAGCATTGCAGAACCTTTTTTAAACTGTCTTGCTAAAAGTGGATTTCTAACTTCTTTACTAAAGGCTCTAGAGAAAAAACATTAAGTTTTGTCATAGGTTCCCTTGAGCCTTGAAGCTGAGCAAATAATTTTAAATGTGGCAGGACTACTGTGTTTCTCTTACTGAGTTACAAATCCCTGGTTTTAATGGCAATGCTGACACCATCTCAAATCAGATATATGTCTCTGATATATGAAAGTAAAATACATTTTTCATTCAGTTCAATTGAATCATAACTCGAAATTCTTAAAAAATTGTTCCTTTTGGTAGTATTGGTGGTGGTTTTATTCATCATCTTATTTATACATGCTGAAAACTAAAAATGTGACAAAAAATGGGTTAAATCATGTTTCAGAAACATCTAAACATAGATAAAACAGTCTGAAGGACAACTCTCCAGCCAATCTACACTGCATAGTCTCTTTTTTTTTCTAATTTTTTTTTTAAGTTTACAAAATTGCCAACAAAATATATACATTTATTTACAATATTTGTTCAACTCTGTAGACAAATTATGAGTCCAAAGGAAAACTAAAGCTTTTGTAATGTATTACATGTGTATTTCCAAAAGGATAGATTGTTTCCAGGTTTGATTAACCTCTTTGTTTCTTTTTTTTTTTTTTAATACTAATATATACATCATGACTAAATGCTTGGTAGGCAAGAATGTGTCAGGAATCCTTAGAACACTGTAGTGAGTTAGACTCACCTAACAGCTAAATGCCTGTCGAGCTTCTTGTTTCACTGTCCCTTTGCAAGACAAGGGGAGAAAATAGAACAAACAAGGAAAAGATCTTGGGTTGAGAAAAAAGACAAAGAATTTGCTTACCAATTACTCTTGTAGGCAAAATAGTCTTAGGGAAAGTTAATGTATTGCTAATTGAAATTAAAATGTAATTACTAATTCAGATAGTAGGAAACCAAGATGACAGAATTAAATCAACATCTTTCCTCTTCTCTTTCCTAACTTCAAATTAATTCCATCACTCCTGATTCCTCTACTCTTACTCCAAGAGTTCCAGGAGAGGTAGGGAATGGGGGTTGCAAACAGTCCATAACATCACCTCTGTCACTCCTTCCTCCTCACACTTTTACTTTGTTTCAGTGTGGGCTCTTTACAAGTTGTGGTCCTTCTGAAAAAAAGCTGTAGAACTTTTGAGGAAATATCTGTTTTATTGTGCATTTCGCATAGATTGCAGTTAGTATTTGCTGTGCTGTGAAGCACTCCCTCCTTCTTCCCTTCTGACCTTCATGCTCCCTCTCCAACCCTTTCAGACTAAGGCCTTCCCATGTACACTCAATACAAATAGCAAATAGCTATGTAGTCACTTAGCTTAGTAAAGATGGAACTGACACAATATCTCACTTAACCTTCTTCTAATGTCAAAACTTTTCATTTGAGCACATAAAACGTGTCATCTTTTAGAAACCTAAAAAAGAATGAAAAATACAGTTACAGATGTGTCTTTGTTATCTAATATTCTGACTCCCAACTACTGTTACGATGATTTTTTTTTTGATGGTCCAAAAGACAAGCTCTGCTGAGTACTATGAGAGTGATTAAATAAGTTATTAACCCTGGCTGTAAGGCTCACTCAGTTTCCTCAACTCACTATTTCTGATGGAAGGATAATAAAAAAAATATATGCAAGACTGCACCTCAGTCCCACCAGATCATGCTCCACATTTGCAGCTGATGGAGATGATTCTACGCAACATCCTTTGAAGCAAAATGCATGACTGAGGGATTATACTTCCCATTGTGCTGTCCCTGCTATGTGGATAATAGCAGTAAGACATGGACATATTTGTTTAGGTCATTTTACAGTGACTGTCTTGCAACAATGACTTAAAAGCTGATGGACATTTAAATATTCCAAGAAAAAAAAGATTGTCTCAAAACTTTTATGCAGCTTACCAGAAGTCTTAATAAGAAAATTTATCATAACACTCTTAAGTAATTGTTTTATTACTACCTTCTCAATGCCTAAATATTAATGTAATTTATGACACATAGCTAATAGTGGGCTTGCTGATGAGAGGATATTGAACCCCCTGCCCCACTAAGAGTCGACTCCCATATTCGTAAAGATCAGTTTGTGAAAGTTATCAATTCCCCTCTCATTCTCCTTGATGCTTCTTAACCTACTTACCTTTTCCCTGAGCTTCATCACTTCATCCTGGAGCTGTGCCAACTGGCTGAGCCAGTCAAAAACCTGCTCACAATGCACACACCCATAGCCAGTGTTGCTGTCCCTGGTTGCCTGTGAAAGGCTGTGGCATTGCTCACAACCTATGACCTGGATGCCAATATCCACTTTGGAGGGTGCAGAGAACACAACCACCATCATGCCTTCAGTAAAACTGAAGCACTTTGTGTCCTGCCCACATGCCCTGCTCGTGCCAACAACTGAGATAATTCAAAAGGAGCCACTGGGCCACATTCAGTCTCTATTTGCTCTTCCTGTGCCTGTTAGCCTGCCTGTACCAATGACCACTCACTCCCATCTGTCTGACCACTCACCCTCCCCCTGGCACCTCACTCGCTGGGTTCCAATGAGTAAGAAGGCTGTTGCCTCGCCGCTCGCAGTCTGAGGGCCTCTGCCGGTTTGTCTGGGTTTAAATCTCCCGTGGCTTCTCCGGGAACACCCCCAGCCACGCCGCCCTCTCAGGCACCCTCTGAGAGACGCCGAGTCGTGTCGGCTTGCCTCTACGCCCCTCTCTCTCGGTCTCCCTATCTCCGGGAGGCCCCCTTTCTCTTCTAAAGATCTCAGCACAGCACAGAGCTAGTCGATGCTGATGCAGTTAACAGAGTATGCATTTATTGCTAGATAAAGAGTATCATATCACAGTACCACAGTATCACAGTATATCAGAGGCTGGAAGGGACCTCCAGAGATCATCAGGTCCAACCCCCCTGCCAAAGCAGGATCACTTAGGGTAGTCTACACAGGAATGCATCCAGGTAGGTTTTGAAAGTCTCCAGAGAAGGAGACTCCACAACCCCCCTAGGCAGCCTGTTCCAGTGCTCTGTCACCTTCACTGTAAAGAAGTTTCTCCTCATGTTGAGGTGAAATCTTCTATGTTCAAGTTTCAACCCATTGTTTCTTATCACTGTGAACCACCGAAAAGAGCCTGGCCCCCTCCACTTGACACCCACCCCTCAAATATTTATACACATTTATGAGATTCCCTCTCAGTCTTCTCTTCTCAAGACTAAACAGCCCCAGGGATCTCAGTCTCTCTTCATAGGGGAGATGCTCAAGTCCCTTAATCATCCTCATCTATTAGCATATATTTTAGGTAAAAATAGAGTTTGAGTACAGAAATGTTGTAGTCTAGACATACCTGCAGAAACTTCTTAAGCTGGCCTGATCCCTCTTTGAAGAACTGGTCTCCTTATGCAAACTTGAAGGGAGACTGTGACCATAATAATAAAGATAATTAGTGTGTATACTTGGGTAGAATCGATCTGTGAATATATGATTTTTCTCAAATCTCTTGCCTGTGGCTGAACATGGATTTGGTTTAGATAATGCAGCTAAAATTAAGTCATATACCTACAGAGTATGGAAGTATTGACAGCTGAGCATCTCTGGAAACTGCATTTGTGTTTTGTGTTAGTAAGTAAGCATTACCTTCTCCCTCTACACAGAAGAAAAGATAGAGTTATAAGAATAAGGAGTTAAACATCTATGAAGGACTCGCAGAAAGAAATTTCTGGTTTATGCTAGTTCTGCCTCATACAACCAATGAAGAAAAAGAAAAACAAAGTAAAAAATTAAAAAAAAGAAGATTGGAGTAGGGGAGTAGTTAATTAGGATTAGTAAACAAAAACGTGGGGCATAAGAGTATCAAGGTGTGTTGTTGAAGTAATTAAAGGGCTCTGATATCAAATATCAGAGTCAGAAACAGACAATTCTAGACAGAATGCTGTACAAAACTTCCGCAATGGTATTGACTAAAAGTCCTGTTGGCATCTTACAACATCTTTCTTTTGTCAATCATTATATTTAAAGATATTTAATGGCAAGACCTAATCAGACTAGGAAATGTATCATTGTGAAGAGCTTCCTGCTTATAGGTTATGTAATTGTATAACAGGATGATAATTTTATCATACTTAAGAATAAATTACATTAATAGGCATTTCAGAGGACCGCTCTAAAAGAGTACGTGACATGGTACTTCAAAACCTTAGCAGTAATAGAGATGCTTTTAAAATAAAAGGGAATTAGCATTTCATTAAAATTAATTAGAATTATCAATTTTATTTCAATGCATGTTAGAGAAAAATGCAATATCTAAACAGTGCAGCTGCCGTATTTGCAAATACAGAAACCATTATGCACTCAAATATAATTCACAAGTGGTATTAAATAATCAGGAAAAAAAGATTTTAAAAATCAGAGTGCAAAGATTTGCTCTTGGAAAACATTGATTGGATTAAAATACTGTGTTGCAATAACAGATCTATATAATCAAATGTGTTTATAGCAAATTGTTGAACTAATTTGCTTGATGCAAACAACCTTTCTTGGGAATAACTTTTTGGTTTAATATCCAATTGTCAAAAAATGTACTATTGCAACTTGATATTAAAAAACTCTGATCAGTTCAGAATGAAATACTTAAGAATATACCTTGAAGAAGGAAATCATGATTATTCTTTATTTCCTTTACAGAAATTAATATAACATTAGAAAGCAAATGTCCAGGATCACATAAATAAGCTCTTAACTGTCTGCGTTATCCTCCACAGTAAAGGTTTATCCAAAACAGAGTAAATGTTTTGTGAAAAAAAGAACTAAATATTGATACTAGTAGACTGAAATATTTGTCTTCTAAACAAGCAAATAATAAATATCAGAGCTAGCTCCTAAATTATTCAAGAAATTCTATTTATTTTTGAACAATATTTTTCACTGAATCACAGAAGAGTAGGTGCTGGAAGGGACCTCCAGACATCCAGTTCAATCTCCCTGCTAATGCAGGCACGTCTAAATCAGGTTGCACAGAAAAGCATAATTGATCTCCATCTAGACACAAGTTGTTGACCTCTACCATGTGGATGTGACCATCTCTCCATCTAGACACAATTTTTTGATCACTATCCTATGGATGTGATCACCCGGTGAAATCCTTGTCCACCAAAGAGTTCACCCATCAGATTCACATCTCTCCAATTTGGAGAGAATGATATTATGGACGATATTACAGAAGTCCAGATATATGGCTTTCATAGCTCTTTCCTTGTTCAGTGACGTAATCACTCCATCATAAAAGGTCACTAGGTTGGTCAGGCAGGACTTTTCCTTGCTGCTGTAGCCACATGGCTTTCTCAAATCACCTCCCTGTCCTCCAAGTGTCTTAGTATAGCTTCTAGGAGGATCTGTTCCATAATCTTCCCAGGAGCAGAGGTGAGACTGATAGGTTGGTAGTTCCCACAGTCCTCCTTTCTACCCCTTTTAATAATATGTGAAATGTTTCCTTTTTCCCAGTCACCAGGGACTTCAGCAGGATGTTTACAAATATCCTGTAGAGTAGCTTTGCAACATCATCCAGTTCCCTCAGGATTCAGGCATGCATCTTGTCAGGTCCATAGACTTCTGTATGCTCAGATTCCTCAGGTGGTCATGAACCTGATCTGTGGGAATCCAAAAAGGGAATAACAGTGAAATGTGTAGATGGCTTCATGTCTGTGACACCCTGAAGGTGATAAGGGATGTTGTACCTCCAAACAAGGTGAGAAAGGGATGGGAGTAAAAAATAACAAAGTATTGCCTCTTAGAAATGGTTGGGAAGGAAACTGGAGAGAAAGGCACCTATTAAAATAAAGACAAATCAGTGGGCTTAATGAGGCAGGCTGTGGGAAAGTGGAACTGTAACAATCATGTATATCTCAATAAATAGCCACTGGCTCCCTGGGTCTGGGCCATTTTGCCTACCCTGAGGCAGTGGTCACCTCCTCACAACTGGTCTCTCGGTTGTATTTCTGCTCTCTGTGTTGAGACCAGCAGGTCCACGATCTACATATCACTTGATACTCTCAGAAAAAAACACACTGATCTTCTCTTGCTTTGGGAGTACTTACTCCTCCAGCCCTCCTCTGATGCTGCCCAATTCTCTTGTGGTTTTCTTAGCCAAAGGGTTCAGCATTACAAAGGACTTACCAGTTACGGTAGAATAGTGATTACCTCTTCCTGTTTTGGTTTGCATTAAGGTTTTTTTCTGAAACTGACAAAATTAGAAATTTCAAACTAATGTACTAGAATGAAGTTCTCCATTCGTGTTTTTTTCTTCAGTTGTACACAAAACTGTGTTTTTCTGACATGCTGCTTCAGTCTCAAAATAAAATGTTATTTGCATTCTCTCGTGATAAAATACAGAAAATTCACTTAGAAAGTGGAATTATTAATTTCCTACGGTGAAACTTCCAAGTATCTCAGTTCCTCACCATTTATGATGAAACAAATTCAAGAAGCAAAACTATTTGTAGAGATAAGTCATTAAAGGATGAATACAGTCTGAACTGAAAATAATTTTGTGTTCATGCAACAAACAAATACAGCAGAGAGGCTAAAGACCAACTGAATCAAACTTTTACCAAAAAAAAAAAAAATTATAAGAAAAGGCAGGCTTTGGAAGATTGTTTTGCTGTATAGATATTGTAAAGGGGGAAAGAGAGTAATATCAGTTGTATAAGAAGTTTCTCTTGTCCATCTGCTTTCTCAAAATTAATGTAACATATTTTAAATGATAATGTCCTTGTTGGAGAGAAGATACTTGAAATAGCATCTCATGCAGAAAAAGGGAAAGTTTTCAGTAGGAATGGTAGCTGATAACACTATAATAAATCAACATAACAGCTTACTCAATAAGTCATTTTTTGAGAATGAGAATGAAGCACACATTTTTCCTCTTCCTGTCAGAGAAAATAAATATCCCATTTATTTTCTGGGTATCTTAAGAAGTGCCAGACACCTGTACCGTTTAGAATCAACATAAATAATTTCACTACCAGTGTGTCTTCTCAGTTACAGCATTTTTCTTCTTTCCATTCCAATTGATGCTACCATTTTCTACAATAATAGTGAGCAAAGACTCAGCCTGACGATATCCTGTTTCTCATGTGATTAGCAAAATATGTGGATTTTTAAACTATTTATCATGGCATTGAGTGCACCCTCAGCAAGTTTGCTGATGACACCAAGCTGTGTGGTGCAGCAGACATGCTGGAGGGAAGGGATGGCATCCAGAGGGACCTTGACAGGCTGGAGAGGTGGGCACAAGCCAACCTCATGAGGTTCAACAAGACCAAGTGCAAGGTCCTGCATCTGGGTCAAGGCAATGCCTAGCACAAATACAGGCTGGGTAGTGACTGGCTAGAAAGCAGCCCTGAGGAGAGGGACTTGGGGGTGCTGGTGGACGAGAAGCTCAATGTGAGCTGTCAATGTGCACTTGCAGCCCAAAAAAACAACCAGATCCTGGGCTGCATCAAGAGAAGTGTGGCCAGCAGGCCAAGGGAGGTGATTCTCCCCCTCTACTCAGCTCTGGTGAGACCCCACCTGGAGTACTGCATCCAGTTCTGGAGCCCCAATTACAAGAGAGATATGGACATGCTGGAACATGTCCAGAGAAGGGCCACGAGGATGATCAGAGGGCTGGAGCACCTCTCCTATGAGGACAGACTGAAAGAGTTGGGGCTGTTCAGTCTGGAGAAGAGAAGGCTCCGAGGTGACCTTCTTGTGGCTTTCCAGGATCTGAAGGGGACTACAAGAAAGCTGGGGAGGGACTTTTTGGGATATCAGGTAGTGATAGGACTAGGGGGAATGGAATAAAGCTGGAAGTGGGGAGATTCAGGCTGCATGTGAGGAAGAAGTTCTTCCCCATGAGAGTGGTGAGAGCCTGGAATGGGTTGTCCAGGGAGGTGGTTGAGGCCCCATCCCTGGAGGTGTTTAAGGTCAGGCTGGATGAGGCTCTGGCCAGCCTGATGTAGTGTGAGGCGTCCCTGCCCATGGCAGGAGAGTTGGAACTAGATGATCCTTGTGGTCCCTTCCAACCCTGACTGATTCTATGATTCTATGATTTATACCTTAGTTCATTCTTTTCACATTTTGACAATGTTGCTCATACCACAGTTGTTTGTTGGGTTTTATTGTTTTGGTTTTTTTCATTTGTCTTATGGGTTTTTTTTGTGCGTGTTTGTTTTGGTTTTGTTTGTTTGGGTTTTATTGATTAATAATAAAAGGCTTTTAGGAATGCTGTTAAAGGAATTTTATGAATATAGATTATCGTTAGTGTTGTTTTTTCCTTAAGGCCACTCTCGGCTTTGTCTTTATAAAACGATGTCTAATAAATAGAGTAGGGGAAAACAAAAAGAAAAACAAACAACAAACCAAAACCTGAACTTCATCCTTTTGCATATTAATTTTAACCTTTCTGCCAAGACTTGACTGGCAGCAATGAGGACAATATTGAGGTAATCTGGATAGCTGATAAAGCGTTGGTTCAAGACTCCACCCAGGGGAATCAGAAGATTAAGCTATATTTTATGATGCTCAGTTTTCTCCTATTGTAAACAGAAGTTGGTTAAATAAGTACATATTATTTAACAGAGAAGAGAAAGATTAAAAGGTAGGCAGACAAGCTAACAGAGCATATCTAATTCTTTAAAATGTGTGTTTTGTTACTCATCATCTCCTTTGGTGAGATGATTCTGAGGCCAGCTGGTTGCTTGCTTTTTCCTGCACTGATGCTTAACTTACATACCATGGTTGTCACGTTTTGCTACAATAGCCACATATTATGTGCTGTGTGCTGCTCTCTCTGCTGCTTGTTCCCACACCACAGCTCTGCCACAGTTTCTTCTATGTCCAGCTTTTAGGCAAAGTACACAAAGCACTGAGTACTGTCCTGCATAACAAATTCCAAAACACCTTCTCACACTCTGTTCATGATTTTTTTGACAATGTCTCCTGTGTTTCTTCAGAATAACACTATTACACTATAGAAGCTACTGCCTAGGATTTGAAAGACTGCTCAGTCAAGGCACGGATAGGAGCAATTAGTTGGAACAGACTAGTTTATACTCTTCATAATCAGCATAACATAAACATTTTGTAATGAGAAAAATGCTTCTCAGACATCATTTAAAAAGTATAAACCTATCAATTACCACATTTCAACTGTCTTGCCAGATGTCAAAAGTGAGATCATCTTTATTTCAGACTTCCTACTTTTCTCTCTTGGAATGGAAATATCATGTGATTTACTTTTCTTTTTGATCTTCACTTCTAGACTTGCATAAGGCTGCAATTGAATCCTATTACCACATCTAAACACAACTTGGAGGTTGCAATACTGAGTAATGTACTTCACAAAGAGATGCCACAAAACAGAAGTTTTGTCAGGGGAGTGGGCCCATAGGAGGCATTTATTCTATTCTGTACAAAATGAGGTGATGGTTAAAAGTAACATAACATTTGAAATGATGAAAGGAACGTCTGGAGTGATTTTGTTCATCTGAAGATCTATGACAGAACCTACAATCAGTTTGCATCATCTATGATATCATGTAGACTTCATCTACAATTTTTCTCAAAGAACATGCATAACTTTATTACTTACATGGTAGCGTTCTAGCTGACAAATTCCTGTAACCTGTTTTTCAGCTATATGTTAAATGAATTTAGGAAGAGGTCTAAGCTTAAAACTAGTGTAAGGCCAAAACTAGTTAAGCAACGAACTAGATTTTCTTTTGTGTGTGGGAACAGGATATAAAAATTTGTTAGTGCTTTGTTTTCACAGAGGGATGAAGGATGTAATTCACTGTGTTGTATTAATGAAGACTCTGTACACCAGAAAACTGTGTGAAAATTTAGGCATGCTTTTAAAATGTCATAATTACATATAAAGATACAGGCTAGTGAGGAAAAACAAACAAACAAACAAAAAAGATGGACTATAGAGGGAACAGGGACAGCAGAATTTACAGCCATCTGAATGTTTCAGGCAGAGATAGAAGCAGCCATGAATATTAATTCAAAATCAGAATATTCATTGATTCTACTTCTACTTTCTATACCTACATTGGTCTTAATAAGTACAAAGAATGTAACTCTGAAAGTCACTGTACCAAAAAAGAAGGTCTGCTCTGGAAAACAAAACAAAACAAAACAAAACAAAACAACCCAAAACAAAATACCAAACAAAATAAAAATCAAAACAAAAAAACCCACAAATCAACAAAACCAGAAAACAAACAAACAAACAAAACAAAAAAAAGCAAAAAACCCAAGAAAAATATGCACTCTCTTCCTTATGATTTGAGTATTCTTGGAAAAGTTAAAATGGAAGAACAAGGTTTTAAAATTCCAGGAGGATGGAAAAGAAGATGGCTTTGTTTCCATGGAACCCTCTTCTTCCTTTGTGCACCATTAGGCTTACTGTTATGTCTTGACCTCAGATGATGAGTGAGAACAACTTGCAACTGCTCAAGTAACCACAAGAATCACCCTAAGAAACACTGAATTTCACTGTTGTCTTTTCTCATACATATGTTCCTCATATCCCAATGATATTTTCCTTCTAATTCCTTTTCAACAGCTTATGACACTCTGCTGAAAATGGAATTAAATGACCCAATAAATTTTTGCTCAGACCATGGAAGATCAGCCATATCATATCACAAACTGGGGAAATGACCCAGAGACCAGCTGATGTACTGACTACCAGACCAAGGACTGTCAACAGCAATTGTCTTGCATTGGTGAAGTTTTCCTCATTCATGTTGCTCTATGTGTCTGTGCCTATGTGTGTTCCTCTGCATAAACAATTTGGTTTTAAACACCTTCTGATTATTGCTTACATAGCATTTTTACTTTCTGTAATATAGTGAACAATTGACTAAATGCTTATAATTTACAAGTATGGTTTTTTATATTGTTCTGTGATATGTATTTAAAAGCAAAAAGTTTGGGTATTTTTTTTTTAATGTTGAGCCACTCTACAGTGATGTCTTTGACCCTTTGTCTTTTTGGACACATTTTTCTTCTTAAATAAACACAATCTCATTTAATCTCATAAGTATGTTTACCACTGAGTGAACATCTGACCCAGACTACACCTAATTTATCACTTTCAAGACAAGAGATGACTGTTAACATCTAGCTTGACTGTCTCTACTTAATCACTTTGTTTCACATTCTAGCCGTGGCTTATTCCCCTGATTTTGCTTCATCCTTATCTCTCCTGAGCATCACCTGTGGGTGGTTTTTATTTCCTCATTGAGGTTTCAAGGATTTCAGTAACCTCAGGCCTCCACACATTGCTTAGAAGACCTGTTTGTCTTGTAACACAAACCAAGGCTCAGTGATAACACTGGTCCATTCTACCTGTGTGATATGAAACTTTTAACTTTTGTACATGATTCTGCACACACATACACCAATATTTCTTTTGTGTTTATTTTTGAAGCAAAACACATAGTCATTGCTAAGTGTCCAGTCTGTGTTGAGAAAGTTGTGGATGGCAACCAATTTGCGTCCTCAATCTGTAAAATGTTGCTTAAACTCTAGGAATTCTGCTAGACTCCCTTTGAAATATCTAAAAAGAAGGTAGCTCACATCAATACCGCTTCCCTTAGATTACTAGAGTGAAGCACACCTTCTTCTGTTAACCATACCTGTAAGCTCACTGATGGCCACAGAAGAAATAGTCACCTTCAAAATCCAAAACCACATGGGACAGTTCATGGAAGTTCATTTTAGAAATTGTCACTGTCATAACAAACCATTTCCTCTGAATTAGCTTATCTTTATTGCAGGAAAAATCTGCAGTCTTACAGCATTTCTAGTATCTAAGATACCAGATTTTAGATTAAGATATTAAAATCCTGAAGAAAGACTATAAGCAATTTATTTCTTACACTTTTATAGGAATCAAATCTAACAGCAAACACAAAGAATAGCAGCATAGAATCTTAGCACATTTCTTTAATAAAAATATATATTGTATTTGCAACTGTGGTAATTGCCTGTTAAAATGCTCCCTCAATTTCATTGCTTCCTCATCAGATTATTTTTCTTAAGTGCTGTTGATTAAAAATATTTTTATTGCAATAAGAACTAAGTCGATGAAGAACAACTTAGTAGGCTATCTTTATTACGTTTTTTGTTTTATACAGATGGAAATGAGATGTAATTTTCCTATACTAAAGTTGGTTTTAAAGGATTATGTATTCTTATTTGAATTTTTTAAAAAAAATCAATCTTATGTCCTAATTCTTCAACTTTAATGACTATATACTAATACATATATTTTATTATTATACATTGGGAGTTAAATATTTAATGACATTAAATAATTCAGTATGTTGTGTTGATGGTGTAAAAAAAAATATGAACTCCAAGTGTATTGTAAAAATAGTACCACATAAAGAATACTGACATCCTTTCCTTTTAGAGGACATGAATGATATTGTATGATATTAAGGAATATTGGTTTGGTAAGACACACATAGAAAAACTACCACTCCACAAATTAAATAAATGGAATTTCCATTAATCTATTCTTTAAAAGGCTCAGATTTTCACAATTTTCTTACTTTTCTCTGCCCTTTGTCATTATACAGTTTAATTGGATTTTTTAAATCTATCATTCATATGACAATTTGAGTTCAACAGAAGGCTACAAGAATGATTAAGGGACTGGAGCATCTGTCTTACAAGAAAAGACTGAGAGATATGAGGCTGTTTAGTCTGGGGAAGAGAAGGCTAAGAGGGGACCTTATCAATGTCTACAAATATCACAGAATCACAGAAACACAGAATGTTAGGGGTTTTAAGGAACCTTGATGATTGTCTAGTCCAACCCCCCTGCCAGAGCAGGATCACCTGTACTGGATCACACAGGAAAGCATCCAGGCGGGTTTTGAGTATCTCCAGAGAGGGGGACTCTACAACCCCCTTGGGCAGTCTCTTCCAGTGTTCTGTCACCCTCACAGTGAAAACTTTTTTCCTCATGTTTCCACGGAACTTTCTGTGCCTCAACTTCCACCCATTGCCCTTTGGCCTGTCATTGGGCGTCACTGAGAAGAGCCTGGTTCTGTCCTTTTGGCACTTACTGGAAGAGTGGCTGTCATGAGGATGAAACAAGTTTCTTTTCAGTGATACCCAGTGACAGGACAAGGGGCAATGGTCATAAATGCAAACATAGGAAATTCCATATCTACATGACAAAAACTTTTTTGTACTGTGAGGGTGATGGATCCCTGGGGCAGGCTAACAGAGAGAGGTTGTGGAGTTTCCTTCTCTAGAGAACTTCAATGAATGGACACATTCCTGCATGCCATGCCCTAAGTGGTTCTACCTTGCAGGAGGGTTGGACTTGATCTCTCGAGGTCCCTTCCAGACCCTATCATTCTATAATTTTATCACAGTTCAAAAATAATGACAAAAAGCCATATTTATTCTTGGATTAGTATTATAAAGAAACTGAGAGTTCCCTACCAGAAGCCAGTCATGTCCAATAAAAATAGGGCTTAAAACCACTTTACCTAACTGTAAAGACTCAAGTGTCCTTCCCATTGGGTTTCATTTGTTGGGATTTGTTGTTGCTGTTATGGTTTGTTTTGTTTTGTTTTTAATTACGTTTAACTTTCTTTCTCAATGATAAAGTAATTAGTATCTTTTTGTTTCACATTTAAAATAATAAAAAATAAAAAAAATAATAGAACTGGTCATTTAGATGCCTTAGATATGGAAATTTGTCTTACAATAAGAAAATATTTTATTTTTTCAATAAAATAATGATTAAGCTAAAATAGAAATTTATCAAACTGAAAATTCTTTAAGCAGCTAATACTAGAAAGTTCTTAATGTACAATATGGACAACATTTCTATTCAGAAAGAGAGGAAAGAGGATCCTCAGCATTTGGAACAAATTATATGGGATTAAAAAAAGTCGACTTCGAATACATGTTTGCTGGGCTGAGAAAGAGCGGCATAAAGCAAACTTTCCCTTTTTCCTTGGTGGGTGTCTTGACCTGTCTGTTGGCACTGGTTTTTCAAATAAAATCTTGAAGCTTGTGACATCAGGGAGTTGTTGCCACGTTAGTTTTTTTTTTTTCTTGCTCAATTCTACTTGTGCCTTTTTGAGAAAACAGCTTTATTTCAGGGTGTAGGACACAGAATCTTTTAAAGACACATTCCTTTACGATATTCTGGTCTGACCACCCCAAAGCAATGGTCAAGACCAAAAAAAAAAAAGGTTTGAAAATATAAAAATGTTATGACATTTCCAAATGTCAACAGGAGTTTAATTCAAGAAACAGAAAATGCTAGGTTAGTTTCTGATTTGCTCAAGTTGATTCACCCATTTTCAGTTGAAATAGCCATAGTATCTGAACATGCTGCATTGTTTCACATCAACAACAAAAAAAAAATATATTCTTTTTAGTATTTTAAATTCTTGTGGAGCCAAGGGTGTCTTTTGTTTTGCCTGCTTCCCTTATCTCTAAAGGGGATAAACTTGTTTTGTGCTTCTAGGAGATCATTCTTGAAAAATTCCTGGAACTCACTATCTTCTTTGTATTCCATGGAAGTTTCACACAGAATCCCCCCAAGCAAGTTCTGAGTGAGCTGAAGTTTTCTTTTCTAAAATATAAAAATTTGCCTTAGTACTAACCTCCAACTTGCTTAGCAGGATCCCAAATTTCACAGTATTGTTATCACTTCTGCCAAGCCTATCACTAACTAAGACATTTCAAGGCAGGTTTTCTTGGCTTTGAGTAGCAAGTCCTGGTTGGCACATCGAACATATATATGAGGACACAGTACACAATCCAGGAAATTGATGGATGACATGAGCTGCAGTTGAATCCAATCATAAGAACCAAATTCTGTTGACCTTAAGGTTGCTTAAGTCATCCAAATATTGCTTCATTGGCCTTATCATCTTGGTTTGGAGGTCAGCAAGATCCCCCTTGAAGAATATCCCTCTAGTCTTGACCAAGAGGCATTGACAGGGCCTCCACCATCACTGTAGCTAACTTCTATACATTCAAGGTATAGACACCCATTGTGATCCTCCAGTAATGTGAGTTGTTCCACCACATTTCAGTTCTTCTTACAATATCATAACTTTCTGACTGGGCGTGGAGCTCCAGTTCCCCCTGTTTGTTCCCCAGACTGTGTGCATTGGTATACATACACTTGAGGTGGTTAGTCATCTGATTCTCATCTTGGGAGGCAGCTAAGGAACATTTGTCACTGCTCTGGTTAGCCTAGTTCATTCTCTAGTTCGTTGCAATGGCCTGAGTTTTGGCACTTTGGACCCCATCTCCTGAGTTCTCTGGTTTAAAGCCCACCGCACCGAGTTGGCCATGCTGCTGACAAAGATTTTGTTGCCTTTTCTAGACAGGTGGATCTTATCCCTTCTTAACAGGCTACAGCTGTTGAAGAATGTCCTATTATCATAAATTATTTGCATTGATATGTCTATTTCTGACTGCACCTTTTTCTCTACCTAGTAAAATGGACAACTTAGGCACCAATACTTTTTGCTTCCACCCCCAGGGCTTTGTAGTCTGCCTTGACCCTTCTCAGGTTCCAATTTGTAGTGTCATTCACGCCTACACAAAAGACTAACTGAAAGTAGTATATACACTTCACAAGTTGTGGCACCTTTTCTGACAACATCCCAGACCTTATCTCCCAGAAGGCAGTGAACCTGTTATACGTGGCCTTTCTTGTATGCTCTTGTGTGAACTACTGCCTCCTCTCAGCTCCTGTTTTACAGACCTGTTTGCAACACACATTCCTTTTGTTCTAGACAATAAAAGAATGAGTACATCGTTGTTTATGTACAATGCTGGTAGTATTACCACATAGCATACAATAAATAATACCCACAATAGCTCTCTACCTCATTATAATTGCCTCCTCGAAGTTTTATAGTTCTCTGGTGAAAATCATATGATGTCAACATTGGCTCTAGATATGAATCTTTACGAGTGCACTTCTTAATGTCCATAATCCTTAAAAAATAGTCTAAGCAATAAACACATACAGATAAAATATTGCATATTTGTATCTCTATTAAGGAAGTTTGAATTACATTGCAGTCCTTAAGGTACTACTGAATAAGAAACCTTTAAATCAATGTTATTATCATTGTTAGGTTTAATGTTTTCATTACAGTACCACACAATGGCCTACATAATTGATGGTCCATTGTGCTAGGTTCTGTGCCATGAGTCAGTGGAGACAGTGAAATGCAGTAGTAACAAAATAGGAGTTTTTTTAGTATCAGTTTTTCCTTACTTGTCTACATACTCATGAATTTTTAATATGTAGAAGAAGGAACCTTTTTTTTTCTGTATTATATGTGGGTGAAATTCACGCTATCCAGGAGAGTTGTTATATTGGGGTAATATAATGAGAACAAAAAAAAAATTAAAATAAAAAAAATTGAGGCATATAATCTAAATTAGTCACTTTGAGGCACTGGATCAAGATTCATTTCCTAGATGAAGTTTAGGTTCACTTCAATCAGAAAGCTAAAGGGAAAGCTGCCCAGTTTTTCTTTTTCCCTTATTGTGCACAAAATATTTTTCAGCATAAGAAAATCCCATTATAGAGACGAGGATCACTGTGCCATCTAGCAATCTTCTTGCATGGAGATATCCAGACAAGCACACTTCTTAATTCCATTTAAAATGTTCATCAAGATCTAACCAAGGAGGAGTTAGTTACTTTTAGAAGTGGGATAATCAATAAATAGAATATAGTTATATTTCAATGGTGGGGGAAGATATATCATGCTGGGTCCAACAACCCAAGAGATGTGAGACTGCCACATCCCCACATTCCCAAGCCCAATCAGGAGTGAGGCTGAAGATGTATTTCTAACAGGCACATGCACAAGAGCATACATGTACACCACATGTATGCACATATACTTTATGCACACATATGTGTCACCTGCCACCCAGACCACACACAGACACTCAGAGCACCGACATGAATAGGCAGAACCAACTCTCTTCTCTCACTGAGTGGGATGGAGGTCCAGTATTGGGAATATACTTATCTATCTATCTATCTATCTATCTATCTATCTATCTATCTATCTATCTTTCTATAGATATATGCATAAGTTAGTCCCTCCAGCAGCTGAGCAGATGGCCGTAAGCACTCTGCCATATTTCTACTAGTGTCTGATCTTAAGGCCTGAGGGAGCAGTAAGAATTATTCTCTCCCTTTCCTGCTGTTATGTTGCCTCATTCTGCTTTTGTGGATTCCCTGAATGAAACCAAGAAGGAACCAAGTAGTTGGTTTGGGAAAAACACTTGAATTTATTTTGCTTACATATGCAGGAAATGTAGAAAAGGAGGAAGAAAAAAGCAAGCAAAGCAAAGATAATTACCACAGTGGATCCAGGTGGTGTCTCACTGATCCTGAAGGTCTTGATCGGTTGGGAAGCTTCAAACTCTCCCTGTTACCTCTGGAGTTTTATACCTTCTCCATTCCCATACATAGTCACACTCCCCCCATTCATTTGCCATGGTTATAGCACATTTGACTGGCATCAACACCAGTCCCACAGTTAATTGTCTGTGCCAGTACCAGTCTCATGGTAACACTCTTGAAAGTGGAACTTGTGGCTTTGTCTGGTTATCAGCTGCTATCATCACAGAGCTTGTGGTAATGATGTGAAAAAACCTTGGAAAACTGCTGTGTCAGTCATCTTTTGCAAATTTTGTCCATGAGAAGGCCCACAAAAGCTTGTCACAGTGAGTCCCAGTATCAGCACAGTTTGTGGTCTTGTAAATAAGCAGGGATCCCTCTACGACAATGTTGTGAAACACTTTGGGAAAGCAAACAACGCTGAGGCAATTAGAGGAAGACAAACTTAACTCCTTACATATGTAAGGATGATATTTCTAAAACTAGTGTTTCTAAAAAGATATGTCACTGTCACAATTTCACCAACATTGTATATAGGAGATACACAGTATTTATGGCACTATGCTGTGGTGATTAGGAGGAGGATGGTTATTAATTTATGAATTATGAAATATGAATTATGAAAATAATTATTTCATTATCACAATTATTAATAACCAATTAATCACCTTTATATATTGATTCTAATGCATGGTTGTAAAAATATATTCCATAACTGGTTTACTATATACAATTTGACCCAATTATAATATTTACAGAATTAATTTCTAATTAAGGGAACAGAGGGTGCAGTTCCACCCCTTGTCCACTAGATGGATACTCAAAAAGACGCTTGGCAGCTGTAACTATGTACAGAGACATTTACCCTGTTATCAAGGGCAATTCAATCTGGAATATCACACAACTAGGCGTGGGAGCTTTGAAATGACCGTTACTGGGTGTTGCACACGTGAAAAGATACACTGTGTCTTTGATTGTAGCGAGGAAAATTGCTGAGTTACGCTGGCTGCTTGCTGTCTGTCTGCCTAGGGTTGGTCTGTGTGGGTGGTGTCTTTCTTTCTCTTCCTGCCTCTGCAGGTGGGGCAAGACTTTCTTTCTCCTCCCACAGCCGTGGGAGGGGACACTTTCCGCTGATCGGTGGCTTCCCTTAGCAGGGTGGTCCCACAGAGCAACTGCGGCAGCCAGGGGCGGGCAGAATCGGCGTGGCTCCCTGAACAGGCTCGTCCCAGCAGGGTCAGCCTGGCAGGGCTGGTCCAGGGGAGTGGTCCTGCGCAGCGGGGCCCGGTCCTTCAGGGTTGGCCCTTGCGGACGAGGTGACAGTTCCCAGTAGGCGGAGTCCCCTCTGATCTCAGAGACGGGCTTCAAGGAAGGGGGTCAGTGGAGCAGCACTTCCCCTCACTTGGCTCAAAGTGGAGCTGACTATTCCGATCTTGGTGACTGCTTCCCATTAAGGTGACAATGAAGTCCTTGGCTTGATCTCAAAGGAGAGAGTGTCTTTCTCTCTCTTGGGAAATCCCAGGTTACTTTACCCTGATGGCACAGGGCTGTGGAGTGGCAACAGTGGGCGGCTCCTCTTATCTCCCACAAACAGTGGGGGTCACGCAAGATGCGTTGCTGCTTGGTTAGCTACTTATGATTGCAGCTGTTCTGGACTGCCAGGCTTGGGCTAGTCCCTCCCTTTCTGGGCTAAAGCTTACCCTCAGGGCATCCAGTCCTCTCGACTGGGCTTACAACACCAGCTTTCTGTAGCTCAAGTGAAGGGATCGTCCTATTTGCTGGTTCCTCAAGCAGCTCGGGTAGCTGGCTTCTTTCCATGTTGCAGAGGTCTCTATTATGCTTGCATGTGGGAGTGAGAAGACTTACAGGCGCTGTGAGCTTACGTAGCTCAACCAAAGCGAGAGAAAGCAAAAGGAGAGAGCAAATTGGTAAACAAGTGGAGAATACTTATAGATTTATCGAGGCTGTATCTGGACAATGGGCATACTTGTCAACAGCCTTCTTTAACCTGTAGAAAGGATGAAGCTAGATTTATGCCCTTAGATGGAAAGAGCATGAGCATGCCATATGATAGGTTCATGTAGTTGTTTACCCCTTAAGGAGACAGGTTGGCTCCTGGGCCTTTGTCCCCCTGTCCTGAAAGGAGGGTTGAAAGGGGGGACTTGCCAAAACATGTTGGGACAAGTTTGCTGGTATCTGGGGGCATAATTCTTGACATATGGTGCCTTCACCACATATGCTCTGTAATGGCAAAATTCTTTGGAGGAAAATCATAACTAGACATTTAAACTTCCATGAGAGTCATATAGTTTATATGCCAGCTGCCTGCTCTTCTGAACACCCACCTCCAGCCCTTCTTCCAAGTAACTTGCTTAGAAACTAAGTAGAACAGAAGGACAGAATAGCCAGTTTGTATCATGAAACTGGACATTGACAAAATATAGAGGGGAGAATAAGCTTTTCTCAAATGTCTGAGGTGGGCCACCTTTTGTTCTGTTACCTTTATTTATTTATTTATTACCCAAAATACATTAGTGTGTCAGTCAATAGCTAAATACTGCCTTTGTTATACACTTAAGTTTTATGTATGTCATTTCCAAATTTCCACCCTTTCAAATATTTGAGATGTTTTTCCAGAAACTCATTATTATTACTAACCACTATGAAGTGTGGTTATTCAGGAAGTGTTTAAGGAAAACAAGCAAATAAATGAACCCCCAAATCAGTACATATATTAAATCCAGCTTCTTTTAATATTCCCAGTTAGATTTTCAAGAGCTTTAACAATAGTTACCAGCTGCTATCTTCATTAATTGTACAAATTTATGTAGAATAAAGAGCAGTTTCAAGCCAAAATTTGCATAGCAGTTCGTATTATTTATATTGTCCAACCCAGGAGTCTGGGTGCCATTTCTGCCAACATTCTTGCAGTTTTCATCTGCTGAGTTGGCTCCATTTCAGGTAATCCTGTTGTTTTAGACAGGTTTTATGGGGGTGCATTTTGAAAAATAAGGAAGTAAACAGAGATGAACAAGCTTTTCTGGCTAAAGAAGTCTTTCAGCTGATCCAATTTAGGAAATTGTGTATGATATTATAGACAACTTCAAAAAGGAGTAGAGTACATAATGGAGACCACAGATGAGCTGCTTATATCAATGAAAGTATGCCATGAGTCAGGGCAATACTACATCCTAAATCTCAAATCAAGTATGTGGTATACAATATTTTTCTCAGCTGATTTTGAGTAGTTTATCCATTTTCTTTTAAATATTTTTTTTTCCACAGAATCACAAAAACATTCAGGTTGGAAAAGACCCTCAGGATCCAACCAATAACCCTACTCTGCAAGGTTCATCCCTAAACCATATCCCCAAGTACCACATCCAAACAACCTTTAAACACATCCAGGATTGGTGACTCAACCACCTCCCTGGGCAGCACATTCCAATGCCTGACCACGCTTTCTGTGAAAAAATTTTTCCTAATGTCCAGTCTAAACTAAGTTGCAGCTTGGGGCCATTCCCTCTTGTTCTGTCACTAATTACCTGGGAGAAGATACCTGCATCAGCTTTTCTACAGTGTTCTTTCAGGCAGTTGTAGAGAGCGATGAGGTCTCCCCTCCGCCTCCACTTTTTCAAACTAAACATCCCCAGCTCCTTCAGTTGCTCTTCATAAGATTTATTCTCCAGACCCTTCACCATCTTCATTGCCATCCTCTGCACTTGCTCCAGCACCTCCATATCCCTCTTGTATTGAGGTGCCCAAAGCTGGACACAATACTCAGGGTGTGGTCTCACCAGAGCTGAGTACAAGGGGACAATCACCTCCCTACTCCTACTGGACACAGCATTTCTGATACAAACCAGGATGTCATTGGCTTTCTTGGCAACCTAGGCATACTGCTTGCTCATATTCATCGTGGTTGGGTGGTCTATAACAGATTTCCACCATGATATCACTCTTGCCTTACTCCTGATTCTTACCCATGAGGACTCAAACCTATCATTACCTTCATTAATTTTCATGGTTTCTCTTCTGAGCCTGGCAAATTTATATAACATACTAATGAAAAGTTTGCATAATATGCTAATGTATATATTTATTTAGATTCCTTACCCTTTTTTGTCATGTCTTTTTGAACTCTAACTTAAGTAGTCTCCTTATGTGACACCTGTATGAGTGTCACTTTTGACAACACAATTCAAAAATAACTTTTGTTGCATTGCTCTACGTCTGCAAGTTATCTTTGATTTTTGCAACAGTTTCAATCACACTGGGGAAAGAATTAGAAATCTTAAATATAATTAAATTCCTAAAAGTTCTAGGAGTGATAAATGTCACCATGGTATATAGAGAACTTCCAGTCTGCCTTCATAGAAGGAGAAGGAAGAAGAAATTAATTTTCATAGAAACCTTTTTGCAATAACAGATTGGTCTGTCTGCATGCAGATACAATTACTGATATGTGGTGGCTAGTCTAAACATCTCTCTGGAACAGGAGTGTGAAAGTAAATATGGTTAAAGTCAGAGTTATTTCAGTAGAAGATCTGTGGACCAAAAGATACATGTTCATAGATTGCCAGAATTCATTATTTTGCTGTTTGTGCAGCTTTGCATCAGAATTCTCTGATCATTCACTGTCTTCTAACTAGGTTCACACTTAAGACTTACTGGCATCTGAAAACAAGCTATACTGTGTCTTGAGTTATTTAAATTTATCATGGGAGTTGGTATAGTCATTAAGCCACTCTTCATCATATCTGAAAAGTCATGATAGTCAGAAAAATTTCCTAATATTGAAGAAAAGGCAATATTGCAACCATTTATGAAAAGGAAAAATTTGGGAACTACTAATCAGTCAGACTCTCTCTCTCTGTGACTCCTAAATCATGGAAAAGATCCTCTTGGAAGATGTGTCAAAACATAAGGAAGACAACTGATTAGAGACAGCCCATGGCTTGCAATCGTTTGACTTTCTCATAATACAAGAAGTGATAAATAACCAGTGATAGTATTTACTACATATTTAAACATTTAATTTGAAAAATATTGCAATACAAAAAAAAAAAAAAAAAAAAGAAGAAACATTGCATATGAGCATAGATATCTATTTTAAATGAAGGCATTAAAATAAATTTAAAGTAAGACATTCAATATGGGTTTCTGCAGTATCTCCACTCCTGACAAGTTGCCAAATTCTAATGTTTTTAAATTAGTATTCAAACTAGCTTTAAAAGTATGGGTTTTAACTGTCATGTAAATCACAGCTCAGATATGGTATTAGTGAGTAAATCTTTTGTATCTGAATTCTTAGATGACATGCTAAGATCTGTATGTGCTTTCCTAAATGCTCATTCTAACTGACAAAACCAGTGCAAGAAGTATGTTATAACATTTTTACATTTAGAGTTACAGATATCTAAAAAATAAAAAGATACCTGGTAACTATACTGAAGTACTATTGACAGAATATAATCAAGATCTTATTAACTTAGAAAAGCATCAGAAAAGTTTTTCATTTGCTTCAAATCTTTTTGGGAACATCTGATATTATAAGAAAGATCCTGGGGCTTTAATGCATATTTTTAAGTTTAATTTCTCCAAGGGATGGCAAAATCAAGATGAAGAGTCAGCACAGATAGATAAATGAGGTATATTTTCCTCCAAAGGGAGTGAAAGACAGGTTATGTTACTGCTACATGAACAGTTGCCCATTTTTAGTATTCAGATGACATTTGAAAGAGGTTTCACATTTTGAACAGGTATTTTCTCAAATAACTTTGGTTCCTTAATTCCTTTAGGGATCACAGCAACTAACACTACATTCAACAGAGCCAGAGAGCAACTTGATTAACTGCAGTTGTGTGAAACAGATTTGTCTAAGTATCAATTTGCTTTCAACCTGCCTGCCATCTCCATAAATTATGTAAACAATTGTGCAAGAGGAAATAGCATTTATGTTGATCTTCCAGGATGTGTTCTATCATTTCATTTGATTATGATAAAAGGTGTTTTCCATGACTAACAGCTTGGATACAATTGACAGCAATTTCAGAACATTTAGTTGTGTAGTTCTGTTTATATATATATATATGTATGTATTTATATCTGATCAGGTACACAATTAGTAACTGAAGGATACACACATTCTGCTCTTTGAACACTTTACCATTCCACAATGCAAAACATTATTCTGAAAATGGTATTGTCAAGAAAATTATGAGGTGCAACTGTATGGGTTTATTTATAAGATGTTATACTGTAAGAAGCTTCACATAGCATGTGCCTATGTGTCACAATTACACATCCTCCATTGTTCTTTTGTTGCATATGTAGGTGTTGCAAAATAAAAATGCCTTCTCCATCCACTAATAGTATTTGGCATCACTTTGAGAGTTCCATAAACAGCTAAGTAATATCACAGAATCACAGAACATTTGGGGCTGGAAGGAACCTTTGAAGATCATCTTGTCTAATCCTCCTGCTTGAGCAGGATCACCTAGAGTAAATCACAAAGGAACATACTCAGGTTTTGAATGCCTCCAGTGACAGAGACTCCACAACTTCACTGTGCACATGCAAAGCAAAGAAAGTTTGCCTTATGTTTATGTGGATCCTTCTGCAACCCAGTTTGTGTTGATTGCCCCTTCTCCTGTCACTGGAGACCACTGAGAGTCTGGCTTCATTGTCCTGAAACTCACCCTTTAGATATTTATAAGCAGTAATGAGACCTCCTCTGTATCTTCTCCAGACTAAACAGCTCCTCCAGTTCACTCAGCCTTTTCTTGCAAGGCAGATGTTCCAAAACCAAAACATAAACCAAAATTTTCCATCTAAGTTAAGTTTATCTATGTTGCAAACACAACACTAGTGTGATCCAAATGCATTCTAGGTCTTCAGGAGATACTACAGGTTCTGACAGTGATGGAGGTTGGAGAATGCAAAGAAAAAAAATCCTATTATCTGTATGTAGATAAACCATCTATATATGTGAATGTGAGAGAGAAGGCTATTTCTTTTTTTGTGTGTCTTCTACAGCTGGTATATGGTAAATAGAATATCATGGTGCATGTCATGCAATGTCTACAGCCTGCATTTAATCTTGGTGCCTTCTTACTGAATGTGGTACCACATACGTATTGCAGTTCTGGAAAAGTCTGCTACCATTTGTGTCGCTGCCCATGGCAGCGAGGTTGGAACTACATGATCCTTGTGGTCCCTTCCAACCCTGATGATTCTATGATTTATGTATTTATATATAGTTACAGATCTTATATTTTTAGTCTCAGCCTCTCACCCCTTGTTAGTATATTTTTAAATCTGGCAATATCAACAATGAAGCTTGCCTCTATCTTTGTTCCTAAATTGAGTATTTCCTTTCATGCAGGATGGGAACATGACTGACACTTTATGTGCTGTACCCTGGAATGGCATTTCATTATTTACTATATTTAGATAGAAGAAGGGAATAGGATACATAACATTTCTGCAATTCAGGAAACCATTTAAAATTTGTGATTTAATCTGAGTTTTACGTTTATTACTCTTTTTTTCTATCATTAGTCTACTGCTTGTATAACTTCTCCTCACTCTTGTAACACAGATGTGAAGGATGTTAAAAAGACTAGAATTTTTGTACTCTGCAGTGTTTTGAAATCTCTAATCAATTTAGGTGAAGTATTTTTTCCCTACATTTTAGGGGCTAGGCTCACACTGGGCTGTAATTACAACTTTCTATCCACATAGAAGTTTTGTTTTTCAGAATAAATCTTTAAGATTTGGATGCTTTGTGATAATTTTTTTTTTGACAGAGCACTCATAAGTTCATCATTCAAAATCAGAAAATATGTTACGTTTAGTTTGCATAGATTAAGAATTATCCTCTCTGTCTTGGGCATATTATTTCTAATGACTGTAAACAAGATTTAAAGATGGCTCAGGACCAGAATTCCAAGAAGAAACAGAAAAGCAAACCAAACCAAAACAAAGTTATGAAAAATGTCAGTATCAAACCAGTTTCCTGAATTTTAAAAAAACCTGTAATTGAATTGTAACTAGTGCATTTGAAATAATGACAACATTAAAAGCAAAACTTTGGATGAAAATTCTAGGTAGAACATCCTCCCCAATAGTTTATTCTGTCTTGTTGCACAAAAAGCATTACACATGAAACTTTTCATAAAACTAACATTACATCACATAGGATAAACATATGAGAGAATGAAATATAAACATTTACATCCTTCTCATCAGTCTTCACACACTAACTTCTAGAAGAAACTCCAACATGACAAAAAAATAAAAAAGTTTATGCTATAATTTTTGTAGTTGTGTTAGAATGATACAGTTGTAGAGTAAGATGATTTTAAATTATTATTATTATTATTATTATTATTATTATTATTATTATTATTATTACTATTATTATTATCATCTCTACTGGTATTTCCAAACTTGAAGAAATAATTTTGAAAGCAGTTTTAAAATAGGTTGGATATTGCTGTCTTTAAAATGCAATAGCAAAAAATAATCAGATTTCCAATGGCACTCTGAGAGAATTACATGTCCCTGGGGAAAAGAAAACAAACAAAGAAACAAAAAAAACCCCTATGTTTGTAATTATGGATTTTTGATATCAATACTGATTGAATATTTGTCTTTTCTCTGATGTACTATACTGAACTGAAATTACAAATACTAGTTGTTGTTGAAAGTGCACTATTACCTGTTCCTTCTCATCAGGAAATTAACATCCTACAGTTTGTTTCTTAGTCTATTTCAAGCAAATTGTTAATCTATGTACTATTCAATCTGCAAAATTGAAGCATTTGAAACTTTGAGCAATTTCTGTGGTTTTCAAATTATGTTATTAATTATTTTAGTGCCATGGTTTAAATTTCAGAAGTTATGAAGCCTCTGAATAGCTCAGCTGTCTATCTTACTGCATCCATGAATGAAACCATATGCTAACAATCTATCTTTGAATATTTAAGCAAGAAGAACTCCATGGTCTGATAAGAATGACAGGCAAACTCCAGCAACTAAACAAAAAGCTCATCAGTTAAGACCAAAGGGAGAAGTTTAGACTAACAGTCACAGAAATCTTAAATAGAAGTGTAAGGGAAACTACTCTTCAGCTCCATACTCACATTTATGCCACTTTTATGAATGTTTTACTGGGGTACAAGAAACCAAAGTTATTAATAACAGCAATTTCTTATTGAGAGATCTAAATAGCAAAATGACAAATGAGTATATGCAGAGATATCGTTCCCATGGAAACCGTAATTCAGTCAGTTTGTGCACATGTATTAAAGCATATGTTCGTGCAAGGGCAATGAGATATAGTTTCTTTGGGAACCATAACATTGGCTTTACTGACTTTTGTGTGTGCTAAATGTCAACTGTTATTTTGCATTAATATATCTTGTACTTTCTTTATTGCATTGCTGAACAGCATACTGAGTGCTATTATAACAAAAGGTAGTTTTCTAGTATTTTCATGCAGAATATAAAACATAAGATGGCAAAGAGAGCTTAAAGTTCAAGTTTACACATTTAAATCATTCTTTCGGTTGAAAAATTTGGAACTAAAAGATCATTTCTGCTTACAGATCTGCACAACTGCTGAGCTGTGATCTCTGTGCTTCAGGGAATTGTCACTAGTGAAAACATTACACAACAACATCTACCTTGGAACATTGCAGTGTTAGTTTTCATCTTCAATATAAATAGAATTAGAAGATGAAGAAGACTAGAAAGGAACTTATCCTGTATCCTTAAACCAGTGAGGGTTCTGCTTTTTTTTTGTCAGATACAGAATAGCTTAAAATTTACATAATGCTAATGTTACATCACGAAAACTAAACAAGGTCTACAAGGCCTGCATATTTAACAAGGAGTCTTTCTCTTCACCATAAAGGCAGTCTAAAAATGCATCAGAAATCTACCTTGCAGGTTCAGTTGTATTATAAAATAAAATAGTAGAAAAATGTCAAAACAATAAAAAGTGGGGGGGGGGAAGAATTGCTTTTCAAATTGCTTCAGGTGACTGAAACAGATTTCATTGCAAGATTTCAGAACAAAGACTTACATATTTTTTTGAAAAATATTTTGGAGTAGGAGAGAATTGCAAACAAAATTCTGTTTTGTTTTCCCAATACAGGTTTATACCATGTTTAAACTTAATGCAGGGGATAGATTAGTCTGTGGCTTCCAAGGACTTCTGTAACCCTTTTTCAAACAGCTAGTGAGTGCTATTCCTTTTGTGGAAATAGTTTTTGATACAAAAGTAGGTGACTGGACTAAGTGTCAACCCAATAACCCCACCCTAGGAATTTTGCATTTACTTAGTATTGTTGTGATGGTTTGAAACTGTCTTTTTAATTTTTCCTTGCAAAGTTCAAAACAGAGAAAGTGAAAGAATGTAAATAAGTCACTATTGGGTGTAAGAAAGCAAAATAACGATTGTTCTAAACACTTCCATTGGATAGATAGAAATGTTTAAGAACTATTACCCAAAACAAAGTAGGCACTCTGCACATTCTGCGTTCGGCAGTGGGGGCAGTTGCTGGGCTGTCTGGCTGCTGTTTTCTTCTTCTTCTCTTCTGGCCGAAGATAACACGTACTAAGTTAACAACTTTCTGCTCTAACTAACTCTGCTTCTCTGTACAGGGGGGTCTGGGGGGAAGCTCCTGGGAGAGAGAGAGGCCCCTTTGGGAGGGTCCCCTTGGGAGCTTGGTTGTGCTTTTCTGTTGGTTGTATATATTTGTAAATGTTGTGAATGTTGTGTATTTGTACATATTCATTGCATTTCATCGTAGATTTTAGACTCTGCTTGTAAATACAGCCTTCATTTGCTTCCAGACTGGGCTAGCCTGGCTATTGTCAGTGGGGGGTGGAATTTCAGCTCACACCAACACAATTGTTCTTAGAGTATTGCAGAACAAAATAAACAGCTATATTTCTACATTGTTTTGCAGCATGGAGTTGGAAAATTGTTAATATACTTACCCAGATGATGGATCGCAGAGGCATTTTCTGCTAAATCCAGATTGATACACTGATCAGCAACCATGTAATCTGTCAGTCTATATCCAACACCAAGAACCTATGGGGGCAGACTAAAAGACCAGAATTCAACATTTTTTTCTGTGGCTTACTAAAGTTATAAATTCATGTCATGATGGGAGCAAGCATAAACACTAGCCAGTTCCTGGTTGGTGGTGAATTTGTCCCTGTTAGCAGCCAAGCTCCCACACAAACACTTGCTTACTCATTGACCCTTTTCTTAGTAGGAATTGGGAGAGATTAAGAATCACACATATGAGAAAACTTGTGGATTGAAAAGAAAAAATTAAAATCCTTCACCAAGTACTGTAATGGGTGAAAGAGACTTGAGAAATTTAATTTCATGTATTAGTAATTAGTATAACCTATACATGTAATTACTATTTCCAGTACTAGTTTTGGTTGTGATAATTTTCTTCATAGAAGAAAATTATTTTCTAGAATTAAGAAAACATCTGCCTGCCAATGGGGTATAGTGAATGAATTCCTCATTTTTCTTTGTTTGTGTGTACAACTTTTCCTTATTGGTTAAACTGTCTTTATCTCAACTCTCAAGCTTTCTTACTTTACCAGTCTCATTCTTTTCCCCATCCCACTGATGGGAAGTGAGGAGGTGACTGTGTGAGGCTTAGCTGCCTACAAGGACCAACTCACAAAAGGAAACAAACATTTAA
This sequence comes from Indicator indicator, assembly GCF_027791375.1. Lineage (NCBI taxonomy): Eukaryota > Metazoa > Chordata > Aves > Piciformes > Indicatoridae > Indicator > Indicator indicator. The sequence continues at coordinate 48,648,048 of NC_072010.1, read as the reverse complement.
ACACATGGAAAAATAAATTTCCTTCTGCTTTCCCAGTCTCAATTTCAGTCCTAGCCACTACTCTTCAAATAACTCCTCTCCCTGCTCCTATACCCCTACTTCAATTTTTCACCCCTCTTCTCCCCCTCTATTATTGCTGTGGGTTACACTCAGTCCCTTCAATGAAGGAACAAGTGGCAGTGAATACTGGAGTCAGTGAATAGCTGTTTCCTTCTGACACTCCTTATTTCTCACTCTATTTTTTTGCTGCTGTTCCTTCTTTCTTACTTGCTTCCTATACTCTGGTATGGTTTCTCTACATTACATAATCCCTTTTTGTAGGTGTGCCTGCTCTCAGGTAGGTTTATCCATGGATTTTGTTTTCTATGGGGACATGCTTGTTCTGGTGTGCTCTGCTTTGGTGGGGTGCCAGTTCTGCTATGGTGTGAGCACTTCCTACTCCTCTGACCCTTATTTCCTCGTCCTCTCTCCAGCAATTTCTCCCTTTCTTAGATATTTATTCCCAGAGATATCACAAAGTCCTCCAAGTGGGTCACTGTAGGAGATTGTCCAGAGTCAGGACAGGGACTCAATATGAGTTAAAGTCCTGCTCAGCCAGAGTCAAGACATAGACCCAATATGAGTTCAGAATCCTGCTCACTTATTATTATAAGACACAGGCTTTTACAGTATTATGTGCTGTCTACGCGAGTAACATTAGCCTGCAATTGGCTAATATACATTGTTCACGCACCCGTTACTGTACGCTGATTGGAATATGGTATCGGCTATGTTTTTCTGCCTTGCACTTCAACACCTGGCTTCATCTCCTGTTTACTGCTCTGCCAAGCTTTCTCTTATCAGCCTCTCAAGGGCATGTTACCCTGTTTATAGTTAGTATAGCTTGGATTGTTCAGCTCATGGCCTTTTATCTTCTGGCCATTTCTCTACAGGTCACCTTTGGTCAACAGTGAGTTTATTGATGAGCTGGATGAGCTGGCTAGAATTGGGTATGACTAGCTTGTGTCCCCAAATTTCTCTCACAGATGTCTACCCAGCAAGATTCCCTGTCCCTTCCAAAAAACATCCCTTGACATTTATACTTAAATGGGTTCTGTATCCCATCATCCAAGGCAAAACAAATATGTGTGTTTTCACTCTGAGAGTTTTTTAAGTCAAATTCAATACTGTATTTTTTTATTTAATATATTTGCATGTCTTCCAAAATTGTATCAAACAGGCATTACCTTAGACTATGCTTTAGAACAGATTTAGTAAATCTGTTCTTATTTTGGAAACAGATTTACAAAAAAAAGCAGGTCAAAGAAAAGCTGAAGGCCATATGAGGACACAATAGTGGCAGTTATTTGACATTAAATTTGCAGTAGATGCCTACAAAGATGAGCTCAGTCTTCTACCATGCATTATAACAAGCAGTCCTGATAAAATCAGTGAGATTGTTCATGGAGCAAGATGGTACCCATGTTGGACTAATTTATCAAAGTCTATCCTATAATGATTGCATTGAACCACTACAGTCTTGGTATTTATCACACTGTGGTATTTACCATTAGTGAGGCATTTGCAGTTCCCTTATGCTGGGAATGCGGAGTACTGAAAATACCATATGAAGTTTAATTACCATCAGTAGTAAATGTCAAGATTTTAATGACACTTGCTCTACACATCATATGAATTTAGAACTGAAAATCATAGAATTGTTTTAATTGTAAAAGACCTCTAAGATCATTGAGTTCAACCATCAACCTGACACCACCATAGCAATTAAATCGTGTCCTAAAGTGCCATGTCCACATGTGTCAGTGTGAGCTGAAATTCCCCCCCACACCAACAATAACCAGGCTAGCTTGGTCTGGAAGTGAATGAAAGCTGTATTTACAAGCAAAATCTACAATCTATGATGAAAGGCAACGAATATGTACAAATATACAAAATTCACAACATTTACAAATATATACAATCAACAGAAAAGCACAACCAAGCTCCCTTTGCTTGCCCCCAAAGGGGGCCTTTCCCAAGGGACCTCCCCCCCTCAGACCCTCCTGGCAGAAAGCAGAGTTAGTAAAAAGCAAAAAGGCTGTTAACTTAGCTCGCCAAGGTCAGTGTGTTATCTTCAGCCAGAAGAGAAGAAGAAACAGCAGCCAGACAGTCCAGCAAGTTGCCCTGACTGTGCCTACTTTGTTTTGAGTAGTAGTTCTTAAACATTTCTATCTATCCAATGGAAGTGTTTAGAACAATCATTATTTTGCTTTCTTACACCCAGTAGTGACTTATTTACACTCTTTTGCTTTCTCTGCTTGAACTTTGAGAAGAAAAATTAAAAATTAAAAAAAATTAAAAAGTTTGAAACCATCACACCACGTTTCTTGAATGCTCTGGGCAGCCTATTCCAATGCCTAGCCACTCTTTCCACAAATAATTTTTTCCTAATATCCACTGTGGCTGAATCTGAAACTATTTTCTCTTTTTCTATCCCTTGACACTAGCGAGGAGAGACCAATACACACCTCACTACAACCTCCTTTCAGTTCATTGTAGAAAAGAGTCAGGTCTCCCCTCAGCTTTCTCTTCTCCAGACTAAACAATCCCAGTTCCCTCCACTGCTCCTGTTAGAATTATAGTTATGAATGAGCAGCAGAGATATTAATGCAAACATTAATTAGTTTATTAATGTACAAATTATGCCAAAATTATTGACAGTTAATATTTACAGGTACAGGTATTCAGATGAAAGAATCACCTCTACAAAATGTATAGGTATAAGTAATTTGAAGGATTTAGACAAATTAGAAAATTTAGAAAATTTGGAAACAGCACTTAGTGTGAAAGAGACCTGCAAGTCCACAAAACAGAGCAGCTTGGCACAAACCTTAACAGAAACTTTTATAAGAAAATATTTGCTTTATTCACAAATTAGATTTTTTGCGGAATCTTAGGTACTGTGAGAAACAAGCTCACTCTCCTAAAAATTTTGTTGAGGGACAAAGTCTGTTAAAGAAGGTTTGTTTACAGCACTGGGTACATGCCTTCCTGCATGTACACCTCTCCTCCCCCTGTTAGGGGCTTTTATAACCCACCCTTGTTACAGGACCACTTCCTGTGCAACATCCTGATTGGATCCAAGAACAAAGAACCTCTGTCCCACTGCAGGAGTTCTCGCCACTGCATGTCTGGTGGTGGTCTCTTCAAGGGTCAGTGGATGCTTGAACTTCTGAACTCAAGTGTCCCAGGTGCACTGCACCTGTTGCTAGGGACCAGTATCTGACCCTGCATGAAATGTCCTTGAGACTGGATCCTCACATTCTTCCCTCTTACTTGCCTATACCCTTAATTAGCTGAAGGAAAATTACTTCCCTTATCTTTATTTATCACAGTACTGCATTTGTAATCCAGAAATTATGTCATGGATGTGCCATAAGCAAAACCAAACAGCACCAATCACTTGGAACTCTGTGCCGCATGGCTGCTGTCTTTGTCAGAGCAAAAGTTTCTGATGCCTTCCGGGAGAAGCTTTCAGAGGTTTTTGCAGCTTAGTCCAGGGGGGCCCAAAACAGCTTCCCATTCAGGGAAAGTCTTGCTGCCAAGGGTTTGCAGGGCACAGCAAAACAGCTCCTCAGAAAGGTGGGAGTGAGAGGGGGCGACTCCCTCTGCAGCTCATGGGGTTCAGCTGGAACGGCTGCCAGATGGACAAAGTGATGTCCCTGCTCGTGGGGCTGTAGCAGTCAAGGGTGACCACGGTTCCCTTGCTCAGCAACAAGCCAGGCAACAGGTAGTTCAGTTCGCTGATAGTGAGACACGGTACATGGAGTCTGCATCCTCTACAACGTTGCCTGTAGCCAGGCAATGCTCAGAGAAGGTTAAGCTCGTGGTGACTGATGGCACGGCAGTGTGCTTGGGTGAATGGCTGTTTTGTGGTCCAAAGCAAAGTGATTGGGACCCTGGTTTGAATCTTGGAACAGTTCATGGATCACAGGTGAAGCCGACTTTCCGGCAGTGTGGAGTGTGGAGTAAACATGGCTCAAGCACGAGCACTTGTTTACCAAAACAAGTCCAATGTAACATTTGCCAAAATGAATACCTGACCAATATCAAAACTTGTACACAGAATAATTAACCAATAACGTGGTGTTTTACCAAATATAGTATATGCATATGCAGTGCACAAGGCAAGTATGAGTAAATTGCATGAACCTTGTTTACCACAAAGATGAAAAACATGCCGAGGCAGGTTGTTTACCTAGACTTGCTGACACCTCGTTCCTTTGTCTATTTGGTGCCAAAATCCTTCCCACTCCAGAAGGGAGGGGGGAAGAGGGGGTTTGAGCAAAACAAGTAGGGACATGTTGGCAATATTTGGGACATAATTCTGGGCATATGCACCTTTTATCACAGCCCCTCAGAAGACTTGCTCTCCAGACCCTTCACAGGGTCATTACCCTTCTCTGGACACATTCCAGCAACTTCTTCTCCTTCTTGTAGAGAGGGCCCCAAATCTGAACACAGCATTCAAGGTATGGCCTCACCAATGTTGAGTACAGGGATAAGATCACTTCACTATTCCTGCTGGCCACTCTATTCCTAATATAGGCCAGCATCCTGTTGGTTTTCTTAGACACATGAGCACACTGCTGTTCTCAGCTCAGATTGCTGTCAACCAGTACCTTCAGGCCCTTTTCTGCTGGACAACTTTCCAGCCATTCTGCCCAAGCCTGTAGCATTGCATGCAGTTGTTGTGATCCAGGTACAGGAGCTGTCACTTGGCCTTGTTAAACCTCATATAACTGACCTCAGACCATTGAACCAGTCTGTCCAGATCCCCATACAGAGCATTCCTACCTTTCAGCAGATCAACACTCCCACTCAGTTTGGTGTCATCTGCAGACTTGCTGAGGGTGCATTCCATCCACTTACCCAGGTCATTGGTAAAGGTATTAAACGAGACTGGCCCCAAAAAAGGAGCCCTGGGGAACACCACTTGTGTCTGGCTGAGAAATTAATTTATCTCCACTCACTACCACTCTTTGGGCCTAGATGTCCAACCAGTTATTTACTCAGCAAAGCATCCACTCATCTAAGCCATGCACAGTCATTTTCTCCAGGGGTATGCTATGGGAGACAGTATCAAATGCTTTACTAAATTCCAGGGAAACATCCACGCCCTTTCCCTTTCCACTAAGTGTGTCACCTTATTGTAGAAGAAGATCACATTTATCAAGCAGGACCTGCTCTTCATGAATCCATACTGACACTGAAGATGACCTGGTCCATGACCTTCCATACCACCAAGGTCAGGCTGACCTGTCTGTAGTTCCCCATGTCCTCCTTCTGGTCCCTCTTTTAGATGGGCATCACATTTGCCAAACTCCAGTAGCTGGAACTGCATTGGTTAGCCAGGGCTGCTATTATAATGATGGAAAGTGGCTTGGTGAGCACTTCTGCTGGTTCTCTCAGTGCCCTCAGGTATATGCCATCTGGACCCATAGACTTGTGTATGTGTAAATGGTGTAGCAGATCACTAACAGATTTGTCTTAAGCTATGTGGGTTGTGTTCTGCTCCCCATTGCAGGGAAAGAAAGAGTTAATAAAAACCAAAGAAAATTAAAATAATTAAAGAGGTAACGCAACCTGCTCCTACATTTAGCTGCTAGCCAAATGTGCACTAGAGTCATGCTCATAGTATTACTCACATCAGGTATCCATGGAAAGTGTTTCAATTTACACTGAAACCAACTGTCTTGTCTGACTTTCTGTGAAGAAGAAATTTCTGAGAGGAGAAGGGTCAGACAAACAAAAATAAGTCAGGAAGAATCTAGATAGAAGGCATTAGTAATGCAGGTTAATGTATATCTTTTGAAAAGGTAGTAATACAGGTTAATAGATATCTTTTGAAAAGACATTTTCATATTGACCACAGATTTTCTAAGGGAAGAAAAACAGGCTAAAATTAATTTGAAGCTACTTCAGATACTTGTCTAGTGAATAGTCCTATTGTATTATAATGATACAGTTTAAAAGGGAAGAGAACTACTAGTTTCATTTTGAATCAGATCCTATTACTGGGAATTATGACAACAGACAGAGTCAAAGATAGAACAATTTTTTATGCTTTACCAGAATTAAAAACATATTGGCAATGAACAATTCTAGTCATTAGGGATAACTAACCCAATACTTTGTGTTTTTTAATTCAGATAAAATTTGAAATTTATTCTTAGCAAATTCTATAAATTACAAATATAATCTTATCACTGGCATGTGTTTACAGACTATTTTGATATGTAGAAGTCCTGAGGGGTGACTTTTTCTTAGCTGTTTCCTTCAAACAGAATTCATGTACTGCATTAATTATTTACTATCACACATTGAAAAGATGTTGGTCCTTAAAAGTAAAATGGCATTTACATTGATCAAAGGAAAAGGGAGTAAAGTCCTTGGTTTTTGAAAGCTTATTTCTAGCTTCTTGTGATGCACAGACAAATAGATTCCAATGAGTTATCTAGTTTTCTAGTAATGCTTTTAATAAATGTCCTTTCATGTCAAGAGACTGGATGACTTTTTAACACTCATAGATTATTATTGTGGAGGAAAAATACACAGTACGCAAACTATATACAATACTTGATGTTTTACTTACAGAAAACAGAATACCAACGTAGTGAATCCTGTTGAGTACATACATCCATTTACTATCAATGATGGTTTTCAAATAGAACCAGAGAGTTTGCCTGGGTTTTGTAAAGATTGTGAATGGAAAAAATGTTGAAGGGTTGTTGGGTTTGTTGTTTTGGTTTGTTTTGGTTTGATTTTTTCAAAACTCATGCAGCATACTTTCCTGTCCAAGGACCTCTCTTCGTAGGGCTTGTGCTCAAGATCTCTCACCAGCTTTGTTGCTCTTCTTTGGATACTTTCAAGTATCTCAATGTCCTTCTTAAACTGAGGAGCCCAGAACTGGACACAGTACTCAAGGTATGGTCTAACCAGTGCTTGAGTACAGGGGCAGAATGACTTCCCTGCTCCTGCTGGCCACACTATTTCTGATGCAGGTCAGGATGCCATTTGCCTTCTTGGCCACCTGGGCACACTGCTGGCTCATGTTCAGCCTACTGTCAACCAGTACCCCCAGGTCCCTTTCTGCCTGGCTGCTCTCCAGCCACTCTGACCCCAGCCTGTAGCTCTGCATGGGGTTGTTGTGGCCAAATTGCAGCACCCAGCACTTGGACTTGTTAAATGCCATCATGTTGGACTCTGCCCATCTGACCAGCATGTCAAAGTCCCTCTGCAGAGCCCTTCAACAGATTGACACCTGCCCCCAACTTGGTGTCATCTGCAAACTTACTAATTAATGGTAGACTCTATCTCCTCATCCAGATCATCAATAAAGCTAATAAGCATCAATAATCTAATAAGCTTCTCCTTTTCTCACTGAAATAAATTCATGTGTTTAGTTTTAGGTTTTCCATAAACTGCCACACACAAAATGTCAGTCTTGAAGCAAGAAAGCTGTTACTCCGAAGATTACATTCAATTTCAGAAGGGTGATTTGTTAATGCAATTAAAAATTTTCTTTGTTCGACATTTAAAATATTGCTGTGCTAGTTCAGTGAAGAAAACTATTCTTGTGAACATATTATCTTATAGTTCTGTTTTGCACATTTCCGGTCTTTCAGTGTGCTTAATGGATGTTCTTCTGCAAGTGGTGAATGTGTGTGCTGAAGTAATTTTTAAAATCAGCTCCTGAATTATTGATTTTTGGTTGAATTATTGATTTGCATTATCTGAAGACCTTCCTTCTTTCCTTCCTACCTTCCTTCCTTCCTCCCTTCCTCCCTTCCTCCCTTCCTTCCTTCCTTCCTCCCTTCCTTCCTTCCTTCCTTCCTTCCTTCCTTCCTTCCTTCCTTCCTTCCTTCCTTCCTTCCTTCCTTCCTTCCTTCCTTCCTTCCTTCCTTTCCTTATTAGTATTTTACCACCAAGTATTTTGTGAAAAACCTATCACCAGTATATCCAAATTCTGTGAAATCAAAATTCTTAAGCTGTTGCTAAGGGAAAAGAAATCTAGGAAGGGAAAATTCCAGAAAAGACGTAAAGATGGATCAAGGGTGTCTGCTACTGTTATGGATTTACAAAATCCTTTTGTCTATAATGGCACTTTGTTCAGTGGAACCCCTACTCCAAATTTTCTTCAGAAAAAAAAAGAAAAGAAATTAAATTTGCATGTAGTCAAGGAATGAAAATAACTATTAAGAGAGGCCAAATGGATACGGTTATGGAAAGATTCTTTAAAACAAGTAAATAAATAAATAAGTCTACTAAGAAAAAACACCCCACACTGATTAAGACAATACTTCTTGTCATTTCCCATTGATGAAAATGGAAGCTAAATTTCAATTGGCTTTATATGGATGTTCTTTAAAAAAAAAACTGGATAAAAACTACAATTTTTTTTCCTATATTTGGATGCACCATTAAAAGCATAAATACTTTTTTAAGAGAATGACTTCTCAGCATCAGAATCAGAACATTTGTATTAAATAATAAAGAGGAAATAACAAGGGAATTAGCACTACAGTAGAAATTGAATGAAAACCAATTAATCTCTGGATAATAAAAAAAAGAGAAAATTATGAGTACATTTGAAGATTATGTATTTTCTGGCACTATCGCTACTAAGGAAATATGTGATTACATTAATATGAAAGCCCATTTGCTTCTCATTACAGAGAATATACCAAAACTATATGTAAATGTTTTACACTTGCAAAGTCAACACTGAACAGTATAAAAAGTCTGCAATTAACTTGTAGAACTTTGCTTCTAACTTCTATTTTAAAGGATATGCTTGTTTTAATTATTTTATGAGTCTTTATATTATAGAATAGTTGAATTAATGAAATCAGTAAGTCATTTAAAAAGCTGATACTAAGCAGATGAGATACATACCAAATCTTTGTTACAGTTTATGATCAAAATTATAAGCCAGATATATCATAAAAATATGAATACAATTTATAAAATATTAAAAATTATTTTCCCGAGCTAATTTGATCAGAATAATTTGCCTGGTCGGTGACAAGTCGATTTCACACAATAGGATGTTAATAAACAGCAGAATAACAGTCTAGAAAAATCAGAAGCTTGGAATAAAGAGGAACAAACTGGAAACTCTCTTAAACATGAAAACAAACGCAATGCTGAGCTGCTAATCATCAAAACTTTTGCTGGATGAAGCAATACCTGGGAGTTATGATTTGTAATACAAGAGGCAGAGATAATCCAAAATGTAAATCCCAAAACAGAAGAAATATGAGAGAGAGCGTGCTGCTGTAGTGGAGCTTGGTAACAAGCTTAGAACAAAAGAGCTAATCCCCCTGAAGACAGGAACAAAATACAGGTGCTCATCACAGTCTTGATCCCATCAACCAAGAGGGTGTGGGATTTCAAATCATCCCCTCTAAATTCCCTTTTTGAAAACTGAACAGCCCAATGGCAGATCACCTATTCAAATCTGGACAATCAGTTCAAAATGCTGTATGGCAGGCAAACTGCACACACATTCTCGAATAGGCAACTGCATGTGTCAGAGGCTGTCTGAAACGTGAGGCACAGGGCTTAGCTTTACTTCCCCTCAGACAGCCTTAATGACGCCTGCCTATTGGCTCCTCCACCTCACCCTGGACCCTGTACCAGGTCCAGAAGAAGGAGAGAGGGTGTTGCAATGTGGTGGGTTGAAATTTCCCTCCTACATTAACCACACCAGACTAGCTCAGTTCGGAAGCAAATGAAACTTCTGAAGCTACAAGCAAAAACTACAGGCTACAATGGAATGCAATGAATATATACAAAATATACAGTATTTACAATATTTACAGATATATACAATTAAGAAAACCAGCACAGAACCCTCCTGGCCAAACCAGGAAAGCTGTCTCTCTGCCTCCCCATTCCCTGCCTTCCCCAGACCCCCCTGCTGGTGAAAGAAAAGAGAGAGAACAAGCAGAGATTTATGTTACCATTCAAGGTCAGTATGCAGCTTTGTTATCTTCTTCAGCAAAGAAAAGCAAGAAGAGAAAAGCAGAAACACCCTGCTAGAGTGCCCCGCAGAAACACACCAGACAGACTGAACTTTGAGTACTAAATCTTAAATGGTGCTATCTCTTCAATGGAATTGGTTAGAATAATAATTATTTTTCTTTTTTTTTTACACCCAACAGTGATTTATTTACATTCTTATTACTTTCTGCTCAAGATATGTGAAAATTTTTAAAGGCATAGCCCTAAAAACAGTACAAAGACAAGTGGCCAAACTGTTTAGCTGGTTTGCTAATGCCTCTTCCAGGACAATTTTAACTTTTGAAAGTATCAGAAGTTTATTTTTGCATAAAAATAATTTAGAAAATCTATACCAATTATTTTTATTTACTTCAATTAATTGAACTCTAACACATAGCATTTAGTAACAGCAAAGAAACACAGATGTTCTCCTCCTTTACCTTGATTTGTAAAATAGCAGTAAGATTAAAAAGGAAATGTCTCAAAGATTTCTATGCAAGAGAAACACCTCTGTATTTCAAGAAAGATTGGATGACCAATTCAAAGCTCCAAAGCAAAATTCTGACCCTTGGAGTTTAGAAATAAAACCAAATCTAAACAGCAATACCTGGTTTATGTCATAATGTACTTGTGATAGTTTAACCCAGCCTTTTCCCTGCAACACAGAAGTGAGGGAAAGTAACACACAAAAAAGACTCAAGGTTGAGAAAAAGAGTTCAGATAAGATAAGAGTTTGCTAAGTAAATGAGATAATAATGCAATGCCTATTTGCAAAAAAATCAACCAACCAACCAAACAAACAAACAAAAAAGCCCAAACAAACAAAAAACCAAAGCACATCAGAAAGCAGCAGCAAGTAGAAGCAAGCAAGGTAAACCCCTACGTCACTCCCGCTCCAGATGCCATCATAGTAGAAGAGAGCTAACATCCAAAACCTGGAACCTAAAATCAGCAACTGGAACAGGAAGCCTCCCATGTTACAATCTGAATTTCAAGTCCCATAATACTTTGCTGCAGTCAGCACTTTCATTTTGAAGACGGTAGGAAGCAGGATGGTTGCTATGAATAGCAGCAGACTAAAACTCAACCTATGACAGTACTTCCAAAAAATGTTGGGTGGGTCACTCAATCTACTCCATACTCAATCTACCTCACATATCAGCCTAAAATCTCCTTGGTTGTTTCTCGTGTGAGATACAGTACTTGTGTAGAGCGGTATTTTCCTGCTTTGTTTCATGCTAACTTTTTGGGTTGTGCTACCCTTGCAGTAAATTACAACAATCTAGGAAATTAAATGCATGTAATCACTTTCACAAGTGTTTCCCCATTGTTAGTTAGCATCTAGATAATCAGATAATTATTTAAACATTGTAAAACATTTGATGATATAACTCAAGAAAAAGAACCCACAGAAAAATGAAGCCTGGTCAGTCACAATGTTATTTAATATTATATGACTGCCACTCATGAAACAGTATTAATGAACTGTTTCAGAAGTAAATAGGACATTCTTGACACCCATAACTTAATATAGTTGCATTAGAGAATTAAGTAATAATTCAGTCTGGAAGGAACCTTGGAAGGTCCTGCACAAAGCAGAATCAACTCTGAGGTCAGAGAGGATTGCTGAGGACTATGTCCAGTGGAGTCTCAAAAATTCCAAGGATGGAGGTAGAACAATCTCTTTGGGCAATTTGCCTCACTACCTGACTGTTTGCATGGAGAAAAAATTTTGTGTGCTATCTGAACAATTGTTGTTTCAGATTTCCTTCTTTGTCTCTCATTATTGTTGCACGCTGCTGGGGAAGAACCTAGTTCAATCTCCATTCTGACCTCCCTCTAGGCACTAGGGGCTTCTATTATGTCCTCCACAGCCATCTCTTCTCCAGGGTGAGCAAGCCCTGATCCCTCAGTCTTTCTTTACAGAGTAAGTGATCCTGTTCCAACCATGCTGGTCACCTTCCATAGAATTTCCTCAACTTTTTTTTTTTTCAATTATTTCTTAATGGGCATATAAATGTAATGAGGTACATTATCTAGGTGTGGTCTCATAATATTTGAGTAGAGTAGAGGTGGGCAGTTACTCTCCTAGACGTGACTGTGTTTTGTTCATACAGCCCCTTATGTTGCTTATTGTAATTTTTGTCAGAGTGCCTTGCTGGCTCACATTCAACTCACTGTCCTCCCAGGCCCCTGGAGCCTTATTCCAGAGCTGCTACTCTCTAGCTCATCACTCACCAGTCTGTATTGCTGACAGAAGATTTTTCTTTCCAGAGGACAGACTTGACATTGTCCTTGTTGAATTTCAGGAGATTCTGTGAACACATTTCCCCACACAGAGAATGTCAGCATTGACTTTCAGATTATCTTCTGGTCTCTCCCAACTAGGTGTCCTACGTAAATGCAACATGAGTGCACTGCATCACTTCCTCCATGCCGTTGTTCACATGCAGAATTCTGTGGAATTTGTTACCAATATCCAACCCATTAATCGCTATCCTCTGATCCCAAGCATCTGATCAGCTTTTTACCTATTGATTTTTCCACCCATTCAGGCCAAAATCCTTTGAGACAATTTCAAAGCCTTGCTAAAGCAAGGGTGATTTGCATCCACAGTTCCTTCATCCACAAATTCAGTTATTTTATGCATTCAGGCAATCAGGCAGTTCAGGAATTATTTTTAAGTGGTAAAAATCCACACAGCAATCATTCTGAGATGTTTTATAGGGACTCTGTTTAGGCTGACCATATTACACTTTCTCGGATTAACCTCTTGGACTGGCTTTAAGATGAGTGCAGTATTTGTCTTTCTCCAGTCATTGGGCATATTATTTGGTTTCCATGACATTTTGAAGATGACAAACAGAACCCTTGGAAGGACATTGACAAGCTCATTTAGCACCCAGAGATGCAGCCTATCAGGTGTCACGGACTATTATGCGTTGAGTCTTGAAGTAATGCTCATCCACAGCTGGTAGCGTGTAAGCAGATGGGGGGCAGAGATCTTGTTGAGGAAGACTGAAGTAAAGGAGGTGTTGAGTACAGAGTTTCATCTGTGTCTTCTGACATTAAATTGTTCATTGCTGGGTTTCTCTTTCTCTTAGCATAATCTGGCAAAGACTTGGTTTGTGAATTGTGACTGTGTGAGACTGATGTCCAAACTATATGAATGCATTCAAAGTATCTTCCCTAACTGCTTAAATAAGCACAAGTCAGTCAAAACTCTTTCCCCTACATTCAGAAAATTTCAGGAAATATTTGCTGCAGCTTTTAGTCTTGTATTAGAATTATCAAAATTATTGCTCTCTTAGCTTTAACCAAACCAAATATAGGAAACTTATTTGGCAGTTTCCCCACCAATTTGCTTTCAATATCGTCAAAGCTGCATTTAAAATATGCTGCTATATTTGATCTTCCACAGAACTACCCTGACAGTAGAACCTAATATGATAGGAAAGAGATACACTACAGTAGTAAATTCACAATTTCTTCTCATAGACTGAATCAAAATTTATAAGCAAGATCCCACAGAGTCTCTAAGCAGTTTGTATTTGGCAAACACGAAAGCATAATAATGTGTGTCACACGCAAGTATTTAGGTCTGTGTCTCTTTTTTCTTCAATTTAAAAGTATTGGGTAGCTTAGATACATCCAACATATTATGCTTACTCATTCAAACAAACAAATAGATATATCTGTAATCAAAAGTGAACAACATTATTAACCTATCCAGGCAAGCTAACTTGCTTTCCTATACATCTGATTTCATCTCACTTCTCTTCTTAATTGCACAAAAGGAATTGCAAGGATATCCATTTTCTTCTCTTGAGTAAGTCAAAATAGTAGTTTTAGGAATGATAAAATGCTAAATTTCATAATCAGAGCCTCTTTAGTTAGTATTTTTTTTGTCAGATGATATGTAGAATATACTAGCAGCACTGTCATTATTTTTAAAATTCTCTATCTTTTTAAAGAAACATCAGTCCTTAGTAAATTAAAAAATAAGAATATAAGTACTTTAGTATAAGATACACTAAAAAAAAATAACACCACACTCTGACAGGAAAATTCATGACCACACTTACTATCAATGCAGACTGTTTGATAAGACTTTGAGACTTCAGATAAATTAATTGGCCTACCACCATATGAGTATACTTATAAAGAAGTTCATTCAAAATATGTTAAGCATTATTAGTTTTTTTTTTATTTAGTTCTTTTCCTTGACCATGGCCATTTTCTTTGACTATAAACTTTCAAACTTGTTGAAAACAGGTTTTACTTTCACTCAATATGAATGTTCTCTGTCTTTGAATTTTCATTTAGGCTGACAATTTAGGCAAATGTGGGAATTTATACACTCTCTAAAAGATCATGGAATAGAAAATCCTCAACAGAGTGAGCAACATACAGAACAAGGATTTGCTTTTTGACAGTCAAACACAGGCAGAGTGGTAAGAATCTCTGTAGAATGCTGTATAGAAGTTATTGCTCATAAGTTCCTTAACAGATTATTACCTTGATAACCATAGGCTTAAGGTTTGCCACTCTCAGTAATACACTTCTAGGACTTATTGATGAGTGTGCTACTAACATATCATATGAGCATTATTCGAAGGTTTTTGTGTATTTTTCATCAGACTATATTAAGAAATAGAAAAGTCATGTAGCTATTTTTTACTAATTTCTCCAATTCTGTCACACACCCCCCCCCAAAAAAAAAAAAAAAATCAAGTCTCAAAGCAACTAAAGCTCAACTTGTTAGGGGAAGGCTGCATGCAGATGAATATTATAATTTTTGAACTTCCTACATTTAAAATTCCTACATTCCAGCATTAGTATCAATGTAATTGAAATACTTTGTTATAATCAACTTCCAGGAGGAATCCTTATACTCTGGCATGTAGTGTGGAATGAAATAAATAAGCAACTTTTCTGTGTTTTTAGATGAGTAAAGACATCTGCATAAGGTGAAAAAAAGCAAAAGGAAGTATTTCTAGATCACATAGTCCATGCCAGATGATCTACTGAATACACTAATTCCTTGCCTGCTAGGAAATTCTAATTACTGCTTTAAAAGAGGTTATTGAAGTAATTTAGCAATAGTTTAATCCAATATAACAATAAGAAATAAGTAAAAATCAGAAGAATTAAAATATGTATGTGACAGACATTATTACAACACTTACTTTTCAGGTGCAGCTCTGTGGTGTAACATTGATTATTTTGGATCTTGACACAAGCAAGATCCTTTTACATTAGTGAAAACTGTTGTATTCTACCAAAGTAGTTTCATTGCTGTATTTTCCTCAACAGTACATATCTTTGTCTCCATGCTAGCTATTCTTTATACATTGAGCTCCATATGGACATTATAGATTGAAACTGCAAATTTAGTCATCTTATTAAAAAGAGAAAAAAAAACAAAACAAAACAGAATTTCCCACCAGAAAGCATACAAGCCTGGAGCATTTTGCAAAAAAAGGACTAGAAAGTTATGAGGCAATTCCAGAGGAAATAACATTCATTTAAATGGATGATAAAAGTGTTTTTCACCACTGTTTGTATACTTCATGGTTCCTGTGAGCTAAAAAGAATGCTCATGTTGATTCTATTTTTTGTGTCCATAAGTGAGTAACAATCATGCTACCTCATTAATTTTTGTCTGTACATCACTAATATGTAATACAAACCCTTAATGTTTGCAATCATAGGAACGTACCGAACCCTAAACCTTATAGGATGAGAATAACCAATAATTTTTCTATTTGTTGAAGTTCTTTAACTGCATGTCCACATCTACATAATATTAGAAAAATGTAAACAGATTACATAGACTTGTTAATTGCCTGTTTGCTGTAAATAAGAGGTAGAATTAGAACACTGAGATACATGAAAGTGAATTGTTAGGATTACTCTAGGGCTTTTGTTAACATCTGAAGAGAGTGGAGTGAAAAAAATCTTTAAGACAAATCCTATCCTTTAAGACAAAGACTATCCTGTACCAATTTGTAGTTTGATAAATAGAACAATATATAAAATGCTGTGATTTAGAAGCAGATGTATTTATCTCTAAATAATTGCATTGCAGCTGAAATTAAAATTAGGATGAATTCTTTATACTGTACAGTACTTCAAGCAGCCAAAATGAGGGAGCATGAAAAGAATAAGGGGGGGGGGGGTGTGGGTGTGGTGGTGGTGGTGGTGTGTGTACGGTGGGCAGCAGGGAGAGGGACAAGGACAGAGATGATGACTGGATGTACAGGGAATGACACAGGCACACAATAAAAAGACAGGAAGGGAAAGGATTATACCTGGACACTAGATGAAATATATGCTCACGAGGACAGTCATCTGCTAATCTCTTTCTTTCAGGAGGCAGTAACGGTGCTTGTGCAGGAATAAAGGACAGAACACAAAGAGATTAAAAATCACATCATTTTTTTTCAAGTAACAGCTTAATCTCCTCTGTATATGTGGCTGATTTGCTTTATTGCCTAAAAGATGAGAATTTCAACTAATGCTTTTCCTTTCTCCTGTGAAGTATATGAGATTACTCTGCATTTTTTCCACTCTAGCAGGTATGCAGTTTTTAAATCCAAAGCTAAAGCCTCATTAAGGTTGTAAACTGAAATGCTCTGAACTGCAAAAATCTAAATTGCAACAATCTCCTCGGAAAAGTTGACCAATATATTTTTCTGCAACTTGAATCAATATTTAAAAAAGTCTGAGGAACACCATGATTTGTTCAGTCTTTTTGTTTGCTTCATTCTTTCATACATAATTACTTCTAGACACAGCCAACCAGTTATGTTTCCAGGATCAGGAAATTATTCTGCCATTTAGTTTGTGCTAAAGACTGGAAGGTCAAGTTAGAAGCTGCTATTACTAGCATGAAAGAAGGGAATATGATAATGATTGTTGGGTGATGGCTTCTCTGAACAACAACCCATATCCCTGTCACTTCCATTAACCTTTTTTGCCACAAGGGCACACTACTGGTTCATGTTCAATTTGGTGGCCACCAACACATCCTGGTCCTTTTCCACATATCTGTTTTCTAGCTGTGTGGCCTCCAACATATATTGGTGAATTGGGTTGTTCTTCCCCAAGTGCTGGACTTTGTAATTCTCATATTTGCAATGTCAGCCTGTTCTCCAGCTTATTTTGAGGGTATGCTCTGTCAGACCTATACTTCATCCAGATCATTAATGAAGATATTGAACAGGACTGGACACAGTTTTGATCATCAGCGTACAATCACTAGTTACTGGCCTGGAACAATAATATGACATGCCACATGGGTCTGGGGAAGGCAGGGAATGGAGAGGCAGAGAGACAGCTTTCCTGGTTTGGCCAGGAGGGTTCTGTGCTGGTTTTCTTAATTGTATATATCTGTAAATATTGTAAATACTGTATATTTTGTATATATTCATTGCATTCCATTGTAGCCTGTAGTTTTTGCTTGTAGCTTCAGAAGTTTCATTTGCTTCCGAACTGAGCTAGTCTGGTGTGGTTAATGTAGGTGGGAAATTTCAACCCACCACATTATAACACCCTCTCTCCTTCTTCTGGACCTGGTACAGGGTCCAGGGTGAGGTGGAGGAGCCAATAGGCAGGCGTCATTAAAGCTGTCTGAGGGGAAGTAAAGCTAAGCCCTGTGCCTCACGTTTCAGACAGCCTCTGACACATGCAGTTGCCTATTCGAGAATGTGTGTGCAGTTTGCCTGCCATACAGCATTTTGAACTGATTGTCCAGATTTGAATAGGTGATCTGCCATTGGGCTGTTCAGTTTTCAAAAAGGGAATTTAGAGGGGATGATTTGAAATCCCACACCCTGTTGGTTGATGGGATCAAGACTGTGATGAGCACCTGTATTTTGTTCCTGTCTTCAGAATGATTAGCTCTTTTGTTCTAATGGCAGCATGCTTCCAGTTACCAAGCTCCACTACAGCAGCACGCTCTCTCTCATATTTCCTCTGTTTTGGGCTTTACCTTTTGGATTATCTCTGCCTCTTGTATTACAAATCATAACTCCCAGGTATTGCTTCATCCAGCAAAAGTTTTGCTGATTATCAGCTCAGCAGTTCATTTGTTCTGGCTATATCCCCTTCCAAATTCTTGTGCACCCCCAGCACATGCCTATGCTACTGACACTGTGTTCAGAACAAATCCAAAACATAGCCCCATACTAGCTTCTATGAAGAAAATTACTTCTTTCTCAGCTAAGACCGGCACAAATGCTGAGAATTTTTAAAAGATACTAAAGAAAGAAAGCAAATAAACAAACAAACAAAAAAAACAAAACAAACACACAACATCACAAACAACACAAAAACACTTTCTGTGGACCTTCCTGATTTTTGTCATAGAACTATAGAATGCATTGAGTTGGAATGGACCTTTAAATGTTATCTAGTTCAATCCCCCTGCTGTAAGTAGGACATCCCCAACTAGATCAGATTCCTCAAAAGCCCATCAAGCCTTGAATGTCTGCGGGGACAGGGCCTCCTCCACTTGCCTGGGCAACCTGTTGCCAGTATTCCACCACCCTCATAATAAAGAACTTCTTCCTAATAACCAATCAAATTCTACCATTTTCTAGTTTAAACACTTTGCTCCTTGTCCTGTTTCTACATGCATTTGTAGACAGTCCTTCCCTAGCTTTCCTGCAGGCCCCCTTCAGGTACTAGAAAGCCACTATAAGGTCTCCCTTGAGCAGTCTCTTTCTCAGGCTGAACACGCCCAACTCTCTCAGCCTGTCTTTGTAGGAGAGATGCTCCAAGTCTCTGATCATCTGATCACCCTAATGGCTCTCCTCTGGACCTACTCCATCAGGTCCATGTCCTTGTGCTGAGGGCCCCAGAGCAGGACACAGTACTCCAGGTAAGGTCATAGAACCACAGAATCAAGCAGGTTGAAAAAGACCTCAGAGATCATCAAGTCCAACCTATTACCTAATACCTAACACCCCATGACAACTAAACCATGGCTCCAAGTGCCACATCCAATCTTTTTATGAATGTCTCCAGGGATGGTGACTCCACCACCTCCCTGGGCAGCCCATTCCAATGGCCAATTACTCTTTCTGTGAAGAACTTTCTATTCACCTCGAGCCTAAACTTCCCCTGGCACAGCTGGAGACTGTGTCTTCTTGTTCTGCCACTGGTTGCATGGGAGAAGAGACCAAGTCTCTCTCATCAGAGTAGAACAGAATGGCAGAATTACCTCCATCAATCTGCTGGCCGCACTATGTGTAGGTACCGTCTGAGAAAATAAATATGAAAAACATCTTGATCAGTCTAGATTTTCATATTTACCAGGCTAATTCAGAGATGGAAAAAAAAAAACCCACATTTAATGCCATTATCACTTATTACATTCTAGGGTAAACTCAATTTGTTTTAAAATACTCACATGAAAAGTGGGAATCATACTAAATTATCTTGTCTCGGAGGAAGAAATGAATGATGATTAGCTCAAAGAGAAAGGGTTCAGAACAGAAGAACAAAAATACTGCAGATGGGACCTAAAATTAAATTGCAGGGCTTTTTTTCTTCTATATGAAAACATAAATATTTAAATGTCCTTTGAAAGAAAGATCAGCCACACTTGCTTACCTCTGCTTTCAAAGGGCACATCACAGGGAACTCATGTTTATATATAATGGGAGAACTCAGACCTGAAAGTAACATTATTGCTGCTCTATTTTAATCACATCTTATCTATTGCACAATAAATACAATCCCAGCTGTAGCTTTCTTAAAGAGAAGAAAGCACAAGGCTGCACAAGGAGTATTGAACTGGAACTCTATTTTGGCAGAGGTAGCTCTACTCATAGGAAGTATTCACCACATCATCTAAATATTTCCTTGACAGTAATCATATTCATCTTGATGCAAATATTTCTGGAAAATAAAAATTTTCTTTCTTTACTGATATCCTCTGATTTTTATTCCTTACAACAACATATTTTAATGAAATTTCAATTGTGTAGTTATAAAATACTTCTTAAGTAGTGGAAGAAGATACCAGGTACAATCAATCTAAAACAGTATTCCAAATGTGATAAAATCAGAATTTTTTAACATCTATCATCGTCATTTAAATTATCATATGAATCATTTAAGTTAACCATTACTCCATTCTTCCTTTGAGACAAGAAAAATTAATATCATCTACTTCTCATATGAGTAGTTTAAAGCAAGTTGAGTTTGCCCTAGAATACAATAAGTGTTTTTTGCAGCTCTGAATCACTCCGGTAAATAAGAAAATCTAGAGTTATCAGGGCATTTTTTGTACCTATTTCTTTATACAGTACATGCACATAAAAAATGGAGAGGTCCACAGAAACTTACTGATTATTTTAGTATCTCTAAAATAATCTGACACATTGTACTTTTGTCTTTTATTAAGTATATTTTTTTCAACACTATATGCAGAGACATTTTAAAAAATAAGATTCATGCAAAAACTTAAATATTTTCAGCTATCCAAAAAGTCACAATTTAAATGCTGGACAAATCACAGAAATTTGGGACAGTTTCCAAATTCACATGAGACTTTTTTCGCTTTTTTTCTGAAGCTGTTTTTTTTTTTTTCTTAAAGTAATTACACAGAAAGAGAAAATAATATATCAGTACTAACACTGGTTGATACTTTCAACTATTTTTCTTTATTTTCACTAATGATTCTGATCTATGTACAGTCTTATTTCCCTTTATAGTAACAAATAGGCAAAGTGAGAGGAATTTACAAAACAGGGAGGTCCATTGCAAATGTAACATTAATTTGGCCATCTGCCCTGGCTCCTGCTCATCCTTGCTCCCTCATTCCTCTCTCTTTAGAACTGAAATTTTGCCATTGACACCATCCTCTTGCTCTAGCAGGGCAGAGAAGGGCAGCAGGAGCTAGAAGAAGAGTAATTTTGCCTATATCAGCCAGTGGTGCTATTCATAGTGACAGGCATTGCCATAGATTTCTCTCAAAGAACCTCCTGTAGGACAAGTGGGTCTATCTCCCTCACGCTGTGGTCCCCAACCAGAGGTAAAACCAGAAGATAGGTCTGAATGCAGCTGAACTATGAAGCAGTAATGAGAGAGAAACCAAAGAGTTCTAGCCTAATCACTATTCCTCAAAATATCACCGTGGTAACAAATCCATAACGTTTAAGAAGATTACAAAACCTGAGTTGAATGTAAAGCAAAATACCAGAAATAGTGGTAACAACATTCAAATATTGTCATCCATTACTGATTGCTGTTGCTGAAATACCACATTGTAAGTAACACAGTTTTCAAATCAATCTAATGTATTTCCACACAGTGCACTGAGCTCTTTTTTACGTGAATATTGTGCAGGCATTTAGGCCTGCCTGTACTAATCAGGACAAAATTTTTTTACCCTTTTACACTGATGTGATTAAACCAAAGAAAGGAATATGACTTAGGTTGTTCTTATAAGAATATTTAGCTTAAAAGTAATCTAATTCTCACCACTTTCCAAGAGCATATCCAACCCAGACTGGAAATTTATATCCATGCAACAGCCTGTTGAGAGTGAAAGGGACATTGGAACTTCCACATATTTATCATGCAATTTTATGCTCAATACTAAAAAAGAAGTCCTCTGAGAGATATTGAACTTAACACAAACTGTAGGATTTTTTTTTTTTTAAGTTTTAGCTTTGTTTGGGGCTTTGTTTGGGTTTTGTTTGGGTTTTTGGCTTTTTTTTTTTTTTTGGGGTGGTGGGGAGGGGAGTGTTTCTTGTTTGTTTAATTAGGTTTTTTTTTTTTCTTTTTAAACAACATTCATCCACATGATAGTAAATGCTTTTAGGACAACTTTTGAAAGGAAAAATAGACTAATATGAACAAATATCAGCAATTTAGTGTGATGTATCTACCTAGGTCATGTCTATGCTACTTTAAAGGAACTTGCTTTTACCATCCCTCTAATAAATTTTGAAAGTATTTAGTCATCTTATGCATGCCTAACACAAAGGAAAAACCCACAGTGAATGAGACTGAGAAACTCTGGTCACTTACAATGCTTAATAACTTCATGCTTGGGTTTTAGTTTTTTATAAAGTATTGCTTGTTTGTTTCAAGTAACTAACTAAGTCTGTTAGACAAAGCCTGCTAATCATTCAGGGAATACTTAGCTTCCAGGATTGCTCTCAAAAAGTAGCATAGATAAATTTACTCCTCATTGATGAATGACCCCTCATCTTCCTTGAAAAATATAGCTAATAAGGCAGCTAGATGAACACACAGTACCTCCACCAGCCTTTATATTTTATCTTGCTGGATATGAA
This sequence comes from Indicator indicator, assembly GCF_027791375.1. NCBI lineage: Eukaryota > Metazoa > Chordata > Aves > Piciformes > Indicatoridae > Indicator > Indicator indicator. The sequence continues at coordinate 48,625,684 of NC_072010.1, read as the reverse complement.
CTATGATCGTCAAGAAAAAAATGTTACTATTTGAAAATCTCCATGTTTCTACTACTGAAAATACTACCAATCTCTAGAAGAGGTCACAGATGTTGCTGTCATGTGCAAGCAGAGTTGCAGTAAAACTAGAAGACATATAAAAGACCTGTCTCTGGAGTTTTTGCTGCCCTTGAGAATCAAAACTAGTTATGGTAAAAAAGGACTGTTATCACATACTGCACAATGTGGATGAGAACTTAATCTGGCTACTGCTGTAAAAGATAATTAAAACAAACAAACAAACAAACAAACAAAAAAAAAAAAACAGAAAGCTTCTATAAATACATTAGCAAGGAAAGGAGAAGAATCTCCATCCTTTATTGGATGAAGAAGGAAACATAGCACCCAAGGATAAGGAAAAGACTGAGGCATTTAATGCCTTCTTTGCCTCAGTCTTTAGTAGCAAGCTGTTTTCCAGGTATCCAAAATCTTGATCTGGAAAAAATGAGAAAGGAGTAGAATAAAGCCCCTCTAATTCAACAGGGTATGGTCGGTGACTTGCTATGTAACTTAGACACACATGAGTCTATGGAGCCAGGAAGAATCCAGCCAAAGGCACTAAGGTGATGTTGGAAGTTCTCAGCAAGCCATTTCCCATCATTTATCTGCAGCCCTGAGAGCTCCCAGTTGACTGGAGGTTAGCAAATATAATGCCCATCTACAAGCAAGGCCAAGAATGCCAATAGCATTCTGGCTTGTATCAGCAATAGTGTGACCTGCAGGAACAGGGAAGTGATTACACCTTTGTATTTAGCACTAGAGACCACATGTTGAATACTGAGTTCAGTTTTGGTCCCCTCACTACAGGAAAGACATCAAGGTGCTGGAGCATGTCAAAAGGGCAACGGGCAAAAGCCTTATGAGGAGCAGCTGAGGGAACTGATGTTGTTTAGCTGGAGAAAAAGGAGGCTGAGGGGAGACTTTATCACTCTACAACTACAAGAAAGAAGGTTGTAGTGAGGTGGGAGTCAGTCATTTCTCCCTAGTAACAAGTGGTAAGGCAAGAGTAAATGGCCTCAAGTTGTACCAGAGGAGGTTTAGGTTAGATGTTAGGAATAATTTCTTCACCAAAAGGCTTGTCAAGCCCTGGAACAGGTTGTGCTATGAAGTGATAGATTCATTATCCCTGGAGGTATTTAAAAGATGTGTTGATGTGATGTTTTGGGTCATGAAAGGAGATTGTAGAGAAGCTGGTGTTGATCTCTTCTGCCAAATAGCTAGCAATAGGAGAAGAGGAAATGGGTTTAAGTTCTGCCAGGGGAGGTTTTGACTGAACATTAGGAAAAAGCTTTTTTACTGAGAAAGTGGGGAGACATTCAAACAAGCTGCCCAGGGAGGTAGTGGAGTCACCAACCCTGGAGAAGTTCAACAAATGTGTAGTTGTGGCACTTCAGAATATAGTTCAGTGGTCATGGTAATTGGGTTATGATTAGAGCTGGTGACCTTAAAAGTCTTTTATAGCCTTAATTATTCTATGATTCTATGATTTAGTGGGAGATTTGATAGTTCTAGGTTAATGGTTGGAGTCAACAATCTTAGAGGTCTTTTCCTCCAATATTGTGCTGATAAACAAGCCCATTCTATCTCTGCTCATCATGTCAAAAACAAAGAAATGTATTATGGGAGAAAAAGGAGAATCTTGTCATATTTTCCAAAGACAGCCTCCCAGAGCAACGGTGAGAGACAAAGCAACAACACCAGTGAGTATATCTGCATAGTGATGATGTAACTCATGGGCCTTGTGGCAGTTCAGGCTGGGTGCCTCCTGTTACTGCCACATAAACTATACCTCCGGTGTCCTGAGTGTCCAGCCCGATAAGGTGGACACAGGAAACGGCGTATTTCTACCCAGAAATCCTGCCCCCTATAAATCCATCTGCAAAGTCATTGTCTTCCTCTTTCTTCCCTCTCTGCTCCTGTGGGAGATGCTCTCTATCAGGTAATGGTGAGGGAGTATCTCAAGGCCTCTTAGGCCTGTCTAGGGCTAATGCCAGGAGGAGAAAGTTGGGGGGGTGTAGGGGGCAGGGCAGTCTGAGACCTGACCAGCCTGAGACTAGCCTAGCAGCAGGGGGGGAAGAAAGAGCCCTGGGGGTTTTGGGTATACCCTGAGGCGGGGAGAAGGGAAGAGTTGGGAGGTCTTTGGGTGTTGTGTAAGGGACTCTGTATGCTTTGGGATATCTTTGCCACTATGCTTTGTATTTTTTTGTAGTTTCACCAATTGCTTTTCCATTTAAACTTTCCATCACTCTTCAATTTGTCTGTGTGAGTATCATTCTTTTGTCCCTCTTGGGGCAAGAGAGGACCTGTCTGGTCTCAAACCAGCACAGGCCTGTATGCCACCATCAGAACATATGTGGGACAGTAGCACTAAAGACTGAGGAGCAATTATCTTCTGCACATAAAATGATCATGTGTGCTGCACGTGTATATGACCTGTCCAGCTTCCTCCCCTTCAAGAAACGATTTTTTTTAAAAGCAGCACATTCCAGCACATAATGGCAGAGATAGCTCACAAGAAGGACAATATAGCATGGATGTCCAACATTCTTATTTCTCACTAGCTTCAGATCAATACCTTCAGGGTTTTTATTGTTACACTTTCCATTAATTTTCAGTCTGAATCTGAAATATTAATCTCAAACATATCAAAAAAGTCTTATTAAAACTTCAACCTGTCTGGTAACAGCATACGAAAGAGAAGTTTCAGATTTGAATGACAATGATAGACAAGTTTCCAGGTGAGCCTCAGCTGACAAAGAGTCACGAAAATAGTTATCAAACTGGAACCAACTCTTTCTGAATGGATTGATCTATACTAAACTTCCACTTGGTTGAAAGACCAATGAGGACAGACACTCTTAAATTTTATTAACTCATATGAAAATGAACTTTTGCTGTAGTAATAAAGAATGGGAGATACTCACAGGCAAAACTGTGTCCTGTTTGCTAAGTTCTTTTTTTTCTAATTGGAAGCTTTGGTTCAGTAAAGCACAAGATGGGGAAGGAAGCAGGGCGGTAATTCATCACAGACAGATGGTAATGGAAAGTATGCTACAAGTAAAGGTAACATAAAAAGGAGAATCATTTCATGTCAAGCTAGTATTTGCTACAATTTTTATTTCATTATTTATTCATTCATTAGTTGTAGAAAAAACACTGAAAAAGAGTCCTCATGAATTTGTGTTCTCTTTTAGGCTACCTGAAAGGTATTTCTATCAATCTTTCTTTGCAACCAAGTAAAAACCATAGACCACTAAGGTGTTGTGGTGGGTTGAACCTTCCCCGCAACATTAAATTGCCAGACCAGCCCAGTTGGAAGCAAATGAAACTGTATTTAGAAGCAAAACTACAATCTACAATGAAATGCAATGAATATGTGCAAAGTATACAGTATTTAAAATATTTACAGGTATTTACAATTTATAACAGCCAGAGCAAGGAAGCCAAAAGAGAAAGAGAGAGTTTTCATTACTAGCTTATGTTTGTTTTCTTTCCAGTGGGTTGTTTAGAACTTATAATTGTTTTCCTTTACACCCAATAGTGATTTATTTACATTTTACCACTTTCTTTTCAAGATATGTGGAAAACTTTGAAGGTACAGCCTAAAACTACTGCAATCTACCCCTTCTAAACAATTCCATTGGTTGCTAATACTATCCATCTAATCTAAAACAGATGAGATGAGGAAAAGGAACAGGAACTCTCAGGTGACTCAGGGCTCTCAGGGTCCGTGCACCGTAGATTTCTCACGGATTCTTTCTTTGGGCATGATGTTGTACCTGAAACAGAAACTCCTAACAGCTTGTACTATACACTCTAGATTTAAACTCTCTCAGCTAAAGTTAGATTTCTATGTGGAATACACTGAATTTCACTATTCTCTTGCACTACCCAGTAAGTGTGGTCAGGACCTTCAGCAGAAACCACCCCTCAGATAGGTTTGGCCTCTCCTGAAGGAGAAAATACCCAGTTTTCCCTAACAGATTCGTTTCTCTAATAATAAGACCTTTATCACCTTCTACCTTTTGTAACAAATCTGCTTGTGCAGGGCCAGCTTGATTTACTGAACCTCTACTATTTACCAATCAGGTTGCTTGTGCTAAATGTTTCTCCCAGTTTTTCAAAGATCCACCCCCCATGGCTTTGAGAGTGGTTTTCAGCAAACCGTTGTAGCGTTCGATCTTCCCTGCAGCTGGTGCATAGTAGGGAATGTGGAATATCCACTCGATGCCGTGCTCTTTGGCCCAGTTCTTCACAAGATTGTTTTTGAAATGAGTTCCGTTGTCTGACTCAATCCTCTCTGGAGTTCCGTGTCTCCACAGGATTTGTCTTTCCAGACCAAGAATGGTGTTACGTGCAGTTGCATGAGGAACTGGATAAGTTTCCAGCCATCCACTGCTTGCCTCTACCACGGTCAGCACATACTGCTTACCAGATTGAGAATGAGGTAGAGTGATGTAGTCAATCTGCCAGGCTTCACCATACTTGTACTTAGATCATCTTTCACCATACCACATGGGCTTGATTCACTTTGCCTGCTTAATAGCAGCACAAATGTCACAGTCATGGATGACTTGCTTTTAGAGTCATGTTCCATTAAAACTGGTAGTACAGGATATTTGTGCTTTAAAGAGAATCTAGAAAAAAATATTTTATTTTACAGTCAGTTATTGTAAGATGCATACGAAGAAAGCAGCTATAGGCACAAAAAAATAAAAGGCAAAAAACCCCTCTCAGTTACTCTCAGCAGAATACATGCATCAAGGGATGTCTTGGGACACTTGAACTACTTCAGATTTTATGGTTAAGGATTACAGAGTGGATCAGTGCTGGTAACATTGTGCAGGGTGTCTGCTACAAATTGCCTGATCAGGAAGAAGTGAATGAGGTCTTCAGAAAACAATGCAAGAAGTTTTTTGCGTTTGCAGTTTTTCATGGGAAATTCCAACCATGTGATACTGTACTTCAAGAAGCCTTGCCCCCTGAGACCCATGGAAAAGTCTGGAGTAAGGAGGCCTTACTCTCAGAGGAGGGGAGGATCAAGCTAGCAAATAGTTCCGCAAGTTGGGCATCAAGTCTGTGGGAATTGATGGAATGTAACCAAAAGTGCTGAGAGCTGGCTGATGTCATTGTAAGGTCTCTCTTGATTATGTTTAAAAGATCATGATAACTGGGGTAGATCTCTGAGGACTGGAATGAATGAATGAATGAAAAGAAAACGAATACTCCAGTATTCAAGAAGGACTCAGGGAAATGTCCACCAGTCTGTCTCATTTCAACCTCTGGGAAAGTGATGGAGGAAGTCTTTCTGGAAGCCATTTCTATACACATAGAGAACATGAATGTGATAAGCGGAAGTCAATGAAGGAGAAATCATACATGACTGACCTCATACACTTCTATGAAAAATGCCTGGCCAGGCGGATGAAGGGAGAACAACAGATGTTTATCTTTATTTTAGTACATCTACATTGAGAAACTGAAGAAATATGGACTAGTGGACAAGTGAACTAGTGCAAGTCCAACAATGGACCAAAAAAGATGATTAAGGAATCAGAGAAACTGTCATATGAGGAGATAAGAGAAAATTGGACTCTTCAGCCTGGGGAATAGAAGGTTGAGGAGAACTACTCAGTGCATATAAATATCCAAGGAGGGTATTGGGCTGAGCAGACATGTTAGACTAGGTGATCTCCAATGATTCTGTGATTTGAGAAAGATTCCAAATTTCTAACAAGTAGAAAGTTAAGCAACATTTCCATGAGAACACAATCAAAATAACATTCTTCAATTGAGTTTATTCCCAAGGATTGAAATCACTCTACCCAGATGAAAAGAACCAATATTAATGTGAATATATTTCAACTGGAGAAAGTTGATGACTTAGAAATTACTGATCTGTTCAATGTTTATTGAAATCATTCTTCAACTTAAAGAAAAATACTACTTTATATACGAGAAAAGGAATCCACCTTTTCCCTGAGGTTTTTAGAAAGTATATTTAGAATTCTGGAGAAAGCACGGGATCTGAAGTCTGTAAAATACCAATGCCAGCTGTGATCCAATCTGCTTAACATAAAAACCTCAGTTATGGCAAAATTTTGATGTGAGTGAATCAGCTTTGTAAAATTTTCAGTGGAATCTATAGAGAAAGACAGATGTCTTTGAAGGTTTGTAAAACAACCTTCAGTTGTACAGTGAAAGTTATTTCTGTATTTGAAAGAGACATAAAACCATTTTTTTCCTGACTGGAAGACAACATCTTGACCATGAACCTGCTCTGAATGTTTATTTTTAAAACAAAACTCAATTTTGACCAGAGATAGATAATGTCATTTTGCCAGAGCACTCTTCATACAGTCTGCTTCTGATCTAGTCCTTTATCTCAAAACATGAATTTACATTTACTTTATTTCATTTTCCCTTGCAAAGGGAGCTAGTCTTTCAGATATATCCCTAATTCAATTCCAAGAACATATATGAAACTTATTTATTGTTTTTCATAATTAACACCTTTCTTTCCAAGATTTTACAATAGTGAGTACTGCTTTATGACTACATAATTATTTGTCCAAATGAAGAGAAAGAATAAGAATCCAGTGTCCTGGGAATTAATTCATATCTTCATTTCTCTCTGTCATTTAGGAAGGGTTATGACCTCATACAATGGATTCTGTTTTCAATAGTGGAGTTTATGTTGTTGTTATTATTGTTGTTTTGTTCTGTTGTCAAAAAAAACAAACAAACAAACAAAAAAAAACAGAAAAAACATTAAGAACTAGGAAACATTTAACATCTCGGTTACCTTAAAAAGAGATTAAAGTACTCAGTATAGCTGTGCATTTTGTGGCCCTGGGCAGCCTGATCTACTTGGAGGTGTCCCTGATTACTGCATCATGAAATGTAGAAGCACATACAGAAGTTCACAGGAAAGATATAAAAAATGCCATGATCAAGGTGAAATGCAGTGCTAAGCAAGTAGGAAAAACCTTAGTTTAAGAAGGAAAAAAAAAAAACAAAAACAACCAAACCCAAACAAACAAAACTCCAAAACCCCAAACACCAAAGCAAAACCCCCTGTTGATCAGTAGGATTTCAATTTCCTTGTCAATTCAACCGAGGATATATCCATTCTAGAATCACTAAAGCAGCATTTACGCTCTTGAAAGTGGAATAAGACTGCTTCTTTACTGTTCAGTGAACAACGGGATCAGTGGCAAATAGAGAAATCGTGTTAGGAAACAGACTCAGTGTAATAAAATGCTAGGAGGTGGTGAACATTTAAGGTCTGCTGATCTCAAAAAGTTTAAAATACTCTGGGGAGTATGGTGCACATGAAAAATCAGATCTCACTAAATATACGTATTCCATAAAGCATTTTAAAGAAAATGCAGTTTTTCTCATACATAGATAAATTAGAAATCATAAATATCAACATCAAATTTAGGAAATTTTATTACCTAAGAAATAGTTGAAAGATATTGTAGTCAGTATTTGCAACAAAAATCTGTTCTGGCCTGAATGCTAGATGAATAGATATTTCAGCAGGCTGAAATAGAAGGGCAAGCAGAGATGTTAAAATATATAAATTGTTGTGATTTGATATTGGCTTTTTTTCCCACTCATGCACACATTTAGTGCATACAGGTATGCCACCAACAGGATATTTGATTCTAAACAGACTAATATATTTTTTATTTCTTTGCAAGGCCAGGTTTTGTTTCAAGTGATTACATTTCATATAGAAAGGCGTGCAATGAGTTGTAGGGCTTCTTGTGTGTGGGCCATATTCTTTTTTTTTTTTTTTTTTGGTAGGAAGAAACTCTTTTGAACAGAATCTCAACTAAAGAAGAATGTCCTCTGAACAGAGAAGACATGGAATATTAGATATTTCCTTTGAATTCACCACTTGCACTAGTGAAATTGAACTAAAATATGTTGACATTAAATGGAGCACCATAACAACAAAAAAAAAAAAAGGAAAAGGGGGAAAAAGGATTGTAACAATGGTCAATACTTCTCAGAAGCTCCCTTTCTGACATAACACTGTAAGTTAAGAGGAGCATTTAAGAAGACATAACTCCATCTCAAGCTAAGCTGTTTATGAAAAGGGTTTTGGGGGACTTCTAAGTTAAATTTGAAATTTTCAGCCCTTAGGCTTCCTCCTTTCCAGCTCCCCATAAATGTTAATTTACATTTTTTTTTACCCTTTAAACATTCTTCCCTTCCTTTCTCTTTCATCTTGGGTTGTTATACCTTTCTCTATTGCACATATTCAGTCTTTCATAACACTGGTCTTCCCACATCAGGAGTTCAATTTAGCGTTACCCTCTTTGTTATGTGTCATAGTTTATCTAGTTAATTCCCCACTGTGTTGAAGAATCCTCCCAGTATAAGTGCTCTTACTCATGTGAGTGCTTCCAATACCACTGACTGTTATCTGTGACACATACTGAACTTGATGGCACAGTCACTGCTCAGGAATTATTTTAGCCATTTCACAGCAGCAGTATAACTCTATAATTTAAAAGGTAAAATGTTAAACAGTAGTAATTTGGGCTTCCAGACTTGTGTGAAATCAAAAGCCAGTCTTTAGATTCACTAGAAAAGCAAATTATTAACTTGATTTAACAAAAGCTTAAATATTAAAATGATTGACTAGCTCTTAATTTTGTATCATAGACTTACAAAATAATGAGACAATTTAAAGGGTACAGAAACAGAATAAAATGTTCAATATAGCTTAACAAGAAAGATTTCATATTTGTTTGTCTTTACATATTATTTTTACATAACAGTAAAGCATACATACATTACATAACGAAGCCTAAAGAGGACAATGACAATTATCTGATTAAGTAATCTTTGAAATTACAGAAGTAACAGAATGGTATCATTCTTAAGTCATTTGATTTAGTGACGGTGTCTCAGTATGAAGCTTGTACAGTTACAACGTGTATCTGTGTAAATTTAAACAACAGTGACAGCTCCATGTTTTATACATCTGTTTCATTAATGGTTGGTTAGAATATGTGCACTTATATTCGTTTTGCTCCTTAAAGTCTTTAAAATGCAGGGTATTTTTCACAAAAGTTGTCATTCTATGCCCGCTTATATAAACAGTGCAGGGGGAAAAAAAAATAAAGAAAAAAAAAAAAGTCTATTTTGAAGCATAGTGTGCCATCTAGTGGAAACACGTTGCAAAAAGCACAAGCAGTTAGAACTAGAAAAAGGTAGTGAAAAATCCTAATTACCATGTCTCCTAAGAGGAGCAGCATTGTCCCACTATCCATTCATGCTTTGATTAATGAAAACCTGACATATTTGTGAATATTCTTTTCCAACTAACTCTAGTCAAATATTTGAGACAGTATTTGAGGACTTATAAATTATTCAAACAAATGAGAATTCAGAAATATTTTGAAAGCTGTGCATGGTTTATTAGGGTCTACTTAGTGAAAGCTAACTTTCAAGAGCAGAAGCCCAAGAACTTAATTAACTGCTCACTGAGACACTGCAGAATAGCTCATCTTCCACAAAGAATTCAATTCCTATGGCTTCAGGGTTTCCCTTTTCTTCATACTGTGGCATACAAGAAAATACTGGCAGTACTCCCTGGTTTTGCGTTAGCATAAATCAGCAAATTCTGAAAGAGAAATTTCATAGAATCACAGAATCACAAAACAGCTGAGGACTTCTGAAGATCATCTGGTCCAGATAAGAGGCAATTCTGCCACTTTGCTCTGCTCTTTTGAGACCTCACCTGGAGTACTGTGCCCAGCTCTGAAGCCCTCAACACAGGAATGACACGGATGGAGCGGGTTCAAAAGAGGGCCACAAAGATGATCAGGGGAGCTGGAATACCTCTCCTACAAGGACAGGATGAGGGAGATGGTTTTATTCAGCCTGGAGAATAGAAGGTTCCAGGGAGATCTAATAGTGGCCTTCCAGTACCTGAAGGGGGCTTACAAGAAAGATGGAGAGGCACTGTTTACAAAAGCCTGCAGTGATAGGACAAGGGATAACGGTTTTAAATTAGAGAAGAGCAGATTTAGATTGAATATTAGGAAGAAGTTCTTTACCATGAATGTGGCGGGACACTGAAATAGGTTGCCCAGGGAGGCCCTATCCCTGATGATATTCAAGATGAGGCTCAACAAGGCTCTGAGCAACCTTAGTGGAGGATGTCCCTGGTTACTGCAGCATGGTTGGACGTGATGACCTTTGAAGGTTCCTTCCAATCCAAACCATTCTATGATTCTATTACCCTAAATAATCCCAGGTCTTTCAACCTTTCTTCAAAGAAGGTATACACCACTCCCTTCAACATCTTTGTAGCCCTTTGCTGGACTCTTTCCACACCACTCTTGTACTGAGAAGAGCAGAACTAGACACATTGCTCCAGATATGGCCTTTCCGATGCTGAGTAAAAGGGAATGATCACTACCCTCAACATTCCGGCACTCATTTGTCTAATGCAACCCTGGTTACTGTTAGCCTTTCCTTGCTGCAAGGGTACACTGCTGGTTCATTTTTGACTTGGTGTCCAACAGACCTCCGTCATCCTTCCTGAAGATCTTCTTTCCATCTGAGTGGCTTCAGTATATGCTTGTACATTCATTTCTAATAGTAAAAACATATCAGCTTTGTTAACATATATTCTGATGTTATCATGCTACATATATAAAGGAATTTTTAATTTATCTTCATTTTTCCTTTTCACAAAACCATACCAGACATCGGTATAATTACCCTTCAGATGCATACATTATCATGTACATCACTTCACAGATTAAATACATAAGAAATTCATTCTGAAGAACATATTTATTAACTAAGTGGGCATTCTTTAATTTTAGTAGGATAAGTAAGTCATGACCTTTCCTTTAGTAAATATTGTTATTTCTTCCTCAGAAAGCTTTCTGCTGACATGAGTACACTTACCATCCTCACACTGCTGAGTTAATAACTGAGCATGAAGGCATATTCAGGTGTGATAGCGTGCAGCTACCTGTCTTACCCAGTGCCTAAGAGGGAGAAGCAGAGGTGGTTGCATTCAACATTTCTGGAGGAACTCAGCAAGAATTGCTTCACCTGTCATTACAGTGGAAGATACTGCTTTGAAAGCCTCACATTATCGCTGTTTGATTTAGTAAGTTCACATCAACATAAGACCGTTTTTTTTGTAAAGGAGAAGTTAATGCTCTTTCCCAAAAGGCACACAAGAGCAGGGCTGAATTACCTCTTTTCACATCAGTATGGTTTAAAGGGACTGAAGCTAATTGTGAAACTGCACCCCAGAGACAAGTGGCTAATGAGCAGTACAGTTTGTCTCAGATGCTTCCAGTGCTGGCTTTCAGCTTCAGCTATATTGTGAATTCAGAGATGTCGAGTTTCTTAAGGCTCTTGTGAGCTCACTAAAGAAGGAAAGCTCTCCTGTGGCTGCAAGATCTCACCTTTGTTAGCCAGTTCCTATTAAGATTCAAGATCATCCAAGAGCTGTGCAAAATATACAAATAAGGTGTGGATGCATTTTTTTAAACCTCATTTTTAACACTGGTGTTTATACACTGAGTGGATCACTTCAGACTACTAAATCTAAAACTCACCTGGAGAAACAAAGAATTTATCAAATGGAATCTCAGAGCCATTTGCTTTTACCTTTGAGAACTCTTGAAGGACACCTTGGAGTTTTCAGAACAGAAGAGGAAGAACATAGTTTGCAGCTTTAGAAAGAATTGTAGTGGGGGGTGGGGGGAGGGAAAGTCATCAACTGATCTATTTTATAGCCTTTAGAAAATGAGTGTTAAAAACAAATCACTTCAGAGCAATGCAAGTTTTGTGGGGTTTTACGGTTGTTTTAGTCGTTTTAGAAATGCTATTTCCTGTGGGCAGCAAGAAGCACTGGTTCGGATGATTTTACAATTAATTAGGACGCATGGTTCAAGTGAAGAAGTGATAATGTAGGACTAAAGCTTGCTGGAAAATTTTGCAGGTGTACTAAATCAGAGGTTAACTGTCAAAATACCATGCACTTTTAAGCAGGGTTCTTCAGTCCATCTCAAATAGTTTCTAATCTTAACATAAATCATTAAATGTCAAAGTGCAGCAGAAATGGGGACAAGTGGTGAGATGTACAAATGTGAGCATTAGGACTAAAAGAAAAAGAAAAAAAGGGAAAAAAGTTCCCTTTTGCTCCTAATCCAGAGAGCACGTAACAAGAACGTGCAGAAGTAGAGGAGTACAGGAAATATGACCTACAAAAATGACTGTAGGTATGAGGACTGTTTAGTCTGTAGAAGACAGGGCATAGTTATTCTTAGTGTCTCCAGAGAATAAGAAAAACATTTCCATTACAGGAAGTTAAGGACAGATTTAACAAATATTTGTATGACTAGTTTGGACATAATTAATTTGAAAGTAAAGGGATCGCTTACATGATTCTCAAGGTTAATTCCAGTTATAATTTCTGTGAACATAGAAGACAGACATATTGGCCAAGCTATTCAACATATTTCCTTTGTCCAGAACTATATTCTTAGAAGTTTCTGGTAAAAATCAAAGTCATTTCTGTTCCTGGATCTGTTTGAGATTGAAGGAAGGAATCAAGGCTCCCCATACCTTTGTTCTTTTTTTTCTTTTTTCTTTTTATTTTTTATTTTCTTTCAGAGCAAATAGGGGAGAAAAAAAAAGAAAAAAAAAAAAAGAAAACCTTTACATTGTACAATGATGTTCTCTTTATACTTTATCTGAAGTTATGGGCATTTGTAATGTTCTCATAAATACAGAATCACAGAATTGTCAGGGTTGGAAGGGACCTCAGGGATCATCTAGTTCCAATCCCCTGCCATGGGTGTGGACACCCTCCACTAGATCAGGTTGCTTAGAGCTCCATTCTTTCTGGTCTTAAACACTTCAGGGAGAGGGCTTTCACCACCTCCCTGGGCAAAATTTTAATTCTGAGTGTAAGTTCTTAACAATGAGAAGCTTTAAAGTTATAATTACTTTAGAATAAATCATTCTGTTTTTTCCTTGTCATTCCTCTCATGTGCTAATCCTTTTTATCCATACATGAAGCGTTAACACATGAATCTGACTGAATGACACAAACAAGCATTTTAATGAAGAGCAAGAGAACTTGGGAAAGATAAAAGAAAATAAAATAAGACTTCTGATATAGTTACAAAGATATCAGAATTTCTGAATAGATAGCTTCACAACAGGAGTCTAGACACTGCACATCACTTTTCCTACAAAAATGACAACCTCAGTTATACTAAGTTCTGGTTTAATTAATTCCCTTTAGATAAAATGGCCCAACAATGACTGTGTTGTCACAGTCACGAGTGTTCTGTGGGCCAGCATCTCACTGTCAGCTTTGGGCCAGCAGTGGCAGGGGCTCCGTGAGGGCAGGACTTGACTTTGTAAGAACTTGCTTTGTAAGAAAGCAAAATAATTATTCTAAACACTTCCATTGGAGAGATAGAAATGTTTAAGAACTACTACTCAAAACAAGTTTGGGGAGTTGGACAGTCTGGGACTCAGCTTGTTCGGTTTCTGTCTGCTGTTTCTTCTTTTCTGACTGAAGATAACACATTGACCTTGACAAACTAAGTCTAACAGCCTCTCTGCTTCGTGACTTTCTGCCTTCTGCCCAAGGTGCCTGGCGGGATTCCTTCTGGCTGGGTGGGGGGGCAGCCCTTGGGGAAGGCCCCTTGGGGGAAGCAAAGGGGGTTTGGTTGTGCTTTTTTGTTGATAGTATATATTTGTAAATGTTGTAAATAGTGTATGTTTGTACATATTCATTGCATTTCATCATAGATTGTAGATTTGATTGCAAATACAGCTTTCATTTGCTTCCAGACCGAGCTAGCCTGGTTATTGTCAGTGTGGGATGGGGATTTCAGCTCTCACACTGTTGCACAAAGATACATGCTTTATTAGCAAAATTGACTTTCTATTGCTTCACTCTGTCTGTAATGTTGAAAGATATTCCTATGTCAGTGCTTTTATTCTAATTAAAAATACTGTTTTTTCACTTTTCACCAACAATGGCACCTGAGTAGAAGGACCTATCACTGACTTTTACAGTGAAGAACAACTATCTCGAATGCTTTACCCTGTGAAAACTTCTCATAGTTCTGTCTTCTCTGCACAAAGAATTTGTGTGTTTATGCCTCATAGCCAACTTTAATATTAAATTCCTATTAAAATTATGTCTGTGTATGATTGTTTTGTCAGTTTGTTTCTAATCTAAGGTTTTATTTTAACAGAGGTTCACTGATTGTCATATTACCTGTATCTTCAAAAGCACACCTGTGTAGAAACAACACTGTATGGGGGTATAGCTTTGCATTCAGGAGCAGATAACAGAGATGCTCTAGGTCTGATATCACAGGTGTAACCACAAGGTACCTGTGAATTGGTGCCTTGCCATATAAAGGATCACTACTATACAAAACTTTGCAACTATAATTATGGATATAATAAGACTCTTACCTGCTGTGCTTTTTTGTTTGGAATAATATGGAGATACTCAGAATAAAAATTTGGGGTCAAATCGCATGACCTGTGCTCTAGTTCTGCTCAGCCAATGATACCTGAGTTAGACCCATATAAATTACATGCCACATTGATTCAAATCAGATATAAAAGTGTGTCAAAACTTGAATAATGAAAAAGATTAAGTAAACTATGATTGTTCACATGAAAGTTTGCAGCAGTTCATACTGGTTTATTCTGCTTCACTCTCCTAACATCTCACACTTCTATGGGACTAGCTATACTATGCATAGGATAAAATTTCCAAGCTTCACTCAGACAAGCAGAATGTAGAAGTCTATGCGAACCTTGCCAAGTCTTGTATCAGCTCAGGGCAACTATTTCTCTCCTTTTTTCCTGATTTTTTCAAAGGCCAGACTCATCAAACAGAGGAATCTTTAAGTATGTCTGACGGTCGGTAGTTGAGACTAATTTACACAGGAGAGAGGAACAAATTCTGGAGAGAAATATCAATATGAATGCCAACAATTTCTTTTTCTTTCATGTCTCTGACAGCCTGTCAGTTGTCTTGTTCATACATTGGTTGCTAATGCATATTTTTGTATTCTATCTCTCTGCCTGGGAAAAAAGTGTTTGACCTGATAGAACTAACAAAAAAAAAAAAAAAAAAAAAAAAAAAACAAACAAACACACCACCAACACAAAAAACCAAACAAGCAAAAAAAAACCCCAGGACACAAAAAAAGCCTTGCCATGAGCCATCAGCACTGAGCATGAAAGTAACTGGCCCTTGATGGATCTTACAAGAATGCCATGGTTAAGGCTGGCAACAACTTCAGGTATTCGAATGGCAATAAAATGGAGAAAAAAGTTAAAAAACCAGCCTAATTCATTTAAATTTATTTAATATACCCCTCATTTAAAGGCAGCTTAAGAAGCTTCCTAGGAAATAAATAATATGAAAAGGAGATAGGAGACAAAGGAGAGACAGGTGAGAGTATTGTAGAAAGGGACATATCATTATACCTTATATCTTAAGATTATATACTCACATCATCCTGGTGGATCCTAGATTGATGGGTTAAGCACAGATATCAGCATCTGAATGAAGTAACTAGCTAGGAAAAAAGTCAACATCTAAAGCTTACGTTGCTACATGGAGCTTGACATTATCTTATCATTCACCATGATTACATGCACTTCTTATCAAGCATGCAATTTTGTTCACTGATTAAGGGTAGAATGAAGAAAGGAGACTCATCAAAGTACAAAATACTGTAACTTTTATAAAGAATTATGAAACTAGGTAATTTTTTTATATATATATTTTTCCCTGTTTCCTCTTTTCCATCTCATATAGACATTTGTTACCCTCTTACAAATTTGGACAAGCCATTCACCAGTGGATGACCTTACTCAATGAACTAGAGATTCATCTTTTCTGACATGAGATCATCTTCATATGAATTGCCGGCAGGCTTCACACTTGTACTGCTATTATTATGGAACTTATGCTTACATAATGATTTTTCCAGGCCCAGCTGTAAGGCATCTGCTGTTTATGGAGGTCGAAAGAGCCAGAAAAATTGTGTGTTTCTTTTTTTTTTTTTTCCTGCCAGTTCATGTCTTTTTTTTCAGTGCAAAACTTTCAACAGGTGTTATCCATTGGGGAAAAAAAAGGATGAAAACAAAACAAAACAAAACAAAATACTTTACAGATGTCACCTCTAAGAGAAGGAAACGTGTTTCAGAAACTATCTTTTGCAGTATTTCACATTCTGTTTCTCTAAACCTTTTCTGGTGAAACAAATATTGCCACAGTGCAGTCATGTAGCTGGGTAGACCGCCCTTGATGTGTATGTAAAGGTGGCTCTGAGTACTTTGGAGTACAATATATTTTCAGGTGAACAGGAACATGCACATCTGTCTTTCTAATACAGAGAGACTGTGATATTTAAACTTGAAATTATAGACCTAGAAAAGAAGAAAACTAATTTCCAGGATGGAGATCTGTTCGCTTCCACTCATCTATTTTTTTTTCTTTTAATATTGGAAGAATCATAGAATCCCAAAATGTTAGGATTGGAAGGGACCTCTAGAGATCATCCAACCCCCCCTGCCAAAGCAGTATCATCTAGGGCAGGCCACAGAGGAGCTCATCCAGAGAAGGAGACTGCAGTTTCATTAGTGACTATCATAAAAACATAGTGGGGGCCCAATCCAGCCAGTCCCACTATAGTGAGATGAAATACAAGCTGATAGACCAGTTTGTGAAGAGGAGACCTTGGCCACAGGCAGGCAAAATGACCCCACATTGCGGAATCTGATGACTAGTTATTGAAAAGTTTGTACATGTTTTCCTTCACTTTCCCACAGCCTATGAATCCTCAGACCTACTGTCTACATTCTCATTCTACCAGACCTTTTTTTTCCCCAACTAGTTTCCCATTCACTTCAGCTATACAGCATTTTGCTATCTTCACACTCCCATCCTTTTTCACATGGTTCTGAGATAGAAGGTGTCCTATCACTTATCACCCACTGGGCTCCCTCATATATGTGAAGGCCAGCTAGACATCCCATTAACCACTCCCTTGGGTTCCCATTTCTGAAGCTGATCAACAGAATAATGGCAGAGCTGTTAAAACACAGAACTAGACTATTCTGCAAATAGAAAAATAAACCCCAGTAAAAGATGCATGCATTTATTTTCCCTACTAACATCTTACCATCGATGCAATCTGTAAAATAACTGCCTTACTTCATCTGCTACAGTTAACCAGAGATGTGAACTAGATTTAAAGAGAGTAGATTCTCAGCTTGTTTCCCTCATGTTGTCACATGCGATTTGTTTCATAGGGCAATTTTCCTCCTCTGTTTCCATGCAGTGTCATGCAACTACCTTATCTGTTGCTGTAAACTCTTTTTTCTCCATATTTTCAGTATTCCACTTCTTGCAAGAACATTACCATTTTCTTTGCAGACATAGCTCACCTTCTAACAACATATATTGTAATTACTTGATTTCACATGAAAGCTCTTTTTTCCTTCTTTCCTTTCACACATCTGTCACCCCTTACATCAGTTCCAGCAATGCTATTAGATAAGGGTTCCTACTGCAGTGATATCCTGTGATGGGATGGTGTATGGTGCTGCTCTCAGTAAAACTCTCAGGAACAGCTTAGAAATCTACTGTCATCACTGATGTGAACTGATAATTCCATGATCATTCAGGATAAGTGTTTACCAGTGGCTTATTTACCATGTCACTACAACTGGGGGTATCAGCAATAGCTAAAGACTAGAGATTAACTGAGGACGTTTAGAAAAGTCAGGACCTTTCACTTTTCTTTTTGTTTTGAATTGATTTTATACAGATGGAGATCAGTTTCACTGTGGAGTCACTTTGTTTTCATTTAAGATGTTTTCTTTTAATTATCAATGAGGCTGAGATGCTCAGGCAAAGATGGCACAGGTAAATGACACACCATACCTAGAAGACTACAGCTTCACATTTATTAAAAACAAAAAAAGAAAAAAAAATCACAAATGGACATGAGGAGGCATACAATGTAACTACAAACACTAAAATCAAGATACCGAGCTGTATGTGTTCATGTATAAACTGTATGCACTTGAGTCACAACAACCCTATGCAACATTACAAGCTTGGGGAAGAGTGGTTGGAAAGCTGCCTGTTAGAAAAAAGACTTAGGGATGCTGGCTAACAGTAAGCTGAATATGAGCCAGTATTGTGTTTAGGTGTCCAAGAAGGCCAACGGCACCTTGGCTGGTATCAGGAATAGTGTAGCCAGAAGGAATAGCAAAGTGTTTGTGCCTGTTGCTGTGCCCCACATATTGTGTTCAGTTTTCTACAAGAGAAACTTTGAGGTGCTGAAGTGTGTCCACAGAAGGATAATGAAGCTGGTGAGGACCATCTGAGAGATCTGGGGTTGTTTTGTCTGAATTAAAGAAGGTTGTAGGGAGACTTTATGGTTGTCTATAACTACCTAAAAGTGGATTGTATCAAGGTGGGTATCAGTGTCTTCTCCCATGTAACAAGCAAAGGGCAAGAGGGAATGACCTTAAGTTGCATGAAGGGAGGTTTAGTTCAGATATCAGGAAAAATTCCTTCACAGAACGGGTTATTAAACATCAGAATAAGTTGCCGAGGGAAGTGGTGGAGCCAGTAGCCCTGGAGGTATAGAAAAGACATTTAGATATAGTGCTTAGGGATGTGGTGTATTGGTGAACTTGTCAGTGCTGGGTTCAGGTTTTGAAAATTCTCTACACTTCAAAATAGAATGTTATACCACACAACTTTTCTTTATTCTTTAAAACAATCACACAGCATCAGCAGCAGCACAGGCCAAATGATGCCAGACTTCTGGCAACTACTGACACATCAAACTGAAGCAGCTGGACACCATGTAAAGAACTGTATCCTCACACAAGATTCCTTCTGTAACTGTGGCTTGTTTCAGTGACTGAGCATATATCTTTCAGGTGCTTCTTACTTTCCAATAATTTTGTCTGATTTTCAAACTTTTTCAGTGAAAGTAGAAGCTTATTTAAAACTAAAAAGGTCATCCTAGTCTTTCTTATGCTCTGGATCATCAATTCCACTCAGTAGCACATCCCCAGGCTCAGTATTTTCTCACAAGAGATTGTGCCCTGAGGTAGATGCTCAATTATATTTTGTATTTCTTTTGTTGAATTCAGAAGGTTCTTCATACTCAGATGCCTAAGGTGTGTTTACTCTCAGTTTTCCCAATTACGCTGTTGTTCAGAGCGTTCTTGCTGGTAATTTTATCCCCAGACTCACCTAAACTCCTGTCACACAGCAGGGAACCAAATCAACAAGAAAGTTAACTCCTATAGAAGTTTTCTAGCTGTGTTGCAGTCAGCTGTCAGCTTTTCTTGTTGAGCACCATTTGGTCTTGTTTTCCTTTCAAAGCGTGATCTTTTTTCATTTCTTTTTCTTATTTTCAATCTGTTTTTCCTTAACTTCCATCAAGTATCTCCACCTAGTTTACTCTCAGTGACTGCATCTTCCAGATAGCTTAGCATTAAATAAGCCAAGGGACTTCGAGTGGAGTTACATTTAAATAAATCATCTCAGGTATTATGCCTTGAAATATGAAACTCCAATGAATTCTTTGAATTAATTTTATCAGTGTCTGAGGCAGAAATACTGACAACTCCAAGTGCATTTGATAAATAAATATTAGATATGTAATAGAAGAATGAAGTGTGAGTAAAATATGGCACAATATAAAGCAAAAAAAGAGAAATTAAATACATCTTGTTAAAGATTACCTAGCACAACAGGATGAGGTGGGAACAGAAAAGAGGATATTTTTCATGTAAAGCTGCAATCAATACACCCGTAACATAAGAAACTTTCTCCAAAAGCTTCTGAGCTGCTAATGGAAAAATTAGTAAGAAAGCAAAGATCCCCAAAGAATATAATAAATCAGTGCACCAGAGGCCTAAAGTACTTTTCGTTCACAGAACGTAATGACATTTCATTTCCTACTTTTCTGCCAGGAATACCAGGCCAACATGATGATATAGGGTCTTACAAGCCTTCCTGCTTCATTTCTATATGGGATATTTAGTAATGTGTGTAAAAATAGACCACAGACACAAAGAAAAAGAATGTGTTCTCATTCAGTACCCCTGGTTTTTGGTCATAAATACTTCAAGACTCCTTGTAGCGATAGGGCCGTTTTCTACAAATATTTATCTAATTGTCATGCATGTTTTTCTCTTTATTAAAAAAAAACCCGTGCATTTAGTTCTGTTTTGAGACATACATAGAGTTTATATGAATTTATGTGCCACAATGTGGTTATATATCTAGACACTGTGGTAATACTGATGTCAGAATAGAAAAATATAAGGGATTCGTTGCTATGAAAGGAAGTTGCCTAACAGTTTGCAAACCATGTAGATTAATGCTGCTGCCTGAAGCCTGCAATGGAAAAACAGTTTTTCTGGCGTGTTGATTCTTTGGGATCTGTTTCTGAGGCATCTAATTCTCCTTTACATTATAAAAGCACATTATGCACCTAATTTAAATATGGCTGTAGCTACGGGACAGGAACCAAAAATTTAGGTTTTGCAATATTTATTACTGCAGCAACCATGCCCTTTCTTGATTTAGACTTTTGTCTAATGTGCAAGGGAAATCTCTCTAAGAAGAACCTGAATCCAATTTTCTTAGAAATCAATCTCTTTTGAACCAGGATTACAGCAAAGTGATTCCACATATTCCAGCCTTCAGCCTTCTGTACAAATCCCATTGTATTCATTAATAAAAATTGAGGTATTTTTCAAACAGTATCATGAGGTCCATCTCAAATCTGTGCAACTTAAAAACTCTGTGTGAAAAGCTCCAAATGATATGTTTTAATATGTCCGTATAGCAACACATATCTTTGATTGATATTCCTTTCATTCCCTTAGTTTGACCATTCTTAAAATACATGTGTTTCATGTAAAATAACATTTCATATGTATTCACAGATTGAATCACTTTGGAAGGTACCCTCAAAGTTCATTTTGTCTAACCCCCAGCATATAAAAATAGTTGATAAATGCGTATGAAACATTCACCCAAAATTGTTTGGCAAAGTCATACCATTTAAGATTTTGATGATCAGTAGTCATTTTCTTGAATAGTAAATCAGAATGATACAATGTTTTGGGTTTCAAGGGACCTTAAATATCATCTGGTTCCAAACTCCTTGCCATGGGCAGGGACACCTTCCTCTAGATCAGGTTGCTTAGAGCCCCATTCAGTATGGCCTTAAACACTTCAGGGAGAGGGCTTCCATAATGTCTCTGGACAACTTCTTCCAGCACTTCACCCCCATGACAGTAAAGAATTTCTTCCTCATTTTCTACCTATACCTACCCTCTTTCAGTTTAAAACTCTTAACCCTCAATCTGTGCTTTGTTCTCTGATAAAGAGTGAGTCTTATATGGCCTCTTTTACTGCTGGAAGGGTACAAGAAGGTCTACCCAAAGCCTTCTTTTCCCTTCTCCAGATTGAATAACTCCAGCTCTCTCAGCCTGTCATTGCAGAATTGTTCTGTTACTCTAATAATGTTTGTGGTCCTCCTCTGGATGCATTTGAGCAGGTCCATGTGTTTGCTATACTGGAGGCCTGGTTGGACACAGTACTTCAGGCTGGGTCTTGTAAGAGAGGAGTAGCTGCAGAGATTTGCCTCCCTTGACCTGCTGGCCACATTTCTTTTGACACAGTCCAGAATACAGCTGACTTTCTGGGCACATTGCCTGTTCAAATTCCATTTTTCATCCATCAACACCCAAATCCTTCTCCAAACCTGGTCTTATTGCTCACTTATTGCCCATTCTATATCTGTGTTTGAGATTGCCCCAATTCAGATATAGTACCTTGTATTTGGTCTTGAGATTCACATGGACTCCCACTTCTCACCTGTCAATCTCCCTCTGGATGGTATCCCTTCAACTCTAGAATATCAACCACACTGTTCAGCTTGGTGGCATCAGCAAACTTGCTGGGTTGGACTTGATCCCACTGTTAAAGTCACCAATACTTATCCCAGTAAGGGCTCCTGAAAGATACCACTCATCACTGTTTTCCACCCAGCCATCAATCACAACTCACTATAACTCTTTACCCAATTCCTTATCCTCTTGAGTGGTTCACATGTCAAAGCTATGTCTCTCCAATTTAGAGACAAAGATATTTTATGGGATAGTGCCTAATGCTTTGCATAAGTCCAACTACAAGATGTAATTTGCTCTTTCTTTATCCACCAATGCTTTATCCACCAAATCTGTCAAGCACTATTTGTCTTTAGTGAAGCCATATTGGCTCTCACCAGCCACCTCCTTAATTTTTGTGTACTTTAACAGTTTCCAAGAGGATCCACTCTATAATCTTGCCAGGCACAGAAGGGAGATTTAATAGCCTGCAATTTTCCATGTCTTCTTTTTTTTCCCTGTTTAAAAATTAGGGTTATGTTTCCCTTTTCCAGCCAGTGAGAACTTCACCAGTCTGCCTTAATTTTCCTTAGATGATTTTGAAATAGATCTTCTCCTACAGTGGGTAATACATTCTCAATACTCCAAGAGGAGTAAAAATTCTCTATTTTTGTTCACATTACTCTTGCAAAAATATTTATGTATGTTTGTTGGTGTAAATATGTTTGTACATACCTTTGGTGTACGAGCCAATACTAACCACTCAAGAAATGTTATTTAATGACTGTTTTAAAATTAATTTAAAATGAGACTTGCATTTTAGTATTTAGTCCAGAGGTGTATTGGTTTTACTGAAATTAAAATTAGATATTAAAAGAAGATAAAATAAAGAAGATATTTAATCTAAAAATTCTGTTAGAAAAAAATATGTAGTTTTCCTTCATGTAACAAAAAAGGCAAAAGTATAATATGTAAGAACATATTCGAAATATAATGGAGAAATATAGAATCATAAAATCATAGAATCAGTCAGGGTTGGAAGGGACCACAAGGATCATCTAGTTCCAACCCCCGTGCCATGGGCAGGGACACCTCACACTACATCAGGCTGGCCAGAGCCTCATCCAGCCTGGCTGCAAACACCTCCAGGGATGGGGCCCCAACCACCTCCCTAGACAACCCATTCCAGGCTCTCACCACTCTCATGGTGAAGAACTTCTTCCTCACGTCCAGTCTGAATCTCCCCACTTCCAGCTTTATTCCATTCCACCTAGTCCTATCACTACCTGATAGCCTAAAAAAGTCCCTCCCCAGCTTTCTTGTAGTCCCCTTCAGTTACAGGAAAGCCACAATAGGGTCACCTCGGAGCCTTCTCTTCTCCAGACTGAACAGCCCCAACTCTTTCAGTCTGTCCTCATAGGAGAGGTGCTCCAGCCCTCTGATCATCCTCGTGGCCCTTCTCTGGACAGGTTCCAGCATGTCCATATGTTCTTTAAAGACTACTTCAATGTATTCTTGAAAAAAAAGTAGGAAGTCAAAGCATCATACCCTGGGAGTCAAATACTATTATGTGTGGTTGATTCATAATGCTTTTATGAAGCGTTAAATACTAATTAATATAATACTAAAAATTCCATCATACTGCATGCAAATATAGTTACATTTAAATAAGCATAACACTGCATATAGTATAAAAATGAACAGTGTGGTAGTTGGTTTTGCTATATCTCAAGATTTTGCTTCTTTTTAAGAAGATTTTTATGATGAACTCTGGAAGTATTTTAACTTGCTTTGTATTAAAAATTGTTATATATACTCATTTGGATGCATTTTCACTTTGTGGTTGCCATCTCCATGGATGTGACTGTTGAACACATTATGTTCTCTTTTGTTTGAAATACAGAGTTTGCTTTCTATGTTCTGTTGGGAATAACAGATGTAATTGTCTTGAGACCAATTATGAAAGTTCATTAAACAATGTAGGTAGTAACAATTCTTTGTAATTCTCTCCAAGTTGTCCCTAACCTGCATGCACAGTTGAATCCTTATTTCTCCTGTATTCCACCTTCTCGTTCCTGCCTGAAGTAAGCTGCTTATGTCTCTAAATCATCTCTAAGGATTCCTATTTTCCTATGCACAGTGATAACACAGTTGGATTAGACATTTATTTGAAGAATAATATACAATTCTTTGGTCAGTTAGCCATACTTGTCCATGATTTGGCAGGTGAATGCCTCCAGTTCTGGTTCATTTCTATTTTTGATAGCTTCCTTGTAAAGTAAGTTCCTGTATAACTTTTAGTCTTTCTCCTGCACTTAGCCATCTCTATAATGAAGATATTACTACTGCAATACTGTAGTGCTATAGAAAAGCAGATTCTCTACAGTGTGTAGACTTGCACTGAGTTAATAGCAAGAGATTACATTAAGGCATTTGGATTAATTTATTTTCTTGAGTTTCTCTGTAACTAATTGTCAAAAATACTATCCAGCACCTCTCTTTCTTTCTTGGTTCATCTATTATAACTTATATAAGCTAGTTTGTATAACATGAGCAGAGATCAGATTGTGATCACACCACTCAACCAATCAAATGCAATTTCATTTCATGACTACTTTCAAAGAAAGGCAAAATTCCATGTATTTAATATTCAGGTTGGGATACTTCAGCAAGAGAAAGACACAGGCTGGGAGAAAAGTAATATGAGAGTGATAAATATACTCATGAGTATGAGGAAGAAAATGTATAGGAGCTGATATTTTATCACCTCTTTCAGTGAAACAAGGGAGCATGAGCAGAGACAAATACAGTGAAAATTCAGAGTGAAGAAAATGAAGTGTGTTTTTTCATGCACTGGGCAATAGATCTGTGGAAATCCTTACTAAGTATATTGCAGTTTTAAGAGTTAACAAGGTTTATGAGCCACATGGAGGAGTTGTGCAGTGGATGATCCTCCGGAAACTCCCTAAGCTGACATCAGTTGCAATCTAAAGAGCATATTAGGAAGTCATGTTCCTGTCTTGTCCATCCTCTTCCCTGAGTACTTGCTTATGACCAGTGATAGAGACAGGCTTTGGATCTAGAGGGACAAATAGAGTCAGTATTTCTGTTCTTATGCTTTGATCCCACAAATTTCAGAAAAGTGTTTGTCATAAAAAAAAAAAAAAACAGGAATATCTGTACACATCTCCACTTTCATTTTCTCAACTGTCATTGCCTCACCAGACTTGATTCCTTCCAGTAGCCACGTGGGAATGGATTTCCTGCTGGGTTAATGACTCTAAACACTGACAAACCTGCCTACTGCTCTCACCGCAGCAGCAGCTGTTCAGACATTCCATTATATATAACCCATGTAATTCTCCCCTGTTAACTTGCCAAACAGCATGCAGATGGCTGAGAAAACAAGTCATGGTGATTGTTCCTTTACAACTGGCATGCATCATCTCGGTAACTTTGATCACAAAACTAGCATATTTCTTAACCATATTGCCTGTGCACTCCTGCCCACATCAGTAAGGATAATAACAGTGCAGTCATCTGGTGATGGAACAGGCAATTACACAAGTCCCACAAATATTCTTATATTACTTATGAATTCATATAGTAAGATATCCTAAATATTATTATGCTGACCCGGTTGTGGTACTTTGCATGTTTTTGTGATTCTCTGTGCAAGTCGATTGCACAGTTATTGTCAAGACAATTGCTATACAATATTTGCAGAGAAAAGCTAGGCTAAGTTTGAGTCAAGTTTAGGAGTATATAACTAGAATGACATGGTACCTTATAGAAAACCAGTTAAAAGAAATTCAAATGTTTAGGCATGATCACTTAGTACATCCAAAAAAATCCTACCTCTGTTGTAAAATGAGGGCACAAAATAATTATGTTGTTATAAGATTATGTATATGTGTATTTTCTAGTACTGAATTACATTTGGAGAAAAATCCTTTGGGATTCTTCCTATTAAAATGTTAAAGTTCACTCTCACTTCCATGCATTCTTCACCAACTATCTTTTCATATTGCATAGGTCCTGATATTTTACATTGATCAGTAGAAACAATCCACACATAAAATTGCTAAAATCTCAGTGTGGCTGACATCAACATTGATGTATCAACATTTTCATGCATCTTTCAAAGAACTATTCTTCCACTCAGTTTCAAAATCGGGTGTCAATATCCCTTTAATCTTAAATATTTACTCCAACAACAGCCAAAAAATGCCAAACAACCAACCCCAAAAATTTTCCTCAAATAAACAAGCAAACAACACCCCCCCAAAAATGCAAAAAACCCCTCAACCAACCAAAACAAACAAACAAAAAAAAAAAAAACCAAAACAAACAAACTTCCAAAAGCAATGTCTTAAGCAGCAAAAAGAAAATACTTACTTACAGTGTCTTAGAGGGTGATAGTATTTTGTGACTTTTTGTAGCCATGTGTTGAGGGAAAACAGTATTCTGTTTAGTGTCGCTGTAGCATTAAATGAACCTTGTCCATAAAATGATGTGCCATTGGAATTACAAAATGATTTGGAATGTCCATAACAAGCACAAACAGCAAAGAATGAGAATGTCATTCTCTTACTTTTGTATATCCATTGCTATCGTGTAAAAGTTCTTTTTCTCCTGATATTGTATTGATGGGGTGTTTTATTACATCAAGACTTCTTATATTACCTCAGGCTGTGAAAATGTTATTTTAACTTCTTTCAGAATAATGTCACAGCCTGTCCATTAAAATTAACCACTGGCACGTGAACTGCAAGCAGCTTAGCAGCAGTGTCTTCAGCTAATAAAGACCATTCCTTCCTCCCCAAGACCAAATGGTGAAGTGAGTCATTGTAAGGCTGAACTCCTTACTAGAACTGTTTGCTCCATTTAAAACTGTCACTGAGGGTCATTCAGAAGGCAGCCTGCCTGAACTTTGCCTTCACCCAGTAACCCTCAAAACTATCCATTATAACAGTCATCAACCGTAGGAGGAATGAAGCAGAAGAGAAAGCTATTAAGCAAGAACAAAAGTTACAGTGAAAGATGAGTCTGCAACAGCATTTTTGTTAGGGTAATATTTTTTTTTCCTTCTTTGAAAAATATGAAAACAAATACCACTCAGAAAAAGAATAATGAATCTTAAACCCATCACAGTGGAAAGATTGCTAAATACAGATATGAAATAAATTTTAAAAAGTGTCTTGGGCACAAACAGAAAGGTGGTAATTACTTTATGACTCTCTTTCTTCCATTTTAGTTACTGAGATTAAAATTGTATTTTATTGCACTAGCCAAGCAGTCACAGAAGTCAAGATGTCTGTTTGTGCTTAGGCAAGTACAGCCAGAAGAAATGTGTTCTGGCAAGCGAGTCTATCAACTTTAACTAATGACATCCAGGAGGTCTTATTTCCTAAGGGAAAGATTAATTTCTCATTAATGATGATTGTACAGATGATATAACAATTCATTATGCAGTTCACTACCCAGGAAAATACTTAATGAGGTCAGTGTTCTACCTCAGAATTGAATTATTTTTTTAATTATTCAGTTGTACAAACTCAAAATACTTATTTGTTGAGTGGCTGAGAGTAGCTCTATCAAAATCCACTCTTACAACAGAATACATTCTAACACTGGCTCTTGGATTCACCAAAAGGATTCTAAGCCCCTTACCTAGTTCCAAAGAGAAGTTCAAGTCCAATGAAGGCCAATAAATAGAATCTCATTCAAATGCATTGAGTATGTTTCTTTCCCTGCCCTCCACACAACCTTTGCAGCAGAAACTCTGGGTAGGCTTTACCTTTACAACTTTCACCATGTAAATCTCCCTTTTGGCAACTCCAAGCAATTTATTTGAGCCAGACTCTTGTATGTACCATCTTTCACACTAAAGACTCACAAACTATTTAAGAATAAGCAGCTGTTTGACAACATAAAGCAAGGCTACTTGGCGGTTTAGGAGAGGAAGTACAGAGAGTTTCCATATGTAGATTGAAAAAAATTGGCCCAGTATCCAAACTGGAATGTAGCCAAGACACTAAATATAAAATCAGTATTCCCACAGGCTCGAAGACATGTATTTCTTAATACCCCAAATCTACTTTAATTGTGTGTAAGGAAATGTCTATGTTAAAAGGGGAGGGGGAAAAGGGAAAAAAAAGCATACACACACACACACACAAAACCAAACAAAAACCACAAGGGTTACAATAATTTTTTCACAGATCTTTTTTGCACATACCACTCAAATCAACTTTCCTCCCCACCATTACACTTTCCAATTACTGATCTCCTCTAATCTATTCCTGTTTCCTGTAATTTTCTTAGTTACTCTGTTTCGTTTGACACTACTTCATTATTTTGTTGCTAGCTCTTCCTGTTTGCCATTCCACATTTTAACCCTTTAATTAGTACCTTCTGAAATTGATTAAGGTACCAGAGACTCTCTGATTCTCTGTGCCAGTTGATTGATAGAAATGTGGCATAGATAGGTGTGATTTGACATCTGTCGGTCCTATCACTTAATTCACTATTTTTCTTGCATTTATCCTTACAACTTCCACAGTTTCCTGTAGTTCCAAAACCTGTGCATTAAATCAGTTGTTTAATTTTATGATTAATTGCAGACAACAGGTTTTTAGAACAGATATTTTGAATAACAAAGGGGTCCTTTCTTTGGGATGTATTATTTCTCACCACACTCAGCAAAACAAAAATAATCATTCTATTTTCTGGTAATCATAGGAGAGAATATATAACAAATATTCCCTCATCTCTGGTTTTGTTCGATTTTGGCAGGTTGTTTGAAGACACTGTCCATATCATTATATTCAAAGATAACATTGTGGAACTGTGTATGAAGAGATCAATACTTATTTTGCTGGGTTTAAATACCCTTTAAACACCCTACACTAATGAATTCCACTGATTAAAGGAGTTAAACATAAAATCTGTTCAATCGTAAAAATAAAAACCTAAAGTATTTTAATTTTTCAAAATGAAACTCAAGGAAAGGATGAGCACTGAAGGATTGAAGATGTTGGGTTTTTTTAAGAGATCCATTATCTAGAATCTCTCATTCATACATGCATTTTTTTAAAACATAACCATTTAGAGTAGCATATCCAAGAAATATGTTGTCATCACTACTACAATAACCATGAATCAACATCTTAAAAGAGTTTATATATTACATCGACACTAGCTACCCTTCTGCAGTATCCATATAAACCATGCTGACAAGACAATTTGAAGTATACACTCTGTTGGGTGGAGTTCTGATTTCACTTCTGGCAATGGTGAATACTTCAAAGTCTGTAGTATATAACATCAGTTCAATATTACATGGCTGATTCTGAAGAGGAAGTAACTCCTTAGAACAGGGTGTAGTCTCCACAGATGTTTAGCCTGGAGGCTATGAGAGTCCCTGGAAAACAAATGAGCTAAGGCTGGACAAGTCCTAATTTTCTCTTGCAGTTGTGTTGTTTGGGATGGAGAAAAAAAAAATAAAAGAGAGGATCTCATAGTAGTTTATGAGTTATCCCCGCAGCAAAACTCCTGTAGGATAAATGGGACCAAAAGATCAATTTTACTATTCATATATATGTGTGTATATATATATATATATAAAAGCAGATAATAAAGAAGATAATGCAAACTGTGCCAAATAACCTAAACAAATCCACTATTTCAATTTTAAACCAAAGGAGAATTTTAATCTAAATATAGTCTCTCTTTTCATTATATAATAAAAGTAGGTGAAAGCTTCTTAAACTTAATTTTCAAATGGAAAAATGGTGTGAATCATGACTCTCATTCTCTGACTCCCTTCAGGCTTCTTCATCTGACTAAAGCCTTTGTTATAGACAAGTGAATGTGACTTGATTAGATGAGATTAAGTTTGACTAGATTCACCTGCCACAGTTTTTTTACCTATTTACATTTCTTATTGTAAAGAACTGGTCACCTGTGGCAGGACAATAAGGGGAAGAAAAAGCTTAAATAAAAAATGAAAGAGAGAATACTCTTAACATCTTTCTTTCTTTTAACTAATAGCTTAATTACTCATTCAGAACAGTTGGTTCCTGTACAACAGGAACAATAATTCCTGCAGCAAAAGCAAGCAAATGTAGAAAACTTAGATCTTTTCACAAGAGCTTGCAATCTGCAGGTTAACAATTTTCTATGCCAAATAATTTCAGATGCTAACAATTTCTTTGGTAGCAGAAAGAGACTGTTAATTTAATGCTAAAAGAGAGATTTACAAAGGTCAGTCTGCCACAGAGATGCCCAACGTCTGTATATCAATTCTCCTGATGGGATTTAGATGCTAACTCGGATTTAATACCTTTGACAGCCTGAGTGTAGAGATTTGTTCTAAATATAACAACCTCATCTTTATAAGAAACTATGAATGAGTAAAACTGTACTGAATAAAGGGTTAAATCTCAATGGAAGCAGGTGGATGCTCATCATTTTGAGTAGTTTGTCCTATTTGCCAAGAAATTTAACTTAATGCTTTATTTTTTTCTTAATCTTACATTTTAAAATACCGAAGTAGGAATATAAAGATTTTTAATTTTTTTTTTAATGCTATTGGAACATGTATAGAGAGAAATAATTTCAATCTCAACAGTTGCAATTTGATTACAATACTATTACTTTTCACTGTTTACTGAGGGGAAAAAACAAGAATTACTTGCATACAAATTTTGCCTTCTGAGGTCAGTATTTTGATTTACATGTGCTATATAAATCCAGCAGTTTTCAACCACACAGTCACCTGAGATGGGTTTCTTTTTGCTGAGTGTCAAGTGTCTAAAAATTATAGGTCTAGGCTATGTTAGTCATCTTGATTGTCCAATTATCTGTGGAAATAGACATCTCCCAAGAAATTAATATTTTCTTTAGATAAACTTTCAAGACAGATGAGATTAATCTTTTTGTGTAGGTTCCTGTCTCCTTTCCAGTTACTGCAGAAATAGTACAGACAAGAAATTCAGAATTTAGGCATACATTTCTGATAGTTAAAAGTACATGTCTGGGGTATACTTCAAAGATTCAGTCTTTCAGGTGGTATTTGTTTATAGGAAGTATAAGGTTAAGCTCTTGAGTACTCAAGATTTTAAAAAACTGTACTCAGTGTAGCATTAGATAACAACAACAACAACAACAACAAAAATGTATTTACCTAGAAGGACTTGCTTTTGAAATTCCTCACATGGTACTTTGAGATTGCAGAGATCACAGGACTGGCTTTTATTCCATTAAATAATCACAGTTATGGACTGCTGTGAATACAGTGGTCACCTGTGAGAGTTTTATGGTGCTACTAAATACGTTGTCAATAAAATATAATATCAAAACCATGCTCCTTTTTGTTCTTTCCACTCAGACAGGAATATCAGTGTACAGCAATTTAAATAAAAATTTATTTGGTTTCCATTTCAGAATTAATTAAATAATTTTCTTATTTTTAGGATCCCTAATTTCTGAACTGTGAACTGTGTCATTATGCTAGTATAACACTAATAAAATTTGGGGTATTTTTAACTTTAGTGCTGCACTGAAGAGAGTTCAAGGTTTAGCAAAGCTTCTCAAATGGAAAAATAAAAGAAAGTTTCATGAATGAACTCGCTTCGCTTTTTTCTGAACACTGATGAAACTCTAATATTTTTACATGGAATTTATGGACTAATATCTGAATTTGTTACACAGCTTTTCTTAGACAGCTATTCTTTTTCAATGCTATGGAAATTGAAGACCATGCAATTATTCCAGTCTTGTAAATGAGTTAAACATGAGCATCTGAGTCAGCACTAGGCTTGAGAGGCTAAATTCCTATTCCGTTAAATGTGTGTATGTACATTCAGGTGAGCAATCTGTTGTTTAACTTACCTACCTGCTGGACTTTGTCTAAATATATGTTGTAAACAAAAACTTCCCAAAGCACCTGAAGCATGCAGTTGTGTAAACCCTGTAAGGCCTCTGCCTTTGCTCAGTTAAACACCTAGGCTTGCTTGAAAATGGCTAAGGTTATCAAGATCCAGCAGACAGAGCTGTGGCACCTGTGGCACCAAGAGACCAGAGGTTGTTCAGCACGGTAAAGACTGAATAAACCTTATTCTTTCAAATTTCACTGTGATGAAATGAAAATATCAGAGCAGTGCATATTGGTTCATAGTTAAGTAAACAGAGCACTCAAAGTTAAGCATATTTTAGGCCCCACTAAGCGTGAGAGCATTTGTGCATGCATGTGTCCTAGCCCAGGAATTGTCTTTGTCTCCAGTGTACGAAGCTGTGCAAGAGACAGCCTTCCCCTGGCTGAACCCAAGTTTCTGTGTAGCCAGAAAGCAAATTCATGCACAGAATTCCAGGCTTACATTTAATGTTTCCAGCAGAAAGAAGCATTTTTACTGATTTATGGTTTTATTGGGATGTTCTTCTTTTTTTTTTCCAACTGTTATAAATTACTATAAGGTACATCCTTTTAAAAGTCCATACACTTTCACATTTGGAATCCTTAATTCAAAACCTGCAGGCTTAGGTGAAGGCAGACTCATAAGAATTGTTCTTTTACTATGAGAAAATTAAAATCTAGTCCATTGTAGGGAGAAAAGGGCTGGAGTTGGTGTTCCAATAACTTACATTTCAGTTTAACTTCAGTAATAGGAAATTTTCCTTGAATTTTCTAAAATAAGGAAAAGCATATTGATGATACTTTTTAATAAAGACCTTGAAGTAATGCCTTATTATTGAGAAATCATTGGATTCTTCCATTATCAGGAAGTCCTACAGTCACAGTTGAGTAGTGGATATTGTTATGCAT
This sequence comes from Indicator indicator, assembly GCF_027791375.1. Lineage (NCBI taxonomy): Eukaryota > Metazoa > Chordata > Aves > Piciformes > Indicatoridae > Indicator > Indicator indicator. Next base: position 48,592,836 of record NC_072010.1, on the reverse strand, counting down.
TGCTATCTGAACTTTTTCCCATTTTCAGATCCTGTAAACTAGTAATTACAGATTATGTAGGACAGAGCATTAAAGTCCCTAAAGGTTATTGCACTGACACTCATTTTAGTATCTGACTTCAGTAGAGGCGTCGTCTTGTAGATATTAAAAGGTTTTTGAACAGAACAGTGCAAAGTCTATTCTTAACGATACTTAAGGTCCCTTCCAACATGGGGAGAAAAAAAACCAGTTCAGAACAAGTCATTAAAAGAATCACAGAATCACAGAAATGTTCAGGTTGGAAAAGACCCTCAGGATCACCAAGTCCAACCAATAGCCCTACTCTACAAGGTTCACTGCTAAACCATATCCCCAAGCACCACATCCAAATGACCTTTAAAAACATCCAGGGTTGGTGACTCAACCACCTCCCTGGGCAGCTCATTCCAGTGCTTGACCATTCTTTCCATGAACATTTTTTTCCTAATGTCCAGACTAAACCTACCCAGTCACAGCTTGAGGCCATTCCCTCTTGTTCTATCACTAATTACCTAGGAGAAGAGACCAGCACCAGCCCTCTCCACAATGTCCTTTCAGTTAGTTGTAGAGAGCAATGAGGTCCCCCTTCAGTCCCCTCTTTTCCAAACTAAACAGCCCCAGCTCCTTCAGTCACTCCTCATAAGACTTATTTTCCAGATCCTTCACCAGCTTCATTGCCCTCCTCTGCACTCGTTCCAGCAGCTCAAAATCTCTCTTGTATTGAGGTGTCCAAAACTGGATACAATACTCAAGGTGTGACCTCACCAGTGCTGAGTACAAGCGGACAATCACCTCCCTACTGCTGCTGGACACAGCATTTCTGATACAAGCCAGGATGCCATTGGCTTTCTTGGCCACCTGGGCACACTGCTTGCTCATGTTCAGCTGCTTGTTGATTAGAACCCCCAGGTTCCTTTCTTCTAGACAGCTTTCCAGCTGCACCTCTGTAAGCCTGTAATGTTGCTTGGGGCTGTTGCAGCCTGGCATTTGTGCTTGTTGAAACTTATCCCATTAACACTGGCCCATCATATCCAAAATCTATCCATGTCCATCTCTAGAGCCTCCCTATCTTTGTGCAGATCAACACTCCCACCTAACTTGGTATCATCTGCAAACTTAGTGATGACACACTCTATATTTATATATATGCATTGGTGTATAAATGTTTCAGGGAGGGAGTTGAGTACATAGTTTTCAACCTTGATGGGGGGCAGACCTTCTGGTTATCTAAGATGCCAAAACACTGCTCCACAAGAGTTGGGCTACTACACCCAGAGTTCTCAGTGGCAAGGTCAGCTAAATCCCTGTACTCCTTTAAAACTAGTTTAAAGCCTTGTCAATGAGCACAGCAAACTCATTTGCAAGGATTTTTGTCCCCTTATCATAGAATCATAGAATCATAGAATCAGTCAAGGGTGGACGGGACACATGAAATCCATCTGTCACTAGTAGACCCTGTGCCAAGAAAACTTTCTGTGGTAAAATAAACCAAAGTTCTGTTGGTGACACCAACCTCTAATCCATGTATCAATCACATTGATTTTTTTTCGTTCCTTCAATATTACTTCCTGTCACTAGAGGGATTGAGGAGAACATCACTCGTGCTCTCAAGCCCTCAAGCAATCTCCCCAAACCCCCGAAGTCTTTTTTAATTGCTTTTGTACTCCTATGCATTGTTTTATCGCTCCCAATCTGCATAACCAGCAGTGAGTAATAGTCTGATGATTACATCAGAATGGGGAGACTCGAAGACATGTCCCTAACCTGTGCCCCAGGCAGGCAGCAGACCTCCCTGTGGGATGGATCTGGCCTGCCAACTAGGCCCTCAGTTCCCCTGAGAAGGAAATCCTCCTCCACTACCACCTTTCTTTGCTTCTTGCTTGCACTAGTCTTGTGTCATAGGTCTAGCTGATAAGTCCTAGGTAACTGCATGCATGGACATTCATCTTCATCCTCATTCACCCGGCCCTTTGTTTCAAGAGTCCTGTACTTCTTGTATGTGGGCAACTGGGAAGGCTGGGAAGATTGGCAGGGGGCTCACCTGCATCTCCTGCCTTGTTGGAGAGACACCTGACTCCATTCCCCTCCCATCTCTTACCTATGTTCAAGCCTAAAATCTCAGTGTTATCAACCTGGACATCCTCTGAAGGGACAGGTTAGCTAAAGTCAAATGTGCATATCTGGGCATTATGTTTTTAATTGCATGCTTTAAAGTGCATCTGAGGCATTTCTTCTTTAACATAGTAGACTCCTCAACATGAATTTTTTCCACCCTACAGTGCCCACAAATTGCCTGTGCTAGTTTTGTATCTGGAAAGGTTTTGGCAGCAGGGCAGGGGGCTACCAGCATTATATCTATAAGGAGCTTCGAGAAGCTCCCCCATCTCTAAGTCTGACCTTCTGCAATAACCTACTTACCAGAGGAAAGTCCTGTTGGGCAAGTTCTTTTGGTTTAGGATTTTTTTTTTAAATTTTGTAAAATAGTGAGACCTGATAGGGAAAACCATGCAGATGCCCAGGCCAATGAAGAAGGAGCAGGGCAGGCATACCAGTGAAGCCATTCCCCTTCAGTACATGGTGAGATGATAGACTGAGCCTTTGCAGCCCTTAGAGATCAATGATAGAGAAAAATCCCACCTGCAGCCCATGGAGGACCCATGACTCTGAAGGAAGACCATGCTGGAGAAGTTTCATGCTGGAAGGACTACACTTCATGGAAAAGACCTCTGCTGGTAGGAGATATTTGTGTCTCTTGTGGAACAGATGTCACCTTGTAGTAGGAGAGGACTATAAGAAGTTTTCCTCAAGTAGGAAGAAGTGGAGGAAACAACATGGAATGGACTAGGTCTGACTGCAACCCCCACTCCCTGCCCCCTGCACTGCTGGCAGGGAGGATGTAGCAAAGGGAGTCCCAGAAGAAGGGACCGGGTGGTAAAGTTCTTTTCAAGATCTGGTTGCATTTATGACTATCCTGCTCTGATTCAATTGGTAAACTGGCAGTGGTTTCATTGTTTAAATTAAACTTATTTTCTTTGCTGAGCTCTCCCTGTTCATTGTGTTGACCTTCCAGACTTCTGTTTCTCCTTACCATTCTACCACAGGAGGGTAGGAGTGAGCAAACAGCTGCTTCTGCTGTGTTGCCGGCTGGGTGGGCTTAAACCGCAACGGTGCCCTTCCATGATGGTTTGAAACTGTCTTTTTAATTTTTTCCTTGCAAAGTTCAAAACAGAGAAAGTGAAAGAGTGTAAATAAGTCACTATTGGGTTTAAGAAAGCAAAATAATGATTGTTCTAAACACTTCCATTGGATAGATAGAAATGTTTAAGAACTATTACCCAAAACAAAGGGGACACTCTGCACATTCTGCGTTCTGCAGTGGGGCAGTTGCTGGCCTGTCTGGCTGCTGTTTCTTCTTCTCTTCTGGCTGAAGATAACACACACTGACCTTGGCAGCTAAGTTAACAAATTTCTGCTCTAACTAACTCTGCTTTCTGTCCAAGAGGGGTCTGGGGGGAAGCTCCTGGGAGAGGGAGGCCCCTTTGGGAAGGGTCTGCATTGGGGAGAAGCAAAGGGAGATTGGTTGTGATTTTCTGTTGATTGTATATATTTGTAAATGTTGTGAATTTTGTATATTTGTACATATTCATTGCATTTCATCATAGATTGTAGACTCTGCTTGTAAATACAGCCTTCATTTGCTTCCAGAGTGGGCTAGCCTGGTTACTTGTTGGTGGGGGGGGAATTTCAGCTCACACCGACGCACTTTTTATTTTTGGCACTCCAACTCGGGGCTCGATTGCTTGTATGATTTATTTCTGCTCAGATTAGGAAGCAAAATGAAGCTGTTTTAGATTCTGAGTCATTCTATTTCATCTATTATCGGTGCAATTGTCTACAGATGGGCTGTTTCCTGCATGATAGACAAGATTGTGAGATATGTGGCATATAAGTCATTTCTTTGGGTTAGGAACAAGTTACTGAATGTTGGTGAATTCTGTTGTGGTCTTATTGGGCTAAGAAGATATGGTAACTCAACTATGGATCTGCTAGCAGACACATTTGAGTTTGTTACTCCTCTTACAGCTACAGAGGTTCTTTGGTACCTTAGACATCTTGTGCTAATCTTAATTTTGTTGCTTCTTGGAATAATCATATGGCTACTGATAGCATTGTGTCAAGAAAGATATAAGGCTACTTGCTCTTCCAACTCTGCTGTGAATGTGAAAACCAATCCAGTAAATTTGGTGGCCACAGTAAGCAGAAAGCGTAAAGGAGCTGCAGGAGGAGATGCAGATGCTGCAGGAGATGGTGCAGATGGAGATGAGGGTCCTTCTACTCAGGGTCCCTCTGTTAAGAAAGATCCTTCTGGTGAGGAAGAGAAGGTTAGCCTTAAAAGTCTGGTAGACCTCTTGAGACCCCACATGGATGATGGAGATGTAGGTCAAGATGTAGACCCTGGTAGATTAGCCACTGCTGGCAGAGCCTCTGAACTCAAGGAAATTCAACGGAGGATTACAATAGGATTATGGGGACAGCGACCTCAGGATGATGATGATGATGAGGAGGAGGATGACATACAGTCAGCTAATGCACCCAGACAGGAAATTAGACATGTGAGGAAGGATTACATCAGAGGAGATAATGAGCCAGTCCTGTCTTGGCTAGCCAGGTGTTTTGATATGGGAGCCCCAGCATTGGTGGTAGGTGACAAGTCGGCCTCTCAGTTGGGGATGCTCTCAAAGGATACAGGCATAGACAGGCATCTAGGCAAGTGCATTGGTAAAGTTTCTCTGTGGGCACGCCTCCTACTGGCAGTCTCGCTGAGGTACCCCAGCAGAGATGATTTACCATGGAACCCTAAGCCTTGGACCACAATAGCTGAGGGAATCAAGCGTCTGAGAGAGTTTGCTGTGAGAGAAATAATGTATGGAGATCATAAGACTCTGAATCCTGATGAAATTCCTGTTGGAACAGGCCTTGCCAAAAAGCTCATTAAGCTTGCTCCTCCTAATTATGCTACTATTCTGGCAAGCAGAATTGTGGCAAGAAATTATGGTGGAGTGCCTCCCACTGTTGGCCATTTCACTGACCAAATGAGGCAGTTGGAGGATAGTCTTGCACGTACTTCTTTGGTTTCAGCCATTGAAACTTTGTCTGGAGAAATAAAGAATTGCATGAAAGAGCTGAAGGAGGAATTTAAAACCTCCATATCCAACTTGATGAAGGGGGATGATTCTGATTCCTCTTCCTCCAGATGGATACAAGTTTCAGCTGTCAGAAACAGACGTGCTCCAAGAAGGCCATTCCAGAATAGGTCAAACCAAAACAGACAGCAGAGGCAATCACGTGGCAGTATCTGGATAACTCTGCGTGATCAGTTTGGTGAGAACATGAACAGATAGGATGGTCAACCAACTTCTGATCTTTTCAAGAGGTTACGGGAGCTGCAGAGGGGCAGATCCCGAGGTAACAATACCAGGAGGGTAGCTGTCGCTTCCTCAGTTTCCCAGAACAACTCTGATAGCTCCAACAGTGATCCTATTTCTGGTGCTGGACGTTGTGCCAGCTGTACATGTGGAGGTAATCCCCACCATTAGGGGTGCCCTGCCTTCTGCCAGGGGGAGGTAAGGGATAATGGAGATAACAGAATCTATTGGGATGTGTACATCCAGTGGCCTGGCACTTCAAAATTTCAGAAGTACAGGGCCTTGGTTGACACAGGAGCTCAGTGCACCATAATACCATCAAATTATCAAGGGGGAGAATCTATAACTATTCAAGGAGTCACTGGTGGATCTCAAGAGTTGTTTAAGATAGAGGTTGATATAAGTTTAACTGGGAAGCAGTGGAAGAAACATACTATTGTAACAGGTCCTAGTGCACCTTGTATATTGGGAATTGATTTTCTGAGAGAAGGGCGTTTTAAAGACCCTAAGGGTTACAAATGGGCTTTTGGAATAGCAACTGTAGAAATTGATGAAGGAAAATTGAAGTTGTCTATTAGACCTGAGCTTTCAGATGAATCTGCAGTTGTGGGACAACATGAGATAGAGGATGTAAAACTGCCGGTTGCTTCTCAAACTGTGCATCTCAGACAATACAGAACCAACCGTGACTCTTTGGTGCCCATTCAAAACTTGATTCGTCAGCTGGAGAGTCAGAAGGTCATCAGCAAAACTCATTCACCTTTCAACAGTCCAATCTGACCTGTGAGAAAGCAGAATGGAGAGTGACGTCTGACAGTTGATTTCCGTGCCTTGAATGAAGTAACTCCACCCATGAGTGCAGCTGTACCAGACATGATGGAACTCCAATATGAGCTGGAATCCAAGCAGGCCAAATGGTATGTTACCATAGACATTGCTAATGCTTTCTTCTCTATTCCCATAGCAGAGGAATGCAGGCCTCAGTTTGCTTTCACCTGGAGAGGCATTCAGTACACATTCAATCGTTTGCCCCAGGGGTGGATTCACAGTTCAACCATCTGCCATGCAGTGATCCATGATGCTTTGGAGAAAGGTGGAGCTCCAGAACACATTCAGTTCATCGATGACATCATCGTCTGGGGTGAGACTGCTGAAGAAGTCTTCGAGAAAGGTAACAAAATCCTTGACATTCTCTTGCAAGCTGGTTTCGCTATCAAGCGAGACAAGGTGAAAGGACCTGCCAGAGAAATCCAGTTTCTGGGAGTGCGGTGGCAAGATGGTCGCCGTCACATCCCAATGGATGTGATAAACAGAGTCTCCACCATGGCAAATCCCATCAACAAGAAAGAAACTCTGCGTTTCTTAGGCATAGTGGGATTTTGGAGACTGCACATTCCTGGATACAGTCAGATTGTGAAACCTCTCTATGATGTGACTCGAAAGAGAAACAGTTTCCAATGGGGTCCTGAGCAACAAGCAGCCTTTGACCAGATCAAGCGAGAGGTAGTCCAAGCGATGGGTCTGGGACCTGTCCGAACTGGTCCAGACATTAAGAACATTCTGTACATGGCCACGAGTGACAATGGCCCAACCTGGTGCTTATGGTAAAGAGCTCCAGGTGAGACATGAGGACGTCCTCTTGGTTTCTGGGGTTGTGGCTACAGAGGCTCAGAGGCAAACTACATTTTAGCTGCTTATGAAGGAGTGAAAGCTGCTTCTGAAGTGATTGGAACTGAGTCACAACTTCTTCTAGCTCCTAGATTGCCAGTTCTGAATTGGATGTTCAAAGGCAAAGGTTCTTCACCACATCATGCAACAGATGCTACCTGGTCTAAGTGGATGGCTCTGATAACACAGAGAGCTCGAATGGGAAATCTCGAAAGGCCTGGTTTGGTGGAGGTGATCACAAACTGGCCAGAAGGCACAAGCTGTGTAAAACCTCCAGAGGAGAGAGTAACTCGTGCTGAGGAAGCTCCTCCTTACAGTGATCTGTCTGATGATGAAAAGAGATATGCTTTGTTCACAGACGGTTCCTGTCATCTTGTTGGGAACAAGCAAAGGTGGAAATCTGCAGTGTGGAGTCCAACGCGCAGAGTTGCAGAAGCGAGAGATGGAGAAGGAGAATCCAGTCAATTCGCAGAGGTAAAAGCTGTCCAGCTAGCTCTTAACGTAGCTGAACGTGAGAGATGGCCAAAGCTTTATCTTTACTCCGACTCATTGTAGATTGTAGACTCTGCTTGTAAATACAGCCTTCATTTGCTTCCAGACTGGGCTAGCCTGGTTACTTTTTGGTGGGGGGGGAATTTCAGCTCACACCAACACACCTTCCCACTAAAATGATTCTTTTATTGGCTCTCAATCTAGTCAGGATTTTATTTCTGTTTCTAAATACAGAACTTAGATTTTATCAGCCTCAAAATGGCTAGAGGAAGAAATATTTTAAATCATTTTACCACTAGATTTTACTAGTAAATCTAGTCTATAGATAAGCAATGCTTTGTGTTGCTACGTGGTGTGATTTAATCCCAGTAGCAAGCTAAGCCCCACACAGTTGTTCATTCACTCCCCCATGGCAGGATGCAGAAGAGTTGGAAGGGTAAAAGTGAGATAACTCATAGGTTGAGATTACAACAGGTTAATAAGTAAAGAAAAAACTCTGCACACAAACAAACCAAAATATGGAATTAATTGGCAGGCAAGTATTTACCCATTTCCAGTAAGGCAGGGCTTTCAACACATGTAGCAGTTACTTGGGAAAATAAATACCATCATGCTGAACATCTCCCACTTCCTCCTTCTTATCCCAGCTTTTGTTGCTGACTACAATGTCAATTGGTGTGAAATATCCCTTTGGTGAGTTGGAGTCAGCTGTTCCAGCTGTGTCCACTCCCAACTACTTGTGCATTCCCAGTCTACTCACTGATGGTGTGATGGAAGAAGAAGAAAAGGCCTTGATGGTATGCAAGCTCTGCTGAGCAGCAGCTAAGACATCCTTGTATTATAAACACAGTTTTGATAACGTATCTAAAGCACACCACCAGTCTCAATATTTGGAGTCACTCAATATTTTATAGTTTGGCAGCAAGCACTTTTTATCAGAAGCAATTGCCAGTATTCCATTTACTGGTAAATCAAATATCTTTAAAATTGCAACAATTTTTGTTAAATATCATACTATGTAAAAAAATGGAAAATTAGAAAATCATAACCTGTGTTAATTTCTGAAAACAGTCCTATTGATTTTTCCTTCATCTGTACAAAGCAGCTGTGCAGAAGATTCTTTTTTGTTGTATGTGTAATTGAATTAATCTCATTTTTATGAAGTAGAGGTGGAACAAATTTCTGTCTTTATTATTATGGAAAACGTATCCCTTTCTCTATATACATACACCTTAAACAGCCCTCCAAGAACAGGATATTATACACTGAATTCAATGGCATATATTTATCCATGTATATGTGCATGTATGTTAAATATCAAGATTCTGTCACAGTTTGGGTTTTTTGTGTTTGTTTGGTTTGGTTTAGTTGGTTGGTTTTGTTGTTTGTTTGGTTTGGTTTCTTTTTTTTTTTTTCCTTTTTTTGTACAAACAAGTTACTGGAAAGTGTAACCACTTTCAGCTTCAATCTTTGTTTTCTTCTTGAGGAAATTAAGCTGATGTTTCCAAGGTTTTTTTTAAATATTGGGGTATTTTTATTTAATTCTTTTCTGTGTTAAGAGATTGGAAGACAAAATCAGTGAATAGTCTTAAGACATTTGCAGATGTTCATTTAAAGACAATAATAGCAGCAGATGTACTCTCTGGCTCTAGTAGCTGTGACCCTCTGTTTGTCCCTCAGAAAGCTAATTTACTAAACAATGAGGTGAATAAGACTTGTTATGAAAAAATAGTTTCATTTGTCTGTAAAGGAAGGTTACTACCATCAATACACTGTCCAGCTGCAAAGAGAAACAAAGCAAAATCATTTTCTTGTAAGGACATATGCTATAAGGAACTAAACAACTGCGTTCCCTAAGGCTTTCTTAACACCATGAAAGCAAAGGTAATATAGTTATCTCAGGGGGTAAATCATTCCACAGATGGAGGAGAAAACATCACTTTATTTTAGGTCAGATGGGCCTGCAGAAGCTGATATTGGTACTAGCTGTTTTATGGATGATAGAATCTTTACCATGACAAGACATCAGGGAAGGAAGACACAGGTTCTTCTAAGAGCAACACTATGGTGCTAGATGGTAATATCCACATGAAATGCAGATCCATAATCTAAGATTATTGCTTTTGACTCTTTCCATCAGTAGAGAATGAACTGGTATTTTTTCGGTGCAGTCACCTTGAAGAGGACATTTACATTTCACCTTTGGTATTGGGAATAAAGGTACCAATTTGTCCTTACTGTTTTTGAAAGTGGAAGTCCACTAGCTCAGATGCAGGCATTGACAATTTAGGCATCTGAGGCCTGATTGGGTTAGCTAAACACAGGCAGCTCCTGCAGTCTAAGAGGTTGGGGTTAGTATGAGGTATTTGGGTATGACAGGTATAATATAGGATCCCTGAGAGATCCAAGTCTTTCTGAAGTGAGAGCTTGACACCAGGCTGATTCAAAAAGAAGTCCTAAATGGCCTTCAACACCTATGAGAAGATAAAAGAATTAAGTCCCTGAAGTTATGTGGTATTAATACCACCCTTTCTGGTTGTTAAACATTGATTGTTTGAAAATACATACCAGAAGGATCTAAAATATTTCAGTGTTGCATGTGTATCACCACTGTTAGGGCCAGAGAATCTGTTGCTGTGAAATGACCATTAATTTACACACTTAGTAACCAGCTTCAGTAATCCATAGTGCACGTTAACCAAGCACTTTGTGACTGTTCACACGTGCTAAAAATGCAACATTTCCTCATAATGTGGTTCCATTATTGAATTCTTATGACATTCTTTATTCTGTTGCGATCTCATGACCATTTGGCTTAAAGGTAATAAAGCAAATAAATTAATTCTGCATTTTGAGAGCTAGAATTTCAGTTGGCTTATACAAATGTAATTTCACTGGAGTTAATGGAGTTTTCTAAGCTTATACAAATTGAGAATTGACACAGAACGGGTTATGCAATACATTTGACCAGTACAGCTTGATACTTTTGGTATGAGTACTTCATTTGGTCAAGTGAGCACAGCAAAAGTCAAACTTTCCAGTACTAATGAGGTTTTTATGTTCTTTGGACTGTGGTTACAGAGTGACTTATGAGGTTCAGTGTTCTGCACCTGTCTGTCTTTCCTTCTTGTTGGGCTCCTGATGACTGCTGAGATCCCACAGTCAAGCTTTCCCACAAGAATTGCTTAACTTATGGCTTCTGGCTAGATGCTCAAGATTTCTTCTAAGTTCTCCAGCTCCTTGGCTGGCCTCCTTCACTGCTGGGTTGTCTTGGCTATCTGCCTGTCCTCAGTATTTTTTCTCTCAGTTTCACCTCTGCTCTCAGCTGTATGAAGTTCTTTTCTCTAATTGCTGAGCAGACAGGAGACCTATTTCTAAAACTTCCTCCTGGTTCTATTTCCCAAAATGATGACTGATTGTAATAATTTATTTCAGCTCCTCTTCAGCATGTCCCTTGACAGGGAGCAGCCAAAGGACAGTGAATATATTAAGAGAGAGATGCATGATTCTCAGATGGCTCAAAACTAATATGTGGCAGCAACAATATTTGCTCTAAGAATTCCCAGGATTTGGAAATTTTGAGGAGAGAGGAGGATAACTGGCAGAAGTCTGAGGGAGGTAGAGGCAAAATAAAAGCAGAGATCACTGAAGAGACTTGGACAGAGAAATAATATACAGAGGAAAAGCAGCAAGCTAGAGAAGAACCTAAGAAAAACTGATAAAGATGAGATTAGTAAAATCTCCAAAGAAATGTATTTCCTTTAATATTTTGCTTTGCTAGGAAATACGCTAATTTAAATCTAGAAGTGGTTTAAATATGAAACTGATAGAAACACAGAGGTTGATTTGGATCTCACAAACTCAGTTGGAAGCAGGGATAACTGCGTTAGAGTCAGAAGAAAGTAGTCCTAATACAAAAATAGAATGAAAATGTAATGCAAGGTAGACTAGAAGTTTTAATAAGAAGGCATAATTCTTCAGTTGGAGTCTGGTGTTGTGTTTGACAGCTGTCCATGATGAATGCAAAGTGAGTATATATCCACTACCAAAATAGAAATCTCCACTCATTTTTGAGGACATATTTGTGTTTGATAATGTTTCCAGCAAGTGACCAGCTAGAAGTTTTTGGTGTATCTGTAGTTCTCTAATAGCTGAAGGTGGCACAGAAGGCCAATGGCATCTTGGCCTGTATCAGGAATAGTGTGGCCAGCAGGACTAGGGATGTAATTCTGCCCCTGTATGAGGCATTGGTGAGGCCTCATCTTGAGTACTGTGTGCAGGTCTGGGCCTCTCATTTCAAGAAAAATATTGAGGTGCTGGAGTAGGTCCAGAGAAGAGTGATGAGACTGGTGAAGGAACTGGAGGGAAAGTCTTATGAGGACAGGCTGAGGGAGCTGGGGTTGTTTAGCCTGGAGAACAGGAAACTCAGGGGGGACCTTATCGCACTCTACAATTATCTGAAGGGAAGTTTTAGTAAGGTGGGAGTCAGGATCTTCTCCCAGGCAGCTAGTGACAAGACAAGAGGGCATGGCCTGAAACTGTGCCAGGGGAGGTTTAGATTGGATGTTAGGAAGCACTTCCTCATGGAAAGGGGAATTAGACAGTGGAATGGACTGCCCAGGGAGGTGGTGGATTAGCCATCCCTAGCAGTGTTTAAGGAAAGATTGCATGTGGCACTTAGTGACATGGACTAGTCATTATGATGGTGCTGGGTCATAGGCTGGACTTGATGATCTCAGAGTCTATTCCAGCCTCAATAATTCAGTAATTCTGTACTATGTATCAGAAAGAAGAAAGACTAGAGAAAATCAGAAAACTGTAAGTAAAGGGATAAAAGAGCGTGAGTAATGAAGAAAACATTTTAAATAGGAACATACTAGAGTGAACGTGGGAGAAAGATACAGAAATATTCACTAGCAGAAACTTACAACTAAAGCTTTCATACTGCATTTGACATTCCCTGTAGCAATATTTTTTCTGTAGAATAGTAAAAACATACAACAAAATACTACAACAGTGAGTTTCTAGATATGACTAATTTAAAATATTTTCATGACAACAAAGGATATAATGTTCCACATAACTTTTATAACTTTAGAGTTCCTGCTGGAACCAATAACTAATTATTGTAAGTGTCATACGAATTTCTAATAGATAGTAAAACTCAAATACATATATGTAGTTAGTTCAGAAAGACAGAATGAATTGCCATTGATGTGTCTGATCTTGATGTTTTGAGCTTGTGCTAAAACCAAAATATGTTTTAAGTAAGAAACATGTATATATGATTTGTTTTCTTTAATTTATAAAGTCTAGTTTGAATGCTGTCTTGTACAGTTTTGAGGGATACGTCTTCAGGTAATCTCCATGTTTAATTCTCACTTCGTGCACTAGGGGGTTCCCTTTCCCTCCTATTGCGCAGACGTTCCGAAAGAGTTTAACACATAAATTTAGGCTAGCAGGAAAAAACATTGGGTGGTTTTGATTTGCTGCTATTTTAGGTAAAGGAATTTACTCAGCACATTAAGCTTCCACTGTATGGAGGATTTAAACTATAATCCTGTCTCTAATAGAAGGATATGTAATATTACCCTGTATTTTGAATCCATGCATTTACAGATATAAATACGTTTCAAAATTATTGACTTGTATGTGAATGATATTTGCTAAAAAAAAAAATCATAAATTTATACACCTTTTTTTTTTTTTTTTTTTTACTAAATCCCAGCTCAAAACAGAAAGACACTATTACAGAGTGGTAATAAAGTAATATATGCAAGAATGAACAAATATGATAGAGAAAATAAGATGTTTTTTCTTTTCCCCCCTTTTTTAACAAAAAAAAAAAATAATCCTAGGGATTAAAATCAAGTTAATGTAGGTATTAAAATAGTGTGCCATTGTGCTTTCTTTTTCAAATATTAAAAGCCTAATCCATCAAACTATATGTGCTATGGTGCTGTATTTGTTTACATTTATTATATAAAACAGCAGATACTTTGGTTGGTTGGGGAGTAGTGTCACCAGAGCTCTGAGATGACTTTTAAGGCTGAGACTCACTTCTGTTTGATGATTAACTTTACCTTCTCAGAAGTTTCTGTTTTACATTTAGAACAAATCTTCCAGTAAAGGGAATATTTTTGATAAGGACTGGGAGAAACAGCCAACATCTAAAAGCATATCACATTTGTCCAGCACCTTACACTATTCTAAAGGCAACAATAGAAAGTCCCATTCAAATTTTCTTTTGAATTAAAACCCTCGAAATATTCATGTATTAACTATAGAAGGAAATAGGCTATAGTGTAATGATGCTTTAACTTAAACCCCCTCCTCTTTCTAGTCGTTTCTGTCTACATCACGTTCTATGCACTCAAGTCTAGAGCAGTATAAGTAGGACTCAATGACAGACTGAAGGCATGTATTAGATATCTGTGTATAAATACCAGCTCAGAAGAGACCTAGCTAAAGCAGTAGATGATCCAGTTTTTCACTTGATGAAATGTAGATCTCTTTCTTAGAGTGAGCTGAACATTTCTGCAGAATCTATTGGCTTCCTTAATTAGATTTCCATTTTTACCATAGTGGGAGCTAGCTAGGCAGCCTAACTACGCAGGCACATAGAGTCATGTAGTTATGTTAGGACCTGAGCCATCTTCCTAAAGTGTTTTAAGAGAAAATAATTTTTTTTCTCTCTAATTTCAGGTAGGAAATAATATTATGAGTTTAATTCATTTGCTCACACATAACATGTTCCATCCCACTGACAAAGGTCTTAGTATCCAAAACTTTTGCATAGCTCTTGCAGATACAATACAGGACCTTCAAAGAGACCCCTGCCCCTCTAACTGGAGGATGGAGCCTGTACACTACTGCATCTCAAAAAGCACTCTTGTCCAAATGTAAGCAACTGAGTAAAACCTTAAGTTTTTTTAAGTATTAAAAGAAAATATATGCACTTCAATGAGACAGGGAGAAGCTGCAACCAGACACTTACCTATCAGGATGTGATACAGTGTACTCTGCAGTGAGAGTGTCTTTCATCCATCCTCAGGTGGGATATTTAAATCTTGCCATTCAGGGAATACATAAAGGTCCCTTTGCATACCAGCCGTGATGTACTGGGAGAAATTTGCTGCCCTCAAACTCTGTGTTCTAATAAAGCCTCTAGTAGTGTTATCTCCAGACCTGGGAACTGATAAGCATGTCCATCTCAATCCGGAAATTGGGAAGGAGAAGTGGTCCTTTTGAATATTCCCATGAGTGAAATTAAGACACAATTGAGGCCGTATATCAAAATGAGACTATTTATTACTTACAAATATACCAGAGAAAGAAGGGAAAGAAAAGGGAGAGGGAAAGAGAGAGAAAATGGAAAAAGAGAGAGTGGGAGATATTGAGAGACAGTTATTACCCTGGGGGTCCTTCTTTGGCAGGATGGGGAAGACATTCCTGGGCTGCTGAAAATGATGTTTTGCTGTCCCCCCTGGCTGACATTCCTCCAGCTTGTGACATCCTGGGTGATGTTCCCCCAGCTTGCGATGTCCCAAGTGACATCCTCCCCTAAGATGGCTGTTTCTGATTCATTCATCATAGCTCCACCTGGCCCACACCCTTGTCACATTACAGTGCATATGTGACTTCAAGGTGCCTCCCAGTGGGCTTGCAAGGGTCTGCCTCTTTTAGCCATCCGCCACACCCCCTGGACAAGTGCTATCAGTGGGCAGAGCTGAGACCCCAGACTGTTCATTCACAACCATCTTATCTCTGTTGAGACTTCTCATGTTCTTGATGTAATCAACATGTTCACAAGCTGATTCCTACAACACCTCACTACTGTAATGTTGTCATGACCAAAATAATTCTGTCATAACTATGAATATGACTTCTCTTTATTGTTTTTTAAAGTATATGGCAAATGAAATCAAAAAGCATTCAAGTAAGATGTTTTCTTAAACAGACAGGGTGAATAGCTACTGCTGAGCAAAACTCTTTTTTTTCCTACCTGGTTTTATAGACTAAAAATCAGCAACGGAAGTCAATACAGCTTTCCATCATTGCTATCTGATTAACTTGCCTTTGCATTTACAATTACTCCAGAAAAACTGACACAGTGATTTGCTAAGCTAATGACAGATGCTTGTACTTGTCTGTTTTACCTTACCATTTAGAAATAAAGTATTTGCTACTTTCATTCCTGAGTAACTTCTTAATCTTAACTCCTATTTCATTACTTTAAAAGTATGTTCACATGATTGTAATCACTACCTTCATTGCAATTTAACAAGTTACCATTTGTCACTTGACCAGTTAGTCATGATTTGTAACTTTCAAAATGGTTATCATGCTTATCATCACTTGAAAAAAGTATCTCATTTCACTTGTGTGCTGGTTTGAGGCCAGCCAGAACATCTCTTGCCCCGAAAGGGACAAAAGAATGACACACGCAAACGGATTGGAGAGTGATGGAAAAAGTTTAAATGGAAAAACGAATTGGTGAAGCTACAGAAAACTACAAACTACAAAGCATAGTGAAAAAGAACATCCTAAAGCATACAGAATCCCCTCACAGGATTCCCAAAAGCTTCCCAGTCCTCCCTTCCTCCCACCTGAGGGTCTACCCAACCCCTCAGGGCTCTTCCTTCCCCCCCCTCCTACTGCTAAGCAAGTCTCAGGCTGGCCAGGTCTGAGACTGCCCCCCCCTCCATTCTCCTCCTGGCATTAGGCCTAGACAGGCCTAAGAGGCCTTGAGGACACTCCCCCGGCATTACCCGATAAGAGAGGACATCTCCCATGGGAGCAGAGGGAAGAAAGAGGAAGAGGATGACTCTGCAGATGGCCTTATAGGGCGCAGGATTTATGGGTAGAAATACGCCATTTCCTGTGTCCACCCCTCTGGGTGGGCACCCAGGACACCAGAGGTGTATCTCATGTAGCAGTGGCAGGGGGCATCCAGCCTAAACTGCCACAACTTGCAAAGAAGCACAATAGTTTAGAGAAAAGAAAATGCACATCTTAATTACCTTGGCTCAGTTCACAACAGTTAATTTGGTAAGCATCAATAACTTGATCAACTGAAGTAGTCTGAACATATTCTGCAACCCTATAGACATAAACACAAATATTTCTGGGAATGTGGTTTATGGAATAAATGTCACCAGCTGTATGTTTGGTCCCTCTCCCAAAGGTTACTATTACCAAAACAGAGACAGTTATATGTATGTTATTCATAATCCTTTTTTTGCCTCAGTACAAAGTCAATGGACTTTATTTAAAGAAGTATATACATCATCAGATTTTCTGGTGAGTTCTCCTCGATGCTTTATTTAGAAAAAGTGAGAAAATTAACTTCAGAAATCCTAAGTAGCATTGGTGATGAATAAGTCATTTGGAACAGCATGTTTCATAAAAAATGAGAGCCATATGCAAGTAATTTGTTAATGAAAGGATACAGAAGAAACAAGTTGTGAAATCATCATGACATCATCTGGAAAGTGTGATTCTTTGCATCTATAATATTGCAGTGCTGACAAAGTAGCTTTTGAGTATTTTCATCTGAGCCTGAGGAATATTATTTCATGTAATAGACAACATCATGGCACAGCATAAGATATCTAGTTTTCTTGTTTATAAATATAAAGAAGATGGTGTCAATTTTTGAAGCAGTACCTAACAATTCAGAATTTAGAACATGCATGTCAGATTCACACTATAAGCATATATTACTAATTTTTATGTGTGCATATTAATATTAATGAAACTACTGATATCCATGTTTATATTCACCATGGGCATGGAATTCATTATATTAATGGCTTTATTTCATCATTATCTTTTTCCCATTTAACTAACATCTACCTGACATTTACCAAACAGAATACCACTAAAAGCATAACACTTGAAGAGGCGTGGTTACATTAAAGTTGCATATTTATACAGTAGAAGTGATTTCAGTACAAATTACATTTTTTTTTAAAGAAGACATATAAAATAAGAATTTCGTTCGCTGTATTTGGAGATAAATTTCTCTGAACAGAATGAAAGAATTTGAGGGCCTCCACCCCTGGAAGGTGATGGAACAGCTTGTTCTTGGCACCATCTCAAAGCATGTTGAGGAAAAGAGACTAATCTAGAGTAGCGAACATGGATTCAAGCAGAGGAAGTCATGCTTGACCAATCTGTTAGCCTTTTATGGTGGCATAACTAGATGGACAAATGAGGGGAGGAGAGTGGATGTGGTCTGTCTCGACTTCCATGAATCTGTTAACACTGTGTCCCACGGCATTGATGCAGTCAAGCTTAACAAGTGCAAATTGGATGATTGGGCAGTGAGATAGATTGGGAGTTGGCTGAAAGGCAGAGCTTAGAGAGCTGTGGTCAGTGGGGAGACTCTAGTTGGAGGCCTATGGCTAGTGGTATCCTCCAGGGGTCAGTAATGGGTCCAGCCCTACTCAATATATTCATCAATGATCTGGACGAAGGGATAGAGTGTGCCCTCAACAACTTTGCTGATCCAACAAAACTGAGAGGAGTGGCTGACACTCCAGAAGGCTGTGATGCCATCCCAGCTTGACCTAGATGGGCTGTAGAGTTGGGTGAGCAGAAATTTAATGAAATTCAATAACAGCAAGTGTAAAGTACTGCATCTGGGGAAGAATAATCCCCATGCATCAGTACAGGTTGGGTGTTGAACTGTTGGAGAGCAGCCCTGAGGAAGATGTCCTAGGAGTCCTGCTAGACAACAGGATAAGCTTAATATGGCAGTGTGCCTTCCTAGCCAAGAAGCCAAATGGTGTCCTGGAACACATTAGGAGCGTGGCCAAAAGGCTGAAGAAGGTTATCTTCCCCTTCTACTCTGCTATGGTGAGGCCTCACCTGGAATCCAATTCTGGATACCTTGTCTGAAGAAGGACAAAGAACTGCTCGAGAGAGTCCAGTGCAGGGCCACTAAGATGACTGGGGGACTAGAACACTTACCATATGAGGAAAAGCTGAGAGAGCTGGGTCTGTTTAGCTTGAAGAAGAGGAGGCTGACGGGGGATCTTATTAATTCTTACAGATATCTAAGGGATGAGTGTCAGGCAGATGGTGGCCAGACTCTTCTCAGTCTTCCCCAGTGGCAGGACAAGAGGTGATGGACATAAACTTGAACATAGGAATTTCTATCCAAACATGAGAAGGAACTACTTTACTTTGAGGGTGGCAGACTACTGGAAGAGGTTGCCCAAAGAGGTGGTTGAGTCTCCATCTATGGAGACTTTCAAGGCCCTCCTGCATGTTTCCATGTCATCTGCTTCAAAGGATCCTGCTCTGGCAGTGGGGTTGGACTTAATGATCTTCCAATCTGTATCATTCTTTGATTCTGTGATTCCATGAAATCAAAAAGTCATATTACTGCATTCTATTACCATCTCTATTATAAACCATAATGAACAGCAGTAACTGCTTTTTTCAGTGTTTTAAATATCAGCCTGTGTGAAAGTGAAGAATGTTTTTAATTACATAATCTTTTGTTATGACAAAATTTGTGATAGTGCACTTAAGAATATCTCCTGGTTTTCTAACAGGCCTTATACTTTCAATACCATTGATAAGCAGACCGACATGTCCTGCTTTAAGCTATTTGGAAGTCATAAAGTAAGACTGCCTGAAAATTATTCAGGTGCTTCATATTATTTTAAAAGTGCTTCAGTTTAGAAGCAATACAGCTAGCCAACCTGGCCCCTAAACACATTTTTAAGAGTCAGTTTTTATAAGGCAGCATAAGCTTAGTATGTGATGCCTGTTATGTGATCATGTGTTTGACTGTGCACACCCATCCTTTATTTGACAATCACCTGTAACATTTTTAGCATGCATTACAACTGATTTCTGTTATATACACAACAATCCAGGGTATCAGTTGGTTTAAACTGGTATTGTTCTACTGGAGTCAGTGAACAAACATTTGACTTCTGTGAAGCTATGTTGATTTACCTTTCCAGAAGAGTCACATCACTCTGCGGAAATGTATTTAATTGCAATAAATTTTGTTAGCAATTTGATTTTGCCACAAGAATCCTTCACTGATCACAGCAAATACTTTTCCTTATTAATGTCTCTTCCTAAATGCTAATCAGACATCCTACACTTCACTGCTCATCAGAAATATATTTCTGATGATTAAAGACATGTTTGTGAGGTTGTATTACTTTCAATTATCTCAAACAAGTCATATAGGAAGAAATAAAAAATGTATATGCATAAGATTAAGTTTTAAGATAAATAATCTGCATCATGCATCAGTACCTGTGCTTGCACTCAAGCTGTGGAATTCTAACTTTTTATATATATCAGATAGCACTGAAGGAATATTAAATCATATGCTGAAGAATGTTTTAATTAGCCAATTTTCATTGTCTTGAAAATGTCCTGTTGTAAATATAAAGAAGCCAACCTATATTAAGTACTGCCCTAAAACTCCAGAATGCATAGATACCAGGAGAGTTACTGTCTGTCTTCCATGTTGCATGTCATGTCAAGAGCAAAACATTTTACTGGTTTTGACTGAGAATTTACATACCATCAAATTAGGAAAGAAAAAATAAGAAAAATAAAACCAAAAAACCAAGTACAAATCCAGGAAAAAATCAGTGCATGAAGGTGGTGAAGATTAGGATGGAGAAAACACATTTATGACACCTTGTCAGTTATTTCAGTCCTTTAGAATGCCTTTCAAACTGCAAGTGCATGAGGGAATTTCAGAAGGCATTAAATGATCTGAGCCACATTTTGAGAATGTAAGACATCCTCACATGTTTAGATGACTTCATTCATTTCCATAAAACTTCGGAAGAACATCTGGCAGGAGGGGAAAGGCTTCTAAAGCTTTTTAAGGACTAATGGTTTAAACTTGAGCAAAGCAAATGTCGGTTTATGAGGGATCACATTACCTTCTAAGGATATTTGTGTAGACGGGCAGAAACTTGCCTCAGAAACAGGATATTAAGAAATATTAAATAGTTCCTGGAAATATGGATGCGAAATCTTGTGCATATTCTTGAGGACATATATAAAATTTTCCAAAACAGCAAACTCAAAGCAGCTTTGTTTTGAAACAAAAACATGAGAAAACTTGACTTCATGAAAAGTTTTAAATCCATGCTTTGTTTATATTCCTGAAAATATAATAGCAGCCTGTAGATATTTGTGATTCCTCAGAAATTCATGCCAGTGTTATGTGATATTATGGTCTTAAAAGTTTGTTCACTACAGAAAGATGTAACTTATGGTATAGGTTGGGGAAGTCTGTACTCACTGAAAATGTAGAGCCAGTACTGAGCCCATAGCACCAGATTTGAGGAAAAAAAAATATAAATATTGACAGAAGAATAGAGAAATGAATGTTGATGACATTCATTGATGATTTGGACATATCATGATTTGGACATCATGATGACTTGGACATAGAGGTGTTAACAAAGTCAATTAAAACTTCTGAAGTTGTTTTGAAATTCTTCATTAAAGAGCAGAAGACAGGAAGAAGGAGATGTTAACAAATATTTGTGTTATCTAAAATCTGACTTGAATTTCACCTGAACCAGTGACTGACACCCTTCATAATCACTTGAAAGAAGCAAACATTTTGTGAACCCTATATGTCTAACACAGGAAAGATATCTTGAATCTTTAAAAAAAAAAAAAAAAAATACCCCTAAAGCTGCCCTCAGAGGAATATGTCCTGTCTCTATTGCTAACGATAGCCTTCTGTTAGCTGTTATTACCTGTACAACTGTTAAATCAAGGAGAACAGCAGGATACATATTCTAATGAAAAAAAAAATCTGGAAAGTTCACATGCTAAACAAGGCATATTGGCAGAAATAATATAAAACAGACTATTTTGGTTTATTTAGTAGCTCTATTGTCTCAGAAAAGAAACAAACTAAAACAAGTTTAAAGATTCAGTTCAATCGATGGTTTCAATAGATTCTGTGTGTAATAAGAATTAAAAAAGTCAACAACAACATTAGAAGCTCTGAGGAGTGAAACAAAGAATATTATGATTGTAGAATATCATCACGTATTTTTTAAATTATGGATGTCTTTTTGCTACAAATACTGTGTTAAGTATGTCACTATTTTCATATGGATAAGGTTAAAAGCATAGTAACTATCTAGTCATGATAGTAACTGTGGCTGTGGAAAAATTTTCATTAAATGAAACTGAAAAAGACTGAGATACT
This sequence comes from Indicator indicator, assembly GCF_027791375.1. Classification (NCBI taxonomy): domain Eukaryota; kingdom Metazoa; phylum Chordata; class Aves; order Piciformes; family Indicatoridae; genus Indicator; species Indicator indicator. The sequence continues at coordinate 48,571,008 of NC_072010.1, read as the reverse complement.
TTTCATCAAATATGAAATTATTTAATAAACACATACATTGTGATAAGTAGTACAGAGGGAGAAAAAAAATAAAGGGCAGATAATTGGTTTATTATTTTTCCTATTTATAAAACGTACAGGTGTCAAAATGGGAGGATATGTGGATTTCTAATAGATACTCTTTCACAGAGCAGAAATGCCAGAACTTAGAAAGACTTGAAGAAAAGAATCAAGACATGCTTGCGAATCAAGGGTACTCAAAGTAGTCAAAGTAATAGCAAAGCTTATTCTTTAAACATACTGTGTCAGTCATATAAATGGATGCTATACTTCAGAATCTAACCTTCTCTCTGATCTTTTTTGAGAGAAAGTAGACATTTTTGCCCCTTCTGATACATTTAGAACTGGTCGCAGGCAATGACAAGTTAATAGAGTATCTGGAAAGGATTTTAAACCAATCTGGTAATTACATTGATACAAGAAAAGATATGAATTAAATACTCCACCAATCATCATAGGAGATAATGTTCCTTAATAGAGACTGGAGATAGTAGAATTATACCTAGTAATCAGAAATTAAATCATAAGATTCTTGGAACTCCACATCCACCACAAATGGACAAATGTTCTTCTTTTTCTGGCCTTCTCACTTCAGTGCTGTTTTTTGTATGATGCTGTCCAATATAAAACTAAAGTAGTCAGTTTGACATTGTATGAATCTCTGGCACAGTGCATATCTTGCAAATAAACTGTTGTTACTTTTCAAAATGATGTACCTTGAGGATCAGATAAAGATAGAAAAGTGGCAAATTTGGCTTTAGAGATGGCATTCTTTTTCTCCTAGGGTATATCAAAGGTAAAGGTATAATGGTAAAAAATGAATAAATGGGTATAAACTGGCCACAACCAAGGTTTTGCTGGAAATTACAGAAAAGATCCTAACTCTGTTAGGAGGAGCAAGATTGGAATCAGAATTTCACCAAGTGGAGACAAGGAATATGACAACTTCCAGATGGAGTCCCAAAGTCTTTTATTGGTGTAAAATAACATAAGCCAGAACTCCAACATAGGGAACATAGGGAGAGTTGTTGGAAGACAAATTAAATACACGTATTTCCTAGATTTTATAATACTTTCTGGAGGCTATTTAAAAAGTCAACATAATCAGTTTGAAAGGAAAAGAAAAAAATAACAAACTATATTTCCTCATTCTATATTTTAAATAAATAAATAAATGTATACTTTTTTGTCAGATGATGTAAGAGTTATTTATTTATATATCATGGGTATTCGTTTTATTTATGGTGAGTGGAAAAAGAAAGATAAGCAATTTTAAAAATTCCATAATTGCTGACACAAATACTGCACAAAATGGTTTTACAACTGTTAAATATTATAATTGGTATACCTGGCATAAGTATTTAGCCTACCGTTTGATCATAAAAGTCAAGTTATCTTATTTGTAGGTACAGTCTCCCAGATTTTCTGACATTAAGTGCTCTTCTCGTTCCTACTGCTATGATTAAAATCAAGGCAGACACTTCATACCTTATCTTCTAAAGCAAATGAATTTGAAGATTCGGCTCTAAATATGAGGGTAGTCACACAAACTGTGTAAATTATGTGTGGCACTGGCTATAGTCTTGTGCTTTGTCCTTTTTATGACTGTTCTGTTCTTCCTCAAAAGTTAATCACCACATACAATTGTCTATCTGAACACTGGTTTCTGTGTCACACAAACTTGATTTAAGTTACAGACTAGAGCCAGTCCTTCAGCTGGGCTATTGAATTTTTGATTTTTCGATTGTTTAATATCACGTCACGTGCCAGATAAGATTAATCACTGCAGTACTATTGTTTACAAACATGCATTCTGTTCCCTCAGCCTCCCAGAAAATTATAAGCAACTTGCAAAATGCCAGTGTACTACAAAGAGTAAATTTCATTTAAAATCTTATGAAGTTTCTGCATTACCCAAGTAAACTATGAAACATTACTAACCAGTATGTAAGAACTCTGTTGCAGTCGAAAGTACAGTCTGTGAAATAAGAATCCTTGCCTTCTTTGCAACGCAGTCTATTCAAGGGCTTCCATCCCACAGCTGATACCCACAAGTACAGAAGGGAAATGAAGCCTTGAGGACTGAGGGAATACTGAACCTCTGGTAGCTACTGTTGAGCTGCCCATATGACTTTCTACAACTATTAACCAATTAAGTTAATAGAGAACCTTGATGCCCACAGTGAGGAATGTTTTTGGGATTTGAATCAAAAAGTTAATGAAGCAGTTGCAGAACAGTTGCTGCTGAACAGAGTATCTTAAAGTATGGTGTTTAGGGTAAAACTACCAAACTCCTTACCCTGTTTAGCGTTTTGAATGCCTTAGTACTTATTGAAAATGCAGTCTTTTGTTTGTTTGTTTTTGTTTGGTTTGGTTTAGGTTTGGTTTTGGCTGATTTTTTTACAGTAAAATTCTGTATGTTCACAAGTAATAAACTGGGCAGCATATTGCATTGATTTTATGCAATATCAGGATTCCCCTAGTGTGGAAACTCCGTTAATGGATATGCAACCTTTAGAATAATTTTTCAATGTGTACAAAGGACCTGCACCACAGTAGAGAAGACTCATGTGTCTGAAGTCTACTCAACTCAATAGGATGCAATTATTTTTAGCAGCATCAAGCTCTAAATGTCTGTCTTATCTATGGATGTCATCTGAAAGAATAAACACATACGCTTATGCATGGACTGAGAAACTCTGGACACACAAATTAATTCCATAATTCAATTGATATTGTATCCCCATACTACATATTTTTCGAATACAATAATTTTCATTGCAGTCTTCTGCTGAGAAAACCAGCCACTAGCAAGTGCTAAGGCAAAATGCAATTTAAGAGGATCCTGTGAACACTTAAACTCTAAATTTGCCTTAAGCAGAAACAACCCAATATCCTGCATTTAAAATGAAAATATATTTCTCCTTTGTGAATAGCTAGCTGGAGCCAAGGACACATCTGTTACAAGGATTCAACCTCATTTTTTTGTGCTCAGCATTCCTGAAAAAAAGTTTTCCAAGAAAGATAATTTGCAAATGTATGTCTACAAAGAACTTTGCATTATTTATTTGTACCTACACTGCTTATCATTAAGCTCAATTAAATAAAACTGACTCTGGCCTGATGTGATAATTTAAATAAAAAGGCATTAGTGAGAGAGTTTGTTACGGGAGTGACAGAAGAATGCAGCTATATATTTTGATGAACAGTGAATGTTCAGTGACCCAAGACAGAGGAAGCTATAAATGATTCATAACTGAGAAATTCTGTAGCTGGGGTAATTTAATACATGGAGTTCTACCTAATTAAAAGTAAGTACAGTATCTATTCTGGCCATAGCTCTTTTATTGGGTCCTGGTTTCAATAAGATTATTTTCATGTGATCCACATTTCTCTTTTAAGGGTCTCTGTATGGTATATTGGTTGATTTATTATTATCTGATTTGCACATTGAAAATGATTACTCTCAAGAGAATTACAATGGGATTTGATTCAGATGTCAATAAATAACAGAAAACCCCTGAGATCTCAGCACAGTTTGCATCTTTTTGTGGAGCTTTCCAGATTTTGTGACTTGCCAGAAAATCTTTTCCAAATCTAAAAGCATAACTGTATAATTTGTGACATTTTAAAAATTTATTTATTTATTTATTTATTTACATAATGAAGAGTTAAGGCTGAATTCAGAAGTATGATTGTTCTTGTGGTCATTCCTACTGTAAAGGCATGCTAGATAAACGCTTCCAATACTCTTGTATGGTACCTGAAAAAGAAAAATCTATTGCTTGCTATATGTATACATATAGTCTGGTTAAGCAAATACGTGTATGCACACATAAATTTATCTGAAAGCTTTCAACACTAAGTTTTAAAGCTAAACACACAGAGAACCCACAGATGCCTTATAATTAAAACTTGTAACTTCTAATTTTTAGACACTTGGCACTCTCAGGGAAATCCAAACTCTAGGTTCAGGCAAATTAGAGAGGAAATCCACAAAACTTGCTAGTCCTTGCCAGGAAACTGCAAAATTAGGCAGAAGGAACTTCTCCACAAATTAGGAATCTGAATGGGATTGCCTGGGGATTCTTTTGACCATCAGGAGTTAACATCTCTTTCCTGGAGAAGGCTGCCTATGAATGTATCCTTGAAAAAAACAAAACAAAACAAAACAAAACTACACAGTATTTGTAGTTATTCATTACACAAAAACTGGCAATCTAAAATAAATTACTGTAACGTAGTTCAAAAGACTGTTACTCCAGTTGAAAGACAGCGACTTTTAAAATACCTTGAGACTGATAAGGTCATGCAGGATTTAGGTGGAAGTATGGGAGTGTATTATGATTTGAGGCTGGATGCCTTTAAGAACCATAGGGAAGTCTTCCAGGAGGACCAGAGAGGTTCAGGGATGGACCAAAAAGTGCAAAATTGTTATCCTATCCCATAATTCTGCTATGTCTTTATAAGTTGACTGAATGTCCAGTTCTGTCTCTTCTCTCCCTTCTCTCTGCTTCTGGGAATGTGTGAGCTTTTAATGTGTGAGCATAGCCAGCAGGTCAAGGGAGGTGATTTTCCCCCTCTATTGCACTCTGGTGAGACCCCACCTGCAGTACTGCATCCAGTTCTGGAGCCAGAACGTGTGCAGAGAAGGTCCATGAGGGACTTTTTAAGATGTTAGGCAGTGTTAGGACTAGGGGGAATGGAGCAAAAATAGAAATGTGTAGATTCAGGTTGGATGTTGGGAAGAAATTCACCATGAGGGTGGTGTTACACTGGAAAAGATAGGAGATGCCCCATTCCTGGAGTTTTTAAGGCCAGACTGGATGTGGCTCTGAGCAACCTGATCTAGTGTGAGGTGTTCCTACCCATGGCAGGAGGGTTAGAACTAAATGATCCTTGAGATCCCTTCCAATCCTGACAATTCTGTGATTCTATGATCTCTATATGAGGGAGGATTTCAGGCCTATCTGCAGCCTTGAGAGGTTTGGTTAATTTTGTCTACACAATCTTGGCCTGGTTGGGCCTAATGAAAGGAGACGTGCCAGAGGGGCAGAGAAAAAAGCTCTTAGGTCTGAGTATTAAGGTATGGCTGGGGAGCAGGTTGTTCTTGGTAATTAATGTGTATTATGGATTTGTGAACCTTTGAGATCATCAAGTCCAACCTACCACCCAACACCATCTAATCAACTAAACCATGGCACTAAGTGCCTCATCCAGTCTTATTTTAAACACTTCCAATGACAGCGACTCCACCACCTCCCTGGGCAGCCCATTCCAATGGCCAATCACCCTGTATGTGAAGAATTTCTTCCTAATATCCAGCCTAAACCTCCCCTGGTGCAGCTTGAGACTGTGTCCTCTCATTCTGTCACTGGTTGCCTGGAAGAAGAGAACAACCCCCACCTGGCCACAATTAATTTTTTTTTAAAGTGTCTGGGAAGATCATAGAACAGATACTCCTAGATGCTCTAATAATAGATTTGGTGGATGAACTGTTCAGTGCATAAGGAATTGGCTGGATGGTCACATCCAGAGGGTAGTGATCAATGCTTCGATGTCCAGATGGAGATGGGTGACAAGTGGTGTCTCAGGGATACATACTGGGACCAGTGCTGTTTAATATTTTTCACAGAATTATTATCAAGTCCAGCCCATGACCTAACACTATGACATCAGCTAAACCATGCCACCAAGTGCCACATCCAATCTTTTCTTAAAGACCTCCAGTGAGGAGGACTCCACCACCTCCCTGGGCAGTCAATTCCAGTGCCTAATCAGCCTTTCTGTGAGGAAGTGCTTCCTAATATCTAACCTAAACTTCCCCTAGTGCAGCTTCATACCACGCCCTCTTGTCCTGTCACTAGCTGCCTGGGAGAAGAGCTCAACCCCCATCTGACTACTACTTCCTTTTAAGTAGTTGTAGAGAGTGATAAGGTCCCCTCTAAGTCTCCTCTCCTCCCAGCTGAACAACCCCAGCTCCCTCAGTCTTTCCTCGTATGACTTTCCCTCCTGCCCCCTCACCAACCTCATCGCTCTCCTCTGGACCCACTCCAGCACCTCAATATGCTTCCTGAAATGAAGGGCCCAGAAGTGCACACAGTGCCCCAGGTGAGGCCTCACCAGTACAGGGGCAGAATTACATCCCTAGTCCTGTTGGCCACACTATTCCTGACGCAGGCCAGGGTGCTATTGGTCTTCCATGCCACATGGGCACACTGATGGCTCGTGTTCAGCCGGCTGTCAACCAGTACTCCCAGGTCCCTCTCTGCCACTAGGAGAAACGTAGTTTCCTACGGACTTTGAATGCTTCCCTGGTTAGCTAGAGGGTGCAAAAAGGTGAAAATATTCAGAGGTCTGCAAATGTGAAATACTGCCTTAACATGATTAATAGTTATCAAATCCTTTAATGAATTTTATTCCTTTTTCCTTCAGCTCTCCTTTGACAATCTCTTAAACCACAATAATGATGACTTTGGGAGGTGTTTTTTTTCGGACTCCTCACTTCTCTTTCAGTATGCAAAACAGATCTTAGATACCACATTACACTCACAGGCAATATTACAAGAAGTAAACTCAGAATAAATCAAAGTTCAGATGCTGTGTCTAAGTTGGTAGGAGAGAAATTAATTAGACCAAAATCTTTATTACAGATGAAGCAGAAGGGAGATAAGGGAGTAATTAAAATATTTTAGGTTCACTGAAGTTTCAAATTCTTCAAATCATTCAAGGTCAGTAAAGAGATGACCTAGATTAAGGCCAATAGCTGTCTTCCAATTCAGTAATTATAAAAAGTGGTACAAAGAAAATACAAAATTCTCTTAAGAGAATAAAAAAGGCAGTTCTGGTTATAATGTAGAATGAGAATTAAATATAAACAGATGAGTATTGAAATTGTATTAACAGGTGTATTGCAGCAGAATAGGCACCAGGCTGGTCTTGGATAGCTTTTCAGATGTAACTCACCTGAACACCACAGTTCCATGTAGAATTACTTGAGCTATCATCATTTTAAGTTTTGAACATGATTGTGTTGTGCCAGTTTTTGTACTATTCTTTGCTATTGAGTTAATAGTTGTAAAGTACCAAATTTTCTGTACCTTGTAAAATCAACAATTCAGTATAAAATACATCTATCCTGAATCACTGACTTTCAGAACAGTAAAGCTAAAGACCAAACGCTTTGGCCTTTACATACAAATGAAGGTACTTAGAAGCTTAAATAGCTCTATATAAATAATTAGTGGTTGTCATTGCTCTGAGGTATAGAAAAAAAACCAAAACATAATATGTATACTCATGGCCCTTGCTGCTTTTGGATTGATGTTTACAGACATCTTCTTAAAGACTTCTAAATTTTATGAGAAACAATAAGACATTAGCTAATACAATTTCTTCATGCCTGAAGTATTTATCTCTCCACACTTCTCAAATTACCACTGCAATATAATTACAGTAAACTTTGTTTATGGATATCGTATTAGGCACTTGTGAATGAGATGTCATCACTCATCAGAACAGGGTCACAAGCCTGGAAGACAGTGATAGTGAAAGAAATTGTTAATTACTTCTACTTTAAAAGCTGTCTCAAGAATTTGAATTAACTCCAGTCATCCCCCTTGCAGATCTTGACTAAAATAAGTTTGCTCAAATATAAAATTACTCACCAATTCTTAAAGGAAAACATCCGCAAGATAAAGCATCTGTCTATTACTTCCCAAGCTTATATGACTAGTTTAAGTTGTTCATAAAAAATTACTCAGAAGGCTGTTACTGACACTTTGCATAACTAGAGGCAATATTACAAAAAACAAAGCTATGATTAGAGTGAGCAAAAAATTAAATTGAATGGAAAATACTGTCTACATTTGTAACTCTAAAAAGATAAAATATTTTAAAACATGATATTTAGGTTATTATTGTGTGTCATCCTCTAAGAACTAAAAAGATTTGCCTTCATATTAGTTAACTGTAAAAAGGAAAGTCTGGTTGGTTGGTTTCCCTCCAGAAAATGTTAGCTTTTGATAATAATATAAAATCATAGATTCACAGAATTGTTAGGGTTTGAAGGGACCTCAAGAATCATCTAATTCCAACCCCCCCACCATGGGTGGGGACATCTCACACTAGATCAGGTTGCTCAGAGCCACATCCAGCCTGGCCTTAAAAGCCTCCAGGGATGGGGCTTCTACCACCTCCCTGGGCAACCTGTTCCAATGTCTCACCACTCTCATGGTGAATTTCTTCCTAACATTCAATCCCCACTTCTGTTTTTGTTCCATTCCCCCTACACCTACCATCACCTGACTCTCTAAAAAGTCTCTCCCCAGCTTTCTTATAGGTCCATTCAGATACACAGGAAGGTCTTCTCAGAGCCTTCTTTTCTCCAGACTGAATAGTCCCAACTCTCTCAGTCTGTCCTCACAGGAGAGGTGCTCCAGCCCTTTGATCATCCTTCTGGCCCTTTTCTGGACACCTTGCAGCACATCCAGATCCTTCTTGCAATAGGGGCTCCAGAACTGGATGCAGTACTCCAGGTGGAGTCTCACCAGAGTGGAGTAGAGGGGGAGAATCACCTTCCTCGACCTGCTGGCTATGCTTCTCTTGAGGCAGCCCGGGATGTGACTGGCATTCTGGGCTGCAAGTGCACACTGGTGGATCTTGTTGAGCTTCTCATGTACTGTCAGTATTAAGAAAACAGTAAAAATGTTTTTCTCCAATTGCTTGTGGATGTCAAGCTCAGAGCTAAATTGTGAAATTGTATCATTGGGTAAAAGTTAAGAATCTGGAATTTATTTTCATATAAGTTAGATCAGACATATCCAAACATTCAGCAGAGCTTAAAAAAAATCTATATAATTATCATTAAATGATCATGGTTTCATTGGCATCCATCCTTTTTTTCCCTAAAAAAAATAAGCATTCTTTTTTATTTTTTATTTCTTATTTCAGTCTACAGATAAAGTGAATCCACATATCTGGACAGTAGCATTAAAATATGGAAATTCTGATTTGAATATTTCTGGAAAATTTTGATCAGTATAGCAAAACTATTAAAGCAAAAAAGTTCTTTTGGCAATTGCATTTATTTTCAATTGTTCAACTGTTGAAAGAACTTTGAGCATTTGTTTGCTTTAGACTTGTAAATTAAGTAAGTGTCCAGAAACCTTATCCAACACTCTTTTAGCAGAAGTTGGGACACTTCAGCCAGCAATACAATGAATGACATTTAATTTTTTATTGTAGCAGTATTCTCTTCCAAAAACTGTAGCATATTAAATGTCTTGCCTTTTTTACAACACTGTATGAAACACTGGGAAATGGAGTATTTAGCAGATAGTGTTACCGTATCCCATTTTTTACAGGGAATAATTCTCTCCTGCTATTACAGAAACATCATGTCTGTTGCAGTGATCCTGGATGTAGAAGGGAGGTGTTGAACCTGTAGCAATGTTACAGTACAAAACTTTGGTCAATTACTCTTGCATTATTTATTATCTATTGTATGGGAGAAATTGTGGAGTAAGTTGTTATTCTTCCAGGGCAAAAAACTCCACCTGACAACTGAATTAAGTAACAAATCTGTTTAAACTGTTCCACTCTCGCACTAAACTGGTGATGAAGATGGTTGAAAGCATCAGGACAAAAGTGTCCTCTAGTTTGTTCATAAAGATAACCTGAGAAACCTGGGGCTGTTTAGTCTTGAGAAAAGACCGAGAGGGGATCTTATCAATGTGTATAAATATCTGAGGGGTGGGTGTCAAGTGGAGGGGGCCAAGCTCTTTTCAGTGATGCACAATAATAAGACAAGGAACAATGGGTACAAGCTTGAACACAGAAGACTTCACACCAACATGAAGAGAAACTTCTTTACAGTGAGGGTGACGGAGCACTGGAACAAACTGCCCAGAGAGGTTGTGGAGTCTCCTTCTCTGGACAACGTTCAAAATCCACCTGGATTCATTCCTGTGCAGACTACCCTAGGTGATCCTGCTTTGGCAGGGGGGTTGGACTCAATGATCTCTTGAAGTCCCTTCTAACTTCTAATGTTCTGTGATAATACCTAAGTAGCAATAAAAATAAAACCAATTCCCAGTACAGTCTTTATGATAGATGAACATGATTAATTCAATAGCTCTCCTTCCACGACTAAACCAAACAAGCACAATGATGTGCAAACTCTTAGAAACAAATGTCCATGTACTTTTCTCTTTTTCATGGTTTAAGCAATCTTATCTTTGATATCACATTCACGTTTTACATCAACCACACAACAGCAAGAGTCACCTTTTCCTTATTGTCTCAATATGTTTATTAGTGAAGGAAGAATGGCTGCAATAGTATAAAAAATGGTCAATAAGCCCACACACTGTTGGAGATCTCCAGATTAATCACATAGTTCATTACAAAACCAGCATTTCTCTTCTTTTCCAGATGACACTGATTATAGTCAGCCATGGAAAAGTTTCTCTGAATGAGGTGCCTGAAGGACAGCATTAATGTGACTCTTCTGAAAAACCAATGCTTCCCTTTCCCAGAGGCTCCAAAATGCTATGTAAGAATGTTATCCTTGGCTTCCCCCTATTTTGACCCCCATCACACACTTCCCGATTTATTGAACATCTTCAGAGCCTGAGCTGCAGAATTGAACTCCTGTTTATATGAGATGAAAGAATTCAACTGGATGAGATTGACTTTCCTTCAAAGCTCTTTATTCTTTTCCATCTTACATTGAGAAGGCAAAGAAAGGAACAGAATTGCAGGGGGTAGGAAGCAAAGCACACAAGCAGTCATGAATAGATAATCTACTTCAAAATTGCCCATTTTCTAAGGTGCTTAACCCATGAATTGACACAGAATTAGACAAAAAGGATAGCCTACAATGTGGTTAATGAAGGCCAAGAGGTTGTGCTAAGGTTACTGGTGGTCCTGTGCTAAGGTTACTGGTGGAATGTGCTGCCCAGGGAGGTGGTGGAGTCACCATCCCTGGAGGCGTTCAAGAGGGGATTGGACGTGGCACTTGGTGCGATGGTTTAGATGGTCATGAGGTTTAGGGTGACAGGTTGGACTCGATGATCTTTGAGGTCTCTTCCAGCCTTCTTGATTCTACGATTCTATGATTCTATGATTCTATGATTCCTTTACTTATGAATGATAAAATAGTGGGATAAATGCTTCAGATAAATCTTCTAAAAAAAAGTCAGGTGTTTACTTTTCAAGAGCCATTGCTCATAACAGGGGGAGGGTTAAAAAAAAAAAAAATCTCAAAGCCAACAAACCCATGGCAGAATCTGGATAGTCCCAACACATAAATCTTACTTTCCTTTAGGGAACAGAAGGAAGGCTTAGACACTTGTACAGCATATAGTACCTTGAACAGTCTCTGGCTTGAGATTCATAAATAATAAAAGAGACAAAGGTGGAAGTGTCACTGGGTTCAGAGATGTTTGTTGTTCTCACAAAGGACATGTAAATGTTCTCAGAGTTAGTATAAACTTCGGCTTCACTAGGTGTTTAACAATAATTTCAGCAAAAGGCAGACTTGAACCAATAGAATCACACAGAGGCAGTCTACATACATGCTCAGGCTTCTTGGTCACCTGGCAGACAGCCGGTCATGAATCTATTTGCAGATACACAGTTGTCTGCTAAATAAGGAGGCCAATCTCTATCCTTGATGATACAACTGAAAATGTCCTTTTCTAGGCTTCACAATATAAACTTTTTTTTTTTTTTAATTGGTGACTATTCTCAAAAAAAACAAAGACATAAATTGAAGAATCTCTTTTTCTTCATTCTGAGGTTTGTAGTGGGTCTTCCTATTTTTAATTTCTGGTATCTAAACTCCTGTATTGTTTCTCATTACAAACTACAGGAACAATCTTATTCTACACCAGTATTCAATAAACAAATCAATGTGAAAGACATATGTTATTCCTCAAAAATAGCAAAAAAATGTAAACATCTGCTCTAAATCCCCAAATGAGACATGTTTTCCTTGGATACATTTAAGTTTTCATTTCCTGATATATGATCTTTCATGTCTCAGGCTTCTTATGGGAAATCCTGAAGCCATTATTCTGAAGAAGAATAAATAAATGTAGGAACTGCAAAACAACACAAACCCAACCCTGATTAGATTGTTTAGAATATACACAGCTCATGTGATCACATCTAGATAAAACACAGTTAAAAAAAAAAAAGATTTACTACAGTTTTTCCTTGTCTTTCTCCAAATATGTGCTAAGAAGTCTTCTTACTTACATTTTTAGCCTTTTATTTGGAGGATTGGTGAACATGATCAAGGACTGAATAAAACAATTTTCTGTTTTGAATCAAGCGGCGTGTACAAGAAAACCAGGGGATCAGGCCCAACCAACATGGGTTTAGGAAAGGAACGTCCTGCCTAACCAATCTGATCTCATGCTATAACTGGATTACCTGCCTGGTAGAGGAGGGGAAGGCCGTGGATGTGGTCTACCTAGATTTCAGCAAAGCCTTTGACACAGTCTCCCACAGCATCTTGCTGGAAAAGCTGGCAGCCCATGGCTTGGACAGGGGCACTCTTCATTGGGTTAAAAACTGGCTGGATGACTGGGCAGAGAGTAGCTGTGAATAGTGTGGAATCCAGCTGGTGTCCAGTGAGCAGTGGTGTCCCCCAGGGGTCAGTACAGGGCACAATTTTATGGAACATCTTTATTGATGATTTGAATGAGGGGACCAACTCTACTGTTAGTAAATTTGCGGATGACACCAAGGTGGAGGGGGAGTGTTGATCTGCTTGAAGGTAAGAAGATACTTCAGAGAGACCTGGACAAGCTGGGTCAATGGGCTGAGGCCAACAGTATGAGGTTTAACAAGGCCAAGTGCAGGGTCCTACACTTTGGCCACAATAACCCCATTCAGCGCTGTAGACCGGGAGATGACTGGATGGAGAGTAGCCTGGCAGAGCAGGACCTGTGAGTGCTGATTGACATCTGGCTGGCTGAACATGAGCCATCAGTGTGCCCACGTGGACGAAGAATCACAGAATCATTTCGATTGGAAAAGATCTTTAAGACCATCAACCTCAATGTTAACCTAGCACTACCAAAGTCCACCACCAAATCATGTCACTACACATCTTTTAAATATCTCTGTGAATGATAACACAACTACCTCTCAGGGCAGTCTGTTTCAGTGCTTGACAATCTTTTTAGTGCAAAAAAATTGTTCCTAGTATCCAGTCTAAACCTGCTCTGGCAGAACTTGAAATTCTTCCTGTCCTGTGTTTGTATTAAATATATATATATATATATATATATACACACACACATATATATAAAAGAATTAGACACTCTTACTACTAAAAACAATGAACTTGGGCATTCTACTTCTGATTGTATTTTAAGAAAACTGACAGTTATACCTTTTTGTGAAGTATGTAACAAATTGAAGGATTTGAATTTTGTTTGTTTGTTTTTCATTCAACTTATTTGCTTAGAATACTGTTAGGATACCTCTTAGAAAATCTGAGGTTTTGATCTAAATGAGATCAGTGTAACTAAAACTGTGGATTTGTAACAGCCGTTTGACTACACAAGAATCTGCATGCTACCCTGAGTTTGGAACATGACTTTTGTAAAGGCTTTGTTCCAGCTTCCTTGAACTAGCAGAGTCAAATTCTGTTTAAGATGTACATCTGGCCTCAGTTGATAAAATAGGACATACTGTAGTTTGCAAAGAGCACCAAAGATCAGCCAAGTGATCTTTTATGTATTTTACTAATTCATTTTCACAGTGTGCAGCTGTGGTGGTATTCTTCCAAGGTGTTCCCCTTATTTGTGCCCCTGCTTCTCCCAGTGTTGCAAACTGAAATTATTCCATTGCTAATTCCAGATTGTATCATTATTAAACACCATTTTTTTTAAGTAATTCTGCAAGAATGTCTGGGAGTAACATCAACAGTTCGGTATCCACAAAACAAAAGCAACAATATCTTAAAAGTTACTGATTTCTATTTATTTTTAATCTTCCTCAATAAGTTATGTTTCTATTCATCAAAAGAAAACAAAACTGAACAAAGATACAAGCTGTTTGACACAATTTATGTTCCTGTAGAGAGTAATGCACTTCAGGACTTGAAATAACATAGCTTTTGTAGAATTCAAAACAGAACAACAGTCTTTCAAACATGCACTTCGATGATTATCTCATTTAACCTTATGTCTTACATTCCTCTTTTTGGCCTCTGAAATCCTTAGTACTTGCATGAAGATATATCAGTACTAAAGACAGGTATATGAAGAACAAATTTGAGAAATCTTGTCCTTTCAGGCATACGATAAAAAAAGTAAGCTGTAACTCAGGCTAGGGTCATACTATCAAGAAAAAGAACAATGTTTTAAACAATAAATTTAACTGACTTTGAAAAACAGTTGTTCAATTGAGAAAATAATTAATATTATCATTTTAATTGATTAAATTAACATACTATTATTGTGTAATAACTATGTGATTAGTTAAGATATAATCTTAGTAAGTGTAAATATGTTGTATTAAATACAGTATTCACTACTGTAAATGTAAGCAATGGTCCTATTTAATGAAGAACGTTATTCTCTTGAAAACTCATGCTATCTTAAATCCTGGCTTCTAGATTGAAGCTTGATTTGTGTGCAGCAGAATATATGAATTCCACAAAATAAATAAAATAATATGTAGTATAATTTTATTTATACATTTAGACCACACCTTGAGTACTGTGTCCACTTCTGGCCTCCTCAGTTTAAGAAAGATATTGAGTTGCTCAAACATGTCCAGAGTAGGGCAACAAAGCTGGTGAGGGGTCTGGAGCACAAGCCTTGTGAGGAGAGGCTGAGGGAGCTGGGGTTGTTTATTCTGGAGAAAAGGAGGCTCAGGGGACACCTTATTGCTGTCTACAACTACCTGAAGGGAGGCTGTAGCCAAGTGGGGGTTGGTCTCTTCTCCCAGGCAACCAGCGACAGAATGAGAGGACGCAGTCTCAAGCTGTGCCAGGGAAAGTTTAGGCTGAATGTTAGGATGAAATTCTTCACAGAAAGTGTGATTTGCCATTGGAATGTGCTGCCCAGGGAGATGGTGGAGTCACTGTCCCTCAAAGTGTTTAAAATAAGACTGGATGAGGCATTTAGTACCATGGTTTAGTTGATTAGATGGTGTTGGGTGATATGTTGGATTTGATGATCTTGAGGGTCTTTTCCAACCTAGTTAATTCTGTGATTCCGTTATTCTACTAATGTACAATATATATTAACATGTTCACACACACACACATACATACATACATATATGGTTGAAAAAATGTGGAGAAATAATAGCAATGCATTGTTACAATGCCAGATTAAAAACAAAGAAAAGAAACAAATCATTGTCACGAAAGAAAGAAGTCAATGGAATTCAAAGCTATATAGTTAGACAGATCCTGTGATAAAAAAAAAAACAAAACAAAAAACAACTCAGGTGCTGCACAAACACACACTAACTTGATAAATGTAGTAAAAAGAGCTGGCAGTAATGTAAACTCAATTCTATTGTATTCATTAATGTTTTTACATCATATTAAAATAATGTGAATCATTGTCATGGACTGAGTTGAACCTATTGCTGTTTTTCGTACCACGCTGCAGTCATGCCAGCTTCAAGAATGCAAGTGCTAACTGGAGCAAAGTATTATGGAGCTTGAAATTCAGATAGTAACAGGGAGGCTTCCTGTTCTGGTTGCTGCTTCTGGGTTCTGTCTTCTTGGGTGCTGACTCTTTTCTGCAGACACGGCAGCAGAAAAAGTGGGAGTTGGTTAGCTGCTCATTTTGGTTTTCTATTTTACGCTGATTCTTTTTTCCTTGTGTATTTCACTGTGTTTCTTCTGCAAACAGGCTAAGTTAAGGTAATCATGCACTGTATTTTTAGATTAATTAGATCATTAGCTAACATACTTAGGCATTGTGCTTATGATATCTCGTGTTATACTAAACTCTTATCTCCTCATCTCAGATCTGAGTTTTGTGTGTTACACTTCCCCTCACTTTTATGATGAGGGAACAGGCAGGTTAGTCCTTGCACTAAACCATAACAATCAATGAACTCTTCTTACGTGTTTGATTCGTTTGTTTGTTTGTTTTCTCCTGTCCAAAATGACTTAGAAATCCTTCAGGCAGGAGGATATTCTTATTTTTAGCAATCAAAGTTCAGGACCAACTGGATTAATGCTTTTGTGTATTTTAATACAACTTTATTTGGTTGAGTTTTTCCTGCCTGCTTAGTTCTGATTTTCACGTGCCAGTTCAGCAAATGTTTTCTGCTCTAATGAAGCAGATATAAATATTAGTATAAAAAGGGAGTAGCTCTTCCTTATGTCAGATGTTATTTCCTATGTTTGTTGTGACTAGAGTACAACCCATATATTTCCAGTCCAGTGAACACAATGTATATGTGGATTTGTTAAACTAGATTATAACAGCCTGGGACACAGGAGCAGTGCAAAAACATGGACAGAGTTAGCTCCCTTTCCAATCTCTGGGACATAGCACTCATCCTTTCTCCAAGATGACTACATGAGCATGTAACTTGGGAGAAGGAGCTAGAATTTAACTGAAGGGCTAAACTTCCTTGTTTTTCTCTTGTCCCATCTTCTCTTAGTCCATGCTTTGCAGTGACAGAGTTTCAAAGAAACTGTTGCAGAAAGGCCAGTTGTCTGGGATATCATGAGGAACTGAAGAAATAGAACAGCTCACATCACTGATGTCATTGAAGACACCTTAATTTCCAATTGGCTAAGTTTAGTACAGCTTTCAAAGCAGTGTAATACAAGTGGATTTAGACAACTCAGGGAATTTCAGAGAATATGGTCAGCTACATCAGGGCTGGATCTGAGGACAAGGGGTTTTGTAAAACAAAACAAAAATAAAAAGATTATATTGCTCTATTGTACCACATTAAAGCATTTAACTGAAGTTTCTTATACAGAGACACAGGGATGATTAGGGGACTTGAGCGTCTGCCCTATGAAGAGAGACTGAGATCCCTGGGGCTGTTTAGTCTTGAGAAGAGAAGACTGAGAGGGGATCTGATCAATGTCCATAAATATCTGAGGGGTGGGTGTCAGGAGGAGGGGGCCAGACTCTTTTCAGTGGTACACAGTGATAGGACAAGGAACAATGGGTTCAAACTAGAAGATTTCATCTCAACATGAGGAGAAACTTCTTTACAGTGAGGGTGACAGAGCCCTGGAACAGGCTCCCCAGGGGGGTTGTGGAGTCTCCTTCTCTGGAGACTTTCAAAACCCACATGGATGCGTTCCTGTGTGGACTACCCGAAGTGATCCTGTTTTGGCAGGGGGGTTGGAACTGATGATATCTTGAGGTCCCTTCCAACCTCTGATATATTGTGATACTACCATCATCATAAATCCATAGCTATTACACTAATTAAGAAGCTCTTGGCAAAACTGACAGATAACTTCTCATGATACAACTAAGAAAAATCCAGAGATTTAGTATTTTTTACTTCTGTTTCACCTGGAAGTATATATTCAGGTAGGGCAACCAAAAAAAGCACAGAAGCAAGACCCTAATTTCAATACAAAATACTTATATAAATATAAGTAAATGTCAATAGTACTTTAATATAGTTGCATTGGTCTATCTGAGCACAAAGCATGTCCAAATAGTGATAGCTACCCCAAATACGTACCCCATGCCAATATAGTTGCATGGCCTTCCAATGTAGATCTTCTGTGATTGCAAATGCTACCAAATATTGAGGCTATTACAGTCTATCAGAACTTGTTATATGCTAATAGATCAGGGCCAGATATTTGCTGTCAGTGAGTTTCACTGCACTTCCTGAAACTGCACTCTGTTAGAATTTCTGACCTTCAGTTCTAAGAGAATTATATGAGACTGAAATAGAGCTGTAATTTAAGAACCAGTAATCGATCATTCCTATGTTAATCACAAACAGTATATACATGAGTTTTATATGATAACTCATACAAGCCCAGCAAATCTTATTTTTCAAACTATTAAATTCTTTGAGCTTTAATCTGTACTGCTTTTTGTTGTAACAAAATTGCTTGTCATACTTGTTTCAGAAGGTATCAGGGAGATGAACAAGAGCTTCTTCCCAAAGAAGAGCTTTTTAGGGATAAAGCAGAGCTCAAAACTGGGCATAAGCAACAATAAAATAAAATTTAAAAATAATTTAAAAAAACCAAACAGGTTATATTCATTTTGATTTGTTTTTGGGTTTGGGTTTGTTTGTTTTGTTGTTGGTTTTTTGTTGTTTGGGTTTTGGTTTTTTTGCTTGTTTGTTTCAAGCTGTTCTGAGAGATTTAATTTCAGAACAGGAAAAGATACACGTTGGACTAAGTGAATCCCTTTTGGTATTTTAATTCAGCAGCTTAGGCACTTCCTATAATTAAGTCCAAAGAAGTACTTAATTTAGGCTTAAA
Organism: Indicator indicator; assembly: GCF_027791375.1. Classification (NCBI taxonomy): domain Eukaryota; kingdom Metazoa; phylum Chordata; class Aves; order Piciformes; family Indicatoridae; genus Indicator; species Indicator indicator. Next base: position 48,552,500 of record NC_072010.1, on the reverse strand, counting down.
TAAATCCCTTGGAGCTGTCGGTTAATGCTAATTTCTCTGGGCTCCAGAGAGATGTAGGGATCCAGGGATTTCTCTTAAGTGCCTCATTACCCATTAGCTTGCAAAACACATTTATTTTCAATACCTGTAATATGATACTGAGATTTAAGAGAGTGAAAAAATCGGCTGACAATCCAGCAGGAATGTCTTCTTATGAAATTTAATATGAATCTAACTTTAATCCCAGTTTGGAGGTTGTTTTTTTTTTTTTTTTTCCCTGATGGAGTGTAAACCAACTTGAAAAACTATATATGAAGCTTTATTTCTTTTTGCATTTTAGGCACTTCATTCCCTCCTCCACCTCTGAAAACAATGTACAAGAAGGGTCTTTTCTGCTGCCTGTAAACGGTGCCTAATTGCTAGCTGGAAACTGCATTCATCACCCAGGTGTTAGAAAATATAGCCCTTCAATAGCAGGCCGTTGCACTTCAGTGAACTTGCCCTGCAGGGGATTGGACTGTTCAAGGCCAAACATAGGGAAACCTGTTCACAATCAGGTGGAGGACATCTCTAGTTTTGTTTATAGCAATCCTCCCTTATTTCCTGTTCTGCTGCCACTATCCCCATAGAGATTTAAGACGAAAAAAATATTTGCAGGAAGAAGCAGACGCCTCCAGCCACCTGTCCAGCAATTCTTTTTGGCACAGGAGCTCATTGATGGATCTCTTGTGCAAAAGTAAAGTAAACTGCATGTGCATGAGCAGCTATTAAGCATTACTGTAAAAAAGAAATACAAGAAAAAAAAGAAAAATAATTCAAAAAGCAATTACATGGTGGGAAGTTTAAAAATTACTTGGACAAATGAAAATGTGTAGCTGTCTGAGGCACCATCATAAATCATCTATTACTTATATTCTCACTTCTAAAAATCAAATATAATTTCCCCTTCCTCTCCCTCTTTTTTTCCCCTCCTTTTCTTATTTATTTAGGACTGGAGAGTGATGGGATAAACAGACACACCATCTCATGTACTTAAATAGTTGAAGAATCTGTGCATAATAGTCATATAAACCCTCATGCTTGTCTTCTTAATATTTCAGCTGAATTTTATAGAAGTTCTTGAAACAATGACAAATACAGTTCTTTCACCCAATTGGCCAGGGCTTCAGCCTTGCTAGAGTTTAATTTTAGCAATTGTTAAACGTCCTAGTACTCAAATTCTACAATGTATATGCCAAGACGCCTATCCCTGTTGGTGCAAAATACACTGGGTGTATCTACAATTGAGGTTTAAGTCACATCAAGAGTGCACTTTTGAAACTAAATCTCCTGATTACTATGGAGACATTATCATCCTGATGTAGTCTGAAAGAGCACTAAACATATTTGTTTTAGCTGAAGGTAAAATAGAAGATATGTTCAAGGAACAAACTCATTTTTTCCCCACTGTTAATCAACATTCAGCCCATGGGATCACCCCAGAACTTCTGAAATGCATATAGTGTTGATATGTCAGGTCCTCAGAATCATCTGGTTCCCTCTGCAGATGCATTGTGCCACACTAAGTAATGTTATCATAGTGTGTGAACATCTGCTGAGCAACAGGTACTCCTTAGATCAGTTCTCTCTAGATAACCTTTCTAACATTTGCCTGTCTCTGAAGTGACAGATAATCTTTCTGTATCAATTGCTTATGAGCAGTTCAGCTAGTAAGAAAAAGGAAAAAGACCTTCTTTCCCCCACAAATGAATATGAAAATGTTTGTAATTTTAAAGAGACCTAGTAAAAAACCAAGATGACTCTAGGAATCACAGAAACTGATTCATGCGATTGCTCTTAAATGCTTACCTTAGGACGAGATATATCAGCTGATATAACCTTGAATATATATGTATAAGTATATATATATATTTATACACATTTTCACATGTATACATAAATATATATGAGTAGTATATTAATATATTATTGTTAAAATGAATAATAAACACAATACTTCTCATATGTATAGGTGGAAGACGGCCTGATGTCTACACAAAGTTATGCACGCAAAACGACATGATGTCTTTCGCTTGTTCTGCAACCTGGAATAAAGCAACTCCAGTCAAAAAAATGAGTAGCTATTTTTGTCTGACGCTGTTTCTGAGTGAGCATGACTCTAGCAAAGATCAGATATGTCCATCTGGATGGCAGTAGCAGGAAATATATTTGTTGTGGCACTCTGCCACATTAATGTAGCTCAGTGGTATCCGAAACAAATTTCTATTGTCCTGCCATTTCAAACAACCTCAAGGAGAAAGAACCCGTCTTCATTTATCTACACAGAAACTCCCCGAGTTTTCATTTCCTGATAAGACTTTAAGTACTCTGAGAAGCATGGTCCCCTTGAGGTCTCCTAGTACCACTCTGGAATAAGAGCCCAGAAATGAATATGCACAAAAAAAACAGTGAAGACATATCCTTCTATAATTATCTACGTTAATAGGAATTGCCTCTAATCTAAACAATAGCTATTAATTACATTCAGACTGTCTCACTGAAGGAAACATATTTGCTAAGATTAAGCATTTTCAGTTGCTTCAGTTGGAAATACATTAGACACTGGATCTCTTCTCAAATTTATGAGAATTATGCAATTATTTTATTAATTTTTTTCCATCTGCACTATCTTTCAAACATCTCAATCACCTTTGAAGCATCTACTTTTTTATTTCCTTCTCTAACTATTTTTGTACCCAATTCCAGATTTTATTCTTGTTGATTATTCTTTTAAACAGTAAAGACTTCCTTTTGAAAGATACTTCGATATTTACTCTAAAAATTTCCTATATTCCATGAGACTTTTCTCAAATCCTTTTATGAAAATTATTTATTATTTCTGTATACAGATGTTTTTCAGTGTCTAATTTTAAAATTCATGCATATTCATTTTTATGCATACGAATTTCAAAATGCTTCATATGCATTCGTATGCATTCAACGCATTTCTACAAGGAAAAATGCTTAATAAACTCACATACTATTATTCTTATTTTCCCTGTAACTGCACCCTACATTTCAATTTTCTGATATTACTTCTGTTTTCTTTTCACTAAGTTCCCAGGCCTCTACTTGCTCTGTGATGAGAGGCCTTTATGACTGCATTATATCCAAACTTCCAAGTAGACAGAGAAGTGTTCTTTCAGTTCCCTCAGAAGAATAATGTCCCTGTGAATCATCTGTTGAGAAGACATGCTGTTATAATTGTTACTCCTTTTTCTTCTGCTTTCCTCTCTAAAGGGATAAAATGTCTGCACCTCCATCAAAAAGTGAATGAGTAGCTACTTCTCATAGATTTCCATCCACATTCTCTACCTGTTCCAGGAGAGAAGACCAACTGGGAATTCCTGTATCAACTAGCATAACAAAATCTATGCCTGAAACATCAAGCAATCTTATGCCAAAAACTCATTATAGTGTCTCTCAAATCTTACACTAAGAGAAAGAGACCTCAGGTACAGTATAAATATTACAAAAAGTCCATGAAATCTGATGGCTACGCACAACAGTAAAAGAGCAGAAAGAGCAGTGGCTTACATTTATTTGAAAAATGCATTCATATTATAGAAAGCTTTTTTTTTTTAATAGGTAAATAGAATGAGTAAATAGTAAAAGGAAAGGAGAAAAGCACCAGAATGAACATTATAGGTATGTTTTTATGGAAGATATGTTCAGGATGGTATATATATAGAAACCTGCAAGCATAACAACTTGCCTGAAAATAATCTTTCCAGTATATTGAGCGATGCAGCAGTACTGCATAAATATTGCAGCACTAGACCACTGCTTATTGTAGTTACTTATTGACTGCCATAGGCAAATTGATTTAGTTACTTCCTCAAGTTTTTTATGTTTAGTTCTACATTATCGCATAGCTCTGAGCTCCATTATTTATTTATTTATTTTTAAATTAATACATTACTGCACATTACTGAATGTCACTAGATTCTTGTGAGAAGGAATCATAAGAAAATAACATGACTGTTATTTCAGAAATAATTTTCTCTGTCTAATTTTGCCCTGGCATCATGATATGTATCTATTTCTGACAGTGTTCCAGTGATGTAGACCACAGGATATATGTTTAACATATTGTGTTCTTCAGTTGTTTTACAGTTTTTTTCCTGATATCTAACATGATCAACTTGCTAAGAAGAACCCAAACCAAACCAGAGTGACTTATTACTGCTTTTATGTGTCATAGGTATGAAAACCAGACTATTCTTTACCTCTTTAGAAGATTCTTTTATGCATCTGATTAGTGTTATCACTCTCTATAAATCTTCTGTTTTTTAAGTTAATCAGTACTATTTTTTCATTCGTTTCTCAGATATCACATCTGTATTTGTGGATGTTTTTGCTGCTCTTTTTAAGTCATCATTTAAGACTCTCTTCTTTTCATGTGACCTCTTCATATTATGACTTTGAGTGACAAGGTACCCAAACGTGAATTCCAGCTGCTACTTTAATCACAGAATCATAGAATCGTTTCAGTAGGAAAAGACCATTAAGATCATTGAGTCCAAACATTACTCATCTCTACCAAGTCTGGTGTTAAACCATATCCCTTAGAACCACATTTACGTGTCTTTTAAACACCTCCACGAATGGTGATTCAACCACCTCCTTGGCAGGCTATTCCAGTGTTTGATAACCATTTCAATGAAGGATTTTCTTCTAATATGCCACCTAAACCTCTCCTGATACAACCTGTAGCCATTTCTTCATGTCCTATCACTTATTACTAGGGAGTAGAGAGCAATATTACTACAACCTCCTTTCAGGTAGTTGTAGAGCCAGTTGGTCTTCAGCATACATTTTTTATTTCTGCTGTTTGGTGGGATGATAAGATGTCACAAAGCTGATATACCTTGAGTTTTAAAGCACTGTTTATTGAATCAAAGATCTAGTTCTGTTATTTTCCAGAGAATAGTTTCATAAAATAAATGCAAACATCAGAATCAAAGTGCTGAAGCATAGATATATCGACACAGGACAAGAATCGCAAAGACAAAAGCCTTCAATACTGGACACAGTTGGGTTTTGTTGATTGATTTTTTTCATATTTTTCTTTTGGTTTTGAAAACATACAGCTGCATTCCGTTACTGAAACAACTTGTGGTGGGTTGAAAAATTCCCCCCCAACATTAAATGTGCCAGACCAGCTCAGTTTGGAAGCAAATGAAGGCTGTATTTACAAGCAAAACTACAATCTACAATGAAATGCAATTAATATGTACAAATACACAATATTTACAATATTTACAGGTATTTATAATTGATAAATAGTACAACGACACCCCTGGGCAGACACCAGGGGAACTGGAACAGCTTCTCTCTCCCTGCCTCCCCTTTAACCCCCTGTACAAAAGGGACAAGAGAAAGGAGCAGAGAGACGTTAGACTTAGCCAAAACAATGCAGCCAAGGTCAAGCAGAAGCCAGTAGAAGTACAAAGCTAGTATCTCCCAGCCAGAGGAAGCAAGAAGAGAGAGATATTGTTTTGGTACAACTAGTTTAAGTCCCTTATCTCTTCCAGTGGGATTGTTTATAATTATCATTATTTTCCTTTTTACACCAAATATTACTACACCAAATATTTACTATTTTCTGTTCAAGATCTGTGAAAATTTTTTAAGGGCATAGCCTAAAACTACCACACAACTTTTGCATACTTTTCCTTGTCTGGGTTCTTGGTTTCTTGTGCAGGTCATAAAAGCCCCTTTTGTTCTGAAAAGCGTTTACACATATTTTAGAGATAAGAGAGCAGAAAGCTATTTAAATTGCTTATGCAATCAGTTCACAGTATGAAAAAAGGTCTACCTGCCAATTCATACAACTTGTCTTCACCTTGTTATGAGTTTCATCCAAAACTCACTGAAATCATCAGCTCCATTTAACAATTTTTTTTCTCCTTATTTCAGTGCTTTGTGGTGAGGTTGCAGCTCTTCCAGTTGCTTGTTCCGGACAATTTTTTGAGTGGCCAGAAGGAAACCCATGGGTTGCACAATCTGTGGGTCTATTCTACCCATCATATGCTGGGTTTGATATGTTGGCAGATATGAACATTGATGAAATTTCAAATGACAGGAAGTCATTTCAGCTGTGCTCAGGATATTTGCTGTTTTAACTGGCAAGTATTACGGGCAATAAAGCACTAAGCCAAAAAAAAAAAAAAAAAGTGGAATTTTAATTGTTTAATTAAGCAACGTATTTTAAGGTAGGAGCTAATGTATCATTTCTGCATACAAAAGCATCATAGCACAAAAATGTTGATGAATTGAAGATTGAGTATGTGAGTGCCATTATTAAATATGTCTGTATGCATATATATATATGCCAAGAGTACATAAAGGAAATGGTAGAATGATTTTTGGTTTGTCTTTTAACCTTTTTTTTTTTTTAATTAAGGCAGCCATACTAAGTTACATAAATTTCCTTACTAATGACAGCTGAATGATGGTATGCTTTCTCCAATATAAACCTATTACTGCAAAAACAGAGATAGACAGAGATGGCATTTTTTTTCACCTAAAACACTAAAAGTTGGGTCTCCAGGGGGACAGCTCACCATATGTTGTTTTAAACATCTGAAATTGATCATCATCTATAACTGTTGTTTTGTGCTCACTACACCATTAGCACGGAAAATTTAAATCCTCAGGAGAATAGTTATTCTAATCTTCAGATCTAAGACCTCAGACAGTTGAGGTCAATTGCCTGACTATAAGGAAACCTATTATGACTATCTCAGGTTGAAACATTTAAATCTTTCAAGATTAAAGTAAGTCTTGTTTTAAGTTTTGAGGAGAAAAAGAAGTTTTGAAGATATTGAGGATTTCACAGTCAGATTAACAGTCATGACAGAGTATTTGATTAGTCTTGATCTTGTAAGGTTTTTGAACAAGTGGTTGACCATAAGTATGCAAACAGACCCAGTAAACTCACTTGTAACTTAAATTTAATGGAATGACTTAGTTGATGAAGGTTGGGATTAAATACCAGTTACATGAGAACCAAGGATCCTGTCATTGTATCTGTCTGTCATAATTTATATGAACTTTATACACTCTACAACCTGATAGCCTGGTCACCTAAACCTGTCTAAATTAGTTTAGAAGATTTCTGTCATTTTCACAGAATCACAGTATGTTAGGAGTTGGAAGGGACTTCAAAAGATCATTAGGTCCAACCCCGCTGCCAGAGCAGGATCACTTAGAATAGACCACACAGGAATGCATCCAGGTAGGTTTTGAATATCTCCAGAGAGGGAGACTCCACAAGCCCCCTAGGCAGCTTGTTCCAGTGTTCTGTCACCCTCACAGAGAAATATTTTTTTCTCATGTTTCCATGGAACTTCTTATGTCTCAGCTTCCTCCCATTGCCCCTTGTCCTGTCATTGGGCATCCCTGAGAAGAACCTGGCTCCATCCTCTTGGCACTCACCCTTTACATCTTTACAAACATTAGTGAGGACACCCCTTAGTCTTCTCTTCTCCAAGCTAAAGAGAGCTCCTTCAATCTCTCCTCATAAGGAAAATGTACCATTCCCATAATAATTTTTGTGGCTCTGTGCTGGACTTTTTAAAGCAGTTCTGTGTCCTCCTTAAACTGAGGGGCTCAGAACCGGACACAGACTTCCATATGCAGCCCTACCAGGTCAGAGTAGAGCAGGAGGAAAACCTCTCTCAACCTAAAAACCACATCCCTTCCTATACAACCCAGAATGGCATTGGCCTTCTCGGCCACAAGAGTGCACTGAACGCTCATGGTCAACATTCCTTCCACTAGGACCCCTAAGTCCCTTTCCCCTTGCACTGTTCTCCAACAGGTCTGAAATATATGAAAAAAAGGAAGTACCAATGTATTTGTAAGATATTTATGTCTTCAAATGAGGTAAAATATGTTAATTTTCACAGCTAATCACTGTTGTAAGGTTTAACAGGTTGTCACTCCTTAATTAAGACAAACATTTGTAATACTGATAAGTGACTAAACATCAAACCATCCTAATCCAAACTTTACAGTTCTTGAAGTATGTTAGTTGCTACCTTAAAACTTAATTGAACTTCCTTTGCTGTATTAAATATGACATAGTTTTGCAAAAATATTTTAAATTAAAGTATTAAATATATTTTCTCATTAAATAAGGAGTACTAATTGTAGTGGAGACAAATCTAGTGGAGAAATTTAATCCAATGGAGAAATTAATCTCAAAAAAAAAAAAAAATCCTTGACATATCATTAATACTAAACATTGTTAACAAGACTTTCATAATGTCAGAAACTGATAATGGAAATTTAAAACACATATAAAAAATAGATTTAAGATGTTCAGGGATATAGTATTCTGTATTGCTACTATATAATTTCCAAATCACTTTCACATGCAGTGATCACTATAAATTCATGTCAATCTGATTTTTCTTTGATGACACAAAACTGTAAAGAAATATCATTATAAATATCGCAGTCATAAAAATTGTGTGTAGTGTTGTAGGAGGTCTCCTGTGGAGCACATGAAATTAAAAAAAAAAAAGCCTGAGTCTGTGGCGTGATATGGCTGAGGAGAGAAAATCTATTGCTTCCAGTGATGGCAAATCAGCTGGCATTCCCTCCGAATGTTAGTCTCTGTCCACAAGTGTTCCCCTGCAAAAATGAGTTTTCCATCTCACATGCTGCTCACCCTGATGTCAAAGCAGTGAGGAAATTATTGACCAGGAAAATACTAAAAGTATATTAAATTCATGGCTTTTCTTACAGCCAAATTTATTTTATAGTTAAAATAAACCTGAGCTTCCTTTGGAAAACACATGCGTCTACTTCATGCTTAAAAATTCTTGTGCTTAGAGCAATCTATTCTGTTCTCAGTTCTGTACTCCAGCAAGTGGAAGAGATATGTTCCTCAAAATTAAGAAAAAAAAAATGGTAACATTTAATAAGGTTTCTTTTTACCTTCATCACAACAGTGTGGCTGAGCTTACTTTCCTTACTGAATTGTTGTGATGGGAATACATTTGTAAAAACTTTCATTAGGATGGGATAGAAATCTCAATTTTCTTGTAAGTTTCAAGTAAGTTTACAAATTGGGATGCAAAAGTTTAATAGCAGCAAAAACTTCAAATACAGTTCAAATTCTAAAAGCTACACACTTTTTGCTGTTACCCTATGTCAGAAATTTTGAGAACATGATGTAATACTTTAAATTTAGCAGTTAGCAAGTCACAGAACCAGTCATAGGAGACACTAATGTTCAAATTGCAGACATCTTTTTCACATTATAATGGTTACAAACATAATTTTTAACTTTAGAACTGTGGCTGCCACACTTTCAGTGCCTTTCATCTATTCTTTTATCTAAACATGTGAATCTATGTATCTCTCAGGGATATCCATGTTCACGGGATAACCATGACGTTTCAACACTGACAAGAATAAACACCTTTTTCATATTTTTAATCAAAGAAAAATTTTCCTTTCATGTAGATCTCTGAGGCAATTACGATTTAACAAAAGTAAGAAAAAGAACATTTTTAACATTGCACAGCAAGCAACCTGTGACAGCAATTTTCTTTCCTGATTCCATCTAGGCTCTTTCTCGTTGACTACAGAAAAACTTAGAGCTTTAACTTTTTTTCAAGTATAAAATATAAATTAAAATCTTCTGACTACATTATTGTGCACATGAAAAAAAAATATAGTCTGCAACATTTAATATTTTCTAATCTATTTGGATACAGTTTTAGTTATATTATTATTTCATATATTAAATGGAAAAATCTATGATGAAAGGTATTACCTAAGAGTAAGTATGGTTCCTATCGTACTATGTAAAGTCAGAATTTTATCGCTGCATAAAATCAAAGCTGGACTAGGTCCCATGTAAGAATCCTTGAAGTAGAATGCAATCCTTTTTCAATCTTTGAAAAGGAAACTTGTAGTGCTACCATAACACTAAGCCTACTATCTGTTCTTCAATAAGTACTTGCATTCAAATTATTATTTAATTTGACCTTTGAACTGTCTTTACCACATTTAAACAATTTAATAGTCAATGCTCTCTCCCTTGCATATTCTGCTGTATGGTAGCAATTAAACTGCAAATTGTAGCACCTGTGTAGGCTGTTTTATTTCACATCACAGTTTCCAGATGTCATGGAACAGGTGATACAGCAACACAGAAATTCCCATTTACAACAGTGAAACAGTTCAGCATGCATAGTGCCATGTCTCATCACACTGCAGCTATATCCCTGAAGAAAAAAAAAAAAAAAAACAAAACAAAAACAAACCAAACTGGATTAAGAGTATCCCTTTCTTTTAAAGAAATGTAGAGGCAAAGAGAAAGCTTCTGTCTCTCTGCCTACCCTGTTAGTTAATTACAGAAAGCTGAAACTATTGCACAATCACAGCCAAAAATTTCCAAACATGTTGTTGTTTCTTCTCTTTCCGCTGAAAAGCTCCACATATGCATCTTGTCACTTACATACATCGTTAAAGATGGTTAGTTAAAAAAAATTATTTTTCTTAGTTTTAGGTTGTTCAGAACAGTCAATGCTCTCTTATTCCTTCAACCAAAGTAGTACAGGCCTTACTTATTATGAAAAAAAAAAAAAAAAGGCAATATTCTCATCAGGCATGCTAGTATTGTGTGATGGAATGTGGTGAGCCTCAAACCACCTACGGTCTAATACAGTAAGCCTCTAAAAATGACTTTAACTAGCTTCTACCCATCCATCTATCTACACATATATACATCACATATTCAAAAGCACACTCTGTTATCATTTATTTTCCTTTCTTCCAGCGTTAGGAGAACTGGTGTATTTTCTGCTTGAATCTGAAGAGCACATCCTTTCCCAAAAGCTTTTGTTTTACCACTAGAGGGCCAGTAGATGTCAGATTTCTTTTATTTGTTCTTTACATAGTTAATGCTGGAAGAATCTGGAACGAGGAAAGAGCAAATATTATTTCTGGCAGTTTGTCATTACTTTGTTTTGCTTGTTTGCCACTGGACACTGCTCAGAAAATCTAATTGTTCGCATTTTTATGAAGCAAAGATTTGCAGTGCACATTTCTTATAAGGGGAACAGAACTGCATAAGTAAATATATAAAGCATCTGGTTTATGCAGCTAATTATACACAAACCTTTTCCACACACATCAATAAGCTAAACTTGATGCTTGCATGAATCACTGCACACATGCATTTGAACTCAGCTGCAAGTTGTCTGCAGACTTAAGAGAGCTTGCATCAAATTTTCAGAGATGAGCACTATCTAGGGTATGTCAATATCTTTCCTTACCAAGAAATTGTAAAGACATTCATGTGGTAAAATATTATTACTTTAGGTTACTGATATATTTTTCTTTTTAGATTAAGGCTGCTTTGCCACAATTAGGTTAGAATAAATTAAAACACTTGAGGCCATTAAAAATTGATTCAGTGCAGAAGGATGTCTGATAGAGATTCGTGAATCCACCTCTGCAATATCTGCTGGAATGATTTTCAACTACTGGCTAAAGTGCATTCCTGTGTATTTCCACTTAAGCCATCTGCCAATCTTAATACTTACTCCTGAGGGAGGAAATCTTTCAGTGCTGTTTTTCATTTAATTTTCAAGGACATCCTGTTTAGGTACTTACCAAAAGAACAGAAGAATGGATGCCAAATACCACAAGCCTTGGTTTAGAAAACTTAATGAGTCAGACTAAAGAAATAAGCTATATTTAAAAGAAGCTGCAGCATTGTTCCTTTACATTTGTAAAATTCATGTTGCTCCTTTCAGGCCAAATACATTTATGCTTGTCTCAACAGTCACTACATTCTGTTTCATACACATTAAAGGATTTTACTAAAAGTTACTAAACTCCACTAGTTTGATGACTGAGGATGAAATCTGAAAAACAACTAGACAAGTGTACTATGCAGTTAGCTTAGTTGCCTAGACAGTCAATGATCACAGGGGGCAATGAAGGAGTGTCTATATACGAAATGTCTGAGGTTCTGCTACTATACTTCTTTAGAGTTGCTGCCATTGTCAGAGCCAAAGGTCTTGGTGCTTATCTCATGTCCAAGGCAGTTTGGATCAAGTGAAAGAGACTTCCCTGTGCCTAAGTCTTGCTAAATGCATATATGTAGGGAGAGGGTTAGACAAGAGGGAAAGAGACCATACCTGGAGCATACTCAGAGCATTAAATACAACACAAACCATATAGCCATGGGTCACTGTTTCCCAACAAAATGAGAGAGAAAAGCTGCAGATTTCCCCTGGACTGCTAAATCTTCTTTCCGACATAGTGCCAGACTGTGTACAAAACTGGGATTTCAGTGGGAAGACTCTCCACTTAAATATTGGGCTTCCGTTCAAAACAGTGCTTGTGTTCTCCTGGCAGGAGAAGGGGATCTTAAGTTTCATTTCCTTATTCTGAGACTTTCTACTTTCTGCATTAAAGAGCTGTTCAATGAAATGCCCTAATGCCTTAATGGCAAGAACTAGAAAGCAGGGAGAAAAGGGAGAAAATGGCAAGCAACAGGGTCCTGCCTCAGTATACCAATAAAAAAATTCTGTATTCTTTGCACAAAGTCTCTGGGGAGGCTGAATTCCTATTGTTCCCACTGGCTTTACAAACTAAAACTTCCATTCTGGGGAAAAAATGCAACCAGCTTCTGTTCAAGTTTTGTGATCACTATAATGTGATTCTACCATTTTGGTTCTCTTGCAGGACCACTTTTACAAGTAAAGCTGTCATTGACACTGAGGGTAGAAGTCATCCCCTGCTACGAGATAAATAGATTCATTTTAGATACTCACCTATGGATCTTTTATAGGTAAAGAGGATTATGAGCAGGCATTCATCTCATCCAAGGTTACCTACCAAAGCAAAGTTCAATAACATGTTGAATGAAAGACTCAAAGTAGCTGCTCAGATGCAAAGATCCACAATATGGATATCCAAAATCAAGTAACAAATGTCTTCTATTGTGGTGGGCAGTCTGCTTGCATGAAAGTAGTGTGCTCAGTCTCACACCTTAATTTTATCTGAACAGAAAAAAAAAAAAAAAGGAAGTTTTGACCACATATTTTTTTCTACTGATAATTTTAAAAGAACCCAAAGAACACATCCTGAGTTTTCTTTTTGTAACAGATAAAACTTGGCTGTCAATGCAGATACAATTATGGTATCTCCCTGCTAACAGGAAGAAAAGAATTAAGCTAAAGATTGGTTGATTTATTGTAATTATTAAGCCATGGATACACACTGCTTTGAAAAGCAAACGATGCAACAGTGTCAATGTGAATCCATAGCTAGGATCTCTCAAAGGCACTGTTGGAAAAGGGGACAATAAAGTCTATTCTCAGGAAACCACCAAAGATTGGCATCTGAAGTTATATTTGTATGATTCTGTGATATGTTATATAGAGAAGCAGGGTGGAAATGTTTTTTTCATAATTAGATTATCTAGACCCACATCAGCCTTGGTCTACATGTGTTTTCCCAATGCCTTTCTGCTCCTGTATGTGTGGCTTCTATAAAGCTGGGTTTTGTTTCCTGTTGGAAGTAGTAACCCCAGGTAATTCTCTTTCTTGTCTCCAGATAGAAAACAAGAAAAACTTAGGTTGCCAGCCAAAAAACTTTATGTGGCTAAAAAAGCACTGGTTGGACTTGCTTATTAATGAGGACCAGACTGTGTTTCATACCTGACAAAAACGATTTTTTAAAATACTAGTGGAATATGTTTCTAAAAGTTTATATAATACTGAGAAACTGTTACAAAAACAACCACCAAAAAGAAAAAAAGAAAAAAAAAAAAAAAGAAAAACAGTGAGGAGATTCACATGTGGAGGGGACAGGGAACCAAAAAAATAAACACTGTTAAAGTTGTGACTCAGATGAATTATTGCCAGGAAATTCAGAGTTAAGGATGACATTCCATTATAAACTCATGCTGTTGTTCCTGTCTCCAACTTCTCACAAACAAAACTATATAGTCTGAATTATCTTGGGCTTGTCCACTGGAGTTCCTAATGCAACCATTTAAATGTGGCTTTCCTCTGTTTGAACATACTTCATTCATGAACTCCAGGCTTACAATGACTCATTTTGAAATGCTGCATTAACTGCATGAAGAGTCGATTGTTCACAATAACTGGTTGTGAGCCACTTAGTCATACCTAGCAACATGAAGGTAAACCATTTTTTTTTTTTGTATTAGATATCATGTTAATTTTTACAGAAGAGGATTGACTATGGAAATACTTTGCTAAGAAACTCCGTTGGATCTGGCACTGTTAATTCAGTCAGGAGAGATCTTTCCTAACAAAGCAGCACCTATTTGCTCAAACACCTAAGATATCAGAAAGATATATTAAAAATTGCTAATTGCAGTAGAAGAGTCACATTGGCAGGCTTATGAGTTCATAGTTATGAAAGACGTCAGTCACATAATCTATCAGATGATTCTTTGGAGGCAGAATAACTGGTTTAACTGTCCTTCAATAAGGAAACAAATCAGCCTACTGCTAGAGCCAAACAATGTTTGGCTAAGCAGCTTATGAGAGTATTGCAGAAAAATTTCTTGTGAGGATAGATGCCCAGGAAATAAAGGTCAGAAAGAACTAACTAACTAAATAAAACTAAATAAATAAAGGTCAGAAAGAACTAAATCTATGACAACGTTAGTAAAAATCACTGCAATCATCTCAGAGCAACTAGGAATGTAATATCAATATATCACACAACTTCCTTAGCTCAGCATCAGCTTCCTTTTTCCCTTTTCTTTCTCATTCTATTAAGACTATTAAAATTCAAAGAATTAATTTTTACTTGTGCAGGAATTCCTATTCATCATGATGTTTGTTCCTATCAACTGGCTCTTTATGCTTTTCAGTGGAGGCCGGATGTTTGCAGTTGCTGGCAGCTGTTGTTCGAGGCCCAGCAAACAGCTGATGGACTGGCAGTCTACATTGAAAGAGTGCAGCCCAGAGCCTGGGAAAGATCCTAATGTTGAATACTCTCAGCTCTGATGGGTAATTAGCTTAGTATACGCAAGATTAGAGAACTAGCACTGGAGATAGTGCATCTGACCTGCTTTTCAAAAGTCGTTAGAAATTAGAAACGGTAATTCTTTCACAAGAAATGTAAAGAATTTTGTGAATGGGAGATGTTGGCTTTCTTTACTGAAGAAACGCTGTTAGAGATTGAGCCCTTCTGAGCATTTATTCAAACAAATGGCTGTTACCTTATGTTTTATTTCTGTGACACATTGGTATATTAAGTAAAGAAAAAATCAGTAAGGTTACATGCACTTGTTTCTAGAATTTGTGGGTGCTGCAAATTTTGAGGCATATCTGTCTGTCCCAGTAAATTGTCTTTTGGAGGGGAAGGTGGGGGAAATCAGCTTTCAAACAGTAAACCCTTCATTTTTTCAGGATCTGATCTGTAAAAAAAAAAAAAATAAGGAAACAAAATGTTATTTGTAAAAATAGCATTTAGTCTCTGTTTTTCACTCTTCTCTGTGGAAATCTCCATATTCATCATGTAGACAGGATCACAGCCAAAGCCAGAGGAGATCAAATGAAGTCTTCTGTGACTTAAGATCTGCTGTAATATTCAAGAAGTATCTGTATGCATGGGGGCGGGTGTGTGTGTATGTAAGTGTTAGAACATACCACATCCTTTTCCATATCCTGGATTTAGACTGAGCTTCTTTCAGGATTATGAAGTTCTTGGAAATTTTGATCTGACCGTGGCAATAAAACATTGTCTCATTCATCCCTGACAGTAGCTCCCTCTATGCTCTGGAAATATTTTCATGAGTTTCTACAAAATGAAGATTATTGTCAACTTCACAGATTTTTTTTTTTTTTGAAAAAAAAAAAAAAAACCAAACAACCAAACCAATAACAACCACTTAAAGAAAAAAAGTAAAGCATCATAACTACAAGTCCAATGACACAGTTCTTATTCAAAATTCAAAGGCTTTAATTTAGTGTGGATTTTATAAGCCTTTCACAATATTAAAGTATTTGGCAGATTCAATTGTTTTATGGTTAGTGTTCTACCAATATTTGGATTTGAGAATAGCTACCAGTGGTTCATGTTACCCCCAACATCTGGCCCTATAGAAACCACAAATGATATATCAGTTGAATTTGGGCTTTGAGAGAAAAGATGCAGAGAGGTTTAGTAGATCTAGAAAACTAGAGGGAGCTTGTATGAGCATTCTTGTCTTCAGTTTTAGCTTACTATAATTTTATTCGCTGTTGCAGGGACTTCTTTGCATAATAAGATGAAAAACTAGGATAGGAAACCCAAGTTTAGATGAAAAGATATTAGAAGCAGGGGGCAGGGAAAAGAAAGGATATACGTAGTAATGAATTTTCACTATTTGCTTCATCCGGGAATCTGCAGCTTTCAAGGGTTAAACTATTGGCTTGGTTGGAAGTCAGCTATACACCTGGAGTAGAAGAATACATAGAAAAGTGCAAAATTTAAAGAGAGAGGACTAAAATATTGCTTTCACAAGCACATTTTGGAAATGGAAACACTCATGTTTCTATTCATTTCTCTTCATTTCCATCCAAAACAGTTGAGAAGGAGCAAGTTAAACACAGGATAACTGAATAAGTTAGTCTGTATCAGGTCTCTCCAAGATTAATTCTTGTGGCTGAGATTACTGCTTCCAGCAGAGAAAGCAGGGGAAGAAAAGGAAAGAGAAAAGCAGAGCAAGATGTATTTTGCTAGTGACTATTATTCATTTTTATTAATTACTGAACACTATGAGCAGTTTATTAATTACTGAACTCTGTTTAAAGCAAAGGCACAGCCCCAAAGATATTTATCATCTCAGAGTACTGAAAGCTGAAGTGACTCCTTGCTATGACTTTAAAGTCAGTTTAAACAAGACAGACATTCACAGTAATGAAAAGTAACCAGGAAATGAGGAAGTTACAAGAGATGTTAACTTATTTTCTTCTATTCGTTGCTTCAGTATAGGTGAGGTACAAGACACAATGCTTGTCATTTGAATTGCCCATTATTTCACTAGCCTATTTGGGAAAGAATCTAGCAGTAAAGACCATGTTGTTCTTAAGAATACCCTGCATTTCACAGCAGCCTCCATCATCATGCTGGAAGAGCTGCAGTGATTTTATGTCCTTCTCTGAAGATAAAAGAAGACAATCAAGAAGAGTTTCAGGGCTTTCTACATCAGAAATCACACACACAATTCACTCAATATAATTTTAGGTATTTGAAGCAGGATGATTATATGTGAGTTAATAGTGTTGCCTCCAGTGGAGGC
Organism: Indicator indicator; assembly: GCF_027791375.1. Taxonomy (NCBI): domain Eukaryota; kingdom Metazoa; phylum Chordata; class Aves; order Piciformes; family Indicatoridae; genus Indicator; species Indicator indicator. The sequence continues at coordinate 48,535,177 of NC_072010.1, read as the reverse complement.
TTCAGTGGCCTCTTTTATCTCATCCTAAATCAAGAATCTTGATTATTTCCCATTTTATGTATTTCTCTCAATTAAATCCTCATACAGGTGTAGACATATGCGTCATAGATATCTAAAGTTAAGTGAATTAAGTCATTCTCTGAATCCCATCCAACGTCTCCCCATCACTCTTCCAGAAAGTTATTTCATGACCTTAATCGCAAATTTAGAACAGTAATGTCCAAGACATTCCATTACATGAACGATGTTAAATTACAAGGAATTTACAATTTACTCCACCCATCCTGTTTACATGCTTCATGTGGAAAGACAAGAAAAAATATCATGAACCTAACATGGTAGGAAATGGAATATATATTCACTACTACTCATTGCTCCTGAAAGACGTGTGCCCACATCAGTGCTTGGGTTGGTGAGGTACTGTTTCTAATTTGTCATTCAGTTGCTCACACCACAATTCCTCAGGCAGGAGAATCACTTTGTGAAAAAATAGACTTCTACTATAGCACTCCAGTTCAGGCAGGTATTCCAAAAATCCCTCTCCTTAACAAAGAGACAGAGCAGGCTGAGTGCTCATATGAAAGGTACAGAGGAAATACCAAATAAACTTATGGTAGCTCCAAAACTGATTTTTCTTTTGGTCAGATCACACAACCCTCCTGAATCTAAGGCAAAAGCAAGGTGTTGCAAGAGGTCTACTATCTAGCTCAGGCAAGATACATACTATTTGGCTCAGGAAAAAAAAAATAAAGTGTTAATGATTTATATGTTTTAGCTGCAATTTTCATCACTTGAAATAAGAAAAAAAAAAAAAAAAGAAAAGGGTCCTCAGGTGGATGCCACAACAGTAGTGACCTAGATTAATATGAATCACAGAATATCAAGGACAATGCTCATCAACAGGAAGAAAAGCACTGATTCATCTCTGTGGATATGTGTGTGTTCTTGAAAGAAGGGAAAGGATACTTTAATGTTTTAATATGTTGTGTGAAGGAGGAATAGCCAACTATATTGGAATTCTGTCAAATTCCTAAAGAAGGAGGAAGAAATATTTTAAAACAAAAAAGATTAAAAAAAAAAAAAAAAAGGCAGCAAAGTAAAGTAACAGAAGGTGGTTTAAGGATGGGGTGTTTGGACATTATAATGGACTTTAAATTCACATATCTGGTTCTAGACCCTTACCAATCCGATTTCAGGTCATACACCCTTCCTTTTTTATTAATCAATACCTTTGTGATTTCCATTGAAAGGTATATATAAAAAACCCTTAAGAGAACAGTTTTCAAAGTTTTAGCAAGATTGATTGAAACCCCATCTTAAGCAAGGCTCATCAGTAAACTCAACTTGGTCTATAGACCAAGCCTGTCCTAGATATGACAACTACTCCAGTGGGCCACTAAGTTACATTAAATAGCCATGGTTTATGGTGATCAAGCAGGAGTTCCAACACTACTAAAATTTTATTAAAATCAGCCTTGGGACCTCTAAAAAGAGTGAGGTCTCTGTCATAGGGGAAGAAAGTAAATCAATTTAGAGTTAATTTTCGCCTACACTAATTATAAGCCTTTCACCTCAGTTGTTTCATTAATTACAAGATTTTTACTCTTTGATCTGTCTGATTGCTTTTTCCAAAGGTTGATTATGTTAAGGAAATCTCAACAATAATGATTCTCTTCAACTTTTATCACTTTTATGACTTCAATATATTTTAAAATGTATTTTTATACAAAATATTCTATACTTATAAAACGACTGGATTAAAAATCGTCACTTATGCTTTGCGCTGAGCTAGAACAAAAAAAATTACATTTTCACTGTCGCTTCTTAGAGCAATGAGATAGTATAAACAACCAAATAGGAATAGAACAGCAGATTAATCTTTAGATCATACTCATCATTATTCTTCAGTGCTTCTATATACTGTGATTTTTTTTTTTTTTTTTTTTTTAGAAACCTGCATTTGAATGAAAATAATTTAATTAGTAACCTCATTTATTTATTCTAAATGTTAGGAGGTTTCCTGTTTCTATTAATGTCTCCCAGAAGAATTTGTTTTACAATCATATAAGTGCTGAAAAGAATTCTCTACCATCTAGAAAACAATTGCACTGGATGTCCCAGCTTTAATTAATACAAAGTCATCCATTGAAGGGAATTTGATTACAAATGCTGAAAACTGACTCTAAGTAGAAATTTAAATGTGAAGACTGGGTTAAACAGGGCTTACTGTCAGAACTAGGTCTATTGGAATTTTGGGCTGTGACAATATGTAAAGTCTAGGGAAAAAGAAAAAAGGAGACAGAGTCATAACAATTAGACTTTGATTTTACACTAGTATAAAAATACTTTATTTTGGGATAGTTTCAATGCTTACATTCAATAATGCAGTTGTATTTAATGTTAACTTTTTATGCAATAATACTTTAATGTAACATTTGATTTTATTTTATTTAACATTTCACATAAAAATAATTTTCAACATTATCTTTTTTTCTTGTTTTGAGGTTGTAACAGTGTGAGAGCTGAAATCCCCCCCAACTGACAATAACCAGGCTGGCTCAGTCTGGAAGCAAATGAAAGCTGTAATTACAAGCAAATCTACAATCTATGATGAAATGCAATGATTATGTACAAATATACACAACTCACAACATGTACAAATATATACAATCAACAGAAAAGCACAACCAAAAGCACTCCCTTTGCTTCCACCAAAGAGAGGGCCTCCCAAGGGGCCTCTCCCTCCAGACCAGAAGGAATCCCCTGACCCCCTTGGCAGAAGGTACAGAGTTCAGAAGCAGAGAGGCTGTTAGACTTAGCTCATCAAGGTCAGTGTGCTATCTTCAGCCAGAAAAGCAGCAGCAGCAGCCAGATGGAAGCCCAGCAAGTTGAGAACTCCAACTCAGACTCCAACTGCACCAAGTCTGTTTTGAGTAGAGATTCTTAAACATTTCTATCTCTCCAATGGAAGTGTTTAGAATAATCATTAGTTTGCTTTCCTACACCCAATAGTGACTTATGTACATTCTCTCACTTTTTCTACTTGAACTTTGTGAAGAAAAATTAAAGAGTCTTTAAAACCATCACAGAAGTGATGTATGCTAAAATATTGAAATTCTGTTCTACAAGCAACTGATTTTACATAAACTGTTATACATTAAATTTTAAAATTGTATCCTTTAAGCTTTTTTAAAGAATCAAAGCATAATTACTTTAGAATATTGTTATTTTATATAACAGCAGCATGTACTATTCTTCTCAGGCTGCATGTCAGGATGTTTCCAGGGTAAGATAAGATCAGAAGACTCTTACTGCAAAAGGCAAAAGCATTTATTACCTAAACACAAGAAAAGCCTACTACTGTGTTACACAGCCAGCTTACATACTTTTCTAATACAGAGCTGTCACATCCCAATTGTCTATCCTTTCACTGACATGAGTCCAAGCAAAGCATACAATAGGTTAATACTGACAAACAAGCTTCTCAACAAATCCAATCAACTTCTGCCTAGTATTTCTCTTCAGTTATAAGATGTTTACATTCTTTCCAACTCAAAGACAAAATGTAGCCTTCCTAAAAATTGTTCAGAGGTTGCGTTCTTCCTACAATTTTACACACACAATTGTAGGGGTTGGAAGGGACATCTGGAGATCTAGTCCAACACCATAGAGACACACAGAGCAAGTTGCACAGAAGCATGACCAGGTAGGTTTTGAAAGTCTCCAGAGAAGGAAATTCCACAACCTCTCTGGGCAGCCCTTTCCAGTGCTCTGCCACCCTCACAGGAAAGAAGTTTCTCTTTAGGTGAAACTTCCTGTGTCATAGCTTGCATACATTGCCCCTTTTCCTAGCTATTTCCGATGGCTAGAAACTGATCTCCAGATGACACTGTGTATTACTGAGTGTTTGGACATCCACAGTAGAATTTCTGTTAAAGAAGGACTTAGTCTTGCCTGTTCTCCAGTTACTCACTTGCGAGGACCCTGACTGACTTACAGCAGGCAAGTTATATGGAAGACAATCATCCAGGCATCACTTGCTTACGTGTAGGTGTATGCCTGCTTGAATGTACACTAAGGGTTATCACAGTTGTCCCCTGTTGTTTTTCCAAGAGGTTGAATACAGTACATACACAATACATACCCTACTATTTTCAACCTTTTAGCATGATATGAGTAGAAATTAAGCTCATGTTCAGTTTCTGTAATGTGTGGGCTTCAACTTGGACTTGAAGTAAACACATTCATAACGAGAAAGTTTTTTGTGACATTCAAGAGTCACAAAAGCCCAAAAGGTGAAGGCTAGAGTAGAGACACCATGTCTACACTGGTAAATTAAATATGTTCTAAGCATTTCAGGCTTCATCAACATCAGTGGAGGGATTATGCAAGGTCAACCTGAATATGGAGAAGCAAGAAATCCTGAAAAGTGTAAAAGAAGGTGGAAAACAGACGAAAGAGTTAAGGCAGCACTACTAGAAAAGGGAGACAAATACTCCTTATGGGGAGAAGAGAGCTAATTCTTTCTTTGGCATTCCTTGAGAAGACCAGTGAGAGCATGACCTTATCTAGAAGTTATGAGGTCACACAGCAGAGTTACAAAATGAGAAAGTAGAAAGTGGGATAATGATGTCTACAGTGATATTTAAAGAAACGTGAAATGGCACACAGGTTAAACAGAGAAGAGAAATTAAGAGAAATCTTGTGTGTCTGATAACAGGCACACAAAACACAGAGAGTGCTTTAAAGTTTTGTCTTGTACATATCTGTTAGAGTTCTCTTCCAAACAACAGCAATAAGAAAAAGGACGACTTTTTGGTTATAAACCTAGTTATATGAATATGTTCATGCACTTTTCCACTATTGTATTTGTGCATGAGCAATTGAATCGAGCCCTGGGTTTTCAAAGACAATGTCAAATTACAGTTTAAGTGTTCACAACAAACATTTAGATGCCTAAACTTAGGTGACTGTATAGCAATGAGGGCCTCAAGCATCGTTTTCAGAAGCTTAAACTGATTTGAAAACGGAAATTCTTTGAGCTGTAACAATCCCTAAAACACTGATGTATTTAGTCAATTTTATTATGATCATTCAAAAATCATAATGCTTTCACTTTGAAGCCATATATATAACTATATAAAGTTTATGCATTCACATATATTGCTTGTTTTCTAACTTTCTCCTCCTTACAGAAGTGATTCTTAAGTATAACCACTTGTAATATAAGATTTTATTTTTTCCCCAACAGAAACTGAATTAAGATGGAGGCCAGGAATATTTATTTCTGACTAGATGATGAAATAGAACTATTTCAAAGAATCCTTTTAGGGCTGGGTCATAGCTAACTGAAGTTTCTGGCATAAAAAGGAGGAGGAGGAAATCCATTGATTCATTTCCCATTAGTTTGAAAACTGTCAGCTGGTTGATAATCTGCCCTGTTCAACAAATAAGTGACATCAAACAGCATTATGGCCTCTGAAAATGTTTTTACACTCTTCAGAGCTGCAAGCACAATCTCTCTCAACATGTAAGCCTTCATGCAGAACAAAGCTGCTGTGGCTGCTGCCTTTATACAATTCAAACTCTGATGTGCCAGACTTGGCATAAGCCTGTCTCGTATTAACATCAAAGGCTCTCAAATAAAACACCATTAGTGTTGTTTTGGATTTTCGTGAGCTGTGCATATAAATACACATCTCTCACCCTGTCATAGCTGCAGTATGCTTCAGCATTAATGACAGCTCTGAGACACAGAATTCTGATTCATATTTGAATTTTGGATCTCCCATATTGAACCCACAGATTTTAGAAAATGGGTTGATAGCCAGTGTTGTTTTTTTTTTTTTAACTATTTTTAACTGTGTAAAGTCAAAAGAAATATCAGATTTGTAACTGAACTTTTGCAGACTCTTCTAATATTTTCCATGTGTGACTCCATCCCTCTCACCTTCTATTGTTATTTTCCAGGCTGTATGTCTGATTATGACCTATCTCCTTTCTCAGATATAGGTGTGCATCCATTCAGACATTGAGTGAAATCATTGCTTAAATGGAAATCATTCTGAAGGAACTTTGAACTTAAGTGTAGACTGTCAAGGCAATTTTTATGAAAACTTCAGATGCATTAATTCTCCTTAAACCCTTTTAAAAAAATCATACATTTCCAAGATCAACCTTATTTCTGCTATTTGAATAAATGAAGAAGCCTGTTGTAGTTTAGAATTTCCTGGAAATAACAGTATTTTTCTAAAATATAATGACTATTTTATATAGTACTATTACGTCTTGTTATGAAGAGGACACGTTCTAAAGCTTGAAAATTAGCATCTGAAAATGGTTGAAAAAATTGATTAAAAAAAACACAAAAAACCCCACACACAACCAGAAAAACCCCACTATTAAGTGGCTACTTCGGTTTTAAATTATTTGATTTTAATTTCTGTCTCTTGTTCCTTCTCTTTAGGAAAAGGTAGGATAGTTGAGATGCCATAAAATCAGCAGGTACCAGATCACTATAATTCTGAGAAGCTGCTCATTCTGGCAACAATTTTATGCCAGTAACTCTTACCAGATCTAATCACTTTCATAGCTTTTGTCCCGGTGAATGCAAATTATTCATAGTACATGTCTGTTTCCAACAGAAATCACAGCTAACACTTGTGAAAATAACACAGATGAGCATCCAGAGTAAAAGAACCTCTAGAATAGCCATCAGGAAAGCAAAAACAGACACAATGGCCTGAGGAGTCTTTTCTCACCTTCAGAAGGATGAGGCAGGTGGTTTGAGTTTAATGTTAGGGGGTTTTCTATTGCATGGTGAACACCTTTTGGCTACATTTTGCTATGTTGCACTGTATATGTGCCAGTAAGACTTCCAGCCCTATTGCATTGTGGCAAATATATCAATAACCTTGGATATGTCTGTGAGTTTTTATAATTCTAGGGAAACTTTTTGTCATGGTACTCTTATTAGATTTATTCAGCACCACATATTTATCATGAAACTAAACTAATTTTCAAAAAGATGGTTTATCCAATATTTTAAGTACATTTTCTTGTTTAAACTTGATATAAAAAATAGTTTAAACAAACAATGATCTTAAAGATATGAACAGATACATATAGGAATAGTTTGTATACAAGAAGTCTGATATACTGTTTGTCCTATTTACCTTGAATGTGTTGATTCTCCTTATTTCCACTGAAATTTAAAAGCATTTACCATGGCGATATCCTTACCACATTCCTTATGAATGATGGGTGAAAAAAGTTGCATGTGAACAGCTTATTCTTAAATGTATAAGACACCTTCATTGACATATAGATACAAATTCAAGTGTGCTGATTTTTTTAAATGTTTTTTGGTAAACAAAGTAATTGATGAATTTGAGTGAAAAACTTCAAGTACTCTCTGAATATGAATGTTACTTTGGGCATAATTTTATTTATTACATGTTGCTCTCAAGAATTAAAGTAGAAAAGCACTGCGCAGATTATAATTTTATACAACCTTGAAATTATTACAAGCTAATGACCCAGGTAAAAAGATAGAGGTATTCTAACAAACATATATTCAACTAAACCACAGAGTATCCTCAGTTTAAAAACGTCCTGAACTTTTTTTGCTCAGACATCAAATCTTTCTACAAAATTTCCTCAGTGGTATTACAAGGTGTTATTACACCCTATCACTTCTTAGTGCTCAGGTGTATCATAAGTTTCAAGTTCTTCAGCAATATTTACCTGTAGAGCAATCAGCACTGACAAAAAAATATTAAAATCACACAAGAGAGCACAGATGCCACTAAGATTTAGATATGGACAATCTAATTGTTCTTTCATTGTAACTGAAACCGATGCATGTAATGGCAGAATTATCAGATCATATTTGGTGATGATTATTTGTCACAGACTAGTGAATTAATGTTATTTCCTGCTGATAGAGAATGTTGATGCACTCAATAAAGGCTTTCACTTGCGTTATTCAAAACAGTATATGCTAATATTTATAAATAAAGAATATCACTGCTACAGATCAATTCTGAGACCAAAAAAAAAGAAGTTGAATTAGCATATTCATTAGAAAATTCTGAGAAACAAATATGGTAGTACAGTGGCTTTGTCAAACATTAGAAATGGACAATGACAGCTCCATCTATGACTGTTATTCAACTGTATGTCTGTCCCAAGTAGAGTTTAGATAAAACAGAAAACTCTCAAGAACAACATCTTTTAAAAAGTAAGCACTAGTTATAAAAGGTGATGAGAAGAAAAGGGGAAAGTTTTTGTGATTAATAAGAGTTCAGAAAGTTCTATAAAGCTTAAACAACAATCTATTTCCATGCCACTCCGCAATGAAAATAGTCAAGTCCTTTTGGCTGATCAAAAGGAAGTATTGAAACATTTGGTAATAAGTTAAAATGTTCCTCTTTGAGCAACCTGTAAGGAAGCTCTGCTCCATATAAAAGCAAATAGCAATCATTGTAAAATATGCTATTGGAAGTAATAAAAATCCTGCAAGGCAGGAACTACTCAGATCTCCCCTGTAGAAATACGCAACATATGACTACACAGACATCACCTCCTAATCAGGGTATCAGTGCAGATGTTTGCCATAAAGTGGGATAAGGAGAACATGACATGACATCATATACCTTCACAGAAAGAAGGCTGCTCAGTACCAGGATATTCCAATTGTCTTAGCTGTGGGATAAATCCCTGTTTAGGTAATGCAATACTCTGGCTTCGAAAAAATAAATAAAAAAAAAAAAAACTCCTTCAGAATACACAAAGTGCTTGTGATTTCTGCAGCCACATTGAAGCATAGTACAAGTAGCTGTATGCCTACTGTTTGCATTTCTAGCCAAATTAACACATGTAACTGCAGTTGTCTTCAGATAGTTCTTAAAAAACAAACCAAATTTGCTGTCAGGACAAATTTGTAAATACACTTCTTATTCTTGCATCATGGTAAGGTCTTCAATATGAGTGGAATGACAGAAACCACTAAGAACATTCTGTAAAAATTTATGCTTTGACTGAACACATACAGAAGTGTTGCTCTAGCCCTATTACAACAAAAATGCATATTGAGGCAATTGTATGCTGTGACAGAGTAACTCTGAAATTTATTAGTAAAATTACAATCCAGTCTATCATGACTAATAACACCTATCTTAGAGATACAAAACCATTCACAGCTTTTGAGAGATCAAAGCATCATTCCTAGAAAGACATCTAATTGCATAAAGCTGTATGTACCATATATCTATAGAAGTTCTGCAATTTATAAGATTTTTGCATCTCAGTCATGGGGCACAGATTTCCTTCATATATTCAGCATCAAAGGAAAACTCACAGAAATGCAACTACATTAGTTCCTGACACTTTATGCTGTCACATCACAGATACTAGAAGTTCTGTACAGTCAAAAAAAAAAATCATACCTAGATGGAAGGTAGGGCAGTTGTTGCTCCATAATGTGGAAGACTGCAGATGAAGATTTTCTCAAATAGCAAAGACAATGTACCAAAACTATCAGCTTCCTCCCAAAAAACCCACAGACAAACAAACTCAAAAAACCTGCATATTTAAGGTACTTGAGAAACTAGAGAAAAGGTTATAAATATAAGGGGCTATACAGAAGAGGTTGGAACAGTTTCTGTCCTTTAAATGGAGTGCAGTATGATTATTCAATAGGACATGCCATTATTATTGTTTAATATCAACCAAATTGCCATCTTTGCCAATTATGATTTATGAAATCAAATTAGCAACAACCAACCAGTCAAACAGGGTGAAAAGGCTTTCTGCTTCTAGTTCATGAAGGTTTCAAAAAAAGTATTATGGTAATATTGCTGTGTAAGTACCTGGACAGATTTATTTAAAAGCCTTTTTCAAAGTATTTGACAGTATTTCCATAACGTTCCATTTGTTCTAGGTAACACCTTCTTCAAACATTCAACCTGTACAAAAATTGACATTTGATTCACCATAGGAGTCTAGTCCTAGAATGACTTCATCTAAGAACATATAAAACAGCTATAAACATATAAACAGTTATAAAATAGGTGGAAAAATAGAGTATGGAAAAAAATAAGGAGGTATTATTTATTTTAAACTGATAAAAGTATTTCCTTTGGAGGGAGAATTAATTTTTCAGAAAGAATCTAGGGCTAGATAAGAGAATTTAGTTTTGTTTTACTTGTAATCTCATGTTTATATAGCTCATAACCATTAAATGCAAACCCTAGCTTTATCATTAGTTTCAGCACTCTTTGAAACTGTAGAAACACTGAAAAAAAACCAACAACATTCAAACACCAAAGAAAATATTTGCCTTTGGTAAATCAGAACAAAAACGTCACTCATGAAAAAAAAACATTGAAGTTCTGGGGGTGGAATATGGACATTTGAAGAGCACAAAGTGCTGTCTTACTGCATTAACACTGCAGTCAGACAAATAACAACAAAGAACTATTTAGACAGATTATGCTATGAGCTGTTCATTTCCTGTTACCAAGGAACAGGCAGTAGCCAAAATATTTCAGCCTTCCAGACATTATTTTACATCTGCTATTATATCTGTTTAGCACACTAAGTTCTCATTGACTCGAGGCTGAGTTCGCATAATTGTTCCCCCAAAAGACACAGTCAATAACAGATGTTTTAAAATGCATGTTACAATATTTTGAGATTATATTTTTTAGTAACTTGGGAGCAATCAAGTGTAGGCTACAGATACGTAGCCATAAGAATAAGCAAATCTGACTCCAATAAGAAAGTGACTACCCTTAGTCTGGACATTGTGTATTATATATATATTTGTACTAAACGTATTTGTAATACATTTCACCATTCATAAAAAAAAAGCAGCTATGCCAGAACACAAGACTAAATTATACTGTAAGGTAGATAGGTCCACACAAACTGCCAATCCAATTTTAGATTTTTGGGAAGGCAAACTTTTTACATTAGTCAAGTTAAAATAACACTCTTTTTATCCTTCTGATTGTATCTTTATGAAAAAAAACCTTAAATGTAAAAGTGGATCTAAAGGTAAGTGTAAAGCAACAACTATCCCTGTGTGGCTGAATAAATTTAGCTACTGTACTCTGGATCATTTTGTTTCTACCTCTCTATTGCTATTTTTCAGGGATCATCTTGAGGCCAAGATTTTTGTAGACTGTCACCAGTATGTCAAAACATGTATCTAACTTACAATTTTTTCAGGCTTTCTGGAATTTCCAGTGCCCTAGTTATTGGGATGGGAATCGTTCTCTACAACTACCTGAAAGGATGTTGTGGAGAGGCTGCTGCTGGTCTCTTCTCAGAGGTGATAGAACAAGAGGGAATAGCCTCAAACTACAACTGGGTAGGTTTAGACTGGACATTAGGAAAAAAATTTTACAGAAAGAGTGGTCAGGGATTGGAATGAGCTGCCTAGGGAAGTGGTTGAGTCACCAACCCTGAATGTGTTTAAAAGTCATTGAGGTGTGATGCTAGGGAATGTGGTTTTATGGGTGAATCTTGTAGAGTAGGGTTAATGGCTGGACTTGGTGATCCTGAGGGTCTTTTCCAACCTGAATGTTTCTATGATTCATCTTCCCAAAGCAGCTCCTGATCCCCCACTCCCCCTTTATCTCCCCAAAACAGCCCCTGCTCCCTCTACACCATCCTCCACCCTGCCTAAACAGCTCCGGCTTCACCTCCATTTTTGCACCCATCCCAGAGCCAGGGGTAAGACCCTCAACCAGCCAAGATACCACACAGAGAGGCTCAGACCCAGTAAGGAGTCCCAGCCAGCACTCATGGATGATATTAGAGAAACCATCAACCCTCTCCCTACTTAAACCGGGGGGCCACCAGGCCCCCCGGCCTTTGTCCCCCACCCTAGTCACCCAGTATGCACCATGGGTGCTCACCAGTGACGAGAGGAGGATCCCTCAGCCCAGATGGGCTCAGCTTAGAGCTTCTGTCTTTCCTGGAGGAGATTAAAAAGGGGAGTGGGTTGGGAAGGCAAGGTGGCCACACCTGGGGTGGGAGGAGACTCCAAGAGAGCCAAGGTGTTCAGGATTTGAGGGGAAAAAGTGTTCAGGATTTGAGGGGGAAAAGGGGGAAAAATGGAGTGGATGGGGTGGAAGGGGGGCAGATATGGTGACAAAGGGGAGGTGGTGGTGAAAGGAGGGGATTTTAAAATACATTTATTTTCCATAAATCTTTCATAGTGCACAACTGCAGTTCATGGTTTGCTTTGCCTTCATGCAAAAAGAACAAACCCATCAATATTTCACAAAGTAAAGCACAATTCAAGGCTGCACCTTGAGTATTTGGTTCAGTTTTGGGCCACTCCATATCCAAGAGGGATATTGAGTTGCTTGGGTGCATCCAGAGAAGGGCAGCAAGGCTGGTGAAGGGTCTGGAGAACAGGGCTGGTGAGGGGTGGCTGAGGGATTTGGGGTTGTTTGGCCTGGAGAAAGGGAGGCTGAGGGGAGACCTCATTGTTGCCTACAGCTCCCTGAAAGGAGGTTGGAGTGAGGTGGGGGTTGGTCTCTTTTCTCTAGTATCAGGTGATAGAATGAGATGAAATGGCCTGAAGTTGTGACAGGGGAGGTTTAGGTTGCAGATTAAGAAAGAATTCTTTGCTGCAGGAGCGGTCAGACATTGGAGGGGGCTGCCTAGGGAGTGGGTGGAGTCCTCACCCCTGGAAGTGTTCAATAAAGGTAGGGCCATGGCACTTGAGAACATGGTTTAACGGCCATGGAGGTGTTGGGTTGATGGTCAGACTAGATGATCTTGGAGGTCTTTTCCAACCACAACGATTCTATGATTTATCTATTTTGAGATCTTGCCCAGCACACTACAGAATTAACACAATGAAAAATAGGTTTTACAGTCACTGCATAGAAAACAGATTCAGCATTGTATAGAGATACTGAACAAAAAGTGCATAGTTATCAGATTACTGTTTGAAATAACGTTTTTCAAGTTATCTGCTAAGCACATATAAAGATTCAGAAGAAATACACTCAAAACTACATTCCAAAAAATTTCAAATATCTCTACATGTGTACTTAATTTTCTTTCTCTTTATTTCTATTCTAATGGTATTGTTTATTTCATTTCTTGAGGACTTTAGTGGCATGTGTTATAGCTGAGGAGACGTGTTGTTTCAATAGGAAAAACATTACAGATGTCTTCATAATGAAAGAATGGACTGTGTTCTCTTTGGTGATACAAAGTAATCCTTGAAATGAGTAAACATAATTTTTAAAGGTACCTTCTCCTCTGTTGCCTTCACATATTGTGAAACTATGAAAAGTAATCCTGCCAAGGAGAAGAAAAAGCAAAACAGAGCAAAACAAAAAAAAACTAAACACTTCTCTAATTAATCAGAGCAATCTGTTTCAAAGGTGAAAAAATAATGTTTGTTTAAATATATGGCTTAAATTTCAATGAAGTTTGAATATTTTTTCCCCACCAAGCTTTGCAGATCTTGTAAAGAATGGGAAGGTATTTACACAAAAGACATGTACAAGAGATTTATTTTTTCCTGCAAAGAAAGAAGGGCAGAATGGTAAAGCAAACAAAACTGATAACTCAGATGATAAAAATGCACAATATGGAAGAACTATTTCCTGTTTGGGAAGGAGAAACCACTAAAATAGCATGCACCCAGCTTTCACTACCTGTGGCAGGAATGACTTCCAAAAAATACCTAAACATCCAAAGGTTAAAAGGAAGCACACAATCACATCTGTCAGAATCTGGTTTACTTTTTCGGCCACATTTACACTTCTTTTTTAATTTCGGAAGGAAAGAAAACAGTTAGAAGGTTCTTCATTATCTGTTTGAGGACACTGTGAAAAACAAATGTTTCTTTCATCTCTTTGATGCTAACGATGTTTGTCCTAGCTATGCAAACAGAAGCAGCAACTGCATGAATTGTGAAGGCTTAAGCTGAAAAGAACATTTAAAAACACCCCAAAAAGCAAAAACAACAAAACACCAAAGCCCTTACCTTTGTCATTGACATTTGCTCTTTCGAGGCTAATAACAGATGTATTTGGACTGCTGTTTAAAATCTGTATATAAGCATTGCAAGAATGTCAAGTCCTCTATTACAAAGCATGCAGAAGACTCTTTTCTTAGTTGCTGTTTTTTTTTTTTACTTTTATGTTTCTCTCACATGCCAGGAATAATCAGTAATTTTTTGCATGTCTATTTTCATGCCTGTTAGCAATTTTCATTTTATTGTTTTTGTCTCTGCTGCAATCACTTGTTTTACATGCTGCCCAGCCACACATACCTTTGAAATTAACAGTCTGTTTTGGGGAAATTCAGACATAGCTGTTACCAGGTAGTCAAAGCACAAACTTGTCCTTTAAAGTTATGTGCTGGTTTGAGGCCAGACAGATCCTCTCTTGGCCCAAGAGGGACAAAAGGGACCCAGCCTAAACTGCCACAAGTTAGAAAAGTGTTTGCTGTTGCTCTGTGAACTTGTTTATGTGTGTTCCTGTGTGCATTTTTAATTCTAAATAGAGAGATCATCTACTAAGGAAAAAAAAAAAGGCAAACAAAAACAAGTCCCTTAGCTTCTCATATGGACTTTTGCTGCTAATAAACATTTTGAAATGTATAAAGTCACTGTTAAAACTTTCCAGGTTTGAGTTAGAACAGAACTAATTCTGCTAAGTGATTTTACTTTTCAGCTCAGTCTTTACTAAGTAACTACACTTCCTGAAATTAATGTCATGTTTTCATGGACAGTGTCTGCATCTAGTAGTGATAAGTCTCCATGTTTATGACTAGTACCAAGGATTTGTGTGCAAGCTAAGGTCATTGCTAAATCTTGTGTACTATATGGGGGTTCAGAGTAAAAGGCTGCATCTTCAGGGAGGAGCGGACAGGACAGGTGACTTTAAACTGACCAACAAGGTATTCAATTCCATGTATATCATATCCAGAACAAAGTGAAGGGATCACAAGGGTCTTCTTCTCCTCCACTCTCCTTCAACAGCCATCATCCAAGGAGGAAATTCTGCCTTAAATCTTGATCTGTGAGTGCCTGAATCCAGTTTCAGAATCCAGCTCCTGAATCTGGTTTCTGTCTGCCACTGAATCTAGTCTAGGACTTCTGCCATAGCATCAAGGGTTAAGGGGTCAGGAGCACAAGTAGCATTTGCTTCTCTCCCCCCACTAGCTATACGTGATGACAGCATAAACATGAAAATCCAGCAGATTAATGCCTGGCTGTGGGACTGGTGCCAGTGGCAGGATTTTGGGTTCTTTGATCACGGGGTACTCTACAAGACCCCAGGCCTGCTGACTACAGATAAAAACTACTTGTCTCTAAAAGGAGAAAGAATCCTGGGACAAGAACTGGCAGGGCTGATTGATAGGTCTTTAAACTAATTTCAGAGGGGGAAGAGGGAAGAAGCAGGCTCACTGAAGAAAATCCTGAGACAATTGTGAGGCAGGGGCTGTCCCAGGGGCTGTAGGGGATGGTGGATTATGTGACACCTATAATGGTAACAGATACTCCTCTGCTAAGTCTCTGAAGTGTCTACATACCAACATAAGAAGCATGGGGAATAAGCAGGATGAACTGGAAATCTGGGTGCAGTCGCAGGGTTATGATCTTCTTGCAATTACAGAGCCATGGTGGGACAGCTCCCATGACTGGAATGTGGTTATGGACAACTGTGTACTTTTCAGGAAGGACAGACTGACAAGGCGAGGTGGTGGAGTTGCTCTCTATGTGAATAAGCAACTGGAATGTGTTGAGGTCAACCCAGGGGGAGATGATAAAAGCATTGAGAGCTTATGGGTAAGAGTGAAGGGTGATATGGTTGTGGGTGTTTACTACAGGCCACCAAACCAGGAAGAAGCTACTGACGAGGCCTTCAACAGGCAGACGGAATTAGCCTCAAGATCAAGTGCCTTGGTGCTCATGGGCAACTTCAGCCACTCTGATATTAGTTAGAAAGATCACACAGCCAAGCACAAACAGTACACAAGGTTCCTGCAGTGCACTGACGACAACTTTCTCCTGCAGGTAGCTGAAGAACCAACAAGGAGGAGTGCAATGCTGGACCTGGTATTAACAAACAAAGAAAGACTCAACAGACAAAGAAGCAGGGTGATAAGTAAAATTTCAATCCTGAACTTTAAGAGGGTTAACTTTACCCTCTTCAAGACTCAGAAATATCCAGAGGGTGAGAGCTCTGGAAGGAAGGGGGGCCCAAGAGAGCTAGTTAATATTCAAACATTACCTCCTCCAAGCTCAATAAAAATGAATTCCCTTGAAAAAAAAATCAAGTAAAGTAGGCAGAAGACCTGCATGGATAAGCAAGGAATACTTAGTAAAACTCAGAAAGAAAATGGAGGTTTACAATATGTGGAAAAAAGGACTGGTCAATTGGGAGGATTATAGAGATATAGCCAGAGACTGTAGAGATGCAACAAGGAAAGCCAAGGCCCTCTTGGAACCAAATATCGCCAGAGGGGTGAAAGAGAACAAGGAGAGTTTTTTTTTCAAATACATCAATGATAAAAGGAAGAGCAGGCAAAAGGTGAGCCCACTGCTGATTAAGATGGGAGATACAGTAACTGATGATGCAGAGATGGCAGAGTTGCTGAATGCCTTCTTTGCATCAGTCTTCACTCCTAAGACCAGCCCTCAGGAACCTCAGCCTCTAGAAGCAAGGGAGCAGGACTGGAGAGATGTGGACATTCCGCTGGTCAGTCAGGACGGGGTTAGAGATCTCTTATACCATTTGAAGACAAACAAATCCATAGGGGCTGATGGGATGCATCCACGAGTGCTGAGAGAGCTGGATGATATGGTTGCTGAACCTTTCTCCATCATCTTTGAAAAGTTGTGGAGAACAGGAGAGGTGCCTAATGACTGGAAGAAAGCAAAGGTCACTCCAGTCTTCAAAAAAAGGCAAGGAGGATCCAGGCAACTACAGACCAGTCAGCCTCACCTTCATCCCTGGAAAGATGGTGGAGCAGCTCATCCTGGAGGTCATCTCTAACCACATGGAAGAAAACAACATTATCAGGAGCAGTCAATATGGATTTACCAAGGGGAGATCCTGCCTGACTAATCTGATAGCCTTCTATGAAATTATGACAAAATGGGTAGATGAGGGCAGAGCAGTGGATGTCATATATTTTGACTTCAGTAAAGCTTTTGATACTGTCTCCCATAACATCCTCATAGAAAAGCTCAGGAGATGTGGCATAGACAGCTGGTCTGTGAGGTGGATTGCAAACTGGCTCCACAACAGAGTTCAGAGGGTCATCATCAGTGGCACAGAGTCAACTTGGAGGCCTGTGGCAACTGGTGTCCCCCAGGGATCAGTACTGGGTCCAGTTTTGTTCAATATCTTTATCAACGACCTGGATGAGGGAATTGAGAGTACCCTCAGCAAGTTCACTGATGATAAAAAACTGGGGGGGTGTTGGCTGACACCTGTCAGGCTGTGCAGCCATCCAATGTGACCTGGATAGGCTGGAGAGCTGAGTGCAGGCAAACCTCATGAAGTTCAAAAAAGACAAGTGCGGTGTCCTGCATCTGGGAAGAAATAACAACAGGCACCAGGACAGGTTAGGAGCTACCCTGCTGGAAAGCAGCTCCACAGAGAAAGACTTTGGAGTGCTGGTGGACAGCAAGTTCTCCATTGAACAACAATGTGCCCTTGTGGCCAAGAGAGCCAATGGTATCCTGGGATGCATGAACAAAACCAGATCTATGGAAGTTCTTCTACCCCTCTCCTCTGCCCTGGTGAGACCACACCGGAATGCTGCATCCATTTTTGGGCTCCCCAGTTCGAGACAGGGAACTGCTGGAGAGAATCCATTGGAGAGCCACGAGGATGATTAGGGGACTT
Organism: Indicator indicator; assembly: GCF_027791375.1. Lineage (NCBI taxonomy): Eukaryota > Metazoa > Chordata > Aves > Piciformes > Indicatoridae > Indicator > Indicator indicator. Next base: position 48,517,277 of record NC_072010.1, on the reverse strand, counting down.
GAGCATCTCCCCTATGAAGAGATACTGAGATCCCTGGGGCTGTTTAGTCTTGAGAAGACTGAGAGGGGATCTCGGTGTGTATAAATATCTGAGGGGTGGCTGTCAAGTGGATGGGGCCAAGGTCTTTTCAGTGGTGCGCAGTAACAGCAACAATGGGTTCAAACTTGAATGTAGAGGATTTCACCTCAACACGAAGAGAAACTTCTTTGCAGTGTGGGTGATGGAGCAGTGGAACAGGCTGCCCAGAGGGGTTGTGGAGTCTCCTTCTCTGGAGACTTTCAAAACCCACCTGGATGCATTCCTGTACGGGCTATCCTAGGTGATCCTGCTTTGGCAGGAGGGTTGGACCTGATGATCTCTCGAGGTCCCTTCCAACCTCTAATATACTGTGACACTGTGATGCTGTGATAGTGTGATCAGTGGTGATGATGACCAATTGACATCGTGGGGGTTTGGTTTGATATCACTTTTTTATGTGTTTGATTTTACTGTTATTTTCATTAAAATAGTTTTAATTTTCCAATTCATAAGTCTCTCTTCCTTATTCCTTTTCTCTTCCTTTTGGGAAGGGAGAGATGATGACAGAGACCATCTGTGGTCATCTCTTGATGAGCTATATACTAAAAATATCAAGAATCATAGTTTGTCCTAACAGCTGATGATCTGGTTTAAAATGTGTTAAGATATATGCAATTTCTAATAATTCTGAAATTTTTAATGGATTGTATCTAACTTTCCAAGACTAAAGTAAATATAGTTCTGCCTGCAAAAGAGAATGTACAATCAAAAGTCCTTGTAATCTCCCAATTTTTTCAGTATTTTTTATTGTAATAACCATGAACCAAAATGTACTTCTTCCAAACACAGCCTGCAGAAACCAGGAAGTTTTACTATAAGATTAATCAATAGAAATAAAATGTTGAAAAGAAAAATGTGGAAACACCCCTCTATGTATGTAAGGACTGCATTCTTTTAATGCAACTTCAGAAAATGCTGCTCTTCCCAGGCATGCTGAACATACTGTCAAGCATGTCCTGACCCAATGAACAGGCAGACCACTGCTTGCCAGGGAGTTTCTGATTTTCTGAGCATGCACAGAGCATTTCTGCTATGCACAAGCATGAGCACCAAAACCAGCAAATGCTAAGATTTTGGTTTGTGCAAACTGTAGGTTTTTTGCACCTCAAATGCGTCTTTTTAAGAATAATGTCACCCAAGGCTTCCTTCACAGTCAATGAAAACAGAGAGGAAGCCCCTAGAATATTCAGACTGAATTCTTCCTTCTGCTTCATTCTCAGTAGCTAAAGACTTAGGACAACCACAAAATAGACTTCAAAAGTAAAAGAAAGGTCTCAAAACTAGGAAAATTCTGACTCTGCCCTTGTTCTAGACTTTATGAAATAATGTACTGCAAATGAAAGCTAAATCATACTGAAAGGATTTTGAAAATTCTGGTATTTCAGAGGTGCTCACCACAGAAAAAGGAAATATAACTGAACCTATAAAAATGCCCTATGACTAAAGTATTTTTAAAAGCTTTGATTTTGCTGAATAATACCACTTACTAAATTATTAATTAACAGGTTATCTACTGATTATAAAAAATAAAAGCACCTTGAATCCAAGCTTTTAATATCTATATAAAAGATAAGAAGTGAATTACCATTTTCTGCACTGAGTTCTTTATTATTATATTTCTAAACTATGTTACTGTCTTCAGCAACACAGTACCCTGACAGGAGGTTCGAAAATAAATAAGACATTCATTTACAGATGTGCTACAGATGTGCCCGGTGTTGACAGTTGCAGATTCTGCAATAATTAGGGCACAGAGTAGCTTTTTGGAGCTTTAGATTATTTTGTACTGGATTTGTATTAGATTTCCATCAGATTTGTAGCAGATTCTTGAGCATTTTGGCTATTTTTGATCTCCTGCGCTGAGTCAAGAAGGCACAATAGCAAAAAGGCATTTTTCCATTAAAAATACTTACAATGGAAAATAAAAATATATATGACTATTTATGAGACACCATATCTCATAGAGATAGTACTTATGGTTTGTTTGAATGGCTGAGAAAGCAGCAATAAACTGCAAGAAGAATATTTAAATCCACAAAAACAACACATCAACCCACCACCCAGCATTCCTGTGCAAAACAAATAGGTCTTTTCTCATTTTTGTTTAGAACCAGCTCTTCATAGACTAAACTTCAGTAAGTTGTGGAGTTCTGATATCCTCTCTATATATACAAGCAGTGCATTCACTATAAACACAATGAGGGAGGTAGGAAATAGAACCCCACAATAAGATCCTGAAAAAGTGATCCCTCACATGAAGAGCTGGTTGATAACGAGAAATGGTGGGGCTGACAAAAGGTAAGAGAATATTAAAGCACTAATGACTTAAGCAAGAAAATATCAACAAACTGTCTCTGATTTCTGCACAACTGAAGCTTACAAAGATTTAGTTTTCAACTAGAAACAGAAGCTCATTTAGAAGTGAGTCCTGTAAGGAACATTTTGTGTTTGCATATGTAATTGATAAGTGCCCTACAGTACTAAATAGAATCACTTTAGTTTTAACTTAGGTTTCAGTGTTTAAAAAGCTTCCAGACTGTTTCCAATGAACTACAAAAGCTGTTTTATATTCCATAACTTTCTTCTGCACCATTTTACAAGAGTCAAATGCGCAGTAACATGACTTTAAATCTTTCAAAAATGTATTAATATGTAAAGATTTAAACATAATTTCCTAATATGCAGGCAAATAAAAAAGAGAAGCTTTAAAATACACATCATCAAATATCTACTACCTCTTAGGAGGATATGTCTGTCAGATATACATGTACTTTGGCATGTTGTACTTCTAGATTCATGAGTTAGGTTGCCATAAGAGGCCATGGTCCGATTATGAGTCAAATAAATATGTTACCGATACCTTGCTGAACAATCAGCATTTCACCAGTGTTATGCTACACACAAATAAGTAATAGGAGTCTTTAAATCAAAAGAACATCCTCTTATTTTAGATTAAAAATGAGGCAGAAGTAATAAAGAGACTTTACAGAGGAAAAAAGTCTCAATATGCTGTAATTTGGCAGATTACTAATTTGTGACAGTAAAAGGTCGTCTTGATTAGGTTATGTAACTGGACAAATGAGTAGCCATTGCTAACCCTTAAAAGCTTTGTCTGCTTTACATACCACTCTAAAAAACCCATTAGAAGTCACCATGTGATCTACTTTGCTATTAAGGAAGCTGTAATTTTTCAGAAGCATTTCTTGGCCGTATCTAGAGATAGCAAGAAAGTTCATCAACAAAACCAGGTAGATACTGCCATCTTTTCATAAAAATGGCAGAAATCAATGTGTGGGAAATCTGCTTCTCCTTTTATATTATGATAAATCAGTACTTTGGTGGAATGAGCAAGACTTCGTACACTGGGATGAAACAAAATAAGAAACTTAGCGCTTTCTTCATAGGGAACACCCAGGTTAGTTTGAATACATTGGAAGACACCAAAGCAAATTCAGAAAAGCCTTCTAGAGATGTTCTGAATTATAAATATTCATTCTTGAGGGTAGAAAACCAAATTCTGTCATCACAAATTACAACTAGTACTAGCCATTTCAGTCAGTCTACCACATAAGATGACATTTTCTAGCTATGACTTTTGACTTTTCACCTCATAAAATTATTGCAGTTCAATTTTATATAAATATTATCATTAAAAGTTGTTAAATAAATTCTAGCAAAAGTTACAGAATCACACAGAATCACAGAATTGATTGGGTTGGGAAAGACCTTCAAGATCATCAAGTCCAACTGATCACCCAACGCCATCTAATAAACTAAACCATGTCACCAAGTGCCTCATCCAGTCTTATCTTAAACACCTCCAGGGACAGTGACTCCACTCCCTGGGCAGCACATTACAATGGCCAATCACTCTTTCTGTGAGGAATTTCTTCCTAACATTCAGCCTGAACCTCCCCTGGTGCAGCTTGAGACTGTATCCTCTTGTTCTGTCACTGGTTGCCTGGGAGAAGAGACTAACCCCCACCTGGCTACAGCCTCCCTTCTGGCAGTTGTAGATGGCACTAAGGTTTCCTCTGAGCCTCCTCTTCTTCAGGCCAAACAACCCCAGCTCCCTCAGCCTCTCCTCATAAGGCCTGTGCTTCAGACCTCTCACCAGCTTTGTTGTCCTTCTCTGGAGATGTTCAAGCAACTCAACATTTCTTGAACTGAGGAGCCCAGAACTGGACACAGTGCTCAAGGTGTGGTGTAAACAGTGCTTAGTACAGGGGCAGAATGACTTCCCTAGTCCTACTGGCCACACTATTCCTGATACAGGCCAGGATGCTATTGGCCTTCTTGGCCACCTGGGCACACTACTGGCTCATGTTCAGCCTACTGAGGCTGAATGGGGTTCATCAGTACCCCCAGGTCCCTTTCTGCCTGGCTGCTCTCCAGCCCCTCTGACCCCAGCCTGTAGCACTGCCTGGGGTTGTTGTGGCCAATATGTAGAACCCAGCACTTAGATGTGTTAAATCTCATGCTGTTGGACTCTGCCCATCTGATCAGCCTGTCAAGGTCCCTCTGCAGAGCCCTCCTACCCTCCTAACATATCAACAGCTGCCCCCAGCTTGGTGTCATCTGCAAACTTATTGATGATGGACTCAATCCCCTCATCCAGATCATCAATAAAGATATTGAACAGGATAGGGCCCAACACTGGTCCCTTGGGGACACCACTAGTGACTGGTTGCCAGCTGGATGTGGCACCATTCACCACCACTCTCTGGGCTCGGCCCTCCAGCCAGTTCTTAACCCAGCACAGAGTGCTCCTGTCCAAGCCACAGGCTGACAGCTTGGCCAGGAGTTTGCCATGGGGGATGGTGTCAAAGGCCTTGCTGAAGTCCAGGTAGACTACATCCACAGCCTGCCCCACATCCACCAGGCAGTCACCTGATCATAGAAGGAGATCAGGTTGGTCAGGCTGGACCTGCCCCTCCTAAATCCGTGCTGGCTGGGCCTGATCCCTTGGCCATCCTGCAGGTGCTGTGTGATTGCACTCAAGATGACCTGCTCCACAGTCTTGCCTGACACTGAGGTCAGGCTGACAGGCCTGTAATTCCCTGGCTTCTCTGGCCCTTCTTGTGAATGGGCATCACACTGGCCAGCTTCCAATCACCTGGGACCTCTCCAGTGAGCCAGGACTGTTGAAAAACAATCGAGAGTGGTTTGGCAAGCTCATCAGCCAGCTCTCTCAGCACCCTAGGATGGATCCCATCTGGTCCCATAGACTTGTGGGGGTCCAAGTGTCTCAGGAGGTCTCTAACTTCTTCCTCCTGGGAAGCTGGTTCTAAAAGAAGGCTATTGAATTTAATTTTGAAGTAAGATAATAAGAAATGGTTCCACTGGATTTTTTGTAATCCTTCATGACATATACATAGATATTTCTAGATCATATGTGCCATTTGTTACACCAATAGGCTCCAGGATGAATGACCACTGAGTTTATCTAATTCCTATTTCTTTGCTACTTTAGGCTTTTTCTGCTATTATTATTATCTGAAATCACAAACTCAACAGCTGAAGACATAAATGACTCAAATTTGATAAAAAGTATATCAACAAATTTTAAGCAAAGGTCAATAAATAAATTATCATTTATTATAATTTATTAATTTTATTTTACCTAATTCAGGCTCTGCATCTCTTAAATTGAAGTAAGCAACTAGGGTTTCAAAAGTCAAGAAAGTCTATTTCCTCTGTTACAGTATATGAAAAAATCAATCTGAAAAAGATGTTTAACAGTTCTAAACCATGAAAAGGATGCAGATAACCCATTCAGTCTGCTAACTATATTTATGTCTGTGTATGTATCTGCATGTAATTTATGTTATGTTGCAATATGCTTTAAATGTGAATCATATTTTGACAAATTTACTTCCTTATATGTCCTGCGTGTTTAAGGTTCTTCCCAATAGCAATTAATGTTTAACTAACAGTCTCTCACAAAAGGGGTAGTCTAAGCTTTTTTATCTCAAACATCAAAATATCAAAACATAAATTATGGGGAAAATCTTAATATATATGAAGCAAGCAAAGCATTAATCAGTCATTATCTTTTAATAAAACAGAACAATAACAATCAAGTTTGAATGAATACATTTCAAACTACATAAAGGAATAAATTATTGTGTCTAACAAAAGTCTTAAATGTTAAAAATAGTGCAGTTGACAAAATAACATATTCATAAGCAATTTTAAATGGTTGAAAATAAGATTTGAACCAACTTTTTACATTCAACTTGCTACATAGTGGAGATGATTCATTCTGTAACTGATTCACTCAATGTACTGTGTATGTCCCTGTCTTCAAAAGTTTATAGTCATCCTTTGATGCTAGCCCAGAGCACAGAAGAAGGATTCCTTTGAAATCAATGAATTAAACATTTGTGAAAACAAGAGAGAAGGAAGGCCCAAGTCAAGGGAAATACTGAGATACACATTTGGAAAAGCTGTGATCCTCTCTAAAGAAAATAAGGATCCACCAAAAAACCTCCTTGCATTTTCTTTGCATGATTTCAGTAGTGTTACTGCACATTACTAATTTTAATAGGATGCAAATATTATTGCAACATGTTTAGATGATTGATTCTTACCTTAACTAGAACTTGACCACTTATCCCTAATCTTATATACTCTTGAAATATGTATCTATACACAGGTGAACATAACTGATTCTTTTTAGATAAAAGGTATATCAACTAATCCTATTAGCAGTTGTGGAAATTAAGACTTTTTATCCATACTTTAAAGTATTTTGACACAATCTTAATATTCTTTTTCTAAGACTTTTTGATCCTATTTTTAAATGTGACCATTGAAGAAAACTAGGTATGGTTTTATGGACAATGGAAGCCCAAAATTATTGAAGATTCTGGTTTTGAGCTATGCTACAATCATAGCTAATCCAACCAACCAAAAAAGTTACTAGAATTCATGAAAAGTGAGCTTTGGAACTGGTCAAGTCCTGGACACAATATACTCATATCCTTGAAGGAGATCAACAAGTTCCCAGCTTGCAGCTTTCTGGAGACTGTGAAGGCATCATTCTTTTATCTCTTCTGTCTTTAAGGCCTGTGACTGCGTACAGAGAGAAAAAATATAACCAGACCCACTACAATTTTTCTTACATTTTACAAATAATTTATATTGAAAATTAGTACATAATAAGAATTCTCTGTACATATAAGTGTTATATTTATTGTCTCTTCTCATTGTAATTGAATAAAAACCAAACACAACACAAACCAAACCAAACCAAACCAACAAACAAGCAAACAAAAGAAACAGAAACAACAAAACAAAACAACAACAAAATAACCAAACAAGGGGATAGCCTCCAGCTGCCAAGAGAGAAACAATTCAACAACAAAATAACCAAACAAGGGGATAGCCTCCAGGTGCCAAGAGAGAAACAATTCATTTCCTGGTTGTTAGAAAATTAATTCTGTAAAATCATATGCATCTTTTGACATCACTTGATATGGAAAACTCAACAGCCTTTGCCCCTGGAAAAGAAGGAGCTCAAATACTTGATTTCATCCTTAGCAGAAGTGGAATAATGCGCTTCTGAACAGAAAAAAAAAAATCACTGCTGTGTGAAACTCCATCTTCTACTAATGATAAAGTGTGACAAAAATCAAGCCCTTTGTAGAATGCCTGCCAAGTAGTTCTATTTGTAAGCCCTCACAGGCTCAAGCCCAAAAGATTTATTTCATAGTTTTTCTTAGAATTCCTTGTTTCACTTACAACGTCCATGCCAATACAACTGTCAACTGAAAAGGAAATATCATAAAACATTAGATCATTTTCCTACTGTAAAATACATTAAAAATACGATATGACTAGCATCTTGTGTCAGTCAAGTACAGGATTGTGACTGGAGATGTAGGCATTAAAAAATATTGGCATCTAGGAGCAACATATTTGATTTCTGTGATACATGTTTTTAAATTATAACCAGAACTTGTAACTGACATTCTTCCAGCCACAGAACCAATTTGCAGTTTCTTTACATAATTTTAAAGTTTTTATCTAGAAGTACCATAAAAATACCAAAAGAAAACAGAAAGGCCAAACATTCACATCCCATCAAATTTAAATACCTACACACAAATACATCCTTCAACCTGTATGCAATCTCTAACCTGTAAAATGAGCAGTCTTACAGTAATGAAATACAATATAATGCAACAGTAATTCTGTGGCATGCAATTTAAAAAGGCCTTTCAGTAGTTTTGTAACAAAATTTGGAGTATTTCCAGTTATGATTCCTGCCTGTGGTGGTGGTGTTACTGTCTTCTAAGTGGGTTTTTTTAGCTGACATTAAATGAAGCCCTGGTATTAATCAATATCTAGTTTACCAAAACCACAGTCACATTTGGTCATCATTGATACCCTTGTTTACAGTCTCAGAAAGAAGACTAAGCAGTAAGTTGACTTGAGGTTGGAACTGAACCCTAACTCTTGCAGATGAGCTGTCAGATTGGGCTCCACAAAACTGGCAGGAAGAGTATGGGGAAGAGTTACATAATGAAAACTGAGAAACCGAGACTGTAAAAAATGGAACATATGCTTTTATTTCTTTCTTTGAAGCATTAACAAGGAAAATAAGGGTTTCTCATTTTCCAGTCTGAATGCAACATAGATACGTGCCATCTTTTTAAAGTATATTTCCCAGAATCACCAGACTCACAAAGAAATGACATGCCAAGGAGTGGTTACAGCTATCTTAATCTAATCTCCAGGTAGTAGAAATTCTGCAGTCTCTGCAGGCAGAGTATTCTGGTATTTGCTTGGCCTTCCTGTTTGAATTCTTTCCTGTTATATCTAACCCAGATCTTTCTTACTGTAATTTAAACCCATTATTTTTCTCCTTACCTGTTACAGATATGTAAACATATTATCCTTTCTTCTCTGTAAGACTTCTAAACAACTTTCTTTTGAGTTCCATTTCATCCTGAAAATCTTTTCAAAGCTACTTGTCTTGTGTCTGCTCGTTTCTAAATCTCATTTCTTGACAAACTAGATCCTTTAAGAAAACATTTTCTCAACTTTTAACTGTCTTTGGAATGCTAATTGGGCTCTCTGGTATGTTTGTAACCTCTATCGTCTTCTGCTTTTTTTTTTAAAAAAAAGTGTCTTCTATTGTATTATCCCTGAGAAACAGCTAAAACAGAACTGTGAACACTGAAATATATATATCCTCCAGTTTGACAATAAGCCATTGATAGCTATTTTGGCTTTCAGCCAATTTTGCATCACCTAATGTTAGTATGTTTCTCTAAATTACTTCCAAGGACATCATGCGACCCTATGACATTAATTTTATTCAAGTCAGGATGTACAACATTCTCTTCTCTTCTATTTACAGTGCCTGCTAATCTATTAAAAAATAAAATAATCTGCTCTAAAATAATTTGTCTTGGCAATTCATTCTTTTGTTATATTCTCTAGCATTGCTTACAAACTTTGATTACTTGTTTTCACATTGTCTGAAGACTGAAGTTATACTGATTGTTTAAGTTATACTGATGATTGCTTAATTTTTAATCTCAAGGTATGAAACATGATCAGATTTTTGTTAAACACCACAGTTAAAAAAAGAAAACATCACCTCTTCTGCAAATGTTCAGATGTAAAGTACTACTGTGAAAGTGTTTAGAAAAAACAGCATGGACTCCCTACACCCAAGCAATTCAAATTTGGACAAGGAGAAACAAGAAAACAAAGACAGCTTGGTCATTTTTCTGTAAATAAGCCACCAAGGCAGTCAAATGCAGAAGCAAAGAAGTTCAGAAGGGACAAACAGAATAAGAGTAAAATAGCATTCTTAATTTAAAGCACGTAAAAGATTGTGTAAATCACTATTAAAATATGTTGTGCTGACATTTTATAAGAACAAAACAAAGTTAGCATGAACAATGCTAATTATGTACTACAGTAGAATATAAATATTTGCCTAAGGTGTGGGGGAGCAATATGCGTATTGCAGTAGGGAAAAAAATTAAAAATTGATATAAAACCATTTCCCACAATTTAATTAAAAGCATTTGTGGTCCATAAACAACTAATTTGAAATAAAGAGCTACTTGATCTTGGTATATGTTCTTTTGTATCCAATCAAATGAGCCCATTTTTCCAGATTATTAAAGAGTATCTAAAAGACAGTGTGTAAATACTTCAGAACTCCTCTGAATTTGTTTGCAATAGATCATGTGATGTTTAGCAAATCTCTGCCACTTTTTTAAACACTTAGCCTAAACGAATGAAGAAATAAAGGGGTTAAGGAAAAGGATTGGAAAGAAAGGGAAGGGTAAAAGAGAGAAAAAAAGAAATAAAAAGCAACTTTATATTGACACGAAGTCAGAATGACGTGTCAATGCCAACTCAAGACTCAACAAACAGCTGGAGGGTATTTACATTATAAAAGAATGTTCATTCTAAAGGAACATGAAAACTTCAGCAGAAAGAGCTTGCAAAGTCTGCTATAAAGCTAGTACAGCTATTTGCCTCCAAAGAATTACTATACAATTACAAAGTCTGTGAAAACAGCAAACATTTGTAACCAGTCTGATGGTTAAAGACATTTTTTGCATATGGATTGGACTGGGTGAGTCATTTTAGGCATAATTTTAAAAGCACATTCTTAAAAATATATATACCAATGAATGGAATCACTGATTATGTTGAACTATGAAATTAGTTGTTACAGAAATCCCTTGCTAACTTTTCAGTCATTAACATTTTAATAATATAAAATGTTACACTGATGTCTGTGGTTGCAAAGTAAAATTATGCAAACATTACATTTGTATACAGAACCATACTTTAAAATGCAAAACAAATAAAACAAAAGAAAAGTAAAATTTTGTTGCCTTTCTGGACACAGATTATTTGAAGAGGTTATTAAAAAATCCTGTTTTGAAAATGTGCTTGGATCTGAGATACCAAAGCCACTCCAATCACCCCTGAATACTAATCCCAGTAATCCATTTTTTTTCTGCATCAGAGTGGAAAGCTACTTCTGGGGATATGTGATCTCAGTAGGGCTCTTTTAGCCATATACATGATTTTTTTCCTGTTTTCCACCATACTTTGCTACACAGACTGTCATGCAGGTACTGAGTTACTTTTTTTTTCCCTTTTTTTCCCTCTTCCCCCTGCACCAAAGCTATTCTTGCACTACTAAACTGTGAAAGCTTCTAATCAGCAATAATCACATGCAACAAAAAGTTCTTCATGTTGTTTCTCCCATCTGACTAGGCAATCCTTTGAGGAACACCATGTTCTGACAGTGTATTCCTCGTTGTATTCATCCAGAAGCCTGTGAGCCAACATCAATCTTCCAAGAACTCAATGTATTGGGAAACTCAAGGAGGGAATTCAGGACTAGTTTTAGATACATTGTGGGGTTTGGTCCTGATCCCTAAATTTGTGGCTTCCTAATCCTCTTTGGTGTTGTCTATGTCTTTCACAGTTCCTCTAGTTTTTCTGTTTCCATCTCCTGTGTTGCTTCTTAGTCTTTCGTTTGCTCTTGACACCAGAGTATACATGAGGAAACATACATGTCTCTATACAAACTCATTTAGAAAAATTATGGGAAAAAATTCATCTTCTGTTAGCTTTGAAATATCTTGTTTACCTATCATGTTCAAATTGAGGCAGTAGGCTCCCTTTAAACTTCACTTGACTGTTCTTCAAGGCAGTCAGAACATTTTGGATGTGTGGAAAATAGTGACGTTACACTAGAACAGGTGTAACAGACTGACATTTATAAGGTCATTACAAATTGTTCCCGAGCTTCATACTTAGTGGCAGAAAGAAGGCCTCCTTAAATAAACACTAATGTCAGTAAATGAAGGTTGGGCACATACATCTCAAGACCTCCCGAGGGCTCTTTAGTTAAAGTTCTACCTCTCTTGTTTATCTTTATAAGGAACCAATTGAAAATACTTAGCGCCTTCACCACTCATGATCCTGGTTTCCTCTTCTAACAAAATTCTGAGAGTTTATTTCCTCTCTCTCAAACAAGGATAGGTGCATTAACCCTGTCCTTTCAGTTAATGTGCTCAACATTCTAAGAGCCTGGAAAAGTTGCCTATTCTCTTTAAAATTCTCCATGGGTATGTTGTGTGACAATGCATGGAGCACTGCAGTATATATTTCAAACAATTTGATGGTTAAAATAATTTAAGAAGCCTAGAGATCTTCAGTCATTGCCAGAAAGCCAGCTCCTCTTTATTTTACATCACCATCCATTCATTCTGTCTTTACTGAATCAGCAACTTCTTCTTTTGGTATTGCCCTTTACACGAAGCAGATTATATCCATAAAATCTTTAATAACAGCTCATTATTTTTCTCCATGCACTTAAACCTGTCTTCAGCCTTGATGTCTACAAAAGACTTTTATATAATGTAGAAGTTTTCATATATTTCCATGGCTGTTTCTTCGTTTGTATTTTTACTCTATACAATACTTAGTATCCTGATATGATAGTTGGCTTCAACCAGCTTTGAATATGACCAACAACAACAAAATGAAGTGCAATTGCACAAATTATAATGATTCTCATTAATAAATTCAAGAAATGAAAAACTTGAGAATATAGTTTAGGACATAAATTGGACATAAATTGTAAGAAATATAATAGAAATATGCTTACAAACTTTGTAATAGCACTGGTTTTGATCTCACATTAGTATAATTTCTCTAGACCTATTTTCTTGAATTAAGGTATTTCCTTTCCTTTTTTTTTTTATTTCTTTCCTTTTCTTTTTTTCTATTTTTTATTTATTAAATTTCCTTCTCTTCCTTGACATAGTGTTTTTCTTTTTTCCTCTTTCACCATTGTTCATATACTGAGGACAGACCTTTTAAAAAAGAAAAAGAAAAAGAAAAAAAAAAAAAAAACAAGAAATCCTGTCTGTTTCATACAGGAAACATGCAATTCATGTACAGAACACTATAATTTATAAGCCTTATATATGCATTCATTTAGGGTAAGAGGCACATGAAAGATTTGAGAATATTATGTAACCAAAACATAAGTAAAAATGAGATTCAGTTGAGATTTGTGGTGTTTATATGATGTGCTGTCTAATGTGATCTAGTGATATAGACAATTTTTACATCCTTATTTCTCCTTTGGGATTATAGGATTAAACCACCAAGACTTTCACAAATAAGTTTACTGAATGGAATATATACAGTTCTTATTCTTACGTAAACAAACAGGCTATGACTTGAAGCCACACAATGGCCTTAATTGTCCTAACCACACTAAAATCAATCTAAGTTATAACTGTGCTAAGCAACCATCTCAGTCTTGAGCCATCTGTCAGTAAACTAATAAATTATGCCAGTGTGGACAGAAGAAGAACTCCTTTTTTTTTTTTATGGGTATCTGTTCAGCACCCGGGAGTAGCTGTGTTCTAAGTTTGTCATCTCTAATCAAATAAGTAAATTCTTTCTTTCCTCTAAATCTTTTAGGAAGTCAACAAAGCACAAGGATTTTCATTTGGCTTTCTCTTTATGAGAGTTTGAAAGCATGCAAACATGAATACATCATTTAATCCTACAGCCCCTCCTTAAAAGAGCCAGAACATATTTTGTTCAATCCTGGCTACACACAAACTATGATAGTAAATCCACAGATTTAAAAATCTCCAAGATTTTTCTCTTTCACATCCACAGTACGTCCTGGATAAGTAAAGATAGAAGGACTGAAATCTTGAAGAAGAGTATGTCTCAGTTTCAATGTATGAATTGCCTAACTGACTTCAGTAACAATTATTCTTATTTTTTATTCTTTTCCAGGAAATATTTAATGATCTGTTGCACAGAGAAATAGGCAGCCCAACAAAGAAAAAGGGCTTGAAGGCTCCATGTATACTTTCAGGATATATTCTGAATAATTTCTCCAGATTAAAAACTGATTTTCACACATGTTTGGGATATATGCTAATAAACCGTTTAACAATGAAAAGGACTTACAAGTTAAGAAAATCCGAGTTACTGATCCCACTCAATTCATGATAACATTAAAATTAATTGTGCTGAATCATGTAAGTAATAGGAAAGCAAATACTAAAAAATAAACATTCTTTTTTCATTATTACTAAACATAGAGTTCTTCATTCTTCATTCATAAGGTAGACCTACATGTAAGATTAAAAAAACAAAAGCAAAACAAAACAAACACCAAACAAACAAAAAAAACCCAGCAACAACAAAACTCTCCACTGTCTTTAAAATCACAGATGGAAAGAAGGATTATCTATTTCATTTAGAGAGAATTTTGCCCTTTTGAAGTACATACTCAGTTTGAATCTTTTAATTCTGATTAGGCTTGTACTTGCTCCTCATACTATAGTCTGCTCAGTACATGAAAGGTTTCTCAGGAATTTTTCTGACATCATCATGAATTCCCACAGTTGTGAATAAGGGTTATGGACTGTGAGAGATTTGTGAACTATGGAATCTTGCACTGAAGATTTTTGCACATGCAAAGTAGTCAAATGATGCTATAAGTGGACTTATAAGAGTCCATTTATCTCTAGTAGATAAAGAACGAAAGCCCGTTACACCACTTAGACACTAACTGAATGGGATTCACCCACTGAGGGAGTTGTCAAAAGTGCTCACCAAGCCACTTTCAATCATTTATCAGCAGTTCTGGCAAACCAGGGAGGTCCCAGCTGACTGGAGGTTAGAAAATGTGATGTCCATCTGTAAGGGCCAGAAGCGGGATCTGTGTAACCACAGATTATTAGTCTCCCCTCAGTGTCAAGTAAGGTTATGGAGCAGATCATTTTGTGTGCCATCATGTGGCATGTATAGGGCAACAAGACAATTAGGTCCAGTCAGCATGGGTTTATAAAAGACAAGTTCCACTTGACTAACCAGAACTCCTATGACAAGGTGATACACTTAATGGGTGAGGAAAAAGCTGTGTATGCAATTTACCCTGGACTTTAGGCACTGTATCCCACAGCATCCTTCTGGAGAAACTGGCTGATTGTGGCTTGGGTAGATGTACTCTTTGTTGGCTGAAAACTGGCTGGATGGCCAGGCACAAAGAATTTTGGTGAAAGGAAGTAAATTCAATTGGCAGCCAATCATGAAATGTGTTCTCCAAGGCTCAGAATTGGGGGCAGTTCTCTTTAATATCTTTATCAGTGATCTGGATGAGGGGATTGAGTGCACTCTCAGTATATCTGTAATAATATCAAGTCATGTGGAAGTGCCACTCTGCTTAAGGACAGCGAGGCTGTACAGAGGAATCTACACAGTTTGGATTGATGAATCAAAATCAATTGTATGAGATTAAACAAGGCCAAGTGTCAGGTTCTGCACTTGGATCACAACAACCCCATGCAACCCTGCAGGCTTGAGGAAAAGTGGCTGGAAATCTGTCCAAGAAAAAATGGATGTGGCAGTGTTGTTCGAGACCTGACAGAATGAGAGCCAACAATGTGCCCAAGCAGACAAGGAGTCTAACAGCATCCCTGCCTGTAGAACCAGGGGAAGTGATTCTCCCTGTCCACTTGGCACTAGTGAGGTTGCACCTCGAATACTGTGTTGATTTTTGGGCCTCCCACTACAAGAAGGACACAGAAGCACTGGAGCAGGTCCAAAAAGAGGCAACGAAGCTGCTGAGGGGTCAAGAGCAAAAATCTTACAAGGAGCAGCTAAGGGTACTGGTTGGTTGGCCTGAAGAAATGAAGGGTGATAAGAGACCTTATTGCTTTCTACAGTTACTTGAAAGGAGGTCAGAGCGAGGTAATTGTTAGTCTCTTCTCTGAAGTAACAAGCAATTAGGCAATTTGAAACAGTTTCAGATTGTGCCAGGGGAGGTTTAAGAAAATTAGGAAAATTAGGAAAATTTTCTCCACCAAAAGGGTTGTCAAGTATTGGAACAGACTGTTCAGGGAGCAGGTATTTAGGGATGTGGATGTGGTGCTAAGGGATGTGGTTTTAGTGGTCATCTTGGCAATCTTAGATTAACAGTTGGATTTGATTTTAAGGTTGTCTTCCAAAGCAAATTATTCTATGTTTCTATATATATATGTATGACTGTGGTTATTTTTGTGTGTGTATATATATATGCATACATCTGCAGCTCAAACTGTAGAAGTTTATGATGGGGGGGTGGGGAAAGCAATAGATATTGTGTTGAGTTCAGTTTTGATCAATGACATGATTTGGATGAGTAATCCTGGGTCACATTCCTGCTTCAGTGAGGTAACTACAGGAAGAGATGTCTTCAAATGCACAGATTTCTAGAGATCATATGAGACAGGTCAGAGTGAATGCATTTCTATGTGGAGGGCACACCTGCATAGTGTCTGTGTGGGACTGCCAGTCCACACAACTATATTAAAGGGTCAAAAGCTCATGCTGAATGAGGAAGTTCTGATTTGAATGGCTGCCTATTGGACATGTAGCCTTCCCATCTTCAGCCTCCTCCTAGTAAGAAGCTAATATCTGCCTAGCTCATTTCTACAGAAAATAAGATTTAAGGCCGAATGTGCCAGTTGTAAAACAATAAATATCACCATCCTATACAGTAAAATAGCAATGAAATTCTGAGTCATTTACCTGTTCCAAATATCTATAAACTTCGTGGAATAATTTTATTTTCTTTTTTTTTTCTGTTTTCCTTTATTTTCTTTCTTTTCTTTTTTTTAATCCAATACACTGCAGATACATAGACTACTCTAGACCTTCATATTGAACTTATAGTTGCACTAGATTACTCAGAGCAAGCATGGAAATAGGAATTGTCATCTCCACTTGAAGAGATTCTTACTTAGCTTGCTATACACTCTGTGAAAGTTTCAGCAGCATCTTCAGAAAATTAGAATAATATTAAAATGACATCTTGAATGCAGTAAGATTACTTATGACATGTAGGCTGAATGCAGAAAATGTGTTGAAACAGTCCGTCAGTAGAGCCCAGAACATAACCATGTCTGTATTAAGATCTTACGCAGCCTTATTCAAACCCTGCTAAATTAGGCAATCAGATCCAGTAAGGAAAACTGAGATTAAAACATAGTTATAGCAGTGAATTCAGGGGTCATTTAATAGCTAATTCTCTGTTATATAAAGCAAGATTGTTAATCAATTAACATAGAAATTTGTTTTTTCATGTCAGTCAAAACATCAATTCTGCCACAGCATTTGTAACAGAAAAGCTTAGGTATTGCTCTCCAAAGTGGGGTTACAGCACCAACCGTGCCAGCAAATAATAAAATATAGTCTTAACCTTGAAGAATTTATAAATGGATAAGACAAGCAAAAGGTTAAGAGGCAAGAGAAATAACATAAAAGACATAAAGTTTTGCTGTAATAATATTAGTTCCTTTCTTTTTTCTTTGTTTTTTTCTTTGTTGACTGTGATGTTGGAAGATGAGGAGAGGAACAAACTGTTTGGTGGAAGCAATGCAAGAGGAATAAGATAAAAGGAAGGAATATATGGGTGGCAACTTAAGCGAGGTTGAAGTGAAATGACTGTGAGAGAAGGGGCAAAGAGGATTTGAAACAAACATCCCAGATAAACTATAAATAAGAATACACACATACGCAGCCCTTTATATCTTCAAAGCACAGGAAAAACTGTCTGCTGTAAAGTTAGGCTTTCCTTTCATTCCAAAGTATTCAGTCTACGAAGAAGTGTTTATAATAGGAAAATATAAGTAAACTCTTCAGGGTAAAGGGAGTGGGAAGAGTCTCCATAAGTCAGGCCTTTGTACTGACACAGTTTTGGTTTTGTCAGCATACAATACTTCAAAAATGAAGATCACCATGAAGATCAATTCCAGTGAAAACAAAGTCCAGCTCCTACAAACCAGGTGTCACTTACTCAAGCAACAAAAAAAGTTATTGTTTCTATGGTTTGAAGTATGCAGCTCTGATGAATTAAGGTTAGTATGATTTAAAGATTCTCGTCAAAAATGTGAGATTATGGAACAAAGTTATGTTGTGCCCTTTTTCTGCATAGGTCAAATGCACTGAATGCTGGGGCAGTTGTGTATTAAGCCTGCATTAAATATTATTGACTAGTGTTAGAGACAGAACTGAAGGGACCCGGTGTATCTTGATCTATTGGTTGTGGTTTATTAAATATATATATATAGTTTCCTCATCAGATGACATACAAAAATCAGCCATATGTTAATGAGTACAATATTGAATATTCTTCAAAACAATAAATCCAAAAGTGGTCAACAGTTATAAGGAAATTGAAATAAGTTTACGAATTTTATCTAGAAAGTTACTAATGCATTAGTGGCATAACTTCTTTTTAGAATCTTACCTGTGAAAAGGTCTATATGTTTTCTGCTGTAGCTACTATCATCCCAAAATTCTAATGGCACCTATGAAGTTGAGACTGTGTAGAAGAAACAGAGGTCTAAATCGTCAGCAACCTTGCAGGAAGCTCTACTGAGGGTCACTGTTGCCAAGAAGTTGTAAGAAGGAATGTGTGGAAAACAAACATACTAGAGATAGTCAAGCAGGTAAGAAGCATTGCAATTTACTTGGACATTTAAAAACCTTAATACAGTTAAGGTCTACTTGCTTTTGATCAATGATTTGTACAAAAAAGCACACATAACTAAATAATAGGAGCAGAATTTGGACTCTGTAAACTGAGATAAGGTTGCTGATATCTGGGGTCAAATACAGCAGCCTGATGAAGGTGAGGGTGATGCATCTCCATACCACCAGCTCCAACCCATGGCCAGGCTGGCATTGCATTCCTTCTAGATACATATACATAAAGTAGAAATATGCACCATGTACATGAGTACATGGCTGGGCACACATATTACAGATAGAATCACATGAACACAACACCAATAGCTTCATCCTGTTCCTATCTCTGACTGACCAGGATGAATGTCTATCAGTAAAAAAAAGTAATTTTTTTGATTTTTTCTTTTTAAATACATATATACAGTGTGGATCCTAGTAGCAGCTCTGCTCACACAATCTGCCCGGGAGCTGCCTCTGAACCCTAGTGTCCCCATTTGCTGGTGGTCAGATATACTGTGGTGGTTTAAAACTGTCTTTTTAATTTTTCTTTACAAAGTTCACAGGGTACAGATCATTGTGGCTGAGATTACAACACTTTCTAGAAGCCATCTCTTCAGTTGGGTTTAACTTTTGAGACACACACATACTGATCTACAGCTCACTTCACCTACTTGTTGGCTAGTCCAGCTTGATCTTCACTAACAATTATGCATTCAGACACACAGACTTATTCAAACTGCTGACAGCACAGAGACATGGACCCCTGTGATCCATGGTCCCAGTCCACTTTCTGGCATTCAGTTTCACTATGTGCAGTCTATCCACTCTCTGCACCTAGACACACAGGCCCTCCAACCCCTGGTCTAATTCCAATTACTGCACCCCTATACATACATGTGCACACACTGAAAATAGAACCCTTACTCAGGAAAATATCTAGAAAACTCTTCTGCTAAGAGGATAGAACAGACTGCATTTAACAGGTACGGGGAATGACCACACAGGTATACCAACCAGAAACTCTTTACACAGGACTTGCCCCTTTTGGCTCTCTAATCTTCAGTTTTCCAAACACTTGCTCTTCAAATCTTCTAAACCCAACCCCTTCTCCACCTTTGGCTCATCTCTTAAATGTGCCATAGAAAGTCCTGTGTAACCCAAAATGCCCTGCCAACATTGCCATTTTAAAATGTCTTGGTCTGGAAGTTGGGAAGGAGACTTGGTTCTTTTTTGAACATTCCTGTGAGTGAAATTAAGGCACAAATGAGGCCCAATATCAAAGCAAGGTTAGTTATTGAAGAATAAAATAAACAAAACAGAGGAAGGGAGAAAAGGGAGAGAAAGCAGGAGGGAAAATAGAGAGAGAGTGAGCAGGAGATATATTACCACCCCAAGGAACTTTTCTGTCCTCAGCCAGGAGGAAGGGGAGTGAGACAGAGACATGTTAGGGCCCATGTCCTTTTTGGCTTTGGACCAGGACGAGGGAAGACCTGTCGAGTTCATTGTGGTCCGTGATGTTTTCCCTCTTCAGAGCAGCTCCAGCTCATAGTGTTTTAAGTGAAGTTGTTCTCTCCCAGAACAAAGTTGTTCTCTCCCAGGCATAGCCTGGGATTGTTATACAGCTCATTGTGTCAGTGTGAGCTGAAATTCCCCCCCCCCCCCCAACAATAACCAGGCTAGCCCAGTCTGGAAGCGAATGAAAGCTGTATTTACAAGCAGAGTCTACAATCTACGATGAAATGCAATGAATATGTACAAATATACAAAATTCACAACATTTACAAATATATACAATCAACAGAAAAGCACAACCGATCTCCCTTTGCTTCTCCCCAAAGGGGACCCTTCCCAAAGGGACCTCCCTCTCCCAGGAGCTTCCCCCCTTGGACAGAAAGCAGAGTTAGTTAGAGCAGAAAGTTGTTAACTTGGCTGCCAAGGTCAGTGTGTGTTATCTTCAGCCAGAAGAGAAGAAGAAACAGCAGCCAGACAGCCCAGCAACTGCCCCCACTGCAGAACGCAGAATGTGCAGAGTGCCCCACTTTGTTTTGGGTAATAGTTCTTAAACATTTCTATCTATCCAATGGAAGCGTTTAGAACAATCAGTATTTTGCTTTCTTACACCCAGTAGTGACTTATTTACATTCTTTCACTTTCTCTGTTCTGAACTTTGCAAGGAAAAATTAAAAAGACAGTTTCAAACCATCACACTCATTTATCGCAACTCCACCTAGCCCCACACCCTAGTCACATTACAATGCATATGTGACTTCCAGGTGTTCATTCCAGAGGCTCTTTCCTGTGTGCTTGTAGGGGTCCACCCTACCTCCACCCCTCTTTGCCTCCCACCTGTTCACCACACCCACTCTGGGGCAGTAGTGGTCTTACCATACAAGCCACCCAGGACGTGCTTGTCCTTGTTGCACATTCCAGGGGTCTTTTCACCATACCCCCCTGAGTGGCTGCTGTCTCAGTGGACAGAGATGACACATCTTATCGTTGCTGAGATACTCCTCAGTTCTTAATGTAATCATCACCTTCCAGGTGATTTGCATGTGCAGAGAATGGACTCTCTCAATGCCATAACATTTCCTCCACAATTCAAAAATTACTCTGCCGTTGAGTCATCTTGAGGAGTTTCACACCATGACACCAGAACTGAAGCTTTCCTGGGGCAGCCCTGAGAGGAACACAAACAGCACATCACTTCTTCTGAGTCTTTAATTTGGATTCCCATGTGACTTTGGGCCTTCATGCTCCTCTAGGCTTGTGGACATGGACCTTTGATGGTTTGCTGGCTCCTGGGATTGTCCTGGGATCCTCCACTTGTCGTTTTAACTCTGTGCTCCTTTCTTGGAGTTCACATAAACTTTTATCACATAATACATATTGTATGTCCCACATCATCTCTAATAAAAAGAATGCAAAATAGATTAGCATAAAATTGTAAACAGTGGAGCAGGAGAAAATCCCAAGGAGTTATGCAATCCAATTCCTGGCTCAAAATAGTATACCTTATCATTCCACAAATAGGATTTACTATTTTTTTCCAAATAATGGACTTAAGGCTGTCCTTTTACAACCTATTACAGAGCTCAATTAACTTTTGTGCTAGAAGATTTTACTAATGTTTAGACTTAGCTTCACTTAATTTTGTTTTACTTTGCTGCTATTCATGTTGGGCATGGAAAACTGTTTATTCCCATGTCCTGTCTTTACCTCTTCGTAGCCTGCTGTCATAGCTCCCTTCAGTCTCCTCAGCTTTAGACTAAACAAGACTAATTCCTTCAGTTTTTCTGCAGAGGTTATGTTTTCTAGACTTGTAACCATTCTTGTTATTTTCTTTTGGAACTAATCCAATGAGTTTGTATCCTTCTTGAAGCACAAAGCCCAAAACTGGTCATAATATTGCATCTGAGGCCTAACAAAAACCAAACAGAATTTAACTAAATCATATGTCACCTAAACAATGCGTACAATGTTTATGTGTTTCATTAACATGTTTGACTTGCATGTATATAATCTCTGCAGTAAACTAATTTTGTTTATCGTTTTCAGCTTCTGATCTCTTATAACCCACTGATCCTTTCCAGCAGCATGTCTGTAAGTCCTGTTACTCTCTAACATCTAAGCAGTTAAACTTCCAAATATTTGATAAAGCATTTCCACATTTCAAAAATAATAATAATCTTCAACTATCACTTATGTTTCTCTTCCTTCTTGATATTACCTTTAAAATCTTACCCAAAAAAATGGATTTATGAATACTGATTAAAAAAACTAATTTCAGAGTAAGTTTCCTAAAATGGGTTAGGGTTTGTTTTATTCCACATTAGACTGTCATTTAGAAAAGGGACAAAAATCTGTTTAAAAACTATACACAACCTCCATTACATCATCAACCTCTTTCAAGTTTTTAAAGTTGAATTGTCTTTGAAGGAATATCTACTGATTCTAATTTTGGTCATCCAAATCAGGCTGAGAGAATATCTCTTTAAATATTCACTCTCACCTACTGTAAAATAAATGAGAGAGCATTATCAAAAAAAAAATAAGTTCCACATAATTATTTTTCCCTCTCATTGTGATGGCTCAAGAGGGAGATATGTCTCCCACAACTTAAAATAGCTAAACTTAGGTTCCCAATCAAATCCCGAGGTCTGCATTTCTTTTAACTGATGTAACAAGAAACAAACTCTAAAATTAGCCTTTTTGAATAACTCTGTCAGAGCCACTTCTCTACGGATGTTCGTAATTAGGGTTTCTTTGCAGAATGACTTAAAAAGAGTTAGAGGCTCAGGATCTTATGTTCAGATTGTCACATAGGCTTCCCTAGTGTTCAGACCCCAGTGTTTTACTTTAAGGAATTCAACATTCATGATTTATTTCCAAATCGGTTTACTATACTTGCTCTTCTCCATGCAGGTCAGCTGCAAATGTGCTACAAAAAATTTTCCCTTTCCTCAGGGTTTTTATTAGCTGAAGTGTAAGGAATGATTATTTGTAATTACCCTTAAAAGTTTTCTTCAAGGCTCAAATTTTAAGGCATGCTTCTGCTTAGAAGTACACACCTCTACAGATTTTCAGAACCAAACAGTGTCTAGTTTCAGTTTAAATAATTGGCAGCTTTGTGCCATAGGACTTCTGAAAAATCCACTCTGTAGATAAACACATAACTTAAAAATATAGCCTTATTTCTCTGTACTGTGAATGCTTACAGATATGATAAATTATTTTTATTAAGCAATTTTACTGGACTACTCATGTGACTAAGCAAAAGTGTAATGTTAACACTGTTTTGAATTCCAAATATTGATAACACTAATTCCAAATATCAATAATATAGTTAATCTCCCATTCACTGAATTATCAATAATTTCATTTAAAAGATACTTATTATGTTAGTATCCCAATATATATTATCTCTACAAATATCCTATTAGATACATATACGTATCTACATATTTTCATATATGTAAATGTAGACAAAACCAGTATGTGTCTAATCTGATAAAAACTTGCATATATTTGATAATCTCACATGTAAATGGTGCTCTTATGGTTCAAAAAGCAGCAGTGTATGGAGACAAGTTATTTAATATTCCAGTATCATAGATAGTGGAATATATATCAAAAACAGTCTGAATAATCCTGGAATCTTCAACAAAACCTGGAACTCAGTTATTAATGAGAAAAAAGTGGGCTTTTTATATCAACAAATTACAATTGATTTAAATAATGCCAAAGTAATCCTGTCATGTGAGAATACTGCCTCCAAAAATATTTTGGCTTCTGTTTAGTTCAATTTTTTTAAAACACATATGTTTAATTAGTCGTTGTAGCAAATCTTCATACCAGCTAAAGCAATGTATTAATTTTTTGTTTGGGTTTTTCAGTATTATAGTAATGGAAAACATACAATGAAGACAAGAAAAAATGCTGTGTGATTTGATAGTGCTTATCACTATGATGGTTTCATTGTTACATAGTGTCAACTATCTATATTACATAGTCTCAAAGATGTCAATAAGCAAAATCTTCTACAACTCTTAGCAAAACCAAAAGTCAGACTCTCAGGCGTGAGTAACACTATTAAATTCTTCAGCAGTTTGGGAGGACTTCCTCCATTTGGGAATGAGCTCTGGTTTTCTTATTCCAGCTCTGACAGACTGCAAGCATATGCTCTGAAGCTCTCTGAAGTTGTCACAGCAAGCTCTCACCTGCTGTATGAGCCCTCTGTCTCTGTCATGATTAAAGGATCAGGTTTCTTCACACAATTTCACCCCTGCCACAAATTCTTATACACTACCATTCTTCCTAAAAGAAGTCTCTCAAGAGACTTCCCTAATATGTATAATGGCAAACTAGAGTGACAAAATCCAACAGAATAGATGAACAAACTTTCTTCAGAAGAGTTACAAGAAGACCCATCTGGATTGTTAGATAGTTGAGCTTGCATTCCTGTTTCTTAGTAAAATGAGTCAATAGCTGTCAGATGAATCCACCAGCCACCATAAACTTACTATGATAGGACATAAAGCTTTTTAAAAATGCAGCAATCTGCATGAAGATGGCAAAATAATTGAAGTTGTAACTTGAATCTTACATGCAAGAGAGTGAGAAATAACTGATAGGAGCCCATTTCCTATCTCAATTTCAGGCACGGATTTTTGGGAATGGATTTATTGAATGTAGAGACTAAAGACATTATGACACATAAATAAAAAAAAATGTTATTAAACACTGTATTAAATACGTTTTCCTCAGTCTCCTTGTGCATTCATTGGGTGTCTCAGAACCCAGGCTAGTGATACAAGAAGGCAATATGACACCTAAGGGGCGTAATACAACAGTTCCAGAGTTTCTCTGGGAATTTGTCTTCCTGTAGTCAAGATAGTTATTCTAGCTTCATTGGAGACCTTATAACAGATGCAGTAACTTTGCTAAACAAAGTAAAATTTCCTGGTATTTCTCATAAGTATACTCTGTACCATACCATAGTTACAAAACCAAGTTCATTTTAAACAATGTGGTATTATGCACCAAAATTCATTATAAATAACAATTTAAAGAATCTAGCCTTGTAGCCAGCAGGTTTAGGGATGTGATTCTCCCCCTCAACATTGCCTCTTTGAGACCCTACCTACGGTACTGTGTTCAGCTTTGGGGACCTCAGCATAAGAAAGATATATATATACCTGCTTGAGTAGGCACACAAAGATGATCAGGTGCCTGGACTATCTGTCCTATCACAGTATCACAGTACATTAGAGGCTGGAAAGGACCTCAAGAGATCATCAGGTCCAACCCCCCTGCCAAAGCAGGATCACCCAGGGTAGTCCACCCAGGAATGCATCCAGGTAGGTTTTGAAAGTCTCTGGAGAAGGAGACTCCACAACCTCCCTGGGCAGCCTGTTCCAGTGCTCTGTCACCCTCACTGCAAAGAAGTTTCTCCTCATGTTGAGGTGAAGTCTTCAAGTTTGAACCTGTCGTTTCTTATCATATTAGTGTGCACCACTGAAAAGAGTTTGGTCGCCACCAAGTGTACCTAGATGCCTATGCCACAGAAATTAGACATTGTCTTTGAAATGCTTCATGCATCATGATATGACTGTTATAAAGATAATAGAAAAAAAAAAGCAACAAAATAAATTGCCTCCTCAAACAAACCAAACTTTGTCTTTTAATTAATGACACTACAGGTAAGAGTTTAGATAGAAGAGATAGGGAAGTTGTTAGTGTTTTCAAAGAAACTTTAAAGAATTTATAATTGTTTTAAAATAAATAACTTAGAAGATTGTATTTCAACACAGAATTTAAACATTTAACATGGGAGCACTGAAAATGCAAGTTCCTACAGAAAATATTCAATCTACCACTTACCAAAATCCATACTCTGCCTTTACAAATACAGTCCTTCAAGCTTCTGAAATGCTACAGCAATTTCTGCATAATTTTCAAAATTCACATCACATACTGTAATATAAGTCTTTTTACTGCATTTCTTCTTAAAACTCTGCTTAGTGAAAGAATTCCTTCATTTTTAGCAACTTTAACAACAATAATATGAGAAATCCATGCATCTCCTTCCTCCTTCTTTATGTGCTTTTTAGAAAATTGCTTCCAACCTCATTCTTCTGACACACACAAAAACTAGTCATCAACACACCACATATATTTTGGCCAAATGCTGTATACTTTCATTTTCATACAGCTCAGTTCCTGTAGCAGAGATTAGTGTCACACACCTGCATGCCTTCCAGGAAAAAAAATGCTGCACAATAATTCTGCTCACTTATAATTGTTTATGAAACAGGAAAAGATTACCTTACAGCTTTTGCAAGGCAATATCTGAGATCCCACAGATATTTTCCTTTCCTAAATACACAGAAAAACTGTAGTATCACAAAGAAACCATAATTTCCAGGTGTCTTTGTGATACTTTGTGATGATTTCCAGGAATCGTTTTATTATGAAAATGTCTAAACCTCTGGTAAATAAACTCTTTTAGTATATGTGGGAATCTGGAGTACACACTAAGATTTTGAAGAGGCATTTGAACACCTTGTAGTAAAGGTGTCATGTTTTATGCAACTGCATTAAGGACCTTATTCTCATAGAATTGAAGAAATGTTGGTTAGAAAGGGTCCCTAAAGATCATCCTGTAAATTTTCTGTTTCAAGACGGATAATGGTGGAAGGCAATCAAGGTAGCCAGATTTTGTTGGACTTATTTCCTTAAATAATTGAATGAATTGTCAAATAAGAAATTTAAAAATACCAATTTCATTGGAAACATAGCTTGCTGTATGATAATAGAAATCTCACTCTGCATATTTATTTAATTTTCCTCATAGTTTCAGTCAGAAATATTTTTTTCTCCACTGGTTCAGGGGATTTATTTTAACAAAATAAGGTACTGCATGCTATTTTCAATGAAAGCTATTTTTAAATTATTAGAGGTTGTCATTTGTCTTCCAAGTATACATTTTTTTGCATCTTCTCTTAAGTTTTTACTTACATGTGGCTGGCAAATTTATTACTTTTTTTTTTTTTTTAGTTTTTACATAGAATTCAGCATATGAAATTATGTAGAGAACAAATTTTCATCTAAGAAAGGAGAATTTAACTGGTTCAAAAATGGGCATTATCACTTGACAGCTGAAGACAGTGTAACAAAAACATCTATTCTAATAACCTAAGGTTGCACCTTGTTCTCCATTAAAATAGTTTTGTAATATTTTTCCAGGTAGTAGTAGACTTAACCTGAAACACCTGTAGCCAGGGGGTTCCTTGAGGTTAAATCTATAGAGAGCAATTGGTTCATCACTGTGCTGTAGTAATACAAAACAAAGCAATTCTCTTAATGAGATTTTTTTAGGACTACATATTGCATTCAGTTGTAGAAAAGGAAAGTGAATTAGAATGCTTGTTGAAGTTACTAATTTTTTAAAAAATATTTAATATAATAATATTTAACTCTATATTGAACATAATTTCATTGTAGAATCTCATTTTGTTGTATTTACAAAGTCAATAAAACACTCAAACATCTCCAAGCACCTTGCTCCCAAATACCTCTTACGTTGGGATTGATTTTAAGCGTGATACGGATAGCAGTAGAACTATTCAGATTTTTTAAGCTGAAAATATGTAAGGAGGGAGAAGTCTTTCATTACGCTATATTTATGAAAGGTCAGAAAACTGTATTTCTTTAGACGAAGAATTCAAAAGACAAAAGAAAGTAGATGTTTAATTAGAGTAAGACAGTACAAATATCTCTAATTATCCTGTGTTTGAATACAAGCATCCGTATAATATGTAATAGCACACAACTCTGGAGACTCCCAACAATGTTAAAAAAAATTAAAATGGAAGAAAAATTTGTTGGTTGTGTAACGATTTCATTATCCTTGTCTGCTTGTTAGAGTAACATTAGTTTAAGCTCAAATTTTCTCCTGTGCAGGGTGATACAAAAGATTGCTTTTCATTACTGAAGCATATTTTCTTCTCATCAGTTGCTGCCCTTAACGAAAGAACACTCCCCTCTAGCATACATATTAAATCATTCTAAGTTGCAGCATAAATAAATGCCTAGAAGATGTCAGCTGAAAATCTCAGTTATGTCCTAAAACTGCAGGTGCTAGAAGTGGTGCAACGAAGTAGAGACAGCTGGAGCCTGTGGAATACGTCTTCAGAGTGACACTGTGTAACAAAACCTCACTATGTTTACTTCCAAGAATGTTATCGCTGCAGTTTCAAAAACAGCATAAATCAAGAGACATGCTTGCAAAGTATAGCTGAATTCATATTATCTTTATTATACCCCCATATATTTTCCTCATTACAACATGAAATATGTTGACATAATCGTTCGTACTCATCTATAATGTAACCAATAATTACACTGCCAGAAAGAAAAATGAGAACAAAGGATGGTGGAACTAATCAAACAAGTAACCTATTGAGTTATTACCAATTAGAGCAGCTGAAAATTTAAAACTTCAGGTAGGGATAAACTGCAATAAGACCTTATGAAACTAGCAGAGAATAAAAGACAAGTCATTGTCATCCACAAAATATTGCGTATTAAACTCTAGTTTGTTTTAGTCCAGTGACACCATACATTTTGTTAATATAGCAGCACAGGAGAAGGAAGATAAATTAAACAGCTTATCATTATAGATTTTGAGTACTCAAGGTTCTGTTCTCTTTGCCAGGGACTTCGTGAGAGATACGGTTTCATGTTTATTAGAACAAGCACTAACACTTTTTGTGATGTGTGTGGTCACTACGGCAAATAACAACTGGTTACAAGACTGCAATTGTTTGAAAGATTACAAACCTTCAAGAAGACTTCTTTAATATTTTTTTACAATTGTATTGTAATTACTATCCATTATGAAATAGTTCTGTGGTCACCATTTTGCAACCATCTCTTCCATGTGAAGAGAGAGGATCTGATCCTGTAAGGTGCTGAGTGGTCACCTTATGACTGCAGGACAATCTGAATGGTCATAAACACAAATGGTTAATGCAGGACTTTTAAAAGAACTTAATATTCAATTAGAATCATAGAATCATAGAATCAGTCAGGGTTGGAAGGGACCACAAGGATCGTCTAGTTCCAACCCCCCTGCCATGGGCAGGGAC
Source organism: Indicator indicator (assembly GCF_027791375.1). Classification (NCBI taxonomy): domain Eukaryota; kingdom Metazoa; phylum Chordata; class Aves; order Piciformes; family Indicatoridae; genus Indicator; species Indicator indicator. The sequence continues at coordinate 48,488,007 of NC_072010.1, read as the reverse complement.
ACCTCACACTACATCAGGCTGGCCAGAGCCTCATCCAGCCTGGCTGCAAACACCTCCAGGGATGGGGCCTCAACCACCTCCCTGGACAACCCATTCCAGGCTCTCACCACTCTCAGGGTGAAGAACTTCTTCCTCAGGTCCAGCCTGAATCTTTCCACTTCCAGCTTTAATTAATATTTATGTATTCTATTAGTCAAGAAGCAAAGTGCAGCTTAGCCTTTAGTTTTCTGTTTTCTTCTGCCAGAAAATAGATGCTTATTTTTGTTATTGAGATCCATCTGATATACTAAACTCATCTTCGCATCATTCAAGACACAGAAGCATCCATTTTTATTTCCAGTTTAGCTCAATGTGATGGAAGACGTAAGAAAGTGAGTGGCCCTTTCCTTCCCAGCTCACTGACAATTTTGTAGATTTTATTCCTATAGGATATTTCACAGGAGGAATTTGCATTCCACAATCCTGTCATTGCTGGTACGCTAAGAATTTTGACCTCAGTATGGGATGTAGAGGAAGGAAAAGAAAAGTTTCCCAAATGAGTGTGTGTATTTTCTAAAATGGAAGTGAAAATAGTAGAGAATCAAATTTAAACTCTTGAAACTTCTGTTTCAGGGTAGAATGTAGCACTGTGCAAATATCGTTGAATCCAAATGGAAATCTGCTCTGATTTTTCACCAGAAACAAATCTTTAAAAATACAGCATTTCAGCACAGTTTAGGGACATTTAAGCATGTTCAAAACTGAACTTCATTCATGGCCAGAATAAAAGAATGAAAAAAAATTGCACAAAATCACATGAGGATTTTCTGCCTTTTACTAATGCTCAGAGTTTAGGTACTACCAGCAGTAACACTATATAAATCCTAAAATTAACAGACAAGTCTTGGCCAAACAGCAGTTATTAAGAATAATAAAATATCATATAAAAAATTATAACTGTCATTTTGACCAGGAGATAGATAAGATACAAAAGGAAGACTTTACGTTGGTAGCCACCTAAGTCTTTACAGATGTTTATTTGCAGCTATTCAGAACTTCAGAAGGCACCACCTCAAATTTCACAGAGCTGAACAGTCATCTGCTTTCAAAATACAAATCTGTAAGATAAAGTAAGACATTAAGTAATTTTACCATAGGTTTTTCATTGAATAGCTAATGAGTTCTAGTCTCAGATATTAACTAACAGAAGTTCATAGCTTGTACCGTTCCCATATTTTACAGAATTTTCCAGTAATTAATAGTCTTTTTATTTTTCTTTTTTTTTTAATATCATTACTTTTCCTTATTGCAGTTCTCAATATGTGGGGAGAGTATTGTAATATTGTATTGCAATGGGAATTACTGAAAAACAAGCAAACAAACAAATCTCCCCAAAATCCCCAAACCACAAAACTCTCTGATTTCAGTGATGCAGTACTACTAGATAATCACATAATTACAGAATTATTGAGGATGGAATAGACCTCTGAGATCATCAAGTCCATCCTATGATCCAACACCACCACATTGACTAGACCATGTCACTAAGTGCCACATCCAATCTTTCCTTAAACACCTCCAGGGACTGCTATTCCACCACCTCGCTGGGCAGTTCATTCCAGTGTCTAATTACACTTTCTGTGAGGAAATGCTTCCTAACATCCAACCTAAATCTCCTCTAGCACAGCTTCAGGCCATACCCTCTTATCTTGTCACCAGTTGCCTGGGAGAAGAGCTCGACCCCCACATTACCACAGCTTCCCTTCAGATAGTTGTAGTGTAATAAGCTCCTTCGCGAGTCTCCTGTTCTCCAGGCTAAACAACCCCAGCTCCCTCAGCCTCTCCTCATCAGACTTTCCCTCCAGCCCCCTCACCAGTCTCGTCGCTCTCCTCCGGACCCCCTCCAGCACCTGGACACACTGCTGGCTCATGTTCAGCTGTTGTCAATCAGCACTCCCTGGTCCCTCTCTGTCAGGCTGCTCTCCAGCCACTCATCCCCCAGTCTGCAGCGCTGCATGGGGTTATTGTGGCCAAAGTGTAGGACCCTGCACATGGCCTTGTTAAACCTCATACCATTGGCCTCAGCCCATTGACCCAGCCTGCCCAGGTCTGTCTGAAGTGTCTTCTTACTTTCCAGCAGAATGACACTCCCTCCCCAACTTGGTGTTACCCATGAATTTACTAACAGTAGACTTGATCCCCTCATCCAAGTCATCAATAAATAATACTAGGGTACAAGCTGTTTCATATATTGAAATCCAAAATTTAAAAATGCCTGTATCTTCTTTAACTGCTCCAGTAATGAGAGTCTTTCTCTTGCTCTCTAAGGGCAAATTCTATATGTCTACAAAATAATATCAGCTTATCTCCTTTAAATTCACCCTAGTCAGTAGTCCTGTTCTGAGCTTCTCTTTTGGTGTCTCTTTTTCCATCTGGACTCAACAGTTTTTGGAGAAAATTCAAGGAAGTAATAGAAGAATGTCCTATCCCTTCTCAAAGTATTTTCTTATTGATTTCTGAGAAATTGCAATAACTAACTCTTTTCAGTGCTTCTCTAGATTATGCTGTCCCAAGTAATTCTTTTACATCAAAGGGATGGTAACTTCAGTTGCCATCTAACACTGATCCAGACCTGTATATTTGAAATTTTCATGGTTTAATCATATACTATCATAACAAAGCTATAAATGCTATTTTAACAACAATGAATGATTAACCAATAAGGACCACTTTATGCAAATTTCCCTGGGGACTATTAGATGGCTGGAAGTAGTTACTGTCTTGGTTTAGTTTAAAATGAACGGTTTGGGGGGGTTATTTTTCTTTCCCATTATACATGTATAATTTTATTAAGCTAAGCATCATGTGGTACATCAGGAATTTTGAGAAAATTAATTCCCAGTGCATTAGCTAGGAGGGAATCAATCATATATCTGCTAAAATCACAGGCCTCAGCACAAAGAGTAGTAAAAGCCCTACACACTATTAAGAATTTTCACTGTGTGTACTCAAACACGCACTTAAGCATGCTGTCAACACTTAAATCAGGGAAAATTTCTTTCTATGTATGTGCCTACCTGAGGATCAGAGTGCTGTCAATAGATTTGTTAATTGCCTTCTGGGAGAAATAGGAAATGTATACTCCTTTGCACATAGCATGCTCCAAAATAATTATCACTCCAAATGCAGAGAGCTGACAGCTGGTCCTGCTAGGTGCAGTAGAAGAATTTTACACGTTAGCTCTGAAATTTGCGTTAAATCCCTGCATATTCAGATAGTATATTTGGGATATTTACTAGGCAGCACTTGGTAAGGAGATTTGGTAGCCATATTGGTGTCAATAGCTTTGAATTTTTTATTAGTTTGGGGTTTTTTTAAGTCATAGAAATCATAGAAACATTCGGGTTTAACCAAATATGAGAAAGGAATCCTGCCCATTAGAGAAGTGGAAATGTAAAGCATTCACAAGCACACTACTTAAGCATAAATCTGCCTCATAAAGTCTACTGTGACAGGCTACGAAACCTACAGATGTCAGGGTCTCTAGGTCAAAAGGCAGCAGTGACTGCCCCATGCAGTGGGTCACAAGGCTCCTAAAGCCAGGGAGGCCTCTGAGGCCCATCCCTACCATTCCAAAGCCCCCTACCAAGCCATCAGGCTGTTGATCCTTTAGCTTGAAAAATAATTTGAGACGTTTCTTGCAGTGGACTCATCCCAGGAAATCAGGGTTCCCTGCAGCTAAACACTCATCAACCTGTCTCAGATGGTCCATGTGCCTCATTTTAATGTAGGAGGGAAGAAGTAGTAATTTTTTGTATCAGGTTATCTAAGAAAGTAGCATCTTGTCCTATTTCCAGAATCCCATAGACTTTTATTGTGAGTATAAGTAAACGTGAAAAATGGACAGAGTAACGTCAATTGAGAATACATCGTTCTAGCAGTGAGTACACGCTGAAGCAGCTACCAACCATTCATCAGAACAATTGTTTCTTCTGTGAATATGCTTGGGCTTAACAGATAATTTTGATTCAGTCATATTTGTAAACATACATATAGAATGCATTACAATTAGTATATCTTTTTAATCTGAGAAACACAAGTCTTCACATATCTGATCTCCATTTAAAATAGTATATATGTTATTAATTCAAACCACGACATTTCATAAACTTCTTGGTGAGTTTGGCTTTGTTCTTCCCTGAATTTCCGTATGGAAACCCCCTTTTAGGAAACCAAATCTCGGAACAGTCCTAAAGGAAGCAGTGTGGGAGAGCAATGTGCCCTTGAGCTACACTGGTTTGTAACATTTCTTGTGCTTGGAAAAAAATCATTACCTCTTCTGATTGCCACTTTATCCAGCTATTTTGTGTTGTGTACTTAAGGTTATTGCATGGTGGGTTCTGTTACATGCATTTGACTTGCTGTTAAATATTAAAAGGGTATAAAAAAATTTAAGAAATGTGTTGTTACCAGACAGTAGAAAAAGTAGTCAAATATCTTTTTGTGTATATATGTATATTTGTATCACAGTTCTTCCTTTGAAGAGTACTGAAGTGTGTGTGCATGACCACATGCATGTAACAACTGGAAGGATTTTCATCGTTAATTATACCTATAAACAATTCAGAGATGCCTGGAGGACAACAGGAATTAGATGAAATAGATTAAAAGAATAAAGGAAAACAGAAGGGAGAAAGAACTCTTTGTAATCCTCTCTCACTCATTTTCTATTTATTATAGCTCTAATTACTTCCCTGATGATAAAAAGACATGAAGGAGAAAAAAAAAATATGCACATAGTAGGAGAGAAGGATCTTGAGGTACATATAAACTTAGTCATAATCTGCATCTTTGCAGAGCAGGCTGATCAGTCATGTGTAAGGCTACAGAAGCAGTGCAAGAAGAGTCAATGGCTAGGCTGATAAGGACTGCCTTGTGTTTCTGTTTCTTTAGGAGTGAGCTCCTCTGTGGTAGCTGGAAAGGTCCAGAAGATTGAGTACTTGAACTTGTTCTCTCCCTTATATCTTAGCCCCAAAGATACACCAGTGTGGCTCAATCACGATAGTTGCATCCTTTAGCCAAGTTTGGAAAGGATGGTAGGTAAGACTGAAAAAGGTGAGGAAAGGTAAAATTTTAATCTCCTGTATATAATTAGTTCAGGAGTTGCATATATGTCCTAGCTATTCATAGAGCAGTTGAGTACTGGAAGGCATTGAAGAATCAAAATACATCAACACATAAAGCCAAATTCAAAAGGAGGCATAGAGTGTGGAGTGAGTGACAAGTGCTGTGGTGAAAATTCCCAGAGAAAGCAATTGTTTCAGATTTTAAAAAGGACAGTAGGGCCAGGAATTATACTAATGAGATAACCACACTCTGAAACAAAAATTATGTTGAACAATTTTGCTAGCAAAAGCAACCATGGGCTATTTTACCACCTTTCAAAGTACTCTTTCTCAGAGAAATCTTGAATATAACACCATTTTTGGTCAGTGTGGGTTTTTTATGTGTCTTACTGTCTTTTTTTAAAATAATTTTTTATGAGAAAAAAAAAATAAAAGCCTGACTTGTACAGTTCTCTTCTGGGTTACGGAAAGTATTCACAGTGGAGAATAACACTAGTATGCCTATCAGCTTAGTATTTCAATACAACTGAAACATTTATTTTCTCCCCTCTACCCCTAACTTTCAGGTTGGAAGGGACCTTTATTGGTCATGTAGTTAAACGCTCTTGCAATAAGATAAAGATATTTTAGAAAAAGATAACTACATAAAACATTACTGATAATTTCTATTGCAAAGCTGGATTTTTCTCAGCCTTTATCTATTCACTGCTTGCACAGTGAAACTTTACTTTTCTGGAAGTGTTTGCTGCTTGCTTTCATGTTTGCTCATACTTCTATCAGGGAGGAGAAACCTTTTCTCTTCTTGTGAGTGGTTTCGTCCTGCTGTTTCACATTGCAGCTGCTGTTTGCTGGTGGTCTCTGTTGCTGTTTCTCCTTGATTTGCTACTGATTTATGGAGCTCTTCCAACAAAGTGGGGAAAAAATAACATGCTTACCATATTTTGGGGGGGGGTGGTGTGGTTTTTTGGTGTTTTGTTTTTTGAGGGGGAGGGGTGTTGTTTGTGGTTGGTTTTAGTCTTTTTGAGGACGAGGGGTGTTGTTTGTGGTTGGCTTTAGTCTTTTAGTCAGTGTTCAAACTGGGTCCCTTATCAATGAATGAAAGTCATCTTACTCATATGTGCATCGCATTCAGCATTCCAACATTTTTTTTTAAAGTATTTGCAATTAGATGTAATCTAATGCATTCCAAAACCAAAAATAAATTATTATTCAGAAACACTTTCATGATGGATTCAGGAAGAATAAGGAAGTCAGAATTAAACCTGTGTTAATTTGACGTACGGTTTAGAGTTTGGCTTTGAGGCAAAATTAAGGTTAGTTTTCAGACCTGTCTTTATACATAACAGGGGGAAACTCACATGCAATTTCTTCTTTCTTGGAGCACAATCTGATGAAACAAAATTTGGCTGTGTCCAAATTTGAGCTGTAAAAAAGGCCCCTTCTAATTTTGGATGTGACCCAGGATCAAAGTCACAGTGGTGGGTTTAGAACAGAGTGTTCACATCTGATATCCTTCCACCTTGATATTGGAAAGATTTGGATATGAGGTTCTCGGTTTGGCTCATCTGCCTCTGTAAACCTTGCCAGTGGCAAGGCAAGTCTCTCTTCAACCCACTTCAATTCAGACAGAACATATCCAGCAAAATCAAGCAATTAAGGAAAATCCAGTGGTACAGAAGAAGTTTTTACAGCTGAAGTACCAAGTCCAGTTTCTGGTTCTGCCAGAGATTTACTTACCTTGCAACCTACTACAAAATCCTTCATTTCTCTGTATTTGTAGGTTTATATTTCATTCATCTTTACTTTTTTAAACCCACTTTATAATCCCACTGAAAGGCATGTGTTTTCTAGATGAAGCAAGTATTTTCGGTGAGCACTTTTCTGAGGTAACTGGAGTCTGGAATGGACTTTCTTCTTAAAGCCAGGACCTGCTTGAGGTTCAGCCATCTCTGACTGAGGTTTGAAATACACAAAAAGGGATTTCAGAGTTGGTGTACAAGAAACTGAAGAAATACTGTATTCAGACTGAGAGTCTTAACCAGATTTTTATGAAATTGGGTGGTCTCCACTGTGTTTTCCTCTGTGCACTGCCCCATTAAAACCAGCTCACTCCTCACTCTGTTTTCTGTTCACTACTACTGAATTTTCCAGTGACAGACATTCTCCCCTATCTTTCATGAGAACTATAACCACCCTCCATGTGGGAACTGTCCACTCAGTTTCTGTTATTCTTCTGTGTGCTTTTAAATTCAGATGTCTCACTCAAACCACCTGTCCACCCCCATCATTCAGCTTGTCCTGGCCTCACTGAGTCTTAGACCAATATGCTTGGAGAGGTGCAATCTCTCCTCAGTTCCTTGTTTCATTTCAGGGTATTGATTATGATTGTGCAGTTTTTCTCCCACTTATTAAAAAAGACAGTTTAACCTTTCCTCCATTCTCCATCTCAGTCCTTCATTTCAGTTTTTTTTCTGACTTCTACTGGCCTCAAGCACCCATTATAGTATTGAATGGTTCTAATTCCAGCTGCATGTGAATAAAACAGATTTTTCCTTCATTGGCACAGAAAAGCAAGAAATTTCCTATCATTTTGAGCATACACCAGTGTACAAGACAACTCAGAAAACTCTGGCTCATCTCCAGGGTATATGATAGACATTGAAAATTATTAAAATCACAGAGTTGAAATTAATTGAGCTCTAATTTATGCATCTAAAAATTAGTAAGCAAATTCTCTGATATTCACTATAAACTCCTGTCTCAGTCTAAAACAGATAATAGCTTTGTCAGTGGCAGCTCTTTGTTACCATACAAAGATAAAAGATACAGGAATATTGCATAGCAAAGATTGCAATTTTTTTTTTTTTTTTTTTTTTTTTTTTGTAATGTACTTATTTAAAAATTGGGAATGGGAGTGTTGGAAGGGGATGGGAATTAACCAGACTTTTAAGAACAAGTAATTTATCCCAATGTGACTCTCAGAAAAAAACAAACATTAATTTGGGGGTGATACATTTTTCCCAAAATAAGAGTTGTCTTAGACAAGAATTTTTAATTCAGGTGTTAAACCTGGAAAAGTAAGAGCCATATAAAAGCAGGGATTTCTGATGGAAAGTCATAAATTAACCTAGTAATAGGTATTGACAGCAGATGTGTCTAGAAAATATTTATTGTATATTGCATGAAGCTGTACCTCAGTAAAATATGTTTAGCAGATTAATGTGATATTAGCAGGTACCTCTGGCTAACATAGAATCATAGAATCATAGAATCAACCAGGTTGGAAGAGACCTCCAAGATCATTCAGTCCAACCGACCACCCAGCCCTAAGCAATCTACTAGACCATGGCACTAAGTGCCTCATCCAGTCTTCTCTTGAACATCTCCAGTGATGGCAACTCCACCACCTCCCTAGGCAGCCCATTCCAATGGGCAATCACTCTCTCTGTGAAGAACTTCCTCCTAATATCCAGCCTATGCCTCCCCTGGCACAACTTGAGACTCCCCATCATTTGACGTCAATAAGATAGTCTTTGTGAGGAGCTGTCAACAAAAGTTCTTGGAAAGACTTTAAATTTCTGTAACTCTTTATATTCAGAAATCGTGCTCTGAACAACTGGAGATTCAATATTTCTGTGTGGAAGACAACACATGTATGAAAACACACAAAGGGCATGAATTTTGAAAAAAAGAAGAAAAAGAAAACCAGACTGAATAAATCAACTTGTAAGGATATGGTAATGTATCTTTAGATACTTATAATGTATGATAGAGCTATTAAGGGTTAGATTTCAACAGAATTCATTTCATTTAGCATTACTATTACCTTTTTTTCTTCTAAATAGACTCAAATGTTACCACTGAAGTGTGTGTAGCCTTGGCCAAAGTTTTATCCCAAATAGAAAATATAGTATAGATAATAAACCTTGCAACCTGCTTGAGTTTTCCAGGACTTGATCCTGAAGTCTCTGTCACAAGATTGTGCTGAGATTATCTATCTGGGTAAAGATAATTTTGTGCACATAGATTTGAGAAATCATATTCCATACTGTCATATCTATGGATTAGTTTAAAAAGCAGGGAAATATTTTAAACCACAAAGATCCTACTCTTTCATTTGTTAAAATCCAGACAGTCAAAGCTGTTGAGATGAGATCATCATCCCAGTCCTTGACAATTAGTCCTTCATATAAATGCACCTGTATTTCAAATAACAGGCTTGGGGAAAGGAGGGGAGAAGAAAAACACAACTACTTTTGGCTAATCTTGGGTGGTCTTGTTTACCTTTGTTAGATTAAACATGCTTTTTCACAACAGGTGACTTTTTAATTGTTTTCTTATGGCAACTTACTTATTCTACAGGTTTTTGTTTGGCTTCTGCTAGTTTTCTAAGTTAATGACTTGTGTGACAACATGCTGAGTACAGGTGGCAAAAGGCAACGTTAAGAATGTGGTTATTACAGCATGTGTGTGAGGCAACTGGTGTAGAACAAATTCTGCTTTCCTTGATCCCGTGGGACTGCTCTGGGGACCATGGTTTGGAAAATGTGGGCCCCTTACCTCCCCAGAACCTGTAAGTCTCTTCAGAGAAGACAAGAGCAGAATGAGCAAAACCAGAACACTCTGAAGCTGAAGCTCATTGTGGTTTTCACAAATATAATGTCTGTTTTCTTTGACACTACGAGACCTCCTTGATGTGTACACAAATTACATCAAAGTGATCATCTGGATCACCAGATTTCCTTCATCTAGTGGGCTTGGATCATTAGGTTTCCTTCATCTAGTGGGCTGAGGGGAATCTTGGTGGTGAATTGTGAAATTCTTCCTAATCACCCCAACTGGATGCATAAGTGTTGTGTCTTTTCTATTATTGTCCTGGATTCTTTGGTTTTTTATGCTCCAAATTGTCCATCCTAACAAAGGCAACAGTAAGAAAAAACAAGAATTGCCTGGCAAGACTGAGTAGAGAGAAAACTGTCCTAACTATCAGACATAAACAGCTGAATCCCCATGTCATGGCTTACAAATCACTGTTGGCAATAAACAAAATAAAAGGTCAGAGTAAGAACAAAATAAGTAAAATCAGGCAGAACAGCCTATGCTAAACTGCAGGACAAAAGCTACACAGAGAGTATCAGCTGTGGAACAAGCAGTTAACCTACTAATGTGTCCGATACTTCCATGCTTCCCTTTCTGTGACAGAAAACATATGGTTGTAATTCGCTGACGTAAAGGAAATACCATCTGAAGCCCCTGTTTTCCGATTGGGATGACCTCTGGCCCAGTATGTAGATAGTTGGAAACATTTGCTCAGTGTTGCTGAGCTATGTATGTAGTGGGTGGGGAGTAATGTGAATAAATAAGAGAGGATTTGCCAAGTATGTTTAAGCTACAAAACTATGCCATACCACATATCAAACTAAGAGAGCATTTAAAGCAAATTGGAATTAAAATAAACTCCACATTACTGCCAATTCCAAAGTTGTTTTGAAACAAAAAAAAAAAAAAAAAAAACAAAAAAAAAAAAAAGAGAGGATTTCTGTTTTATTCCTCTCTGGAAGCATGACTGGGGCAACAGGTTCTCAGGAATGTGAATGTAACAAGTGTTGTGGAGGCCAAAGTTTTCAATGAGCTTGATACGCTTGGACCCTCACCACAGAATACACCTTCAAACGCAGAAGAAATACACCTTTCATTCAGGTCAAATGAGCTGCCATCTGCTCCCTCTTGTGTCCTGCTTCTTTCTCTACTCTGTCTTAGAAGGTTCCATAATATCACTGTCCCAGTTGACTGGTGATTTGACAAATGTGACACCCAGGTACAAGAAGGGCTGGAAGGAGGTCCCAGAACTGTAACTTTGACCTAGGTGCTAGGAAAGGTCATGGAACAGGTCATCTTGAGTGCCATTAGAAGGGGTGGATTGTGATGGGTTTAAGACTGTCTTTTTAATTTTTCTTCACTAAGTTCAAGCAGAGAAAGTGAAAGAATATAAATAAATCACTATTGGGTATAAGAAAGAAAAATAATGATTATTCTAAACACTTCCATTGGAGAGATAGAAATGTTTAAGAACTACTACTCAAAACAAGGAGTGGGGCATCTCAGCTTGCTCAGCTTCTGTCTGCCTGCTTCTTATTTTCTGGCGGAAGATAACACACTGGCTTTGACAAGCTAAGTCTAACAGCCTCTCTACTTCTTGACTTTCTGCCTTCTGCCAGAGGGGTCTGGGAGGGGTCCTTCTGGCTGGGGTGGAGGCCTCTTGGGGAAGGCCCCTTGGGGGAAGCAAAGGGGGCTTGGTTGTGCTTTTCTGTTGATTGTACATATTTGTAAATGTTGTGAATAGTGTATATTTGTACATATTCATTGCATTTCGTCATAAATTGTAGTTTTGCTTGTAAATACAGCTTTCGCTTGCTTCCAGACTGAGCTAGCCTGGTTATTGTCAGTGTGGGACAGGGATTTCAGCTCTCACACTGTTACAGAAGCATGTGCAAGTCAACTAGGTGATCAGGTCCAGCCAGCACAGGTTCATGAAGGGCGAGTTCTGCTTAACCAGCCTGGTCTCCTTCTATGACAGGGTGACCCACTTAGGGAATGGGGAAAGGCTGTAGATGTTGTTTACCTGGCCTTTAGTAAGGTTTGGACACTCTCCCGCAGCATCCTCCTGGAAAAAATGACTGCTCATGGCTTGGACAAGTGAACGCTTTGCTGGGTAAAAATCTGGCTGGATGGCTGGGCCCAAAGAGTGGTGGTGAATGAAGCTAAATGCAGTTGGCATCCTTTTGCAAGTGGTGTTCTCCAGGGCCCAGTTTTTGAGTCAGTTCTGCTGAATGTCCTTATCAGCAATCTAGATGAGGGGATTGAGGGGATTAAACTTGCAGATGACACTAAGCTGAGAGAGACTGTTGAGCTGATTGAGGGTAGGAAGACTCTGCAGAAGAATCTTGACAGGATGGATTGATGGGCCAAAATCAACTGTCTGAAGTTAAATGAGGATCCTGCACTTGCTTCACAACAACCCCATATAACGCTACAGGTCTGAGGAAGATCAGCTGGAAAGCCCCCCATCAGAAAAGGACATGGGGGTGTTGGTTGACTGCCATCTGAACATGAACTAGCAGTGTGATTAGGTGGCCAAGATGGCCGACGGCATCCTGGCTTGTATCGGGAATAGTGTGGCCAGCAGAACCAGGGAATTGATTGTCCCTCTGTACTCAGCACTGGTGAGGCCACACCTTGAGTATTGTGTTCTGTTTGGGGGCTTTCACTATAAGAAAGGCATTGAGGTGATGGAGAACATCCAGAGAAAGGCAACAAAGCTGGCAAAGGGTCTGGACGACAGTTCTTATGAGGAGCAGCTGAAGGAACTGGGACTGTTTAGTTTGGAGAAGTGTGAGGGGAGACCCTCACTGCTCTTTACAGATGCCTGAAAGGGGTTTGTAGCAAGAGGGGTGTCAGTCTCTTTTCCTTAGCATCAAGTGACAGAATGAGAGGAAATGGCCTCAAGTTGCACCACAAAAGATTTAGATTTTATATTAGAAAAAATTTTTTCATTGGAAGGGTTATCAACACTGGAATAGTCTCTTTAGAGCAGTGGTTGAATCACCATCCCTGGAGGTGTTTAAAAGATGCATAGATGTAGTGCTGAGGGACATTAGCACAGACTTGTCAGTTACTTAATTGTTGTACTTGATCATTTTAAACATCTTTTCCAACCAAAACGATCATAGGATGTTACGGGTTGGAAGATCTTGGAGTCCAACCCCTCTGCCAGAGCAGGACCACAGGTCACACAGGCACACAGCCAGATGGGTCCTGAAAGTCTCCACAGAAGGAGACTCCGCAACCTCTCTGGGGAGCCTGTTCCAGTGCTGTGTGACCCTCACAGGGAAGAAGTTCCTCCTCATGTTGAGGTGGAACCTCCCGTGCTGTAGTTTATATCCACTGCCTCTTGCCCTATCGCAGTGTGCAACTGAGCAGAGCCTGTCCCCTCCCTCTTGACACCAAGCCCTCAGGTATTTATAAACATTTATTAAATCCCCTCTCAGCCTTCTCATTTCCAGGCCCTTCATCATCCTGGTGTTGTCTGCTGGTATCCAGGGAGAAAATTCACTCTTGCAGATCTTTTTTGTTTGTTAAAACTTGCTATCTTGATCTGAAAAACACAGATTTTCCTGCCAAGCAAAATGATAATTATGGAAAGATTTCATTGTAATAGCCACCATTATGCTTTATTTTATGAAGTATTGATGGGTTTGTTCTTTTTACATGGAGGCAAAGCAAACCATGAACTGCAGTTGTGCATTATGAAAGATTTATGGAAAATAAATGTATTTTAAAATCCCCTCCTTTCACCACCACCTTTCCCACCATATCTGCCCCTTTTCGACCCAACCCACCCCATTTTCACCTCAAATCCTGAGCACCTGGGTTCTGTTGGAGTCTCCTCCTACCCCACGTGTGGCCACTTTGCCCTCCCAACCCACTCCCCTTTATAATCTCCTCCAGGAAAGACAGAAGCTCTAAGCTGAGCCTGTCAGGGCTGAGGGATCCTCCTCTCGTCACTGGTGAGTACCCATGGTGCATACTGGGTGACTGGGGTGGGGGACAAAGGCTGGGGGGCCTGGTGGCCCCCCGGTTTAGGTAGGGAGAGGGTTGATGGCTTCTTTAATATAATTTGTTCTATGATTGTATAAGATGCACATAAAACCTCTGTTCTAGGCTTTTGAGCTGGTTGTAGTCTGTTCAGTATGGCTTTTTCCTGAATCATCTTCTTTTGAGAGAAAAAGTATTTCCATTATAGAAAAATGTATTTACTACCCCAAAAAAAGTATTTTGTAACACCTTTAAAATTATGATTTGCAAGAAAAGAGATATATTTCTTTCAAATTCTAGATTTAACTTTAAAAGCTTTGTGATACATTTAACTTCTATGTTTTTAATAAAAATAGTTAAGATACTTCCCTTTCAGTTTTTGAAAACAGGTTGATTTGATTCTGTTAAATTCATGAAGAATTATCTATGATATTAAAAATTTGTAAATATTTTATAGATGGAAATGTGTGTTTAACAGATATGAACTTTTTTAAAATTTGAGTTTTGCTTTTGCCTCAGTTAATGATTTTATAGATTTTTAATAGAAAACAGAACTTCTACTATGTATGTATTTGCTATATTTTGTATACAACATGAAAGAATTCAGGGGGTTCATACTTCTAAGGGAATATAATAAAAGAATTCATCTAAAACCACTCAGATTTTATGTTGAATTACACAACTTATGACTAGGTTGTGCAAGCAAGTGATCATTGGGGGTTTTTTAATTATTACTTTTTCCCAATGCTGCAGATTTTTTTTTCTGAGACCTGTTCACATTATAGCATCAGGCTGTGTTTCCCTACTCAAAAACTCCACAGCTTCAGTATTCACAGCTGTACAGGTAGAGTGGAGATATATAAAAAGAAATTGTGTGGAACACACTTTAGCTTTTATTTTTCTTTCCAATAGGAGGAGGTCATTTAGCCTGAGAGGATGCTAGATAGTGATAATCATCAGTCCTTCCAGACCTGTTTTATAATTTTGTAGCAGTAGTGTTGGCTATGTCTTGTAGTTACAGAGATATCTCTCTGTTTCTGTTGTTCTGATGGATTGTAAGAGGCACTTGAAAGGGAAAGGGAAGGTGTAGGAACAGGCTTAGGAAAAGGGAAGAGAGAAGAGAAAACAAAAGCAGTGCTTTAGGGAGAAGGGGCTCTGTTGTATCTGTCAGGCCCTGTAATGTCAATGCCACTTAGGACAAGTTTCACCATTCTTAGACTCTTTCAGCTGCCTGTGATGCGAGTTGTTGAAAGACCAGAGCATGAGCCATAAAACGTCTGTGGGTGTTAGCTAACAATTTGCAGGGGCATGTTATCCCAGTAAAGTTTTCAAATCATATGCAATTTCAAAGCTATCTTTGAACCTCTTAATGGTTATGTCTGAGCAAATTAGTATCTTATTTAGATTTGTTTGTTGAGTCATACCAAATTGTTGGGGGAGGGGACAAGAACATGTTTCAAACATGTTTAAGTCATACAAAAGGGTTCCTGCATGCAGATTTTTTTGGTTGTGGCTTTTGTTTTGGGTTTTTGCCTTTTCTTTTTTGTTAATTGGAGCAGAAAGAAACATTGTTCTAGGCTTCAATTTGACATGTTCAGTAGTCCACCTGGAAGGTGAGACGCAAACAATGTTTATTCCCTGACTGAAAGCTGAAATTAGGATTTGGATAAAACAAAAATTAATCCACATGTATTCAGCAGCTATGAATCTATCCTTTATCAAGATTTGCATCATTATAATTTCATTTGTGTTTCTCTAGAATACAAATCTTGAAATATTGGTTCACATACAGAGATGAGGACCAGCTGTAACAAATGTCACAGAAAATGTAACATTAAAAGTTCACAGTTCTGCCTCAAGCAAACTGATTAACCTGCTCTTTCCCCTCCCTGAGATACCTATGTTATGGAGGTGTTCATGGCTTCTACCAGGTGGCTGTAAGATTACACATTTAATGGAGTCCTATAGTAGAGGTTTGGCATAATGGAGTTCCGCAATCTTGCCTTTTAGTCCCAAAGTGCCCCAAAATATCAAAGCTGCAAAGTTCCTGGGTATAAATAAATGGGTTATAGAAGCTGATACATTATTTATAGGCATATTGGGTAGGATTCATTTAGCTGCATATATTTGTCATTTCCTGTATGCACGATGTACTTAAGGGTGAAGAATGCACCATTTGATAAAGTATTGATTAGAGAAAAATAAAACAACTTTTATTTCATCCTTAAAGAAATCAAGTAGTCCTTTTCTAGTCTTTAGAGTAGAATAAAATTGCAATTATGTATGTTCAAGTATGGAATATATATTAAGTCTAAGGCTAAACAATGTCCCTTAGCATTACATCTATGGGTCTTTTAAACTCTGCAATTGATGGTTATTCACCCACCTCCCTGGGGAGACTATTAAAAGCATTAATAAAAGCCCTTTCTGTAAAGACATTTCTTCTACCAACTGATAACTTCAGGAAAGGCCCTGTATACCAAGATCTTGCTCTTCATTTTTGTCAGGGCCTGTTCTGAAGCTACTCTTAGTGACTTGTGATAAAGGCAAAACCCTGTCTAAAGTATAAGAGCCATTTTGGGTGCTCATAGAGCAAACATGACAGGTCAAGCCTGCTGGCATTTTGTACTTGAAAAATTTGGGTTTCCTCAACTAGTGATCTTTTCATTTAGACCTAATTTATTTATATCTTTTCTATATCTATCTCTGTATTTATACCTATATATGTATCTTTTATAAATATGCTTTTTGCATATATGCATATGTAGGTTTATATGCATAAGAACAGTTTTATATAGAAATCTAAACATAAAAATCATACAATCAGTCAGGGTTGAAAGGGACCACAAGGATCATCTAGTTCCAACTCCCCTGCCATGGGCTAGATCAGGATCACACACTACATCAGGCTGGCCGGAGCCTCATCCAGCCTGGCTGCAAACACCTCCAGGGATGGGGCCTCAATCATCTCCCTGGACAACCCATTCCAGGATCTCGCCACTCTCATGGTGAAGAACTTCTTCCTCATGTCCAGCCTGAATCTCCCCACTTCCAGCTTTATTCCATTCCCCCTAGTCCTATCGCTACCTGATATGCTAAAAAGTCCCTCCCCAGCTTTATGCAGTCAGTTAGTATATAAATATATTTTTCAGTGTGAAAAATGATGTTACTATATCCACTTTGCTGCCATGTCTTGTTATAATTATGATAATGAATTATAACTGAATTATTCATTGTTGGCTACCTATGAATTTCAATGGGTTGTCACTATTCTTAGTCTAACATTTGAGTAATATAGAAAGGGTTGCATAACAAACAACAGTAGGTAGGATTATGTTGACACAGAGTCAGAAATCTAAGAAAAGGTCCATAATGGAAGAATGCCATGCTGTGTTGAACTATCCTTCAAGTGTATTTGGTGATAAGAGTTTAAGTCCAGTTATCACCAGAAAGATTATTTGAGATAAATGCCATCACAGATAGCAGTATGTAGGTAATGTATGTAATCACCTCTGTCTTAATAAAAACACATACTTAATACAATAGAGAGATACAGAGACTGAGGTGTGAGGAAAAACTGATGTGATACAGAAATAAGAGAAATGGGAAGGAAACATAGTTCAGGCATTCTTTCTCTTTGGAATGATTAAAGGAAAAACAGTTTCATGGAATAATTGAGAATACTTTTCTATTGGAGGAAAAAAACACACAAAACACAAGATCAAAACAAAGTAGCTGTTCTTTTCTCTGAAAACAATTTCTTCAAACAGTTGGCTCGATTACTAATCAAGATTTGTTTAACACAAAAACCCGTTGCTAAATTATTTAGAATTAAAATTCCATCCTGAGGAAGAAAAAAATTAGTCCAAAAAATTTGCTTATATGGTGTTATATTAATTCATACTTTATTTAAATTTTATTTTAAAGTCCTCTGAACATGTTAAGATTTTTACCTCATCTAAGAGGGTTGATGCTTACCAAGCAATGCTAAAAGTACATTTTGATTTTTCGTTTCAGACTCCTACAGTGGAGAAAAGAAAAAGCAGGGGTAGGGGGCATTATTAACCTCAAGGATCTGTCACTGTAAAATCTAAATTACTTGAGATTTTATTTTGAAGTTTCTCTGCCATCTGAAAACTTGTCATGTGAAGGTTTTAATGTATGTTTTGTGAAATAACTTCTGTTGTCACACTTGAATATTTTCATATGTATATATCCTAGTTCTGACCAGCAACATTATCAATGGAAAAAGTTTCCCAGAACATTCTGTTTCTGAAGTGGAGAAATATGGATTTGATGGCTGGAGTCTCCAGTGGATAAGGAATTGGTTGGATGGTCACATCCAGAGTATAATGATCAATAGCTTGATGTCCAGATGGAGCTAAGTGATCAGTGGTGTTCCTCAGGGGTCTGTACTGGTGTAAGTGCTATTTAACATTGTCAATGACAGCAGATTAGGTGCATCCTCAGCAAGTTTGCAGATGACAGGAAGCTGACTGGTACATTTGATGCACCTGGGGATGGCATGTCATTCAGCAGGACCTGGACAGGCTGGAGAAGCAGGTCTGTGTGAACTTCATGAGGTTCAACAAGGTCAAGTGTGAAGTCCTGCATCTGGATCAAGGCAATTATCGATACAGGACAGGGGGTGAAGGAGTTGAGAGCGGCCCTGTAATGATGGCTTGAGGGTACTGATAGATGTCAACTTGGACATAAGCCAACATAAGCTTGCAGTCCAGAAAGCAAACCATATCTTGGGCTGACATCGAAAGCAGCAGACTGAGGGAGGAGAATCTGTTCCTCTACTCTGGTGAGACCCCACCCAGAGTACTATATCCAGCTCTGGAATCTTCAGTATAAGAATCTGTAGGTGCAATTCTAGAGGAGGGTAATAAAACTGATCAGAGGGCTGGCACACCTCTCCTATAAAGCAAGACTGACAGTTGGCTGTTCAGACTTCAGAAAAGAAGGCTCTCACTGTACTTTATTTTAGCTTTCAATACTAAATGGAGGCTTCTAAGAGATGGGGGACAACCTTTTAGCAGGACTTGTAAGAGGACAAGGGACAACGCTTTTAAAATAAGAGTAGGTAGATACTAGACTAGATATGGAAGACAATTTTTACAATGAGGGCAGTAAGGTGCTGAAACAGCTCAGGTGGTAGATGCCTCATCCCTGGAAATACTCGATGTCAGTTTTGAACTGGACTCTGAGCAACCTGATCTAGTCAAAGATGTCCATGCTCACTGCAGGGTTATTGGGCTGGATGACTTTTAAAGATCCATTCCATCTCAATGCATTCTGTAATTTTATGATTCTAAAAATAAGTCCAAAATGTGTAATAAACTGAATGGAAACAGATTTTTCCCTCCTGGCCCATGTATAGAGTTTGCCCTGTAACACAAAATGAAATTATTTGAAAGATGAACATAGCTAAGAAAGCAACTGAAAAAGAGCAAAATATCATTTTTTTCTCTCAAACACCACACTTTCACCCTGCAATTGGGTTTTTTGTATTGCTTTTTATTTCTGCTGTATTAAAATTGTTAACCCCACAACTCTGGAAAATAGCCTTTCTATTTGAGAGGGCCTGGGGGCATGGAAGGCAACATCAATAGACAATTTTTCCTACAAACAATCATCCAACAGACTGAAAATACAAACAATATGTGGGAAACAGTTATGAGTAGATTTGCAGCTCATTCCACAAGACTGAAATGTAGCATGGTTAACCTCAGTGCACTTCCTGTAGAGTGAATCCACTCAGAATACTTTGTCTTTGTAAAGCACTGGAGACCTAGAAGAGAAAGTCAAAGGTAAAGCATTATTATGTTATTGTAGAAAGCCAGGAGGAAGCTTAAGGACTGTGTCTTACTAGAAAGAAATCAAAGAATGAAAGATTGTTTGGGGGTTTTGGTTTCTTTTGGTGTGAGAAATCATCGATTTTTCTTTTTTTTTTTTTTTACGGCTCCTAATTTTATGTGTTGCTCTGGATGAGCTACATCCTGAAAGTTTAGTGTCTAAAACTGTACTTCCGGTCTCAGGAAGTTTTTTTTTAACTACAATCTTGTTTCCCTGATATTTATTGTAGTTTCATTATTTCTGTGGCCCAAATCACTGAACACTCTTCAAACAACCCCTCTTCACAAAACTAAAGACAAAAGAAAAGCCTGTAAAGGCTATCTCAAGCTACTGTTACATTTGCTTAGAATCAGGATCCTTTGGTAAAATTGTCCACAGTATTGGCCTCTCAGCTGTGACATTTACAGAACAATGATTATCTTATGTCTGTCTACATAAAGTGTTATAACCAACTTCCACTTTAATATTGCTATCCTAATCCAGTGGTAACATCTCACAGAGGTTTAATATCCTGTCAGCACCTACTTATTGCTTATACATAGAAAAAGTATTTGTGACTCAAGTATAAAATAGCACTTTTTTCAGTACATTACATTCATTAAGGCAATATATTTCTATCATTGTTCATAATTAAGATTATTTTTAAAAAAAGGGAAATTGAAATGTCTTTAGATTTTTTTTTTTTTTGGTTCATTAGAGATGCTTACTCTTTTTTTAAGAAAAGAGTTTTATTTATTACAGGGTTTTTTATCAGGAAAAAAATTCTTTAAAAAGGTTGGAAGACCAAATTCTTCAGTTTTCAGACAATGGGCACATTTTTTGTCTGTACTGAAAGCCAGCCTATTGAGATTTGAAGTAGACCCATAGCACACTGTTTCATCCTGGTCAATATCTTGAGACTTCTGCAATTCATAACTGAGCCACTTGAAAAGGCTAGAAGACAGCAAAAAGGGTTTATGACAGGAAATATAACCCAGTCAGATGAAGAATTATTATGTAACAGAAGGATGTAGAATCCTAATTTTCCTCTAGCAAATTACATGAAGAATCACACCATCATTTTAAATGTATTTATTTTCTATTCAGTGTCTCTAGTGTTTTCCAAAGAAATCAAAGGTAGTCTTCAAATAATCCCACTAATCTCAGATATAAAAAAGTTCCTTGATCAAGAATTTAAGGTTCATCAGGTTTGTTTGTACATTTAACTATAGATGTTAAGGGGAAAGAGCAATGTTACAACCCTCCATTCTGTTAAGTGGCTCTTAATTGAAAAGTCTTAAACTAATCTTTCACAGGTCAGTTTTCTCCTTAAATGTGATTGCTCTTATTAAAAAATTTACATGAATGGATGCAAAAACTGTGTTAAAAAGAGAAAGTTAAACATAGACTTGGCACGCGGAAACCTATATTATCTCTATCTGCTGTCAGGAAAGAATCTGAGTATCAGAACTTGTGTGGCAAGTAGTGCTGTGGATAAGATTGGAAGCATTTTGTCAACCCTCTAGAACTTATTTTCAAAGGTTTTGATGTCAGGAAACTTGTTCTATTTCAGAAAATACTATTTCCCATCATTTAAATAATTGTCAAATATAATTATTAAAATCTGGAATTTTTACTTTAGTGGAGGATTTAGCCAAGCCACCAATAAACATTTTTGTGTGGAAATAAGTCTTGCTCTATCCTAAAAAACTACTGAAGGATGTGCTCTATTCTTTTGTATAGAAAGCCAGATGCTTTCAGCTTTGCCAGAGAGAAATTTAACCTCAGAAGGCTCCGAATTATGTTGTAATTTATAACACATTCTTAATTTTTTCAAACTCTTCTGCCATATGTATATGAAGGGAAGTTTAGTAAATAGTCTGGGAAACAGAGTTTTGGGTGATGGGATTCGGGCAGAAAGATCCAGTCCTATCTTAATTAGGATTTTTGCTAACTGGCATTCTATTACAGACTGGAAGTTATAAAACGGATGGTCTATATATGTGTGTGTATGTGTTTGTGTTCTGAATTTATGAAGAATATAGAAGTATTTTATTATGCGCACATTCAGCCAGTTAGATTACACCTTTTTTTTCAGTGAAACGAGTTTTCTAAAGTTCATTTGTTGGTTCTTGAATTTGTGTGATTTATGCCAGGGACATGTGACTAAATTAGCTGCAATTTAAGTTTCATAAGAACCTAATCCAACAGGTTTTACTGATTCTAACTCAGTGCAAAATTAAGAAAACATATCTACTTTGTTTTGAAGGTTGGAGAAACATACTCCTATTTCATTATAGATTCAAATAGATTCATTATAGATTTCACTACACATTCAATGTAAAGAGTTTTCAGAATATTTCCAACAGTGATTTTTACCATGTAAGCTTGAAATGTAACCATGCCTTGTGATTTTTCATGTTTCCTTTGTTCACACTGATAAGCAATAGTGATTTCAGACTACTACTGGGTAATATAAGTAGTTTACACAAAATCAAACACATTTCATTATTTGCTTTATTTTTTCAATCTTGATTTTCTTTCTCCGTTGGTCTCTACACTGTTCACTTTCCAAATTTTTGTTTAAAAAAAAAGGCACAAATATAAAAATGACAGAACAAATTACTTGAAGCAATGGAATATTGCCCCTAATATGTGAAAGCCGTAATGGGCTGAAACTAGCAATCTGATATTGACAGTGTTGTCAGCTGCATGTGGAAGAAAGAAAAAATCAAGTTCATGGAAGGAGAAGAAATGTATTTTTAGTCAAAGGATATGTATCAGAATAAATAGGATTACCTCTACCTAATAGTCATCTTCCGCAGAAACTAATAAAAGTATTGCTTTACTCAGGCTTGTTTTCTTCGTTGACCAGAAAGAAGCAATGAGAAAAGAAACAAATGTCATTCAAAGTACAATTTCCAGTGTAAAAAAAAAAAGTTATTTGGAATTTCTGGATGCAATATGGTTGATTCTCAACCTGTTGAAGACAATGCAAGATCCTTTTTGAACTTAAGTGATAAAGGGGGAAAGCCTGAAATTATTCCCAGAGCAGAACCTGTTATACAGTATCAATGAATTTCTAAGTGAAAGCAAATGAAGTTTTGCCATTTTGAAGGCTGTCTTTCCTCAATCATATTTCCAATATTTCATGTGTAAATAAATGAAAGTGAAATATTTTTCCAAACTCCTCCATTTTCCAGTTGGAAGATACCTACAATGATTATCTAGTCCAACTACCTGATCAACTAAAGGATGACCAAAAGTTTAAACTTGTTAAGGACATTGTCCAAATGCCTCTTAAACACTGACATGCTTGTCCAGTCTAAACCTCCTCTGGCACACATTTAAACTGTTCACAGGAGTCCCACTTCTGGATACCAAGAAGCAGACATCAGTACCTGCCTCTCTACTGCCTCAGGCAGCTGTAAAGAGCAATGAATGTCCCCCAGCTTCCTTTTTTTAAGCCAGACAAGACCAGAGTCCTTAGTGACTCCTCAGAGAACATGCCTTCCTCCCCCTTCAGGGGCTTTGTTGCTCTCCTCTGGACACACTCAAGGACTGCTATGTTGTTCTTAAATTGTAGTGCCTAGAATGCATACAGTACTCAAGGTGAGACTGCAGCAATGTTGAATACAAAGAAATAATCATGTCTCTTTACTGGGTTTGTTTTTAACTCTTAATGGGTTTACTCCTGAAGTCAAATACTGCTATTTGGAAGGGTTTGTTTTTTTGGAGGCTTCTTTTTTTATTTTCAACTTGATTGCCTTTGTTTTGGATTTTGTTTACTGAATATAACAAGACAGAAATTATTTAAGGAGTGTTTAAAAAGAAAGGATACTCATTTAAAAGTCCCTTTCCTATAATCTAGAAAAATAAAAGGGGGAGTAGAATTTGTTATAAGAATCTGGGCATTTTTATTTTACTCAGCCTAATATCAGAGGCTGATACCTACTGGAATAGGCCTGGAAGTAGACTGGTAGAATTATTTGGGTTCCCCTTTGTGCCATTGTCTCTCTGAGCAAATTTGTGGGTGTGCAGAAGAGGTCTGTGACATAACCTAACTTAAGCCTTAAAAGTTAAGTACAGGATAAATCTATGAAGGCTTGCATGTGCTAGGTACAGACTCTGCTTGCCCACACTCTGAACAGGTAGGCTGCATACATTAACTGGTCAGTGTGCCAGACATTGACTGTAACTACTACAAAGAAATGGCCCTTGATTGTCCATAGAAAAATTATGAACAGGGTAGTAGGATTCTTGTTTGCTCACAGTAAAAGCACACAACTTTATTGCATATTACCATCTAAATATTTAGCTTTTCATTTGTCTGCATGTGTGTAAAATAGATGTCATAATCTCTGAAGTTTATTCACCAAGGTATTGTGAAACTGACAATCACTGAATTATCTTTGCAAAAGGCTGATACTTCTCCAGATAGCAAAATCTGAGGGTAAATACTTTTAACTTTGTTCTGTTGTTTATTTATTCCAGCCTGCCATGATCCTATCTTCTAGAAACTGAGTCAGCAGTGTGGGATTATTCTGTGAGTCAGTAGCTGAGAAGTCATAGAATCATAGAATCAAAGAGGTTGGAAGAGACCTCCAAGATCATCCAGTCCAACCTATCACCCAGCCCTAAGCAATCAACTAGACCATGGCACTAAGTGCCTCATCCAGTCTCCTCTTGAACGTCTCCAGTGATGACGACTCCACCACCTCCCTGGGCAGCCGATTCCAGTGGACAATCGCCCTCTGTGAAGAACTTCCTCTTAATATTCAGCCTATACCTCCCCTGGCACAACTTGAGACTGTGTCCTCTTTCTGCTGCTGGTTGCCTGGGAGAAGAGACCAACTCCCAGTCAAGTCAGCCTTGAAGAGAGCCAAGTCCCAGCTCTGTCCTTTTCAGGACAATCTATTTGTTTGTATAATCCTTTAGGCTTTGTCTTTTTTTTTTTTTAAAATCTCCTTCTAGTCATTTCCTGTAGTCACCACATTGGCACTAAGGGTGCATAACGGCTGTATTTGTTCAGTGTAACTTCAAAACTTACTTATCGCATTAAACTGGTGCAAGCTTTAGCACCTAAGAAATTAACAATTTATTGGAGGTGGCAGTCTTATGCTAATCACTTCTTCAACAGGCCTGAATTCAGCTGTGGCACTACTATCCTGCAATCCAGGGGAAAGTATATTGCAGGCCACTGCCTTTGTACCGAGTTTATAAGACCTCAGTACTGGAATTTATCAGTTTTGCTTTTCCTGAATTTTTCTTGTCTTACCTGCAACTGTGTTTTCACTTGGTTTAGCTGTAAATGTACTGTTTGTAATGATGAATTGGCTACTCCTGAACTGGAGTTTTTGCTTGGAATAACCAAAGCTTTATACAGATAATAGTAACCAGTAGTATTTTGATGTAGGTGACTTTTTTTTTTCCATGACTCTAACAAAAACTTGTATGAAAACTTACAGGCCTCCCATGAAAGAAGATGCCTTGAGAACTGGAGGCACAAGATGCAGTTAAGAGGAATGCAGGCACAGGAAAATTAGTGTCAGGGTACAAACTTATGATGGAGACCCCATAGCTCTAAACATCTCACTAGTGGTCACTGTAGAACAATGAGATGTGGAGCTCAAAACCAGCCTTAGCGGTAACACAGAACACATACCTGATTACATAACACACACCATATGCAGCAAATTTGGATTCACCATGAACTTGCAGACAAATCAAGAAAGCAAGATGTAGGGTGGTGCTAGTAAACCCTAAAGAGAAAGGAAAAGTGAGTATTGCATCAAGAATAAGGTTCGAATCTGGGAAGCTTCTGTAGTTTTAACTGGTTTCTTGTTAATAGAAGTAAGAATGAGAATGAATTTCTGTATAACAACATTTGCTTTTGCTTTTTCTGTTTTCTGTAATAATCACATCTACACCAACAAGAATTATGATTAGACTACTAAGATTTCAACTATACAAACAATAACATCTTGGCTTTTCTTAAAAGACGTTTCCTCTTTTGCTCATAATTTTTTGAGCAGCAGGAGTCTGTACAGGTAAATTTTGAGCTGTCTTGGTGAGCAGTGTGCATATGTGAGTAATATGCATAGGAAGAAAATAACACCTAATTGAGGACAAAAACTGTCTCCCTTACTAAGACTAAAATGTCCTCTGTGTTTTCATAAGATCCAAATTGTTGATCACTGTGCTTTAACCAATTAAAAATTTGGCCATATACAGCTGCTGAAAATAAAGCAGTTAAATGTTATCAAATCCACAAGATAGTGACTCAGTTATAAAGCAATGGAAAATCAGCTTGGTTGTCCATATGACAAGTCCAGTAGGATTATCTTTAGAAGGGTAAATTCCTCCATGTTGCTTATACATCAAAAGAAAAACAATGCAATCATGTTCTTATAGCTGTTTAGCCACATTGAAAATCCTCTTTTTCTTTGTGCAGCCTGTTACCTCTATGTATTTAGAGGATGCATTTTAATAGTTTAATGTGAAACTCATAAGAAGATCAGACACCTAAATATTTTGAGTATTATTTTCAATGCTTTCTATTTCATTTCCTTTTTTCCTGCTGTTATCACTAAAAAGTCTGCCAAGAACACATTGGCAAATTACAAAGATTCAAAGAATGAACATCTCATCCAGTGTTTTGTGGATAATTAGGGGATTACATCTTTTCAAGAGTAAGGCCACCTTTTATTAGTCAAAGTGTTCATTTTTATGGATTTTCATTATCATATGTCATTTTTTTAAGCCTTTAGAAACACATATTGCCATTTTTGAACACTCAAAGCTTCAATGCAAGCATAAAACAGCCTCTCATCAGTTCCCCCAAAAACTGTTTCTTGTCACTAGCTTAGTTCAGTTAGCAGAGCTATATCTGAGAGCTAGCTGGCTGCTACTAAATGTTGATGGGCAATCCTTTTCAATAGAAATAAGAACAAAGTTAACAGGAGATACAGTGGCTGACTTATTAGAAAGGTTCCACAGGTTCCTGTGGGGAAAATACAGAAATATCCACAGGGACATGCTGTCAGTGAAAATGGCCTGTTTTGTAAAATACAAATTGGTTGAACCACAGTAGGAAAATGCAAAGTAGTGCTCATTTAATCTATGTAGAAAAAAATATAATATACACATTTTTTGAAGGTATTTCACATAATTAAAATAATTGATGCAACTCTCTGGACTATTTTTTTGATGCTACAGGAAGAAGAGACTGATGCTTTTTTTTTTTTTCTCAACTTGCAATTCAGAAGTTAAGAATTGACGTTCTTTATTGTCCTTGTTTTGCTGGGATAGAATCCTAAGTGAGCCATGATATGCAGCCCATTAGCAGCTTGGAGGGGGCAGTTGACTCAAGATGGCTCATAGTTGTATCCTATACCATATATATCATGCTCATTATAAAAGAGCTCCCTCTGTGTCTGCTCTTTCTTTTCCTTCTCCTGTTTCTCTTCAACTCTGTTCCAAAGGACTACCTTTATACTACTTTTGGCTGCTGTAAATTTGTTATTCTCAGTATAACTTTGTAAACTTTATATTGATGTTAGTGTGGCTGTTGAATTAAATCTGCTTTTATCTCAACCCATGGATGTCCTTTCCTTTTTCTGATCCCCCTTCTCCACTGGGAACATCCCATCTAAGACACAAGCTAAATGTAGATACCTGTATTTTTAGGGTAATGAGCAGGGAAGAAGAAGAAAATAATTAGAAGAAAGAGGAATACAATGAAAATTTCAAGTAGTCCAAGTCCAATGTCAGTAGCATAAACACAGAAATGAGCACTGAGGAAACTGCAAAATTCTTTCTACTTGGAGCTCCTTTATGACTTGAAACTTTTAGACTTGAAACTTTATTTCCCTGTGGTGGAGACTGAGGAACAGCTGTTCCTACAAGGTGAATAACTTAACCGTCCTTTTTACTGTGGTTTAGATCCTAATCTCCAAATCTTCCCACTGCATGGAAAAGTTGACTCTTGGGCTCTATTGTAACAAATCAGGCTTTGTTCTTTTTCTGGAAAAAGACTTTTTTGTGGACTGCATCCAGGAAGTGCATAGGAGTTCTGCACCTCTACTCATCCACCACCACCCTTGGCAGGTCTTTCACACCCCGGTGCCCCTAGGTATACTCATTAGTTTCTAAAACATGAAGCACATACTTGACTTCGTTAAAAAGCATTACTCTGGTGAGCAATTCTTTTAGGCTGTTTAAACAAATTAAAACCTCAAAAAAAGACAATGAAAAAAAAAAAAATCTTAAATAGAAGTAATTATTACATGTCTGGGTGCTACAGAGTGGCCTCAAGTAAAGGCCAGTGCAGGAAAACATAAAAACATAGCCTGTTCTGTTTGGAGACTATCACAGAGCAGTGTGGATGCAAACTGATGTGTCATTTCTAATACAGGAACCAGAGATTGCTCTCTAAGTGGATACGTTTCCTAACATAGATCTACCAAAGCACTCTCAGAGGTAGAGCTATGTGATATTTTTCTTCCTGAGTCTGACTTTTTTTTTTTCAATTAAGTAGTTGAAGGAAAAAAGGTGTGTGTATATGTTTTGGGGATTCTTTTAAGTATTTAAAAAAAAAAAAAAAAGGACATGCTGTGTTTACATGGTTTATTTCACTATAGCAGGACCTTTTATACAGAGAAGTAAAGAAGCGGAAGAATCTTTCTTAAATGAGCACATATTGTTTTCTTCACTAACTTCACATAATAAAAAAAAGAAACAAAAGTAGATGATACCTAATTTGGCTACTTTAATCTTTTCTCCCCATATGAAGAGGTCAACAAATCTATGGTATAAGAAAGAATACACATCTGGTTTATAGGAAGTAAGTTTGCCCAGAAGTTCATGGAAATTTTATTAGTATGGTTTGTCACAGCCTCAAAAGAAAAACATGGTCTTTAATAAATGCCAAGTTTCTCCTATTAAACTGGATTGAAAAGAAAATGTAATTTGTAAAACTAAACCACCTTTATTAATGATGACAAGACTTTATATGTTTAAGGAGAATTTAGGTCATTTTTTTTATGTCCTGTTATTACTATTTTTTTTTTTTTAAGATATGAGAGCTGTTTTTTTTTTTCTCTCTTATTGCCACTAAACCCAGTATTTTTAGATCAGGAGAACATAAAGCAATTTAAGGCAAAATGTGATAAATGAGGAAGAAGATAATATCTGTTAAAAAAATCAACCCTTTAAAGAACTATACCCGCCTAAGAACAATATATGTACAACTTACTGGCTCATAGCTATGACTTTTAGGCTGTTAGGAACTGAACTATTAGTCTTATTCTCAGTAGGACTGATACAAATCGAGATGAAGTGACTAGGAATTCTTCTCCTTCCATGGATGAAATGTGCTCAGTGAGGAGCAAGGAGAGGCAAACAGAAAAATCTTGTGCTATCAAACATTTCCTCTTGCAAGAAGACCTTGTAGTTGATCTAACTTAGTGCTACCTATTTAACAGTGCTTCTATTCAGCAAGGATGTATGTCAAAAAAAAAATAATTAGGATAAGAATCTAAAATTTAGACACCTAAAATGTAAGTCCAAATAAATGTATGTAGGCTCCTGTAACAGGCAATTCTAAAAGACAGTTCAGCTCAAGCTTTAAACAAAGACTTAGAGACCTAGGAACAACTTCTGCTTATTTCTTTCCACTCTTTATAGAAGGAACCTAGGGACATGAGCTGAGACTTCAACTCTTAGATATCTTAATTTGAACAATAGAAGACAAAACTCTAAATTACAACATCCTAGGGCCATACATGGAATTTCATATATGGACTAATTCAATAATCAATATTTAATTCTTGGCGAAAGCATATGCAAGATTTCTCTAACAGTTACATACACACACCTGTTATTTCCTTGAACGACAAAATGTGAGTGGTATAGACTGAGAAGGCACAAATCAAACTCATAGCTGCATGTGAGTTGATGCTTATAATTCTGCCAAAACAAAGCAGCCGTAAGATTGACTTTACAGGTTAATTAAGCAGGTTTATGGCTACTTTGTATTGCTAAAGTGGAACAAAGCATGAAGAAGGTACCACTCTGACAGGTGATAGAACTATAAATTGCAACACTGGTAGGGGTAACTTATCCTTCATTGTCTAGCTTCCCTTTCTAGTGTTGCCTTGGGATGGAAAGGTTACTGTAGTTCTTAATTTTAATTAATTTCATCTGCTAGTTTGACATAATTCAAGCTTTTTTAGGTAAGTTGCACTCCTTTGGATAGCTAGAAATACAGTCTTTCTGAACAAGAGGTGCCAAACTTCTTTTAGTATTGGAAAGGTATAGCTGTTGCCTTCAACTTGCTGTATGAATTACATATGAAAGTCAGTTCCTTAGTTTACAATACTGTAAAATCTACATACAAAGAACCGCCTTACCATGCATACTGTATTTAGTATCAAGTCTAAAATATTTATGAATACTACTGTGTCTGTATTGATAGTGTATGGGCAAGTAAAGATCATGAATGACATAAAATGCTATGAACAATGAATGTGTAAAACTTTTCACAGCCTCTTAGTTGGTAAATAACTTACCATATTGATGGAGAAATGTGACTAAGATAGTGCTGCAAACTGACATAGTAGGTGCATGTATTTTTTTTCTCCTCAAAGCAATATAAGAAAACATGTATTAGCTTTCAATCCATGAAAACCAAGCTGCCCAATAAGGAAACGGGGGCTGTTGACAAATCTATTTTATAAAAGGCAGTCTTTGAATTAGCAGCCTTCTGGGAAATATCACTATGAATTATTCAACCATCTAACTGAACTTGTGTTGAACCATTTTCCTTCTCCTTC
The DNA here is from genome assembly GCF_027791375.1 of Indicator indicator. NCBI lineage: Eukaryota > Metazoa > Chordata > Aves > Piciformes > Indicatoridae > Indicator > Indicator indicator. The sequence continues at coordinate 48,457,631 of NC_072010.1, read as the reverse complement.
CCTTTGAAGGGTTTTGCAGAAGCTCAAGTAAAAGTCAAAACTTCCTTGCTCCTGAATAATGAATGCAGAATGTTCCTCACTCCAGTAAACACTGCATTTTTCTAAAGAAAGAGAACAGCTGGTGCATGAAATGAAACTTACACATTTCAAGAAAACTTTTCTCAAGATACATCTTTAGATAAACATGTCTTCAACACTTTTCTGCATGAATATGAAATGTATTAAACAGTAAAGGAAGGAATATTTGTTTTGTGTGTGTGAGGTGGTGTGTTCTGCCTAGCAGAAAGCCGCCAGAGGCCTGTGGAATAAAAGCCTAGCAGAAAGCTCCCAGAGGCCTGTGGAATAAAAGCAAATTATGCATCAGTGGTTTTCTGTGGATCCCCAGACCATGTCAGACAGCCTATGGCATTCTCTTCATTCAGTATAAGGGAAATGTTGCTTTGCAATCCAGCGCCAGGAAGGAAGCACAGCTGGGAGAGGAGAATATGGAGTCTTAAAGATGGTGTCAGTAAATGTACATTCCAGAGAGTGGTTAATGCTCAAGAAAATCAGAGATTTAGTGAGGCAAGACAGAGAGGAATGTTCAGCTTGTTCTTTTGATTGGTGGTCAGCAGAATGCCAAGGATCAAGGAAAAATAAGCACCAAAATATATTTCAGTGGGGAAAACAAGGCACTAATAATGAATATCACGCTTAACACTGATGATGATTTGTAGTCTGGCTTGCAGGCAAAACCACCAATCTGGTACTGCTAATAACTTGAGAGACATGGAAAACTCCAAGGCCTTTTCCAAAAATGATAGAATACACAACACCCACAAAGTTTCATCTGGAGTTTTGTTTCCCTTTCAAAATCTCCTGTAATCATTCGATTTGCAAAGCCATCAATCCAGAAAAAGTTCCAAGGTGCCAGTTTAAGACTGAAACTGAAAACATTTCTGGTCAAGAAATACAGGTCTAGCTTCTTGCAGGAGGCAGAGTAAATCTAACTTCATGATGTGAAGTAATTGGGTATGAGGCACTTACACCTATAGAAAAACATTTATATGACAGCTTTACGTTCTGGCAGTAAATATATGACAAAACCTGTTTTTTTCAGTGAGCACATGGTTTATGCATAATAATTTATTTTTCTGAAAAGGAATTGATTTCAAACAAACTTTAATGTATTTTTTTAAAACCTGTGATAGTGTGCACTATAAAATGCCCTCCTCAGCAGCTCAGTTCTTCTTTTGCCAAAGGAGATTTGAATACCAGTCTCTCAATTTGCAAAATGTCCCAACTGTCAGGTAACAGATTCATTCTATTATATGTTATTTCAACTTGTATTTAAGTAATTTAGAAAACATTGTTTCAGGCAGAAAGATTAAGGGACACATTTGAAAATACTCTTTATGATTACTAAATTCACCTTGAAAGTAATTTATGCCATTTCAATTCCTGAACTGGCCAAAGATATGAAAAGTTAGGTTACAAGGTATTCTTGGGAGCTTATTTCAACCTTTCCTGTTGACAGTGTTCCACTTCAGATAAAATGCTCAAAATGCCATTGAGATGGAGAACAGGAATAGCTCTTCAGCTTTCTATCTAGGACACTCACTGAGGAGATGAGAACACGTGAACCACCTCTCTCCAGTAAATATTTAATTGACTTTATGCAGTGGAACAGGGTCAACATGAGATACTGAGAGAGCCCTTTTATGTTAGTTTAAAGTTAAGAGCAAGCATTTAGAAGTGTGAGATGTTGGTTCAAAACCATTCATGCAGAGGAGTGAACTGAATCTAGATTTTTCAACATCCTGCATAACACTACTTGAGTCCCTGAGTTCCTCTTCTTCTAGCTACTTAAGTACCGGATTGGATTTTTTGTATTTATTTATTTTTAATAGCAGAAATAGCCACAGTTTCTTCATTGATTCTTTTATCAGTAACACTATTACCATTATTCCAATGTTACCACAAACTGACCTCCAGAATTGAAAAGTGATGCTGATTTCCTATTTGTAGACCTTGAATATTACAGATCATATCAAATTTCAAGGGAAGTACTAGAGATACACTGGCTTCTATTCAGAGAGTACTCAACAGGTCTCAGAAGCACATTAATAGGAACCTCATAGAGTTTAATAAAAGCAAAGGCAGGATCCTGAATCTGGGAAGACAGAACCCTGAACATCTGTACAGCTAGAAAGCAGCTTTGCATAAAACCACTTGAGAGTACTTGTGGACAAGCACTTGAACATGAGCGATCAGGGCATCCTATCATGAAGAAAATTAATACAGGGTTGTACCAGCAGGAGTGCAGGCAGTAGGTTGAAGGAAATTGATTGTTTCACTGTTTTCAGCATATGTGAGCCCGTGTCTTCAGTACTGTGTCTGGTTTTGGGGTCCTCAGTACAGGAAAGACACAGACATACTGGAACAAAGGGGCCAAATAGTGAAGTAGGCTAGAGCTCAAGTTGTAGAAAGACAGAAAAGGTTGGGTCTCTTCAGCCTGGGGAAGACCAAGGTCAAAGGAGAACTTGTGGCTCTCTCCAACTGCCTTACAAAGGTGTGAAGAGAGGATGGTCCCAAACTCTTCTCAGAGGTACACAGCAACAGAAGAGGAGGAAATGGACAGAAGCTGGCACAAGAGAAACTCTGATTATATGTAAAGATTTTTTTTTTTTTTTTAATTCACAGAAAGGATTTGCAGAGTGAGATTCCAAGGAATTTGGGAGATGTCCATCACTGGAGATATTTATAACTTGACCTTGCTGAGGTCCCAAGCAATCTGATCTAAGCAAGTTTTGCTCTAAACAGGAGGTTGGACGCAAAGACTTCCAGAGATTTCTTATGTCAGTCATTTTTTTCCCAAGAAAAAAATATTTAGTAAAAACATTATTTACATTTCCTCTCTGTTCTTTAAGAATGTAATTGTTGAGCTTTAACATAATTATTTGATGTAAAATATTATTTTTCTACTTTATAATAGATGCCTTAGTTCCTCTCCCTCTTCACTTTATATATTTTCCAGCAAATACATTAACAGTACTCTGTATTTTTTTATATACATCTAGTATCTTCACATTATTTAGAGTAATAAGCAGTGTTGCCTGTATTACATACTATCCCTTGCTTCCTTCTGTCCTGCTTCCACCAAACCACTGTAAAATTCCTAGTATTCTAAAAACTTAAGTTGTGTTCTTACTGTGTTCTATATACAAAACCCTGTTTTCCCTTTTTTCAGAATTTTGTTTTCAAGGTATTTAAGTTAAATATTTGGGGGGGTTATTATTTGTTTATTTTTAAAAAGCAAACCCACAAAATTAAAACAAACAAACAAAAAACACAGAAATATGCATGTGTGTGCTTAAAAGAAAGAAAGGGATAAATTAGTGTTTTATCACCAGCTGACTGAAGTGCACTATTCCCAAGTCATAGTGGGACTACTTTATTTCACTACCATTCAAATATTAATACACAAATAATAAATGTCCTTACTTTCAGATATACCCAAATACTTATGCATATGCCTATATACTCAAGCATAGAAGAATATGTACACATAAAAATTTCAGAAGAAAACTGAGCCTCTGAAACTCACTAATAAATGTGAACACTGATGATTTATTTAGGTTTTATGTGGATAATCTTATTTTTGGCTTTTATATTGGAAAAAAAAAAGTGTTTATATTGACAACACTTCTCCACACATACTGAGCTACATATGCTGCTTCTGAAATTCAAAGAACACACATTACATAGTACACTTACTCTAATTTACCTTGCTAGAGCAGTTTCCACAAGCTTTTAAGCAGAAGAACATAGAAGTATCTGATAGGCTTAGATCTATGGCCCACCCAGGCCATTATTCTTCTTTCAGGACTTGTTGTAGGAGAGGCTATTTGGAGAAAGAATGCACACCTGGCTGCAAACCTGCTAACTGGGGAAAACAAATCTGAAGGGAGGGAGGGATGGAGAGGCTGGGCCAAAACATGAACCAGAACACTTCCAAACTTCTGAGTTTGAATGGCAACTGCAACTGCATCCCATGCATTCCAGCAGTATCCTAGAGTTCAAGATATATATCATACCTTCTCTAACCCACTTCAGTAAAAAGAAGACTCAAGAAAGCATGATGAGAGGCAGGTGTAGCATGTTCTGACCATATCTGTATTACAAACAATTGGGAGGACAGGGCTTTGCAGCAGCCAAAACCATGTAATTGCTAGTTAGTTAGCCTAGATGTAGCACATGACTACCCAGAACTTCCAGCCTGTTAGGAGTTGTTATTCTGCTGTCAAAGATAAAGATGAATTTGCTGTTCAGTTAGGCTGGAGGCTTTTTAGCTAAACCAAGCAGAAGGGATGTTGGAGCAGCTCTCTGAGAGAAGGTCTGTTGTGTCACCACTGACTTCTTAGGGGCTGAATTTGTCTTATTCACAGCATAAAGAAAACGTGGAAACAGGGGAGGCAGCTGTGAAATCTTGCTTTCTTCACATCTGGACTTGAGCCTCAGAGGTGCAGTGATTTAACTATTTCAGTCCATGAAATGAGGCAGCAAATGTATTTGACAACAAGAGGAAACATTGCAGCTTTACACTTTTTTGTACAAGTGTTAGCAAAAGAATTTCATTCAGATGTAGTGAAACCTATTCTTCTTCCCAGTACAGAATTCTCATCTCTTCTGAACAAAACCACACAAAATCAGGGGAGAGAACAGAACACACCCTTTTTTTTTTCCAAATAAATGCAGTCTTCACTAAGCTGGGTACTCTTCAGTTTCTTCATAGTTTATTTAATTATTTTACCGTTTCATGTAGTTCATGCACATAAAAGCATACATGTACACATACACAAATGTAGTCATTCAGGGAGATGCTCCCAATCCACTGTCTTGAGCCTTGTGAATATACATCTTCATTTCTGTAAAATATGTAGTTAAAAAAAAAAGACTAAATGAAAAAAAACAACAAAACCCCCACACAAACAAAACCTTATGTGTATTACAATCAAGAGATAGGATAAAGAGCAAAACTAATAGCAATAATCAAATATTCATATTACAGAAATTCTTATTTTTCTTTCCCCAGTAGCCAGTTCCATAAGCCTTCCCCATAGCCATGTTATCAATCTTTGATTATGATTTCTCTCTTTCTGAATATCTTTCTTGAAAAAATTGTCAGCGATAGCTGCAAAAAGTAACATGATCTTGAAAAAAACATCTGGACTTTTTGTTGGGGTTTTTTTGTTTTGTTTTGTTTGGGAGGTGGGGTGGTTTTTTTGTGGTTGTTGTTGTTTTTGTTGTTTTTAGGGTGGTTGGTTGTCTGTTTAACTCATTTCATTCACATTGTTGCATGTGGCATTAGCATAAACATGGCTTTATCAGGAATGGAGAAACCTATTAAAAACTTAGGGATACATTCATATTCTTCCTTTGTTCCAGCTTCTACTTAGAATGTTTTCAGAATTTTCACATACTTAGAATATGAAATCAATGAAACTTACTTCTTAGGAGTAACATGCTGCAGAAATGCAGTAAGTTCATTTAGAGAAAGTTGCAAAAGTGTTGAGGTATCTTTCACTGGAGTCGGTTTAATTTGGTCAAATTCATTAAGTCCTAATACAAACACCTCTATTGCAAAGCCCATGAAAAAAAAAATCTCATTCATTTTAAGTAAAACAAGAGCCTCTCTGAACACTAGAACTCGTGAAGCTTGATTTTCTTCTCATGGTTGACCACACGTTTGGATTGAAACTTTCCCCATAAAGTTGCTTTTCTATTTGGCTTCTTCGGTGTTTGACAACAGAGAGACTTACCTGCAGTCAAAAACAATCTACCAGCATCAGTGCTTCTCTTATCTTTTTTTCATCACGTTAGCTGCAAATTTTTGTAAGGAAACACCCTTGTTTGTGAGATCTTTATGTCCAATGTGACTGAAACCTGTTACAGTTTTTTGGTTTATAAATTATTGTTTGCTTGATTTTAGGAGAGAAAGAAAGAACAGAAGGAGGCAGATAAAAAGGCAAGAGAGTTAAGTTTAACTGTATAAACGTTGCTTCCTCAGGAAATTGTACTACAATTTTCAACAACAGAATGAAACTCTTCCATAGCCATGATCAGACACGGTGTAAAATCATTCTTTTCCTATATTAGCAAATAATGGTGCCCAGTCCTGATGCTATCTCATCACCAGTTACCTATGGAAATCATCAGGGACTATAGAACAAGAGAAAAGCTTACTGTTAAGCTTGAGAACTGTTTTTAAAGCAAGGACCAGTATTTTAGAAGATGTAAACAGATGCAGATTCTTGAACAAGATGATTCCAATAGCTTTTCTTTACAGTATGAAGAGAAAATCAGCAAACAAAATAGACACTGTCAAAGGGCAGAAAGAAAGGACTGCTATAGATAAACCCAAAAGCACGGAGGAGCTGTAATAGCACTTATGGAAATATTTGAAGGAATAAGACAATCTCTTCAGGATTGATTCATTTCCATGGTACTGAACTACATAAGGATCAACACTGTACAAATAGTTGTATATACAGTTCATTGATTCTCAAGTGTGTTTACAAGACTGTCACGGGCCCACTAAGAACTTCATATGCCACCACGATGTGAAAATACACTCTTGCAAATAATCACTGTAGTTCACCTTACCTGTCAAAATTATTACCATTGAGAGCAAGGCTGAGTGCAATCTGGACATAACAAGACCTAATTTGAAAACTACCTATAGTCTGTGAATTCTGTCATATCAAAATTTCACATGCTTTCAGTTCCCCATAATTTTCATAACAATTTCTGTTGGAATGCAAAGCATAAATAGCACTAAACAGATTTTTACTCAAGAATATCAAAGAGCCAAATATATACATAGGAAATTATACAATTGAAATTATACAATTATCACTTTCTTTGATGGTGATGTCTAAATATTCTACTTGCCTACTTCTAATTTTTACCAGGGTGTAATTTCACCAATACAAATGTAGTTTAATATGTGTTTTCCAAAAATCCAGGATAATTCATGAGTGTATGTGTGTACTGATAGCGTGCTCATGTTAATAGAGCCTTATCACTCACAATGAGAATATTGAATGAAGTTGAATTTCTTATGAATACTCCTATTTGCATGGCTTATTTGCTAACCATGGGAGGTGAGCATTTAATCTGTCAAACATTTGTAAAACACCAAAAGCAATGCAACCTTTGACTTGGGTGACTGAAACTGCAACCACTTCTTGTGATTCTGTTCACCCAGCATGTTTCATATAATTTGTTCCATGCCTTATGAAGCATGCAGACAGAGTATGATCTTTGACATTCAGCCACCTGTATCCCATACTTTTTGTGTGAAAGAAATAAATTACAAGCCTGGAGACTAAGACTAGGCCTCTCTCTCTCTTTTTTGTTCTTGATGCCTCTCTTTCTTTCTTTCTTTCTTTCTCTTTCTTTCTTTCTTTCTTTCTTTCTTTCTTTCTTTCTTTCTTTCTTTCTTTCTTTCTTTCTTTCTTTCTTTCTTTCTTTCTTTCTTTCTTTCTTTCTTTCTTTCCTTTCTTTCCTTTCTTTCCTTTCTTTCCTTTCTTTCCTTTCTTTCCTTTCTTTCCTTTCTTTCTTTCCACATAAATTCAGGTGTTTTGCAGATGAACTGCAAGACGTATCTGTGCTTCAGATTCTAAAAGTTTCTCTGTTTCTCCTTGCACTGAACTTTTTGCTAGGCACGTATTGCATAGCTTTAAATAGCCAGCTATGAATTTATACCTGTGAAAAAATAAATTGAAATTAGATCATTCTCTCAATGAAATTGATGGCATAGTCATAAATGGCTTCATCATGAATGATGAAAGTGTCATGACATTTCTTTTCCAAAGTGCATTAAAAAAAAAAAAAGGAAAAATATTCTTCTGAAACATTTGTATTTCTCTCTTAGCCTTAATGCTACAGCCTGCTGACTCTTTCCTTCATTACTACAGGTATATTATTAATTTTAGTCATACTTTGGTTCAAAGCACATTTCTAAGTGGAAAAAAATGTGGAAAACATCATTTTATCTTATCAGCATTTACGTATGCTTATACATGATATGAAGTTGACTAAAGTCAGAATCATCTTGCTTGACTTCATTTTTTTCCGAATTGGATCTCTTGGCCATGACATTCCTCCAGTTTCTCCAGAAGTTAGTACAGCGAGACAGGATCATCTTTGTCTTGGATGAATTACAGAATTGCAGAATTGTCTGGGTTGGAAGGGACCTCAAGGATCGTCTGGTTCCAACCCCCGTGCCATAGGCAGGGACACTGTCCACTAGATCAGGTTGCCCAGAGCCACATCCAGCCTGGCCTTCATTCAGTGAAGATGAGATTGCCTTCTCAGGGAGAGGAAAATTAATTTGGGCAACCTCAGACATAGATATCTAGTGTTGTATGCATTCTTGGATATCCTGTTGTGATACTGTAATGGTTTAGCGCAGGGCTAATCTGCCTGCTCCCCCAACACAAAAGTGATGGGAAAAGTAACAAAACTCAGGGTTGAGATGAAGAGATAAGAGTATAATATAGTAAAAGATATCATAATCAAAATGCATAATTACTTTAGCTAATATTCTAATTAATGTAATAATACAATGCATAATTACCTTAGCTTAACCTATTTCCAGAAGCAGCATAGAGAAGTACAGGCTAAAAAGCAGCATAAAACAGAAAACCAAAGCCAACAGCTACCCAACTCCCACCTGTTCCACCACCATGCCTGCAGAAAAGAACCACCTCCCAAACCCCAGAATCCAGAAGGAGCAACGGGAACAGGAAGCCTCCCATCTTACAATCTGAACTTCAAGCCCCATAATACTTTGCTCCAGCATGTACTTTCATTTTTTAAGCTGGCATGACTGCAACATGGTATGAATAACAGCAGCAGGTTCAATTCAATCCATGACAGATACCATCTGCTCTTCTGGAAGGACAAAGGTCTCACTCTCTCATAGGTCACATTTGTTGGTCAAATGTGGATGTTTAAATAACATCAGAGCTGTGTCTCAAATGGTATAACACACTTACATTTAGGAAACTGAGCCATGATTCTATTCTGGGCAGCTTATCTTTTTTCTAGTGTCAATTCATTAATAAATTCTACCCACACTCTTCAAATACCACAACTGATTTCAGTAGGAATACTTATATGTTATGCAGAATGTTCTCTGGCTGATCATCTGTGAACACAGTAGACTACAGGAGCTGATATTAATTTACAGTAATATTAGCTGAGTGGAACTCTGGTAACTCAAATATTTAACATGCTTAATTAAAAGCAGAAGCTAAGCTTTATTTCTTCAACATAGTAGTTAAATATTACACCCCTTACTCTACTTTTACTGTTTATTGAAGTCATATTCAGTAGATTAATGTTGTCAAGCTAATGAAGAAGTAAACTTCAGTGATAAAATTTGTCTGTTCCTGGTTCATAGAAGAAAGAAATATCTTAGTTATGCATTTCAAAGATCATCCTCTAAGCAATTAGTATGCTGTTATGCTTATGCAGATCTGGTTTTTAGATTTTAATAGATGTATAAAATGAAGATGAAAACCATATCTATTGAAATGCTACAGAGGCATGCACAAGAAAATACTGTAATTCCCTGAATATAATTCAATGTAATCAGATATGAAATAAGATTATAAATATAAAAAAGAATGATAGGATGATTTCATAATTAATGATTTCATAATTTCTTTACCATGCTGTAAGGAGATTAGAAGCCAAAGATCTTGCCGCAGCTGTGAGAGTAACTTAAATGAAAGCAACAGCAGAATGAGCGGTTGCAAAGTAGGGAGGGAGGCACTGAAAAATAAAACATCAGTATCTCCTCACACTGCTGCTGCCAGATGGCTTCAGTCCCTCTGTTCTTCAACTTCTGATCGGATGGCTGAGCCAAAACTTAAAAAAAAAATACCAGATGTATTTTTTTGGACAGCGTCCCATTTTATGTGGGGGGAGGATAAAGGAGAATGAGCCAGATATACAGTGGCAAGTTTAAAGAGAAAACATCCAAAAATATACAAAACCCATGAAGCATCCAGACAGGGCACAGGAATTCGAAAAGACTAGTCACACAATACATACAGAAAAAAAAAAAATCTTTGAGCAGAAAAGGAGCTAAGAAGGTAGGAAAGAAGTAGTAGCCAAGAATGAGTTGGTAGTAGAAAGGGAATAACTATTTCACTCTAGAGATACAAATGTATAGGCTTCCACACCTCCACTGATGTTAGCTTCTGTAATGGGACCAAAAAATACAAACCTGTTAGAGCAGATCTAGAAGAGGGCTATGAAAGGAAGGACCTTATTGTGACCTTTCATTATATATAGAGGCCTTGTTTGAAAGATGAAGAAAGACTTTACCTGTAGTGACAGAGCAAGGGGCAATAGCTGTAAAGTGAAAGAGAATAGGTTTAGATTGGTCATAAGGAAGACACTTTTTTTACAGCGATGGTGGAAACATTTAAACAGGTTGCCCAGAGAAGTTGCGGGTGCACTATCATTGGGAATGGTCAAGATCAGTTTGGATGAGTTTTTTAGCAACCTGATCTAGTGAAAGCTGTCCCTGGTCCATGGTCAGGAGATTTGCCTGGATGGTCTTTGAAAGTCCCTTCCAACCCAAAACATTCTGACTCTGTGAAACAGGAGTGAGCCATGCCTTCTAAAATATAAACTATCTCAATGAACATAAAGTTAGCTTTCCGTTATCCAAAATACTGATGTATTTGAACAATGTAAGTTCCCAATGATTCAAGTGCTACAAAATTCCCTGGGCAATATGGAATCCCACCAGGCCTACTGACTCCAGTTTAATGCTTGTAATGCTGAAACCAAGGAGGTTTCTGAAACTTTGGGAGTCTCTGTGGACTGTGAGGAACAGTATTCCAAGATATGAGGCAGATAAAAGTCACTGTGAATTCAGTGCAGTGATACCTGCCTGGATCCAAAAACATACTAACCCTATAATTGTTCTAGGACTCCAGACAGTGTAGTGCTCTCTTCTCACAAATCACCCATAACATATCTATTTGTACCTAAGAAAACTTGTTAATTTTGGCCCAAAGTGAGATTGATCAGTTAAAATATTTTCCAGTTGGAAATACAAGGAGTCCCCCAAATGATAGCCAGGAATCTATAGACTCTTTTGCAGGAACGGTGGAGAACAGAGATGAGTCTAAGTTTTGAAAGAGAAGGTTGCTTAGAGAGGTCACAGTGCTCACATCCCTAGAGACACCTGACAGCTGGCTAAACATGATACTGGCAACCTGGTCTATCTGACAGTGCATAGGCAGCAAGGCTGAATTAGATGTGACTCTGGGAAGCAGAAACAATGCATCTCATCTCTGTCTTTACAAAGGTACTCTTCTCAATTCTAAACTGTTTCTTTCATATCTGTCAAGCAAAGAGCCTTCTAACTTTCTGTTGTTTGCTCTCTTCCCTGAAAAATTCTGTCTTCCCTTTTCCCCTCATCCAATTTCTGCATTCCACCTCTCCTTTCTGCTTCAACCATGTTTTTACAATGAATATTTTGTTGTCTGTACTCTGACTTCCTCTGATCATGATAGAGTATGGTGAGATTCATTTCTTCAGTCTAAAAATACTGGAGTTTTCAGTTCAGAGAAAAGGGTCCTACTCCATGCACTATTTTTAAATTTATAGAGAATACAAGATATTCGGAAATACTTTTTCTGCTCTTTTGATTACCATGAAAAATGACCAAACCAAAATCACACTCATTTTCTGGTGCAAGACCTCATAGATATGTCGGTTTGCTTATGGGTTAGTGCTAGAGCTTCTACGGGAATTTTTCAATTCTGAAGTCATTCAATAATTTGGTAATTCAGTGTAAATCATTGTCAGACTTTTAGGCAACTATTAGTTCCTTTATACTTAGTATAATATTTGAATCTCAAACATGAAACTGGCAGTTACTCTTTCTGTCTAAGGTCACAGGCTGATTCTTTGCATTAAGGAAATAAAAGTTTAAAAAGTCAATGATCCTGTTTTGTTGTTTTGGGGTTTTTTAATAAAGTTTTGCCAAGTTTCATGTGTTATTGTTTTACATCGCTTTGAGGAGATCAAAAGTATGATAAAAGAAATGAAAGTGGCAAGGGCAGGATATTTGCATGACTTATGACACTTTTATAGAATCATAGAATAATTCAGGTTGGAAAAGATCCTTGAGCTCCTTAGGCCCAGTTATTAACACTACTCTATCAAGGTCACCAATTTCAACACTAATCCGTATCACTAAGTGCCACATCTAAACAACCTTTAAACACTTCCAGGGATGGTGACTCAACTACCTCCCTAGACAGCCTGTTCCAATGCTTGGCTTACTTTTTCAGTGAACAAATGTTTCATAATACCTAGTCTAAACCTACCCTGATGTAGCTTGAGGCCGTTCTGTCTTTTTCTATCACTAATTACCTGTGAGAAGAGACCAGCAGCTACCTCTCTATATTGTCCTTTCAAGTAGTTGTAGAGGGCAATAAGGTCTCCCCTCCTCCTCAGACTAAGCAGTCTCAGTTTCCTCATAAGATTTATTTTCTTGGCCCTTCATAGGCTCTTCTTTCTACCTACTCCAGTGCCTCAAGAATAAAAAGAACATCAAGTGTCAAATTTCCTTTAAAATGTATTTTAAACAACAGAGTGGAATTGACAGTGTTGTAATGATTCTTATATTTTGCTCTTTTTTGTTTTTATAATGATGTAAGATTTCTGAAAAATAAATCTTTCCCAAATAAGCCTGATTTTCTTATTCTCCTCTGATTCTATGTATGATCCAAAAATCACTCTTTGAAAAAGTCATTTAAATATTTCATATGGGTTCTTGTCCTTCCTGCTTCAATAAAGTATTTTGACTTTCTCTCTTATTTTATGGTATACCCTGAAGAATCGGTGCTTACATTGGGAAAGGCAGTTCATGAACTGTGGTGAGCACTATAGTTGCCCTTTGTTCCTGCAAGAACTCATCCCAAAATCTGAGATAGCCACCAAAAAAGACCCTTTTAGTCCATAGCAGGTCTTTTTCACAGATAGTTTCTTTGTGTCATAGCCCTCTTCTTAAAACCATGGTCATCAAATCACAGAATCACAGAATTGTCAGGGTTGGAAGGGACCTCAAGGATCATCTAGTTCCAAGCCCCCTGCCATGGGCTTGCACACTTTCCACTAGATCAGGTTGCCCAGAGTCACACCTAGCCAGGCCTTAAAAACTTCCAGGGATGTGAAAAGAAAATAGACCTTCTATTCAAATCACCATATTGAAGAAAGTTGAGCCATACCACAGAAGGCAGATTTGATGTGGTCATGAGAAGCCAATGTGGTTACAGAATGTTCTATTAGAATCCGGAGATGAAGCAAATGTTCCAGTATGCTCATCAGTTTTGCAATAACATGATAAAATGGACATTTATTTTAGCAACAAATACTTCAGAAATAAGTCATTAGGATTTTAAGCTGAATTAGCATAGTTATGAAAGATGAGATTTGCAACTGTTTGGCAGCTGCTTTTAGTTAGAATGCTTCCCATAGTTAATGGATGTACTATTGGCAAAGGACAATGAAATAAATTCCAGATCTTATTCATCCTTCATTCTGATGTTCTTTACCATAAAAAACAATTACTTCACTTCTTTCATTGCTGTCTTGATAACAACCAAGACCTCAACTGACCCCATGCTACAGGCAAGAAGAGCTCTCTCTCTAATGAGAATGATTTCTTATTTCCTACCTTTGATCCTAGTGAGTCAACCAACCATATGAAGCCACAAATTCAGAGGTTACTTTAAATGGTGTCTTGTGAATTTTGCTTTGTAATAATTTCCACAAGATGGCAAAGTTTTTGTTTTTTTTATTCAGCTTTCATTATTATCAAACTTTACAGGCCTGGGTGAAAACTGTATGGTAGTTTCATGTTTTATGATATAGCCCTGCTAAAGAGAGTCAGATCCTTATCATGGAAAAGCTTGACATGCTTCGTCAAGGCTAACTAAGCTGTGTTCATCAGCATGTTCTACTCCCTGGTTTAGGAAATACCTGTAAATTTAGCAACATTTACAAGATTTTTGGTATCAGCAGTTAAGGCACAACTTTTAAATGGGAGAAATCAGAAATTGTCGTAAGTGATCAAATGAGAATTAAGAAGGAGTTCCTGATCCACTGAGTGGAGATATAGCTATACTTTGCACTGGACTTTTAAATACTTATACTGAACCACTATAAAATGTTTAATGTTGCTCACCTGAGTATTCCTCTTGTCTTTGTATTAATTTGAAATTATTTTTAGCAACGTGACTATTTTAAGAGTGAAAAAAGTGTTAAATTATAAAAGCAAGCTTTTTAAATGCAGAAATGCAACTTAGTTTACAATTTAATATCATAGCTTTGATTCTGGTATTTAAAAGCCCTTGAAATAAAATCTCACTACTAGGTTTGAGAATAGAAAATTTTAGAAATGTCTGTGAACCATTGTGCACTGCTTATAAACCTTTTATTGTTTGTTATATTTGATCTTTTTTATGTATATTTCTTATCAGAAAAACTCACACTGTTTTTCAGTGTGAGTAGTGACAGGGTGCCTTATTTCTTCTTATTTCTGTCATAAAAAACGCTAAAAACTAGTTTTCTTGACTCTTTACTGTGTATTTTCTTGTTGAAGACACAAAAAACAGATTACAGAAGATGGAATTTTAAACAAAGAAATTAAGATTTTGGGGGGGGGGGAAATGAAAGGACCCAAACATTGATATAAACACACTAATTATTTTGGCTCTAAATGTCCTTTCAAAAAGAATTAATTTCAACTGTATTCCCATTGCATTAAAGTCTAATATTTCTCTCTGAATACCCATTATAATAATTATGATAGCTAACCACAGTGTTCAAGTATTGCACACATATCACGAATAAGCGGAGGACTTAGGCTATGAATCCTTATTTCTGCAGTTTGGAAATAAGCATCTGAATTCAACTGAAAATCAGGCTCAAACACACTTTTCTTTAGTGCTTCTTGCCATTTAGCTTACTCCTCATCCTTCACCTGCTCACTGTCCTGAATCCCACTCTGATGTGCCTGACTCTTCTGCTTTTATAGGTCATTTAGGTCCATAACTCAGCACATTAAATTCTTAGAAACAACAGCCAAACTTTTAAATATTGTAGGCTCCTCTGTATATGAATTCCCATTTGAGGTCCTTGCTGGTAACTAAGCAAGAGAAAGTTATATGAAAACTAAAAAGTCAGATAGGCCACACCTTTGACTGGGTCAATTCTAACCCACAACAGGGTTCAGATGTAAGTTCTAGATAGGACTCAATGATCTTAAAGGTCTTTTCCAACCTTAATGATTCTATAATTCTATGATTATGAGATGGAAACCCATTCATCTGCATCAGCTTCTTTCTGCTCTGGTTTACTTCATTTCAACATTGTCTATTGATCACTGAAGAATTGCAGGAATTCCTTGACTTTTTTGGGGGTTCTAGTGAAAGCTTTCAAAATGGCATTTAGTAAATTGTAGGATGAAATTTATTTTAAAAATTATTGAGCTTTCAGAGCTCAATACTCTGTCTTCCAAAGACAACAGGGGTCAGGCATTGTCATGGGTTGAGTTGAATCTGTTGCTGCTATTCATACCATGCTGCAGTCACACTAGCTTCAAAAATGAGAGTATTACCTCAAGCAAAGTCTTGAAGTTCAGATTGTAACATGGGAGGCTTCCTGTTCTGGTTGCTGCTTTTGTGTTCTGGGTTTTTTGGGTGTTGTTTCTTCCGCTGTGATGAAGGCAGGACAAGGAGGGAAGGGGAAGTAGTTTTCTGGCTTTGCCTTTTGGCTCACTTGCTTCTGCTTGCTCCTGTTTTGTGAAATGCTTTTTCTGCAAATAGGCTAAGGTAATTATGCATCTTGTACTGTGATTATCTGATTTTTCTCAGAGAAGTCTCATCTCACTCTGTCTCAATGCAGAAGTTTTTTGTGGGGATTGTTTTTCCCTCACTTCGGTGCTGGGAAAATAGACAGGTTAACCTGCTGGTTCGGTTTAACCTCTTGATTTTTTGCTTTAAACCATTACAGGAATAAAGACAGTATTCCTCGTAGGTGCAATAGATATTAATTCCTTGCTGTAAATAAAAACTAGCACATTTTTACTGTCCTTCTGCAAGCTGATACAGTTCGCTTCCTATTAATCTTTTCTGATGCTGTTATGTCTTAAGTAACAGTGCTTAAAACTTCACAATTCCTGGAGATATTCAAGGTCAGGCTTGAAAAATTCTCAGCAACCTCATCTAATGGAGGATGTTCCCGCTTGATGCAGGTGGATTGAAATAGATCACCTTTGGAGATCCCTTCCAACCCAAGCCATTCTATTATTCTGTGATACATTTGTTCTTATCACAGAGTCGTATAAGCAGTTTTATGCTGCCGCAACTACTTTCACATAGTCAAATCAGTACTACAAAAGAGGAAGCTTTTTTCCTGTTTTCTTCTTTATTCTGTATATTTTAGGTAATTCAGGGTTTCTCAGCATGAATAGCCAGTAGATACCCTATGGGCTTAATCAATTAGTCCTTCATGCAGTACTGATCAGCAGGGAAGGATTCCAAAGAATCAAGCATGAAAAGTGAATCTTTAACATAGGGGACATATAGAGCCTTAACTGAACAACTCTGTAGCATGAGGGGTGGGTGTCAAGCGGAGGGGGCCAATCTCTTTTTGGTGGTGCACAGTAATAACACCAGGAACACTGGATGCAAACTTGAACATAGACAGCTTCACCTCAAGGTGAGGACAAACTTCTTTTCAGTACGGGTGACAGGGCACTGGAACAGGCTGCCCAGAAATGTTGTGTAGTCTCCTTCACCGGAGAATTTCCACACAAGCCTGGAAGCATTCCTTTGTGGACCACCCTAGTTGATCCTGCTTTTGGCAGGGAGTAGGTGGACTCGATGGTCTCTGGAGGTCCCTTCCACCCTCTAATATTCTGTGATTCTGTGATTATATGTGGTATTTCCCCTTTTTACATAAATACTAAAGAATGGCAAACACAATATTCCATAATTGCATGTATTTGCTTAGGTTCTATGCTTTTTTTCTTACAAACATAAAAATAGTCTAAAATATAATGTGACAAATAAACATGGGAGACAGGAAGTTTTGTAAAAATTTTCTGCCAGTCAAATTTCTGCATGGTTTTTAAAATGAAGAAGAAAAAATAACATGGTAGCATCATTTCACCACAAAAATTTTGTGATCATATTTTTACTGGTGCTGTGGATGTCACTTTAAATACAATACTTTTAGCAAGTATATCAGTTTGGTGCTACCTACCAAAGTATCTTTAATGACATTACTGAAGGCAATATTAAATTTACAAGAACAGCATGACAGTGCCAACTACATATCACTTAGGTTGGGGTCAAATGTGGCAACGATTTAATACAATAGGTTTACACCAGAAAAATGCCTTTGGTGTGCAATGTTGTTCCTGAAAACCAGACCCTAGGGGTACTTTGAGAAAAAGCCATTAGGATGATGACATTCTCACATTAAAAGGGGGATTAGGTTCTGCAAGAGTTAATATGCTCATTATTTCACAAAAAATATACCTCATTATCAAAAATCCTGACATAGTCCAGATTATTTTTAGGCATTCAGCTGGTAAATGACACATTACAGTCTCAATCTGCGCCAGGGGAGGTTTAGGCTGGAGGTGAGGAGAAAGTTCTTCACAGAGAGAGTGGTTGGCCATTGGAATGTGCTGCCCAGGGAGATGGTGGAGTCACCATCCCTGGAGGTGTTCAAGAGGGGATTGGACGTGGCACTTGGTGCCATGGTTTAGATAGTCATGAGGTTTAGGGTGACAGGTTGGACTCGATGATCTTTGAGGTCTCTTCCAACCTTCTTGATTCTATTCTATTCTATTCTAACTGTCCATGCTGCTCTAGCTAATGCTGCCGAAGCTTTGAAGAAGGTGTTTGTCTGGTTTTTGTTTGCTTTTGTTGGTTCTGTTTTGTTTTTAATTGAACACAAAAGACAGTGACTATTCAACTGATTTTTTTGAGGAGTTCATTGTCCCATAGCAACATGCTGTTATTTTTTTTTTTCAGACTTTGGCCTTTCTAGCTAGGTCTAGCCTAGACACTGGCAAGAACTGCAGACCAAATATCCAGTCCTACATAATCTCCAACACACAATCACTCGTTCATATTTTTACAGCCAGTAGTGTTTTCATTCTTCTTTCCCTTGTCTATATTTTTTCCCCCTCTGGCAAAATTCTAGTCCTTTAAGCCACATGCTTCACATCTGTCTTGACACTGAGTGGAAATGATTAGAGAAGATTACAGTTTATCCTCCAAATGCTTTTATTTTTTTCTTTCCACCTGCCATTCTTCCAGGAATATTTGACTGCCTCTCATGACTACTCTTCAGGTCTATTATCATATTCTCTCAGCAATACACCAAGCTTTCTGGTAACCCCACCATGCAGCAATTGCATGGAGTTCTAGACCCATACACTGTAAGACAGGTGAAATATTTTACTCTTAAATTGAATTTAAAAAATAAGACTTCTTTAATTTCAATACTTCAGGATTTCATCCTGATTGGTCAGAGTTATTTCAATTTGTATTACTACATGTTTAATAAAGTTGTATAGTAGCCAAGTAGTAGCCAATAGTAACCAAGTAAGAGGAAGGCAGAGAGGTTGAGCAAATAAGAATTCTGTGCTCAAATCACAAATTTTGATACGCATTCTGCACAAGTGGTTAAATGCATCAACTTCTCCAGTGCTTGTCTAAGTTAGGGCTCACATAAATTGAAAAGCGGCTAGTATTTTAATAAGTTTTCAATTTTTTAGGTGGCTACATGAAAACTTGTTCCCCTATTTTATTGAATAATTTTCCCTATTTTTTTCATCATTTTTCCCTTTCCTTCCCTTCCCTTCCCTTCCCTTCCCTTCCCTTCCCTTCCCTTCCCTTCCCTTCCCTTCCCTTCCCTTCCCTTCCCTTCCCTTCCTTTACCTTCCCTTCCTTTCCCTTCCCTTCCCTTCCCTTCCCTTCCCTTCCCTTCCCTTCCCTTCCCTTCCCTTCCCTTCCCTTCCCTTCCCTTCCCTTCCCTTCCCTTCCCTTCCCTTCCCTTCCCTTCCCTTCCCTTCCCTTCCCCCTCTTTTTTCTCTTTTCTTTTTCTTTTTTCTTTTTCATCCTTTTCCTTTTCATCCTTTTCCTTTTCATCCTTTTCCTTTTCCCTTTCTTTTCTTCTCAGATCTACAGGGAAAAAGAATATGTCACATTAGTTGAAGTTCCTCAACTGACATAAAACATGGTAAATCAAATAGTGTATTTCCACTTCATGAGACAAAGGTAGGTAGAGGTAGGTAAGACATGGGAAAATTCAACTTTCTGTAGTTTTCAAATAGATTATGGATATCTCTGCTGGCCACTGCGTTTCATACAGTCCATAGTCATTGAATAACAGGTTAGTATTGAGCTCTGGAAATCAGCTGATCCAACCTCATCCTTCTCAGTCAAAGCAGAGATGACTTAGAATGGGTTTTTTTGTTGATAAACTGTTTACCACATTTTGGGTGGATTCAACTCCCCTAACTGAAATACCTTGATTCATTTTCCCCCACATCAGCATGTAGTGCCACTGGAGATTCCTTAGGTATTTAAGAAGTCTACATGGTGCTATGAGATCAGAGTACTGATGGGAAACTACTACTTCCTATAGAGACAGGTGGGAGATGCCACAAGGGGCATTTGACAGCAGTGAATGAGGAAATGAACTATTACCTTCCCATCTAAAATTTACACCCCTGAGACTGGATAGGGTTTTCTAAAAGTCAGCATAGATCCTATGTGAGTTTAGGTCCCTGTGTGAAATGTAAACATCTATGCTGTGCATGTCTAAATTTGGACTTCTCAATGTGTCTGAAATGGAAACTGAATCCTACCTATAACTCTGAGATGGATAAAACAGTAAGTATTCCATAGACATTCATTTTCTTGGGCCAAACTAGATAAAACAATATGCACTGAGAAGGAGAGCCATGTACTGATTACATTTGTGAAAACAAAAACAGACCAAGAACAAAATGTTAAATCAGAAAACATATTGTATGAATATATATATGTGAATCTGAAACATACATGTTTATATGTATATATTAATTCAAAAACATTTTTGGTATGCAGCTGAACTTTTGATTCTACCCCTTCATTAATGTCTAACTGCCTACTGAGTGCCTTTTTGCTTGCTTCTAAATTTTCACTACCTATTCATCCTACAGAATGCAACCTGTACACATGATTAATATAAAAATTACTAAAGCAGTTCTCCTCATCTTTACATGCCACTACAATGCCCCATCATTAATATTCAAAGTTCCTTGTTTTAAGCCAAATTCTTATTACTTAGGGCACAACTTCTAATCACAAATGTTTCTTTTTTTTTTTTTTCATTTGGTTGCTTTATTCTTTTAAAGATGGAAGATTTGAAATGTCCGAAAAGAAAAAAAGACAAGTCTGTGCATATTTGGTTTAGTGTCTTATTTTTAGATTGTCCTATTAATCATGAAGTTCCTGAGTGTTCTTAGAAGCACAATCTACCTTTACAATGAGAGTGCATTGATCATGTCACAGCTGGAGGTTATATTCTGTATAAATACTGGATGGGGGGAGGGGGCATGTCAGCAATTTTGGGATAGTTTTAGTTTTGTCTCTGTTACTGTGAACACAGTGAAAGCAACAGAGAAGTTGACACCATTCAGGAAGATTGTCAGTCTTCTGTTAGCAGTAGAAAAGAAGACTGGGTCAGCATAATAAATATTTCTAAGATAAGGAGATGGGTAGTATTGTCAGATTTAAACAAGAAAGCTGTGCTAAAATCCTTTATTTATATCTCTCTCTTTTTTTTTTTTTTATCTCCTGAGTCAGACACTTGGGAAAATCTCTCTTCTTGCACCCAGACAAAACTGAAATCTTTGTTAACTCAATTTCAGTATGAAGCTGTTTTCATAGTTTTCCTATTTGCATGCAACAGGGTGTGAAAATTCAGGTTTGTTCCTTATCTCTGACCACCTTGAATGTCAAGAGTGAAATTCAGCTTTACCTTTTGGTTGCTGGCCATCTGGGGAAATTGCCTAAGAAGGTTGCTTTATAGTGCTTTTAAGTTATTATAGGCATGATCTTGAATGTGTATCAATGAGAAAGACCTTCAAACTGCAAATATGATAAGAATCCAAATACCTACAGAAGATAAACAGTCATTTAGTGCTCCTAATTCCTGTAAATTCCAAAGTTGTCATTGCAAAGTCTTTTGAATGAACCTCAAATTTTAAAATGGATCATACCTGAGCAGAGAGACACTTAGAAACCAGGAAAGAGCTAAAGCCATGTGATCTGATGCTTTAAGCTGACATTTTATGACAGGGTTATATTTCCTTTGGCTACAGGAAGCTTTGTATATGAAGAAGTGGAAAGCAATAAGTCAGTCCTGAGAAATAAACTGTTCCAGGAATATAATAAACTCTACTTACCCAGCTGGTCTCAGAGAGCCTGCTAGCACCTTTCTCTTCCTGTTGGAGTAAGTAACATCTGTTTCTTAAGTGAAAGCATATAAAGAGAAAGAGCAAATGTAGCTATTCACAGAGACATGCAGGTGAAGGAAGTGATTTATTATACTTCATACAGACTGTTTCTGCTTCAAAAACAAAAGCAGAGCCTAAATGGGCTTCTGTTAAATTATTTGTATTTGCTGCTGCTTTTTTTTTTTTCTTTTTTTGCTTGGGATGGAGCAAAATTTGTAGTAGTTTTATTAAAGTACAATATGAAAATAAAGGGTAGAGAAAAATCTAATCAGCAGAGTGAATGAAAACAGACCTCATTAAAAAAATCATTAATAAAGGGGCTCCTGTTCTTACCACAAGACCTTCTTGACTTCAAGGATTATTTTTGCCAAAATAATTTATACTTGTTCTATAGGACTTGCTGCTGGATTGTTTAGGTACATAGAGGTTGAGGAGTTGGGGTGTGTTCAGTGGGAATAACAAACCAGCTCTAGCGAAACTTCCTATGAAATGCTATGTACAAGATACTGCTTCTCAAATTCTGTATTCAGGTTCCTGTCTCATCTTGTGAAAAGTAATTGCTTGACAACAGCACTAACTGAAGTTTTAGAAATTATCATTAATATGAGTTTAACTCAGCAAGGCTGCACCATGATAAAGGTATAACTTAATAGGGGTAAAACCAGCTAAATACAGCTCTCTTATTTTCCCTGACCCCAAAAGATGTAAATTGTTGACTAAATACAGTATGAGTCTCCCAAACTTCAGGACAAAGACTAACAAACAAAACATTAAAATTCTTCTATGAAAATGATTTGAAATTCTATGTTCAAGTAAAAAAACTAACCATAAGAATAAAGTAGCAGAAGCACAAAAAACAGAATCTGAACAAAGGATAGGAAACAGCATAAATTTTATAGAGGTCACACTTAACAAATCTAAATAACTTCTTATAGGAAATAAAAATAAAAACTAAAAAAGTCGAAGTAGCAGATGTAGTCAGCATTTGAACTTTAAGAAGGCATTTGATACAATTCTCACTGGTGTAAGTGGTTTGGATAATGTGATATTGATGAACAAATCCCATCTGGTTGAAAACATTGCTTAGAAATTAAGGACAAATTATAGATGATCCTAGATTAAGTAGCAAAACACTGACAGATGAAGTGTTAAAACACTGCTAGCATTAAATCTACCTAATTACTGACCTCATAGGGAATGCGTAAAAAGGTGATCAAACGTGCATGTGATATGACAATCAAAAAAGAATGAACAAATTAAGCAAGTTGTATTGTCTCTTCAATGTGACAGTCTCCAAGCCAGTTTCTGTATTTTGCAAAGAAAAGCACGGAGATCCAGACAGGGATCCTGAGGCACTCTTTCAACCTGCAAAAGGCTCAGATTTAGAGGCTCTAAATCAGCTATTAGAAGGACCAACAGAAGAACATTTTTGTGCTCCAGATCCTGCTCTAGGATCCTGGTCTGGCATGATAATGGTTGTCTCAGTTCCACCTTCAGTCTGGAGCTTTGAACACAACTCATAGAAAAATGTCATTGAAACGTTACCAGAAAAAAAAAAAAAAAAAAAGATGAACCAGCATTTCCTCTTTTTCTTTTTTTTTTTGGTCAAAAAATTCAAAACTTTTTTAATTGCTAATTCCTACCAGACTAGCAAGACTATATATATGCTAAAGGTGAACATTTATCTAATTTTTAATTGAATTTTCAGTATCACATGAATACCATCTAGTTCACACATTGCAAGCATATTTTGAAGCAATGTTATTTCCACCAAACTAAGCAACAGAAACTCAAGAAAACAAATCAAAACCCATGGATCATTCACTTCAGTTCTTGTTTACATTTTTAGGAAAATTTAACAGCTTCTCCAAAGAACTTTCTGTCAGTTCTATTCAGTTGAGGTTCTCATCAGAAATTTCTCATGATCTTGTTTAGCCAAAGAGCAAAATCAATACTTTATATTCATCTCTCTGATCCGTTAACCTGAAAACAGTAAGAAGTATTTTTCTTCATATTTTCTGCGTTCTTTAATTCTTTAGTCTATCCTTCATTTTTCTTTTTCTATTCTAGTATATCATCAGAATGTCCTTTCAATATTGTTCACACCATTTTCAAAGAATTCATTGCTATCTTTAGCTGAACTCTCCCACAGACACAAATTAAACAGTTGATGTTACCAGAACAACACATTGATCTACCTCTTTTCTCCAGTTTTGTTTGGACTGAAATGGTGATACCATTTTATATGCCGTTTCCTATAACACCTCCTCTGTTACCTTTCCCTCGGTAACAGTAGGCAGCATCTTTACGTCGGCTGTTCAAGCCCATCCTTTTTCTGGATCTGGATCTGGACAGGTGGGCCCATGACAAACTCATGACTTTCAACAAGACCAAGTGAAAGGTCCTGCATCTGGGTCAAGGCAATCCCAAGCACAAATACAGGCTGGGCAGTGACTGGCTGGAGAGCAGCCCTGAGGAGAGGGACTTGGGGGTGCTAGTGGACAAGAAGCTCAACATGAGCTGTCAATGTGCACTTGCAGCCCAGAATGCCAACCAGATCCTGGGCTGCATCAAGAGAAGTGTGGCCAGCAGGTCAAGGGAGGTGATTCTCCCCCTCTACTCAGCTCTGGTGAAACCCCACCTGGAGTACTGCGTCCAGTTCTGGAGCCCCTATTACAAGAGGGATATGGACATGCTGGAACGTGTCCAGAGAAGGGCCACCAGGATGATCAGGGGGCTGGAGCACCTCTCCTATGAGGACAGACTGAAAGAGTTGGGGCAATTCAGTCTGGAGAAGAGAAGGCTCTGCGGAGACCTTATTGTGGCCTTCCAGTATCTGAAGGGGGCCTACAAGAAAGCTGGGGAGGGACGTTTTAGGATATCAGGTAGTGATAGGACTAGGGGGAATGGAATAAAGCTGGAAGTGGGGAGATTCAGGCTGGACGTGAAGAAGAAGTTCTTCACCCTGAGAGTGGTGAGAGCCTGGAATGGGTTGTCTAGGGAGGTGGTTGAGGCCCCATCCCTGGAGGTGTTGAAGGCCAGGCTGGATGAGGCTCTGGCCAGCCTGATGTAGTGTGAGGTGTCCCTGCCCATGGCAGGGGGGTTGGAACTAGATGATCCTTGTGGTCCCTTCCAACCCCGACTGATTCTATGACTCCATGATCTTATCACCATATTCATCATGGGCCTTCTCTAGGTTTTACATCCAACATATGTCTGTCCTCAAAAGTGCTGCTGTCATGAAAGGCTCTCACCATCGCTACTGCAACAGACATTTATTTATGTCTATAAAACATACTCATGCTTTGCCCACTCCAACCCCATTAAAAAAAAAAATTGCCATGACTGTCAAATCCTTACAAGTTTTATATTGACCTAATAGTTCAGAGTCTCAAAACTTGCCTGGGTTTGCCTTGCTATAAATGCTGTAAATGCCTTGCTATAAATTTAGCTGTAATAACTGTTGCCGTGTTTAAGTGAATAGTGGCTATCTGTGGCAGTTCAGGCTGGGTGCCTCCTGTTACTGCCACATAAGCTACACCTCTGGTGTCCCGAGTGTCCAACCCAATAAGGTGGACACAGGAAACAGCGTATTTCTACCCAGAAATCCTGCCCCCTATAAATCCATCTGCAAAGTCATTCTCTTTTCCTTTCCCTCTCTGCTCCTGTGGGAGATGCTCTCATATCGGGTAACGGTGGGGGAGTATCTCAAGGCCTCTTAGACCTGTCTAGGACTAATGCCAGGAGGAGAAGGTGGGGGGGGGTGGGGGGGGGGGGGGGGCAGGCAGTCTCAGACCTGGCCAGCCTGAGACTAGCCTAGCAGTGGGAGGGGAAAGAAAGAGTGCTGGGGATTTGGGTATACCCTCAGGTGGGAGAAGGGAAGAATTGGGAACCTTTGGGTGTTATGTAAGAGGCTCTGTATGCTTTGGGTTATTCTTGTCACTATGCTTTGTAGTTTTTGTAGTTTCACCAATTGCTTTTCCATTTAAACTTTCCATCACTCTCCAATCCATTTGTGTGAGTGTCATTCTTTTGTCCCTCTCGGGGCAAGAGAGGATCTGTCTGGCCTCAAATCATTACACTATCCTGGTTTAGTGTAGTTCTGAAAATAAAATGCATGCTAAAGGGATAACGAACCTAAGTCATCACTTCCAAAAAATCAACACTTTAAATTCATTTAGGAGAGCTGGCTGTTATGCAACTTTTAACTTTAATTGAGATCAGAAGAAAAAATTAGTCTATGGTGACTTATAAAAAGTGTCAAATGGACTGAATATTGCAATGCTGTTATTAATGTAACTGTACCACTAAAAATGTCAGTTGTTTGTTTTTTTTTTTGGAGGGGTGGGGTTGTTTTTGGGTTTTGTGGGTTTTTTTGTTTGTTTGGGGGGGGGTTTGTTTGGTTTTGGTTTTTTGTTGTTGTTGTTTGGTTTGTTGTTTTCTTTTGTTTTGAATGATAAAATTTTAACTGTATTATATGCATGGTAAATTTCCTTTTACGAACAAGATTTTTCAGTGTAACATAATAAGCCTCTGGAATATCTTAGCAACTTGAACATCATCACTGCTCTGTATGTCCCTTGATTCATTCTTCACTCTTTCTGTCATCAAGAGTGATGATCTTTGCTCCTCAAACCCTTTCTCTTAACCTTACACTGTGATAGTGATAAGTGATAGGAAGCAAAGTTTTATAGAATTCCAAAGTTTTTCACCTTTTCCATAGCTGTAGGAAAAAATATTATTGTACTCATCCCTCCCAATATTTTTTTAGGACATAGAAAGAATACTGATTAACAACAGACAAATCTTCTCAATTCCTCTTTATGACACTTTTTTTCTCTGAAGCATGCTAAAATTTTTCAGTGCTATATGACTGGTTTATACACACCAATGTCTTTCTGAGTATTATGTCCTCTTCCATAGCCTGTATCAACAGGCCAACTTATATCTGTATTCTGATCTGCCTTAGTGAGGACTGTCTATTGTTGTGTTTGTCTAAGACCTACACAATCCTGGTAAGTACCTTGTATTTCCATTCACTATACCTATGTCTCTCCCACTAAGTAAAAGAGGGAATAGGAGCTGGTTCCTGGGCCTCAAGCCAAATAACACCAACTGGTGTACTTACACAGATCAGAACAGGAGAACTTTTACTGGTTCAAAAAAGAGAAGAGAATAAATACTTTAAGTAAATCAAGTATTTAAGATTATTTCGTGGGTCTCTCTTTCTTAAAAATACAGATGTACCCTCTCTCATGGTAGAAAGAATAATTATAGTAACATGGAAGGGACCATTCACTTCCAATTTCAAGAAATGTTCTCTTTCTGCCTTGACCTTTACAGAATGGAAATTTAGAAATAATCAGTGACATAGCTCCTACTACCTTCTAGATTCTTTTCTACATTTTCTATAGCTTTTCCAAAATTCTTGTGATCATTTGCTTTCTGAGTTTAAATATACAGGTAAGAAATTTAGTAATTCAATTTCAGATTTTTTTACTGCACAATTATATCTATTAGCAAATGACTATATATGTTACAGGGTTTTTTTAATGCTGTTCAACAGGATGGTCTGTTCATAAGGAAATAAATAATTTTTATGTACTTTCTGTGATGACAAACGCAATTCAAAATATTCTGGTGAAACAGAAGTTAACCACATGGTTAAAGGTTTAAATAGTTAAGTGTTCATTCAGAGAAATTCATCTTTGCATTTAGAAGGTTTTGGCTTTGAGCTTCTAGAGGCTATTATCGGTCTAATTTGTTTTTAAATGTCTTCCCAGAAAGTAGTTAAGAACAATCAAGAAGTATAACTGAAGCACTGGACAAAGATATTACTGTCAATTACAATTTAAGAAGCACAGCAATTTAATGGATATAAAGAAAATAACCACAGTACCATACAGTGATAACTTCCTTCAAACATTTCAGTAAAGCCTCTGAACTACTAACAGAAGAAGGCCATTCAAGTGAAACACATTAAATATGTATTATACAAAAACGGATCAAGGAAAAATTGCTCTTCTGAGTCCATCCTTAATCCCATTTACTTTGCAAAATACAGTACAGGAAAGCAAGAAAGGCTCCACATGTGGTATTGCATAGCATTCCTGAACTCCTTCAAGGGGGTAATGGAAACTTTCAAATAAAAGGAATTAGACAGGAGTCATACAGAGCCATAGAGGGTCTTCTTGTTATTAGACCAACCTGCAATACAGATGATTTTAAATAATCAACAGGTTGGGAAAAAAGTTTGAAATAATAACAGGAAGAAATTAATCCAAATGCAACATACCTACCCTTTCTGAAAGCAATAAAAACCTCATTATTTTGTTACCTTACGTTTCCTCTTGGAAAGTTTAATGTAAGTGCAAGTTTGGGGGAAAAACATATTTGGTTCATGGCATGGGTTGGGGGATACATATCCTTGTTCTCACATCTTGTCCTCTTAGGTAGAGTGATGACCTTACCTGTAAGTAAGGGGCAAATTTTACTCTCAAAAGTATACAGAATTACTTGAAATCATCACCTACCTGATATAATCATGGCCAGCTGAAATATGTTTTTATCAATACTGACCTTGAGTCACTAACATCATCTGGACATCTGCATGATTATCCAAGCACATATTTTTGACCTAATAGTGTATATAAAGATATATGACCTCACTGCTGTTTCAAAAATACCAGGAAGAAGATTTAAGGAATAGTTTTATTTTGACATTCTTAGGCTGACCTGAGCAAAGCAAAGGTATGAACTTAGAGGAGTTGACCAGAATTTTCCAGTCAGAGTACTCTAACAGCAGGATCTTCAGTCAATGGTCAGCTTGGGTGTCTTCACCTCTGGCAACTCTCTCTGCTGCACAAAGGCAGAGGAAAGTGAAGCAAAACTTTGGTTGTGCCTTAGTTGAAGTATCACCTTACCATCAAATATTATAGTGAGGACCACTTCAAACAAATGGAAAAGTGTATGGAGACAGTTCATGTAACTAAAGCAATGCTAAGTGCCTTGCTGGGTTAGTTTCCCCTTTATTGTTGTACTGAAGGAGAGCAAGAGCAATAACTTAAAGCACTGAGTGATAGAAAAGGAAGATTTATCTCCTCTCCCCTACTTTACAAGCAAGCCTCCAGGCCAGCCATAAGCAAACAGGAGCTGTTCAGCTTTACTAATGATTCTAGCTATTTGTCTGTGACCACGCATGTGTCCTATGCACCATAAAAGGTCAAAAGAAACACTTAAAGCTCTGAACATGAAACAATGCACTCTTCCATTCTAAACATACTAAAAGTACCTTTCAATATTGGGTTTCCTTTGACCATCATAGGTTCAGAGTGTTTTCTTCTTACAATGATCAGGAATAAGCTACAATCCCTTTTTGGTAATACTCACTCTAGATCTTAATCATCTATTTATACAGACATTTCCTCTTTACAAATAAATGTAGAGTGAAACAGAATAAATATTCATTTAAAACCCAAATGTTTATGTTTTGGAAAATGCCTGTTTACTAAAAATTCTTCAAACAGAATGATATTCTCCAGCTGTAGGGAAGGTTTTCATTAAAATGCTTTTATATTCACTACATTCACTACTATATCAGTGACCCTCTGTTGGGTAATGAGTTAGAGTTTCAGGTTACACAAAATCCTTCCTTCTATCTCTAACAGGAAGGCTGTGGTGGTGTAAATTAGCTGGTTAGCTGATGAAAGGACATGATAACACCACAAGAAATGAAAACCTTACTGATCCTCATATACCCTGCAAAGACAGATATTTCCTTTAGAAAAAGCTTTCTTTAAAGAAACACTTTTATGTCATTCTCAAGAGTACAGTAGTGTGCAAAGTAAAAAGGGCACTTCCTAACTCCTTTGCACTGATTTCTCTGACAGCAGCCTAGAATCCTGTCCAGAGCACAGCCTGGCTGACAGCTAAACTCTAAGTTGATCATTCATACTGGATGCTTTTCACGATTGTTTTCCAAAGACGCTGCCTTCCCAGGCAGTTGAATGACTTCCTACTACCATCACGCTGAAGGAGGGTGACATGCAAAAAGCAGTCTGTCACTTCACAGCTGCTCTGCAAATTTGAAAAATTAGACTAAGAAAGACCCACAGTTGCTCTCTCTCCTTCATGGGCCCACCCAAGTCTCCAAGTCTATCTTCTCCAATTCTTTGATCTTTCTCTTAAACCTATCTCAAAGAGGCAATGTCTCTCAATACCACCCAACATTTAATATTCTCCTCTCTTCTGAGAACCCCAGTCTGTTGTGCAGCATGGGACCCATCACGATACTAGAAGCTGGAATTCATACAATGATTTAAATTATATCTTGCTCATAAAATATTTAAGAGAATGTTACTCATAGAAAGTATTTGGGTTATTTCCTGGAAATGCTATGGGACAATTCTTAAAGCATTTAAGTTATTCATTGTATTTATAAAGTACTGATTACTGAGTTCTTACTTCCACTCTTCATACATTCACATGAAGTCAGCTTTTCCAGTTCCAAACCTAGATTAGTTACAGGCAGAAAACAATAAATAATAAAAACAGGCCTTCTTCCTCTGGCACAGCAACAGCAGCAGTGAAGACAAGCACTTTTTCAAATGAAAGAGGATTTTAGCTATTTTACTTCTTAGTAGAACCAAACTGATGGACGTTTTGAGTAATGATCAACCGATTTTTTTTAACTACAGTATGAGTGGAGGGTAAAATCATGCAATAAGCAAAGAAGTAGAAATTAAAATAACTTTTTGAAATGCTGGTATTACAGGCTTCTATGAAGGAGTAAATTATCGAACTACTAAGTATATGAACTATGTGTAACTATACCAGAAACTCACTTTAGTTACTTACTATTGGTTAAACCATGTTTTACTCCTAGTGAAATCATTAATACCACTGCCCAGAGGGAACAATTCATAAGGGATAATTCTGGCTGTAAAATGTTATGATTTTTCACTTAACATAAAGATTATAAATTAAATTCCTAAAGCAATAAACTAAGGTCTGATTTTTTTCCATTAACGCTTTAGCTATTTTATCTCAAAGTCATTTAGATTCTTCCATTTCCTTTGCATTGCAAGAGGTAATTCTTTGCCTAAAGCATTTACCTCAGACTAACCTTGGGCCCATTCTAATCCAAACTGTGAACAGTTCCCTTTTTTATATCATTTATACTCATATATCTATAATACTATTTTATCAGCCTGTCTTGTGAGTCAGGGCAGAAGAAGGTATTTCTTACTGTTGTTGTCAGAATTTCTCTTTTACATGATTTCTAATGAAATACGTTTTGATTTAAGAAAAAAAATAAATACTTGTATCAAGGATTATGATTTTATTAAAAAAAAGTTGGAGAGTTGGAGTTGCCCTAGGAAATATACAGATTACCATAATCATCCCAAAACTGACAATCTTGATTTAGTTGAGAATCTGAAAGTGAATCCCCTATTTCCTGACCCTCTGGAAGAAGCAATGAGTTAGAACTCCTGAAGGATGCAGACAGATATTGCAAACGGTGAGGACTCCCCAAATGCAGTTATTATATGGACATGGGGCAGGGGAAGAATCATAAATGTCCATTCACTGAGCACAGATTTGATAATTTCTTCCCCTCTCCATGAACAGTCATCATGTCCTTCACAAAAGCATAGCTGTCAGAGAAGTCAGTCAGAAACAACAAATATCTAGCAGCTGGGATGAACGAGATAAAGGCAGTAATTCTCTCTAACTCAGCTTCTCATAGGATGCTCTGCTACTGACTGAGTTTTCCTTCTGTGGATGAACTCCCTTCTGCCAAACGAGGACTACCTCCAAATTCTTCTCCTAAACTAACTGTCAGGAGAGCCATAGTACTGGGTCAAAGTCAGGGCAAGGCAGGGATGACAGTGGCTTCAAATTTAATAGACAGTTTAGACAGTTTCTGAAAGGGGAAGAAACTGTCGCATGTATTGACATGAGGGAGTTGCTGATCAGAGAGCAACAGGAGAAAAAATGCTGCTAAGGTGTATACAGCCTTAGTACAGATTAGTTTGTTTTCTTTGATTTGTTTATTTTTCCGCGATTCCCTTTGTCTTGACCCCCTCTAACTGTCTTTATGGCAGTTCTGGTCATAGCCAGACCTGTTTTAAGTGACCACCCAAGAGACCAGAAAATCTAATTTGCCTTTAAGAATGGTACTTTATACAAAGACAAAAATTAAATGTCCTTGGAAACCATGACATGCAACTTTAAAAGAATTGCTTAATAACAAACAAATGCAACTTTTCAGTTAACTTTTAATTAAACTGTGTGACTGTGTAACAAAAAGCTGGAAAATATTTTTTTTTAAAGGGACTACTAGAATTACTTTTTCCAGAAAATGTTACTCCCTAATAACTTTTCTCTATGGTGATACAAGACAGATACCCTCCAAATAGAGACACTCAAGGTTGTGGGTTATTTTAGGAGTTTTAAGTCTGCACAGATGGTCACCGTACTTGATAGGAAATCTGAAAGCTAAGAAACATAATAATTCTTTTGAGATTTTCATTCTATATTTAAAAATATTCTTAGATCCATGCTATGAGTTGATCAGTGGCTGTAGTGCAGTCATGGTTCCTCTTGGGCAAACATGGCCATATTGCATGTCCTGTCTGAGAAAATAAGAAACCTCCTTATCTTTAACCCCTGGATCTGAAAGGTTAATAATTTAGAACTATAAATCATGAAGAACACGCAAAATATCGTGTTCCTGTTTTATGTTAACAGGCAAACACTGAGCATAAGTGCTACATGCTGGGAATTAATACTAACCAGTTTATTATTTCCTTTTGAGGAAATATTCATCCTTTCAAAAAACATTTGTGGTGTAGAAAAAACATTCCTAAAATATAAATTATTCTAATAACTTACTCAAAGAAAATAAAACATTCTTTGTATAACTGAGGTTGATTAAGATCAAGCTTCTACTACTCATCAAAGTTCTTCCTTCAAGAGTTTCTGGATTTTTACTGTAAACCTGAAGACTTACATTTTTGGTTATTTACTGTAACCTATGGAGTTTTTCCTCTTCTAATTAACAAAGCCAGTACCTGCTCGAGATTGTCCCTTAAATCCCCTTTACTATGTCCCTTTCATTCTCCTTTTACCTATTACAAACTGACATTTCAAGTGGGCTCCTTCCTGATCTCCGTTTTATGGGAGGAGTAGAGATTGCAATCAAGTAAGTGCAAATCACTTCAGGGGCCTGACTAGACTATGGAGCTATCGGCTCTAAAAGATCACTTGTGTGTGGCTTGTGCTTCCAGCAATGGGTAAAATGCATCTTTAGGGTCTTGTACCAAACAGTTCTTGTAATGAGCAAAGTAGCGATTGGAGGATTGGAGTTGTGCTTAAAAACATCAAAAAAATTCTTTGTGTTTACATCTCCAAATTTAAACGTAAGGACCCAGAAGAATCAGTAAATCTCTGGTGTCCTCTGTTCTTGGATAATCTGTAAAAAAAAAAAAAAAAAGTGGGGGGAGGGTGTGGAGAGTGTGGGATGGAAATAAGAGATCACACGCCTCTTATTTCACTGCTAATTTGGGAATCTATTGTCTTCTAGAGTTTTTTTCTCTTAACTCATATTCATCTTCTCACTGTTAGACTAAGGCATGAATTAGGAAGTATAGCTGCTCTTAGGCAAGTTTTTTAAGACTGAGATCAATTACTCTCTTTGCATACTATACATTTACTGTAAATGCTTCACAGCCTAGACCCCAGAGGCAGCCAGCTCAGTTACTGTGGAGACATAAATGCACGCAGGAAAGGGATTAGGTGCTGATTGATACAGACAGTCAATTAGTACTTCAAAGGGAAGCTGACTCGTTGTTTTATACACACAGAACATGGGATAAAGGATTGTAGTTTGATGTCTTGTAATCTCTGTTACTTCAGGGTTGACCAGGACAGCATGATATTGGAAGGCTTCTCGGAAGTTAAAAGAGTCCCGCATTGATCCCTAATGGAATGGAAACACTAAGAGAAACAATGACATTGTGTGATCTGTACACACTAGCTTTCCTAAAGTATTTCAGGCTGCACTGACTCTCTGGGACTGTCTGTTCAAGTCAAAAGTATTCTTAATCTCTGTGATGTGCTGATCAAACCTTGAACTGTCAGGTCACATTATTTCCACAAAACCAGTTCTATTTATGATTAATTAAATTTTCTTCTTGTTGCATACAGTCTTTATAATATATAATTCCTTCATTGTGAAGTGATTGAGAGTATGGACCCAATCCTTAAAATAAAATAAAAATTTATTTCAGTACATGTTATGGCTATGGTTAGATGTATTAAGGAAATAATAATAAAAAAACCCCAACCAACTGAAAAAAAATACCAAAACCCCCACAAAAATCTAAGTGGATAACAAGTAAACCAATATATTGTAAAGGAACAGTTTTACTCATGGTGACTATATAACTACAGTTTCATTATGTACATTGGATTCAAAATTTTTGCCTTTAGAAGGACTGATTATATGAAAGTGTCCTGGTTCTGCTGGGACAGAATCCCAGGCCATCCGTGGCCTGAAGGCTTATTAGCAGCTTAGAGTCAGAGAGGACAGCTGACCTGCACTGGCTCACAGGTGTATCCCATACCGTACCCATACCAGACAGCTTTGCAATACACTGATGTTTGTGGATATGTTTTCAAGTTTTGGTGTCTGTTCTTCTCAAGGTAGCAAAGCATTAGATTAGTAAGTACCTACAAACAACAGTTAAGAAAACATTTTGTCTTATATATTTGGTACAATTGGTAAGGAATACAAACAATAAGTGGAATTATTCAAGGATGTGACAGCTATAAATATGATAAATTATTCATGTTATTTTATTGTTCCAAATGTTCTTTTGTTTCTTCTTGTTTCTCCTTTTTCTTCTCCTCCTTCTTTGCCTTTTGTTAAAAATCGTGAAGTCCTTTCTTTGCCTATGCTAATTATGTTAGGTCTATTTGTTCTTTCTTTTCTCCAAGCTAATTGCAAGGGAATATCCAAATTAGACTAAGAGCAAAAAAAAGGAGAACACAATCTAGAACAGATCTTTAGGGTCATCGAAATTTAAAATTTCAATTGAAGCCTTTAAGTAAGAAGGGTAGGAGTGATAGATTCATCCTACCTAACTTCACATGATTAAAATTTAGATATCTTTATGTGAGTCTCTCTGCACTAAAATGAAAGGAATTGGTCTCCTAAGTGCTAGGATATCTCCATTTTATCAGACATTCTATCACAATCTGATTTCTATGAAATTCATATAAAGTAAATGAAGTTAATAATTAAATGAAATAAATTACCCTCCACAGAGTATTTCTGAACTGCCTATAGAACAAAGTAGTCTCTTTCTGAGTTGCTTGTCAGAAAAACTACAATAAGCTTTTTATTCGTTTCCTATTTTGTGTGCTGAACAACAGAGATTTTTTAGAAACTCCAGATACATTATGTGTAAGAACTGGTTGCAGATTGCTCATAGGATGTTTTCAAAGTGTGATTAAACAAATAACTGTATTAAAACAATTTTCATAGCCTTGGCATCGTTTTGCTCTAAGCATGCTGAACATTGGTGATATTGTTTTGCTGTGACGTACGTGTGCTCCCATCAACTCTTCCAGCTTACTTAGGTTTTCTCCCTTTGAAACTCTGTAAAAACTAACTTCCCTTTTAGTTCATAGTTCACAGACATGACATCCTAGCAGTTTCCATGTCTTCATGTGCATATTTTCTAGCCTAGCCTAGAGGAAACTATTCCTCAGTGTAACAGCCAAAGTGATACTACAGTGCAGATAAGGTTGTAAGAACTATACCCTAGAATGCCAAGAAAAGGAATAGAGTTTTTGATGTTTTCTGGTTTTCAGTTGCAAAGTCACATTGTGAGTGAATTATGTTACTGGGTTTTGTTTCTGTCACTATGTAATAGTATAACTTGGAATTTTAATTGCTTCCAAATCCTACCTTACCTGTATCCAGTGCCAGTGCTGTGATAGCACTGTGATAACATGTTCTAAAGGGCAGAAACAAATGAGCACCTTTTCACTGATGAAAAGCTAAAATGTACATCAGCGTTCCTCTTGTAATGTTGAGATCAACTGACAAAGATTTATACCTAGAAGATAGAACTCACTATACAACACAGAAACAACTCTTGAAGTACATAGTTCAGCCAGTTCCTGGAATGACTACTGAAGCTCAAGAATTATTCAACTTTCACTATATTTATCTCCATTTGCAACAAATGTTATTTTGTTTCTCTTTCATCCTCATTTATTTAGCACAGAGGTCTTCTGAAAGGGGAGAACAGTAAGGTGTGGTGAAATGTCTGAAAGTAATAGTTTTGTGTGTGACTTCAAAAAGAAAGAACATTTTTTTAAAAAATCTTGGGAAAAAAATGGATATAATAGCAAAATAAAGTGAGACGATCAAATCTGACACATGAACAAGAATGAATATTTTTTGTGGCAACTCTTAGATTAAGAAATAGTACTAGAAAGTGCAAAAAACCCAGAATGCCTAGAATTATGAAACTGCTGACAGTCTCTCACTTAGTTCAACAAAAATATTTTTGGTGATCTAATTCTACTATGATACGTGCCTGAATTTCCTATATTGCTCTGATAAACCCACCTGATTCCCACAGTTCTTACAGTAGCTGTGCCAGGAGATAATAAAATATACCAATATCACAGCAGTATCACTGGGCCTACACTATGATGGAGAATACTATGTAAACACTCACACTGCAGTGCCATCTCAGTATGACTTTCATCTTCCATTCTGCATTGATGTGTACATGCCAAACAGTCCCTCTTCATTTCTTTCAGTCCATGCAAACAATGTCTACACTGCTAAAACACCCCAATGTAGGAAAGACATTGCCTAACTTTTCACACTGCCACACCATCAGCCTTCTCTCTCATCCCTTCCTTGGGCTGCTAGCTTCCAAAATGCAGACTGAACAAAACTACATAAAATGATCAGGCCCACTTAGCAAACTGGTCTCCTTAAAAGTGTCTACACTTACCAACTTACATCTGTTTTGTTTCACTTCTATTCTGTCCGTCTCTACAGGGAACACTAAAACACAGCTTCAATCAAATCCTCTTGCTACTCTTTTCCATGATGCAAAGAGATGTAAGTGCCTAAATTTCACCTAAAAATTAAATTGAAACCAAGAATTCTTACCCAATATATAATTAAAGTAATTTAAGAGGATGCTAGTAGTGCTTTTCTGAATCCGAAGCAGTGTCAAGCAGGAGTTTTCAAGTAAGAAATAAATGGTGGTGAGATGTCCATTAGTATGATATTAGTACAATGCCTAAGATGCCTGCTTCTACCCACAGGCTTTGTTGAATGCTGCTCTCCTGAGAGAATTTCAAGTTTGTATAATATTTTGATAGAGGATTCTGTTGAAAGTCTGTTTTGCCTGGATGATACGTTTCTCATTTCAGTCAGTTGTTCTAAACAACTTTGCTTATTTTCTGAACAGGATCAGAGGTTATCTCACAACACATAAGGACCATCAGCCCTTCTGCCGCAGACCGCTATGCCCAGCAACATCTATCTTATCCATCAGTCTCATGGCAACTTGACTAAGATTCCAGTTGGATAGTTTAAGAATTTATCTTTTGTTTTCCTCTTCTGATACAAAGGAGGGTCTATACCAAAAGGCAGCTGCTTCAAAGTCAGAGAAGCATTTATCTCCTCATTGTTTCATTCTTTCTGTTCCCAATGCTCTGTAAAAAGCCATATTGTCCTGCGTTTGTAGCATCATTGAGGATTCCAGCCTCTTATAATTTATAATCCTACATTAGTCCTCGTGAGTTCTTCACTGTCTAAAACCTTTATCTATACACCTCACATCAACTGATGTTTCTAGGAAGACTAACAGAGATATGATTAGATAAAATCATGTTTCTCTCTTCACTCCACTGAAAAAGTAAGTAGTGATGCAAGCACATTTCCACAAAATCAATTTCTGTCTATTAGAAGAGTTGTTCTTATTCATTGGTAGTATCTGT
Organism: Indicator indicator; assembly: GCF_027791375.1. Classification (NCBI taxonomy): domain Eukaryota; kingdom Metazoa; phylum Chordata; class Aves; order Piciformes; family Indicatoridae; genus Indicator; species Indicator indicator. The sequence continues at coordinate 48,419,983 of NC_072010.1, read as the reverse complement.
TGTTTACTATTTAAAAGTAATTTACTTTAGTCAACAGTGTTCTCACCTTAAACCAGCACAGTTTTTTTTTGGAAAAGATACTGAGGAAGATTCACAGAAAAGATACAAATGCAATCATTAAAAATACATTTAATATTTTAGTCCAGTTAGCACAACAGTGAGTTTCTGTTAAAAGCACAAACAGGTAAACTGGGAATTCTTATTTACTTCCTAAAGTGTTCACGATATTTCTTTGTTACTCATGGGTTCTGTTGAAGATACCATCCCTGCCGCCACATAGGCTAACAGTGTAAAATTAGGGAAAGGCACACTGGAGTGACAACTGTTCCGGCTCTTCATGAAATAATTTAGGCTTGAAGGCCCTGCATTTATGCAGTGTTAACTGCCTGAGTCTACATTAATTTGTGAGTCTCAAAACTGTGCTAAATTCTGTGAAGGATATGACCTTAGACATGTAAATACTTTTCTATTTTTTTTAAGTCTAACATTCAGTTGTCCTTTTATTCATTATATCCTTGGTTTGATTACTGATGTGTCGGTGTGAGCTGAAATTCCCTCCCCACCGACAATAACCAGGCTAGCCCAGTCTGGAAGCAAATGAAAAGCTGTATCTGCGCAACACTCTGAATTTAACCTCTCTCAGCCAAAGTTAGATTTCTTTGTGGAATGCACTGAAATTCACCATTTTCTTGCATCACCCAATAGGTGTGACCAGGACCTTCAGCAGAAACCACCCCTCGGACAGGTTTGGCCTCTCCTGAAGGAGAAAATACCCAAACAGTTTTGCCTAACAGATTCTTTTCTCTGATAACAGGAACTCTATCACCTTCTTCCTTTCGCAACAAATCTGATTGGGCAGGTCCAGCTCGATTCACTGAACCTCTACTATTCACCAACCAGGTTGCTTGTGCTAAATGTTTCTCCCAGTTTTTCAAAGATCCACCCCCCATGGCTTTGAGAGTGGTTTTCAGCAAACCGTTGTAGCGTTCGATCTTCCCTGCAGCTGGTGCATAGTAGGGAATGTGGAATATCCACTCGATGCCGTGCTCTTTGGCCCAGTTTTTTACAAGATTGTTCTTGAAATGAGTTCCATTGTCCGACTCAATCCTCTCTGGAGTTCCGTGTCTCCACAGGATTTGTCTCTCCAGACCAAGAATGGTGTTACGTGCAGTTGCATGAGGAACTGGATAAGTTTCCAGCCATCCAGTGCTTGCCTCTACCATAGTCAGCACATACTGCTTACCAGATCGAGAACGAGGTAGAGTGATGTAGTCAATCTGCCAGGCTTCACCATACTTGTACTTGGACCATCGGTCACCGTACCACAAGGGCTTGATCCGCTTTGCCTGCTTAATAGCAGCACAAATGTCACAGTCATGGATGACTTGTGTGATAGCATCCATGGAAATGTCAATGGATCTGTCACGAGCCCATCGGTAGGTTGCATCTCTGCCTTGATGTCCTGACGAGTCATGGGCCCACCGAGCTAAGAACAGCTCACCTCGGTGTTTCCAGTCAAGATCAGGATCAGGATCAGAGTTTGTGTCCACCTGGGAAACTCTTGCAGCTAGATCTGCCTGATGGTTGTGTTGTTGTTCCTCAGTAGCTTTGCTCTTAGGAATGTGAGCATCGATGTGTCTCACTTTCACTGGGATTCTCTCAATGCGAGCAGCAATGTCTTGCCACAGATCTGCAGCCCAGATTGGCTTTCCTTTCCTCTGCCAGCCATTCTTCTTCCAGTCTTTCAGCCAACCCCACAAGGCATTGGCTACCATCCACGAGTCGGTGTAGAGATAAAGCTTTGGCCATCTCTCACGTTCAGCTATGTTAAGAGCTAGCTGGACAGCTTTTACCTCTGCGAATTGACTGGATTCTCCTTCTCCATCTCTCGCTTCTGCAACTCTGCGCGTTGGACTCCACACTGCAGATTTCCATCTCCGCTTGTTCCCAACCAGACGACAGGAACTGTCTGTGAACAAAGCATATCTCTTTTCATCATCAGACAGATCACTGTAAGGAGGAGCTTCCTCAGCACGAGCTACTCTCTCCTCTGGAGGTTTAGCACAGCTTGTGCCTTCTGGCCAGTTTGTGATCACCTCCACCAAACCAGGCCTTTTGAGATTTCCCATTCGAGCTCTCTGTGTTATCAGAGCCATCCACTTAGACCAGGTAGCATCTGTTGCATGATGTGGTGAAGAACCTTTGCCTTTGAACATCCAATTCAGAACTGGCAACCTAGGAGCTAGAAGAAGTTGTGACTCAGTTCCGATCACTTCAGAAGCAGCTTTCACTCCTTCATAAGCAGCTAAAATCTCTTTCTCTGTTGGAGTGTAGTTTGCCTCTGAGCCTCTGTAGCCACGACCCCAGAAACCAAGAGGACGTCCTCGTGTCTCCCCTGGAGCTCTTTGCCATAAGCACCAGGTTGGACCATTGTCACTCGCGGCCGTGTACAGAATGTTCTTAATGTCTGGACCAGTTCGGACAGGTCCCAGACCCATTGCTTGGACTACCTCTCGCTTGATCTGGTCAAAGGCTGCTTGTTGCTCAGGACCCCATTGGAAACTGTTTCTCTTTCGAGTCACATCATAGAGAGGTTTCACAATCTGACTGTATCCAGGAATGTGCAGTCTCCAAAATCCCACTATGCCTAAGAAACGCAGAGTTTCTTTCTTGTTGATGGGATTTGCCATGGTGGAGACTCTGTTTATCACATCCATTGGGATGTGACGGCGACCATCTTGCCACCGCACTCCCAGAAACTGGATTTCTCTGGCAGGTCCTTTCACCTTGTCTCGCTTGATAGCGAAACCAGCTTGCAAGAGAATGTCAAGGATTTTGTTACCTTTCTCGAAGACTTCTTCAGCAGTCTCACCCCAGACGATGATGTCATCGATGAACTGAATGTGTTCTGGAGCTCCACCTTTCTCCAAAGCATCATGGATCACTGCATGGCAGATGGTTGAACTGTGAATCCACCCCTGGGGCAAACGATTGAATGTGTACTGAATGCCTCTCCAGGTGAAAGCAAACTGAGGCCTGCATTCCTCTGCTATGGGAATAGAGAAGAAAGCATTAGCAATGTCTATGGTAGCATACCATTTGGCTTGCTTGGATTCCAGCTCATATTGGAGTTCCATCATGTCTGGTACAGCTGCACTCATGGGTGGAGTTACTTCATTCAAGGCACGGAAATCAACTGTCAGACGTCACTCTCCATTCTGCTTTCTCACAGGCCAGATTGGACTGTTGAAAGGTGAATGAGTTTTGCTGATGACCTTCTGACTCTCCAACTGACGAATCAAGTTTTGAATGGGCACCAAAGAGTCACGGTTGGTTCTGTATTGTCTGTGATGCACAGTTTGAGAAGCAACCGGCAGCTTTACATCCTCTATCTCATGTTGTCCCACAACTGCAGATTCATCTGAAAGCTCAGGTCTAATGGACAACTTCAATTTTCCTCCATCAATTTCTACAGTTGCTATTCCAAAAGCCCATTTGTAACCCTTAGGGTCTTTAAAACGCCCTTCTCTCAGAAAATCAATTCCCAAAATACAAGGTGCATTAGGACCTGTTACAATAGTATGTTTCTTCCACTGCTTCCCAGTTAAACTTATATCAACCTCTATCTTAAACAACTCTTGAGATCCACCAGTGACTCCTTGAATAGTTATAGATTCTCCCCCTTGATAATTTGATGGTATTATGGTGCACTGAGCTCCTGTGTCAACCAAGGCCCTGTACTTCTGAAATTTTGAAGTGCCAGGCCACTGGATGTACACATCCCAATAGATTCTGTTATCTCCATTATCCCTTACCTCCCCCTGGCGGAAGGCAGGGCACCCCTAATGGTGGGGATTACCTCCACATGTACAGCCGGCACAATGTCCAGCACCAGAATTAGGATCACTGTTGGAGCTATCAGAGTTGTTCTGGGAAACTGAGGAAGCGACAGCTACCCTCCTGGTATTGCTACCTCGGGATCTGCCCCTCTGCAGCTCCCGTAACCTCTTGAAAAGATCAGAAGTTGGTTGACCATCCCATCTGTTCATGTTCTCACCAAACTGATCACGCAGAGTTATCCAGATACTGCCATGTGATTGCCTCTGCTGTCTGTTTTGGTTTGACCTATTCTGGAATGGCCTTCTTGGAGCACGTCTGTTTCTGACAGCTGAAACTTGTATCCATCTGGAGGAAGAGGAATTAGAATCATCCCCCTTCATCAAGTTGGATATGGAGGTTTTAAGTTCCTCCTTCAGCTCTTTCATGCAATTCTTTATTTCTCCAGACAAAGTTTCAATGGCTGAAACCAAAGAAGTACGTGCAAGACTATCCTCCAACTGCCTCATTTGGTCAGTGAAATGGCCAACAGTAGGAGGTGCTCCACCATAATTTCTTGCCACAGTCCTGCTTGCCAGAATAGTAGCATAATTAGGAGGAGCAAGCTTAATAAGCTTTTTGGCAAGGCCTGTTCCAACAGGAATTTCATCAGGATTCAGAGTCTTATGATCTCCATACATTACTTCTCTCACAGCAAACTCTCTCAGACGCTTGATTCCCTCAGCTATTGTGGTCCAAGGCTTAGGGTTCCATGGTAAATCATCTCTGCTGGGGTACCTCAGCGAGACTGCCAGTAGGAGGCGTGCCCACAGAGAAACTTTACCAATGCACTTGCCTAGGTGCCTGTCTATGCCTGTATCCTTTGAGAGCATCCCCAACTGAGAGGCCGACTTATCACCTACCACCAATGCTGGGGCTCCCATATCAAAACACCTGGCTAGCCAAGACAGGACTGGCTCATTATCTCCTCTGATGTAATCCTTCCTCACATGTCTAATTTCCTGTCTGGGTGCATTAGCTGACTGTATGTCATCCTCATCATCATCATCATCATCATCATCCTGAGGTCGCTGTCCCCATAATCCTATTTTAATCCTCCGTTGAATTTCTTTGAGTTCAGAGGCACTACCAGCAGTTGCTAATCTACTAGGGTCTACATCCTGACCTACATCTCCATCATCCATGTGGGGTCTCAAGAGGTCTACCAGAGTTTTAAGGCTAACCCTCTCTTCCTCATCAGAAGGATCTTTCTTAACAGAGGGACCCTGAGTAGAAGGACCCTCATCTCCATCTGCACCATCTCCTGCAGCATCTGCATCTCCTTTACGCTTTCTGGTTACAGTGGCCACCAAATTTACTGGCTTGGTTTTCACATTCACAGCAGAGTTGGAAGAGCAAGTAGCCTTATGTCTTTCTTGACACAGTGCTATCAGTAGCCATATGATTATTCCAAGAAGCAACAAATTTAAAATTAAGGCTAGTACAAGATATCTAGGGTACCACTGGTCACAAAGACCCTCTGTAGTTGTAAGAGGAGTAACAAACTCATATGTGTCTGCTAGCAGATCCATAGTTGAGTTACCATAGCTTCTTAGCCCAATAAGACCATAACAGAATTCACCAACATTCAGTAACTTGTTCTTAACCCAAAGGAACGACTTATATGCCACATATCTCACAATCTTGTCTATCATGCAGGAAACAGCCCATCTGTAGACAATCACACTGATAACAGAGGAAATAAAATTACTCAAAATCCAAAACAGCTTCATTTTGCTTCCTAATCTGAGCAGAAATAAATCAAACAAGCAATCGAGCCCCGAGTTGGAGCGCCAAAAATAAAAAGTGTGTCGGTGTGAGCTGAAATTCCCCCCCCACCGACAATAACCAGGCTAGCCCAGTCTGGAAGCAAATGAAAAGCTGTATTTACAAGCAGAGTCTAAAATCTACAATGAAATGCAATGAATATGTACAAATATACAAAAAATTCACAACATTCATAAATATATACAATCAACAGAAAAAGCACAACCGATCTCCCTTTGCTTCCCCCCAAGGGGACCCTCCCAAAGGGGCCTCCCTCTCCCAGGAGCTTCCCCCCCAGACCCCCCTGGACAGAGAAGCAGAGTTAGTTAAGCAGAAAGTTGTTAACTTAGCTGCCAAGGTCAGTGTGTTATCTTCAGCCAGAAGAGAAGAAGAAACAGCAGCCAGACAGCCCAGCAACTGCCCCCACTGCCGAACGCAGAATGTGCCGAATGCCTACTTTGTTTTGGGTAATAGTTCTTAAACATTTCTCTCTATCCAATGGAAGTATTTAGAACAATCGTTATTTTGCTTTCTTACACCCAATAGTGACTTATTTACATTCTTTCACTTTCTCTGTTTTGAACTTTGCAAGGAAAAATTAAAAAGACAGTTTCAAACCATCACAACTGAGCACTGGAATTTCCAATTTTTCCTGATTTCCAGATCTATACCAGTCTGAACTGCTGCACTGTTCAGAATCAAGTCCCATCAGGATTAACAAAACACACATTTCTGTGAATTGCTCAATTTTAGAAATGAATTAGTGACCATTTTCATGTCTAATACAAGAAAACTGCTGGAGAAAAGTGCACAAGAAACAACCTATCAAATTTAAGAACCCATAAGATCTCTTCCACAATATGGTTCATCGTGGATGGGACCCCACAACACACAGTCAGGGATCCATCATGCACTGCAGCTGAACAAGAATTCATTGTTTACATGTCCAGCTATTCACACTTCCTTGGCATCTGCCTTTGCAGTTTTAAACCTTTACAGACATCTCTTCAGACATAGGGATCCCAGTATGTTGACTTTTTAGAGCAGCTGCATATTCCTTTTGTCCATTCCCAGGTTTCCCATGCTGCATAGCACCTAACGAAGCTGGAACTTGTGATGTGTGTGAGCGACAGAATCTCATAACCTGATAGAATAATGTGCTCTGGTTTATTACGCAAACCATCACTATTTTTCAAACTAGGTTGTTCCCTTTTACAGATACACAGTAATGAGACATGCTCTCTACTTAGATTAGATGATCCCTGTCTCTGAAAGGAAAGAATATTGAGTTTGTCCCAGTGCAATGTTTTTACCCTCTCTGGTTAGTCTTGGCTACTGTGTCAATTGTGGTATGTGTGACCACCGTGATGATTCCTGTCTCACTCAACAATGAGTTTAGTCAGTCAGTTAGTTAGTTAGTTAGTTAGTTAGTATGTTATTATTATTTAATTCAAATAAAGCCCATGCTTCATCTCTTCTGTATCATATGCAAAGGGCAATTGCCATGTGGCCTTTTCCATGAAGCAAGGGGTTTGAAGGAAGTTTGCTCCACAAACTGCCCTCAAGTGGATATATTCTCCTAAAATTTCCTTTCATTTTTCAGCACTGAACAAAGGTGCTTAAACCAGATAGCATACATCTGTAACACGGGCTTTGGATTATTATCAGACCCAAAAATGTCACTCATATTCTGTTGTATTGTATTTCAAGATTTTCCTGTCTAACTGCTTCAGAGTGTCTCCTGTAGACTAATACTTATATGAAAAACTGAAAACTATTCAACACGTCATCATAGTGGGCTTTATTTTCTGCAAGCACCGTTTCACCATCACATGATTATTGATAATGAATTTAGTTGTTCTGATGCAAGAAAATGGTAACGTAGATCTGTTCTCTTTTAAGTTCTTTTTCCTTCATTTTGCTATTTTTTAAATCTTCTTTTCTTTTTTTCCTTTTCTTTTCCTTTCTTTTCTCTCTTTTTTCTTTCTCTTTTCTTTTCTTTTCTTTTCTTTTCTTTTCTTTTCTTTTCTTTTCTTTTCTTTTCTTTTCTTTTCTTTTCTTTTCTTTTCTTTTCTTTTCTTTTCTTTTCTTTTCTTTTCTTTTCTTTTCTTTTCTTTTCTTTTCTTTTCTTTTCTTTTCTTTTCCTTTTCTTTTCTTTTCCTTTTCTTTTCTTTTCTTTTCTTTTCTTTTCTTTTTTCTTTTCTTTTTTTTCTTTTCTTTTCTTTTCTTTTCTTTTCTTTTCTTTTCTTTTCTTTTCTTTTCTTTTCTTTTCTTTTCTTTTCTTTTCTTTTCTTTTCTTTTCTTTTCCTTTTCTTTTCTTTTCTTTTCTTTTCTTTTCTTTTCTTTTCTTTTCTTTTCTTTTTTCTTTTCTTTTCTTTTCTTTTCTTTTCTTTTTTCTTTTCTTTTCTTTTCTTTTCTTTTCTTTTCTTTTCTTTTCTTTTCTTTTCTTTTCTTTTCTTTTCTTTTCTTTTCTTTTCTTTTCTTTTCTTTTCTTTTCTTTTCTTTTCTTTTCTTTTCTTTTCTTTTCTTTTCTTTTCTTTTTTCTTTTCTTTTCTTTTCTTTTCTTTTCTTTTCTTTTCTTTTCTTTTCTTTTCTTTTCTTTTCTTTTCTTTTCTTTTCTTTTCTTTTCTTTTCTTTTCTTTTCTTTTTTCTTTTTATGCTGAGTCAGATCTTTGTTACTAAGGTTTTTTCCTCTCTGTACTTAAAACATGGCTGCACTCATGATGCACAATGACTGTTTCCAAAGAACTGAACTTAAATTTAACCACAGAGATTCTATTTGATTCAATGGGAAGTGTGCAGCTGAATGCTATGCAATTCTTTTAACATTAAGAAGATGTTTTTCACCCAGTCAGGATTTCGGTGAAGCAGATTTGGAACAACTTTGTGGCAATCTCTGTAAATCCTAGCAACCAATTCTTAGTTAAGCAGATGCTTTATAAATAGGTTCTTTAAAACTTTTATATAGTTCTTCTATGGGTTTTCATATTTTTTAAATTGAGAAATACTGGCATACATTTCTCACCTGCTTAGCATTAATTTCTTATTCATAATCCCTCTACAAACAACAGGTTTATTGATTATGAAACCTCCCGCAAGGCATTCTTGCCAGTGTGTGTCTTTTCTATGAAAATGTAAGAAAAAAAGCCCCAAACCCTTGAAAAATGGTGACTTGGAAACGAGCCACCTTTATTTTAAGGGTTTTTTGTGGTCAGCATGTTGCCACAGCAACCTAGGTTCTTACTGTCTGGCAGAAGACAGATTTCTTTGGTTCCACGATGATGCAAAGCTGAAAGAAGGAGGAGAGAGACAAGCACTGAAAATTCACCATTTCATTATTCTAATACATGAATTACACTGAGCTGCAGCCAAGCCATGGGTCTTATCCACATTATCCTTCAACACTCATTCAAATCCGTCAGTGCTGCAATACTTCATTTCCATTAATTAAATAATTACACCATACTTGGTGTAAAGATAGCATTCATCTGAATTCAGGCATTCCAAAATAGTATTCATTAAAGCTGAAGCTCATATTATTGTGCCATGAATTGACAAAGATTGTGTTTATTTCCCTTGCCATTTTTTTTAACAATCCTTTAAAGAACAAAAAAAATAAAATAAAATGAAAAAATCTCCCAAACTGAAATCAATGACATTTCTCACAGGTCAAAAAGAAACAGAAGTTAGTGGCCCATAATCCTAGATCTTTATTTAATATTATCAGCATGTCCTTACAATCTTGTTCAGTTACTACATTTTAAAGTGAAGTTCTATGAAGATTAAAAAAGGATTACCCTTCCTAAGGCAAATTCCATTGTTATTAGTTGAAAGAGGTGGTGTTTGAACAAGTTTGTGTAATAAGACTACATTTCAGCCTTTGCCATGGTCCATGTTCAGTACACAGTTATGAAATACCTTACATTCACTCAATCACATGGCACAGAAGGGGAAAAAAATAAATAAATAAACAATAGTGGTTGAGAGAAATATCTGTGTAAAAGGGGTCATTAGATAACCAGTTGCAAAGAATTGGCAGGAAAGGGAAGAAAGACATCTGAAAAATACACACAAAAGTATCTAAGTCAAATGTGCCTTGCAATAAAGTAATGACAATCAAGGGAGTTGTCTGTATGCTTTGTATCTAGGATACACTATCGTGGCTTTGAGATCAGTTCTTGAGGTAGTTTTAGGCTGTGCCTAGAAAAAAATTCAACAGATCTTGAACAGAAAGTGATCGAATGTAAATAAATCATTATTGGATGTAAAAAGGAAAATAATTATAAGGTCTAAATAATCTCATTGGTCTGACTACCAACATGAGGTCAGATGTGTAAACTAACTTCTTCTCTTTTCAGCTTCCTTCACAGATACTAGCTGGCTTTTGCTTAGCTGCTGCTGACCTTGAATGTGCTCTTGTTGCGGTTAAGTACTAATAGCAACTCTCTGCTTTTCTCCTTTCTTCTCTTGTCCCACATACACATATCTACAGGGGCAGGGAAGGGAGCAGGGAGTAAGAAGCTGTTGGTAACCCCCTGGTTTTGTTCAGGGGCGTTATTGTGATGTTTATAAATTGTGAATATATGTAAATATTGTGTATTTTGTACATATTCATTGCATTTCATATTTTTAGATTGCAGTTTTGCTTGTAAATACAGCTTCATTTGCTTTAAACTGAGCTGGTCTGGCAATTTTGTGTTGGGGGAATTTCAACCCACCACAATTCTTTAGTTTCTAACGTGATCCTTCATCTCTATATATGATACAGATGCTAGGCAGCCAGGACATCATTGTTTAGCAGAAAAAACATAGATAGAAGGCATCAGACAGTAGACATCACAGCAGCATAGCTTGCAAATATATAAACAAATATATAAAATATATACTAACTCACAGGTATCAGCTACTACACTGTGAAGATGGAGAAAAAAATTATGTCCAGACAGAGAAGGAAGTTCTTTTCACTCATTACAGCATAACATTTTATTAATCACATTTTGCTACTTGATGTGTCTATGAGCAAATGGAAATTTTGACAGAAATGTGGGACAGTAAAATCTAAAATAAGATAATGCATTATATTTATAGGCAATTTGGTAAATTTAGTTCTGAGGAGACTCAGAAGTAATATACACTGTGACACCATCTGTGGTACCAGGTGTGAACACCAATATCTGGTGTTCAAAGTCTTACATCTCTAACCATAAATGAAATTCCAAAAGTTTCTCTACTGATTTATGCAAAATATGCCAAGTTTTTTTGACAGAAATATGTTATTCTGTAGAGAACTTTTTGCCTTTTGTCTCTGTCAGATCGTAACAGGCAACATTTAAAGGAGCTCAGAACAAAAATCACAGGAAAGACAAAGAAAGATATAATAATGATCACAGAAGAGATATAAGAGGGGCACATTTCCTCTTATGCAGATCATGAGACATTGGAAAATTCTTTGTACTAAGAGAAATCTGGAGGCTTTGGCATACATCTTGTATATTATTGTAAAAAATAAAGGAGTGATGACACAATGTTGGTGAAACTTATCAATACTGTAAAAGTTACTGAATGCGATGAAACGTTGAACTGTGTCACAAGCAAATCAACAGTCATTTCCAACAGGATTATGAAATTAAATACCCTGAAGTGTGTTGGTATGCTGTAAGCTTTTCCTTTTTTTCCCTTTTCTTCCCCTTTTTTTTTTTTTTTGAGCAAATAAGCAGTATGCACATATGTAGAACTGAAGTCACAACTAGTCTAGGGTCTAAAACAGCCTATGTAATTTCCTCTCCAGAAGTTTTATTCAACCATTCCATATTCTTTGACCTCTAATTCTTTCCAGAGTTCCATATATTTTTGGCAAGATACCAAAATCTACCTACCTACCTATCTATCTATCTATCTTAAGTTGGACTAGATGATCTTGAAGGCCTTTTCCAACCTGGTTAATTCTGTGATTCTATCTATCTATCTATCTATCTATCTATCTATCTATCTATCTATCTATCTATCTATCTATCTATCTATCTATCTATCTATAATAACGCAGTAAGTAAATGGACTATAAGTATAGAGGGGGAATAAGGTTCAAGACTGATTAATAATTTTCATCCTTTCCATCTTTGACAGACCAGCTATGCCACTGGGCAGTCTGACAAAGTAAGGAAGCAACCATAGAAACACAATAAGGAAAATGGAATAGAAAGATGAACAAATTATACCTCATATCAAAATTTTTATTTTCTCCTCTGTTTTTTGTTTTCAACTGGGTTTGTATTCTAGATATCACTGAGATCCCTTAGAAATACATTTCATGAAAGAAATATATTCTGTGAATGGAAATCTATTTTATGGATGTAGAATACTTATTTTCCACCTGCAACTGCAGTTGCTACAAAACCTAAACCCTTTCAAACTAGACCTGTATGTTTGGTTTTGATCTGTCTCCAATTTTAGTTATATATGCAAACATAGAGATAATGCTACACTATTTTTCCCCAGTTCATTTATATCTTATGATCTTAAAATCAGTACTAAACTATTTGCTGTGCCACGTTACCATTAACAACTGCTTTCTGCTTCCTCAATCTTTAGATATTCTTTTGTGTGTTACTTATTAAGCCAAGACTTTTGTTTTCTTTTTGGTATTGAAATATCTTCAAAACACCTGGTTTGGCCACTACAGAATGTTGGATAAATGACTTAATAAACCAAGTATGTGATAGTCCTACGATTTCAAATTAGTTTTTCACTTTCGTGGTGGAAGAATTGTAATGTCTCCAAACTAAATGTTCCCAAAGGTACAGAAAACTTCAAGGCTCTTGGAGAAAAACAGGTATACTTACATATTCAGCTGATTTTATCCTATTATACTGGTTTGTTATCAACAGAGTATGTGTGTATGTGTGTATTAAAAAAGATACCTATTGATATGCATATAAATAAAAATATATATTTATATATATAAACAAGTTCACATCTTTATCATTAATTGTAGCTGAGACCAGAGATTTAACTACTTAGCCAGAGGCATCTAGATGTTTATCTAAAGCTTTGCTTTGCTGTTCTAACAATTAGATGTTGGAACTGTTGTTACACTTCTTAAATTCTCCTAGTTTCTGTAGTTTCTCTTTAAATTATGTGACTTCTTCTGAGGTGTAGGCATGTCATTACTATTCAGATCCTTCACATAGTTTTGTATTCAGTTGTATGCCTCAGAAAATCTTTGGTACTTCCCATCAGTTTTATTTATGTTGAAACTGAGTGTCTATATATCTGGAGAAATACAATACAGTTCCCACACAGCTGTCTTTTTTTTTGGGGGGGAGAGGGAGGGGGTGCTGAGGAGCAATGGAACGTTTCCATTTCATGGCTGAGTTTCGATTTCAGTTATTGGGAAAAAACTACTGAAACTTTGTTAACTGCTATTGTTCTGTGTTTTCTGCTAAACACAAAAAGTTGCACTGGATAATGCTGTTTCTTATTCAAAAGGCTTGTGTAGAGCTATTGTTCTTTTAAAAAAAGGTCTTCCTCCCAGAGACAGATGTATTTAAAGAATTAGTAGAGTGATCCATTGAGACAACTATTGCTGGTATGCAAATGCAGCAGAAATCAGAGATTTCTGATCAGCATTTAACTGAAGCTTGTGCATATGTATTACTCTCATGCATTTGCTGCAGAAGAAGTAGGATTGTGGACTCTATTAATAAAGCATTTTCAGTAAAGACAGAGAAGTATTAATGCTAAGGACCTGGAAGTACATCACTGTGTAAAGCTTCATTCACCTATCTAAATGAAAGTGATTTCAAAATAACAGGTACAAAAAAAGAGCATGATTAGGGAAGCCCATTGTCCAAGAGGACATAACAATAATATAGCTTGTTTGGTCTGTCTGGACAAAAACTGGGAGGAGTTATGGCTACTGTGTATAAATGCATAGATGAGTAAACATCCATGGGAGAGAATGGTTATTTATATTAAAGAGTAATAGTGGAAGCAGAAAGAAAATGGATATGGATCACTCAGCATTAAATACATTATCAGAACTAGAAGTGAGTCTTCATCAAAACAATAAGGTTCTAGAAGAGTCATTTAACTGCAATAATGTGGAAAGAGGAAACAAGTAGGATTAATAAGTTTATAATAAATATTCTACCAATCTGCAGTGTGCAATAACAGGGAGTTAGGTCCCCTAAGAAATGCAGTCTTTTCCTGTCCCACAATACTCAAACTATATAACCTGTGAAATTTAAATCATAAATCTCTCTTTCCTAGTGGTCTTCAGGCAGCAAATAAGGGAAACATAGCTTTGCAGAGTACTATAATAAAAATTGCATCAAACCCTACATTTAAAATGCTGCAAAAATGGAAAATAACTAAATGCATTAAAGTGTTTAAAAAAAATAGGAAAATATAGGTCAATAGCACAAGCCAAATTTGTTAGTATGAAATAGTTTTCATAGAACAAGTTCATGAAAATTGTAACCTATAACTAAGATCCAGATTATCTCAAGCAGAGGTTAATACATATTCCACAAAATTAGATGTATTTTTTACAAGACTAAAATAAAGGAAAGTACATGCAGAAACATGCTTTTAAATGTTTTTCAAAGAAAGAGACCGATCTCTTAATATTTAGTTCTGTAGCCTGGGTTTTTTTCTGAAAATATCTTTCAAGTGACATCAGCTGAAAATGACTGAGCTGACTATGTTTACTTTTACCTAATAGAAGAGAGAGAAACCTAGTGATTGAGTCAACCTGAAATGAAAGAAGGGTGCTGTGTGCCCTGTCTTCAGCTGCTTAAGAAAGCAGCATAGAACTGAGCAGGCTTTCAAATATTAGTTAGATGTAGTCTCCCTAAAAATACCATGAGAAATAGAAGGATTTATATATACGGATGACAAATTCATCTTCATATACAGACATGAATAAACATAAATTGACTTATTTCCATTAGTAAAGTTGTTAACATATGCAAAGGCCAGTAGTCTTCAGGTTTAAGACTACTGATGTTTTATGAGAAAAAGGTTGGACTGGAAGCATACTCAGGTGCAGCCTTCATTTTAAAGGGCCACTTATGCAACCACATTATTACAGAGATCACCATCACCATTGATGCACTTTATTCTTGAGGTGTAAGTCTGTAGGCAGTAAAAATGCCAGGGGCATGATTATAAAGATTATATGAACAATCTAAACATTTTGAGATTGTCTGACTTTATAAGAGTTCTTTACAATGCAGGCAAGGCAAAAAGCATGGCAAAATCATTTCTACATGGAAAGCAGTGAGGAATTGCATAAATCTTTGTCTCTTAAGAGTATTTTGTTTGAATTTTAAAAATCAATTAGGCCTTCTGGCCTATGTAAAGCTGGTATTTGTAGAGGCTGATGGATTTTATATTTCTTGACGCTTTAATAATATATTATGCAGTATGAATGCCTTATTATTTATATTATTTATTGATTTAGGTACATTTTCTTCCTTTGAATCCTTACTAAACAGAGCTGTTGTTTTCTGAATTGATTTTGCTGTCTCAGCCACATTGAGGCAGAGATCTTTTTTTGGCTTCCATCTGAATGAACAATTTCCTAGTTAGACACACTGGATTTGGAGTTGGGTCAATAAAAGCTTTACTGTGTCCTTTCTCTTTCTTCACACAGCTCACAAAAGAGAACTAAATTCCATTCATCCTTTCACTGGCCACTGTGGAATCTTTAGCAATGCAATTCTGGCTTGGATGAGGAAACATGGCAAGAAATTGGACAAAACGCAAATAAGAATTCTTTATTTTCCATGTTCACTGCTCTGAAGATCTGTTGCCACTGGGGATGCATGTGAATTTCCTGCATTTTAACTATTTGTCTCTGACACTGAATTACTTTGGAAGTATAACAAGTTAGATATCAAAAGACTATTTAGCTTAATCCTGCTAAATCCAATGTGGTTAACTGTAAATTCAGAATAAACATTTTAAGTGGTTATGGGCAATATGAGCACAAAGGATCATTGAATAGTTTTCATGTGAAGAGTACCTTTTAACTTTTCATAAATCATAGAATTGTTTCAGTCGGACAAGACCACTAAGATCATCAAGCCCAACTGTTCACCTAACACCACCATGGCCATTAAACCACATCCCAGTGTGCCATGTCTGCATGTTTTTAACACCCCTAGGGATGATGATTCTACCACCTCCTTGGGCAGCCTATTCCAATGTCTGACTACTCTTTCAGTAAGGAACTTTGTTCTTAATATCCAGTCTAAATCTCTGCAAATTGTGCCAAATTCCTCTCATTCTGTGGCATTAGGAAGACAAGATTGACCACCACCTCACCACCACCTCCTTTTAGGCAACTGTAGAGTCATTAAGATCTCCCCTGAGCCTTCCCTTCTCGCAGCTAAACAATCCCAGTTCCCTCATCCACTCCCTATAAAACTTGTTCTCCAGACCCTTCACCAGCTTTGTTGCCCTTTTCTAGACACACATCAGCAGTTCAGTGTCTTTCCTGTAGTGAGGAGCCCAAAACTGAATACAGTACTCAAGGTGTGGTCTTACATAAATAACATAAAATTAACCACAGGTTAATAAAGTATTTTCCCTCTAGTCTTTGTGAACACATGGAAATTTCAAAGATTCTGGAGTAATATGCAGTTGTTTGCAAGGATGTAATCAACATAATCAAATTTCACAGTATCAGAGTATATCAGAGAATATAAGGGACCTCAAGAGATCATCAGGTCCAATCCCCCTGCCAAAGTGAGATCACTTAGGGTAGTCCACACAGGAATGCACCCAGATGGGTTTTGAAAGTTTCCAGAGAAGGAGACTTCACAGCCCCCCATACTTATTTTTGCTTGCTTTTTTGTGTTACATACTTACAGATAGCTCATTCACACTGAAAACTAACAAGATGTTATAGATTTAAATTTTAGGCACTTCCAAAATAACTTCTGATGTCTTCAGTTTCAATCTTTTCCACCACCTTGTGTACACATACATATCTCAGACGTGTCCTTCCAGTTTTTTCCTTCAGTCATTTCTTTGTTGACACCCCATGCACATAAAGAGGACTTGTTCTTCTATGAGTTTAAACATACTAATAATTTGACTCTCAGGCTTCATATGTGCATGTGTGCGACATGCAGATGCATAAGAGCAGCATACAAAATCCTTAGAGGAATAAATCCAGAACTCATCTAAGGTTCATATGTGACATAGTAAAGCAGTCCAGTGATACTACTGTGAGGAAAACACATGACCAGAACAGAATCACAGAATCACTATGGTTGGAAAAGACCTTTAAGATCATCATGTTCAACAACCTTTCCCAAATCCTGACAGTATGTCAGGAAAGCCAACTTTTCTGTACATTTTCTATATGTATTTATACTAGAGAACAGTGTGGCTCACAAAGCATTTGAACTGTTCTGACTTATCCATCCTTAGAGACCAACTAACTACTTAAAGCAGGGCCAAGTAGAGACAGTCTACTGACAATCTGTGCCCACAAGAAGACCTGGAATGAACTTAATTCTATAGAGAGAAGTAGTGCAAATACAAAGTGCTGTGAAATAGTCAAAAAGTTTCAGCTTTAAAATGAGCATATACAAACCCATCTCAATTGTCATTTGTCAAACTAAAAAGCAATGGAATTAAAGAATATTATTTTAATTATGTTCCTTTAAATATAAATTACAAGCTTAGAAATTTGTTAAAGGATTCAATAGTGAATTTGCAGACAGTTCATTCACTGAAAAAAAAATCTGTTTGCAACATCCTAACTTGCATCTCTAATTCCCTGACTAAAAAAGACAAACTTCTTTAATGATGAGATTTTGAACATTTTCTTTCATCCCTTTCACTGGGATTTTCAACCCATTAGATATATCACCAAATGATGTTTGCCTCACAGCAGTTCTGCTAAGTGAAGGCTATTTAATATGTAACTCAGTATAGAGCCTCAGTTTTTATTTCTTCTTCTTTTTCACTTTTATATGACAAAATGAACACTTTGAATGAGAATAGGACTTTGTGATATTACTCTAAGGGTACATTCTGCTCCAGAGATAAATTCTTAATATACAAATATTTCTGCAAGCCCATTACTTGATTTTAATAAGGAGAGAGAAGATAATTCTGAATTTGAAAGAAGGGAGGAACACAAAACACTGTGTTTTGTTGAGGTTTGTTGCGGGGGGTTGTGTTTTGGTTTGTGTGTTTTTTTTTTTTATTTTGTGGTGTGTTGGGTTTTTTTGTCAGGGGTGAGAGAAGGGAGGAAGGAAAATAAATATTTCAATTCATTCTGGAAATCAGAGCTCTAAGAATCCTTAAAACATGAGGACACATATTGAATATGATCTATATTCTAGTTCACTTGCTTTAAAATTTCAAACCTATCACAGAAAAAAAAAAAAAACAGTACATATAAGTTACTGGAAGAACAAGAATTCAAAGGACTTCCTTGTCATAAGGGGTGAGTAGGAAGGGCAGCAGGAACTGCAGGACTGGTGAATTTTTTTGTTTATTATTGTTATTATTGTTATTATTGTTATTATTATTATTATTATTATTATTATTATTATTATTATTATTATTATTATTATTATTATTATTGGTTTTGTATGGCTTGGGATGTAGTTATTTCAAAGATAGAGAGAATGAAAATCATGCTGATGGGACAAAGAAAAGAAACATGTTCAAGGAAGTTCTCAGAAAAGTTCTCTGCTCAAATATGTCAAGGATTTTTTAAGGGTGTGAATGACCTGGAAGTTTTTTGGTTTTTCACTCCTAAAACACAGACAGGTGGGAAAAGAACATCTCGAGTAGAAAGTCTAGTGTATCACAGTGTCACAGTACATCAGAGGTTGGAAGGGACCTCAAGAGCTCATTGGGTCCAATCCCCCTGCCAAAGCAGGATCACTTAGGGTAGTCCGCACAGGAATGCATCCAGGTGGGTTTTGAATCTCCAGAGAAGGAGACTCCACAACCCCCCTGGGCAGCCTGTTCCAGTGCTCTGTCACCCTCACTGTAAAGAAGTTTCTTCTCATGTTGAGGTGAAATCTTCTATGTTCAAGTTTGAACCCATTGTTCCTTGTCTTATCACTGTGAATCAACGAAAAGAGCCTGGCCCCATCCACTTAACATCCACCCCTCAGATATTTATACACACTTATGAGATCCCCTCTCAGTCTTCTCTTCTCCAGACTAAATAGCCCCAGGGATCTCAGTCATAGGGGAGATGCTCAAGAGTAGAAACACTTCAGAAAATTACTAAGCAGTTCTAGAAAGTTGTTTGTTAAATATTTGTTCCAAACAGCTAGGATCAAATTTTAATATAGTTCTTACTCATACTGTCAGACCTATATATAGTGTCAAGATTAAAATATGGTTGCTAGACCGTATATTGACTGAAGACCAACAAAAATGGTGTGATGCAAATATTTGTTACAAAACAGAACCATGAAAACCAGTAATATCTTAGAATGCATGACTAGGATGTAGAGAAAACCTAATACAAATTAAGAAAAGAAAAATTATCCTGAGTTAAGTGAGAATGAGCAGGTCATGTTAGAGTTATGATGCAAATAGAAGTAAAGTCTATCATTGAAAAATGAAGGGAATCAGTGAAAGTTGGATGGATTTATAAA